>NC_140772.1:3645298-4264256 GCF_044657685.1 Stegodyphus dumicola
CCAATTGTACACAGAACCTTTTAGTTCGGGCGCCAGTGTTAGAGTCAATAGGTTTTTACTGTTTTGATATATGAAATGTATTTCCAACTGCTCCACAGATGACATCACAAACCTTTCGAAGAAACTACCCAATTATTATACAAACCCTTTTAGTTCGGGCGCCAGTTTTAGAGTCAATAGGTTTTTTACTGTTTTGATATATGAAATGTATTTCCAACTGCTCCACAGAGGACATCACAAACCTTTCGAAGAATCTACCCAATTATTATACAAACCCTTTTAGTTCGGGCGCCAGTGTTAGAGGCAATAGGTTTTTGCTGTTCTGAAATGTAGTTCCAACTGCTCCAGGGAGGACACCACAGAGGCTTTTCCGTTGAAGGAATTAGCCCAATTGTATCCACAACCTTTTAGTTCGGGCGCCAGTTTTAGAGCCAATAGGTTCTTAATGTTTTGATATATGAAATGTATTTCCAACTGCTCCACAGAGGACATCACAAACCTTTCGAAGATGCTACCCAATTATTATACAAATCCTTTTAGTTCGGGCGCCAGTTTTAGAGGCAATAGGTTTTTGCTGTTCTGAAATGTAGTTCCAACTGCTCCAGGGAGGGCACCACAGAGGCTTTTCCGTTGAAGGTATTAGCCCAATTGTACACACAACCTTTTAGTTCGGGCGCCAGTGTTAGAGTCAATAGGTTTTTACTGTTTTGATATATGAAATGTATTTCCAACTGCTCCACAGAAGACATCACAAACTTTTCGAAGAAGCTACCCAATTATTATACAAACCCTTTTAGTTCGGGCGCCAGTGTTAGAGGCAATAGGTTTTTGCTGTTCTGAAATGTAGTTCCAACTGCTCCAGGGAGGACACCACAGAGGCTTTTCCGTTGAAGGTATTAGCCCAATCGTATCCACAACCTTTAAGTTTGGGCGCCAGTGTTAGAATCAATAGGTTTTTACTGTTTTGATATATGAAATGTATTTCCAACTGCTCTACAGAGGACATCACAAAACTTTCGAAGAAGCTACCCAATTATTATACAAACCCTTTTCGTTCGGGCGCCAGTGTTAGAGGCAATAGGTTTTTGCTGTTCTGAAATGCAGTTCCAACTGCTCCAGGGAGGACACCACGAAGGCTTTTCCGTTGAAGGTATTAGCCCAATTGTATCCACAAACTTTTAGTTCGGGCGCCAGTGTTAGAGTCATTAGGTTTTTACTGTTTTGATATATGAAATATATTTCCAACTGCTCCACAGATGACATCACAAAACTTTCGAAGAAGCTACCCAATTATTATACAATTCCTTTTAGTTCGGGCGCCAGTGTTACAGTCATTAGGTTTTTACTGTTTTGATATATGAAATGTATTTCCAACTGCTCCACAGATGACATCACAAACCTTTGGAAGAAGCTACCCAATTATTATACAAATCCTTTTTGTTCGGGCGCCAGTTTTAGAGTCAATAGGTTTTTTACTGTTTTGATCTATGAAATGTATTTCCAACTGCTCCACAGAGGACATCACAAACCTTTCGAAGAATCTACCCAATTATTATACAAACCCTTTTAGTTCGGGCGCCAGTGTTAGAGGCAATAGGTTTTTGCTGTTCTGTAATGTAGTTCCAACTGCTCCAGGGAGGACACCACAGAGGCTTTTCCGTTGAAGGAATTAGCCCAATTGTATCCACAACCTTTTAGTTCGGGCGCCAGTTTTAGAGCCAATAGGTTCTTAATGTTTTGATATATGAAATGTATTTCCAACTGCTCCACAGAGGACATCACAAACCTTTCGAAGATGCTACCCAATTATTATACAAATCCTTTTAGTTCGGGCGCCAGTTTTAGAGGCAATAGGTTTTTGCTGTTCTGAAATGTAGTTCCAACTGCTCCAGGGAGGTCACCACAGAGGCTTTTCCGTTGAAGGTATTAGCCCAATTGTACACACAACCTTTTAGTTCGGGCGCCAGTGTTAGAATCAATAGGTTTTTACTGTTTTGATATATGAAATGTATTTCCAACTGCTCCCAAGAGGACATAACAAACTTTTCGAAGAAGCTACCCAATTATTATACAAACCCTTTTAGTTCGGGCGCCAGTGTTAGAGTCAATATGTTTTTTACTGTTTTGATATATGAAATGTATTTCCAACTGCTCCACAGAGGACATCACAAACTTTTCGAAGAAGCTACCCAATTATTATACAAACCCTTTTAGTTCGGGCGCCAGTGTTAGAGGCAGTAGGTTTTTGCTGTTCTGAAATGTAGTTCCAATTGCTCCAGTGAGGATACCACAGAGGCTTTTCCGTTGAAGGTATTAGCCCAATTGTACACACAACCTTTTAGTTCGGGCGCCAGTGTTAGAGTCAATAGGTTTTTACTGTTTTGATATATGAAATGTATTTCCAACTGCTCCACAGAGGACATCACAAAACTTTTGAAGAATCTACACAATTATTATATAAACCCTTTTAGTTCGGGCGCCAGTGTTAGAGGCAATAGGTTTTTGCTGTTCTGAAATCTAGTTCCAACTGCTCCAGGGAGGACACCACAGAGGCTTTACCGTTGAAGGTATTAGCCCAATTGTATCCACAACCTTTTAGTTCGGGCGCCAGTGTTAGAGTCAATAGGTTCTTACTGTTTTGATATATGAAATGTATTTCCAACTGCTCCACAGAGGACATCACAAACCTTTCGAAGATGCTACCCAATTATTATACAAATCCTTTTAGTTCGGGCGCCAGTGTTAGAGTCAATAGGTTTTTACAGTTTTGATATATGAACTGTATTTCCAACTGCTCCACAGAGCACATCACAAACCTTTCGAAGAAGCTACCCAATTATTATACAAACCCTTTTAGTTCGGGCGCCAGTGTTATAGTCAATAGGTTTTTTACTGTTTTGATATATGAAATGTATTTCCAACTGCTCCATAGAGGACATCACAAACCTTTCGAAAAAGCTACCCAATTATTATACAAATCCTTTTAGTTCGGGCGCCAGTGTTAGAGTCAATAGGTTTTTTACTGTTTTGATATATGAAATGTATTTCCAACTGCTCCACAGAGGACATCACAAACCTTTCGAAGAATCTACCCAATTATTATACAAACCCTTTTAGTTCGGGCGCCAGTGTTAGAGGCAATAGTCTTTTGCTGTTCTGAAATGTAGTTCCAACTGCTCCAGGGAGGACACCACAGAAGCTTTTCCGTTGAAGGTATTAGCCCAATTGTATCCACAACCTTTTAGTTCGGGCGCCAGTGTTAGAGTCAATAGGTTTTTACTGTTTTGATATATGAAATGTATTTCCAACTGCTCCACAGAGGACATCAGAAACCTTTCGAAGAAGATACCCAATTTTTATACAAACCCTTCTTGTTCGGGCGCCAGTGTTAGATTCAATTGGTTTTTACTGTTTTGATATATGAAATGTATTTCCAACTGCTCCACAGAGGACATCACAAACCTTTCGAAGAAGCTACCCAATTATTATACAAACCCTTTTAGTTCGGGCGCCAGTGTTAGAGTCAATAGGTTTTTCCATGTTTTGATATATGAAATGTATTTCCAACTGCTCCACAGAGGACATCACAAACCTTTCGAAGAATCTACCCAATTATTATACAAACCCTTTTAGTTCGGGCGCCAGTTTTAGAGGCAATAGGTTTTTGCTGTTCTTAAATGTAGTTCCAACTGCTCCAGGGAGGGCACCACAGAGGCTTTTCCGTTGAAGGTATTAGCCCAATTGTACACACAACCTTTTAGCTCGGGCGCCAGTGTTAGAGTCAATAGGTTTTTACTGTTTTGATATATGAAATGTATTTCCAACTGCTCCACAGAAGACATCACAATCTTTTCGAAGAAGCTACCCAATTATTATACAAACCCTTTTAGTTCGGGCGCCAGTGTTAGAGGCAATAGGTTTTTGCTGTTCTGAAATGTAGTTCCAACTGCTCCAGGGAGGACACCACAGAGGCTTTTCCGTTGAAGGTATTAGCCCAATTGTATCCACAACCTTTTAGTTCGGGCGCCAGTGTTAGAGTCAATAGGTTTTTACTGTTTTGATATATGAAATGTATTTCCAACTGCTCCACAGAGGACATCACAAACCTTTCGAAGATGCTACCCAATTATTATACAAATCCTTTTAGTTCGGGCGCCAGTTTCAGAGGCAATATGTTTTTGCTGTTCTGAAATGTAGTTCCAACTGCTCCAGGGAGGGCACCACAGAGGCTTTTCCGTTGAAGGTATTAGCCCAATTGTACACACAACCTTTTAGTTCGGGCGCCAGTGTTAGAGTCAATAGGTTTTTACTGTTTTGATATATGAAATGTATTTCCATTTGCTCCACAGAAGACATCACAAACCTTTGGAAGAAGCTACCCAATTATTATACAAATCCTTTTAGTTCGGGCGCCAGTTTTAGAGTCAATAGGTTTTTTACTGTTTTGATCTATGAAATGTATTTCCAACTGCTCCACAGAGGACATCACAAACCTTTCGAAAAATCTACCCAATTATTATACAAACCCTTTTAGTTCGGGCGCCAGTGTTAGAGGCAATAGGTTTTTGCTGTTCTGTAATGTAGTTCCAACTGCTCCAGGGAGGACACCACAGAGGCTTTTCCGTTGAAGGAATTAGCCCAATTGTATCCACAACCTTTTAGTTCGGGCGCCAGTTTTAGAGCCAATAGGTTCTTAATGTTTTGATATATGAAATGTATTTCCAACTGCTCCACAGAGGACATCACAAACCTTTCGAAGATGCTACCCAATTATTATACAAATCCTTTTAGTTCGGGCGCCAGTTTTAAAGGCAATAGGTTTTTGCTGTTCTGAAATGTAGTTGCAACTGCTCCAGGGAGGGCACCACAGAGGCTTTTCCGTTGAAGGTATTAGCCCAATTGTACACACAACCTTTTAGTTCGGGCGCCAGTGTTAGAATCAATAGGTTTTTACTGTTTTGATATATGAAATGTATTTCCAACTGCTCCCAAGAGGACATAACAAACTTTTCGAAGAATCTACCCAATTATTATACAAACCCTTTTAGTTCGGGCGCCAGTGTTAGAGTCAATATGTTTTTTACTGTTTTGATATATGAAATGTATTTCCAACTGCTCCACAGAGGACATCACAAACTTTTCGAAGAAGCTACCCAATTATTATACAAACCCTTTTAGTTCGGGCGCCAGTGTTAGAGGCAATAGGTTTTTGCTGTTCTGAAATGTAGTTCCAACTGCTCCAGGGAGGACACCACAGAGGCTTTACCGTTGAAGGTATTAGCCCAATTGTATCCACAACCTTTTAGTTCGGGCGCCAGTGTTAGAGTCAATAGGTTCTTACTGTTTTGATATATGAAATGTATTTCCAACTGCTCCACAGAGGACATCACAAACCTTTCGAAGATGCTACCCAATTATTATACAAATCCTTTTAGTTCGGGCGCCAGTGTTAGAGTCAATAGGTTTTTACAGTTTTGATATATGAACTGTATTTCCAACTGCTCCACAGAGCACATCACAAACCTTTCGAAGATGCTACCCAATTATTATACAATTCCTTTTAGTTCGGGCGCCAGTGTTAGAGTCATTAGGTTTTTACTGTTTTGATATATGAAATGTATTTCCAACTGCTCCACAGATGACATCACAAACCTTTGGAAGAAGCTACCCAATTATTATACAAATCCTTTTAGTTCGGGCGCCAGTTTTAGAGTCAATAGGTTTTTTACTGTTTTGATGTATGAAATGTATTTCCCACTGCTCCACAGAGGACATCACAAACCTTTCGAAGAATCTACCCAATTATTATACAAACCCTTTTAGTTCGGGCGCCAGTGTTAGAGGCAATAGGTTTTTGCTGTTCTGTAATGTAGTTCCAACTGCTCCAGGGAGGACACCACAGAGGCTTTTCCGTTGAAGGAATTAGCCCAATTGTATCCACAACCTTTTAGTTCGGGCGCCAGTTTTAGAGCCAATAGGTTCTTAATGTTTTGATATATGAAATGTATTTCCAACTGCTCCACAGAGGACATCACAAACCTTTCGAAGATGCTACACAATTATTATACAAATCCTTTTAGTTCGGGCGCCAGTTTTAGAGGCAATAGGTTTTTGCTGTTCTGAAATGTAGTTCCAACTGCTCCAGGGAGGGCACCACAGAGGCTTTTCCGTTGAAGGTATTAGCCCAATTGTACACACAACCTTTTAGTTCGGGCGCCAGTGTTAGAATCAATAGGTTTTTACTGTTTTGATATATGAAATGTATTTCCAACTGCTCCCAAGAGGACATAACAAACTTTTCGAAGAAGCTACCCAATTATTATACAAACCCTTTTAGTTCGGGCGCCAGTGTTAGAGTCAATATGTTTTTTACTGTTTTGATATATGAAATGTATTTCCAACTGCTCCACAGAGGACATCACAAACTTTTCGAAGAAGCTACCCAATTATTATACAAACCCTTTTAGTTCGGGCGCCAGTGTTAGAGGCAGTAGGTTTTTGCTGTTCTGAAATGTAGTTCCAATTGCTCCAGTGAGGATACCACAGAGGCTTTTCCGTTGAAGGTATTAGCCCAATTGTACACACAACCTTTTAGTTCGGGCGCCAGTGTTAGAGTCAATAGGTTTTTACTGTTTTGATATATGAAATGTATTTCCAACTGCTCCACAGAGGACATCACAAACCTTTTGAAGAATCTACACAATTATTATATAAACCCTTTTAGTTCGGGCGCCAGTGTTAGAGGCAATAGGTTTTTGCTGTTCTGAAATGTAGTTCCAACTGCTCCAGGGAGGACACCACAGAGGCTTTACCGTTGAAGGTATTAGCCCAATTGTATCCACAACCTTTTAGTTCGGGCGCCAGTGTTAGAGTCAATAGGTTCTTACTGTTTTGATATATGAAATGTATTTCCAACTGCTCCACAGAGGACATCACAAACCTTTCGAAGATGCTACCCAATTATTATACAAATCCTTTTAGTTCGGGCGCCAGTGTTAGAGTCAATAGGTTTTTACAGTTTTGATATATGAACTGTATTTCCAACTGCTCCACAGAGCACATCACAAACCTTTCGAAGAAGCTACCCAATTATTATACAAACCCTTTTAGTTCGGGCGCCAGTGTTATAGTCAATAGGTTTTTTACTGTTTTGATATATGAAATGTATTTCCAACTGCTCCATAGAGGACATCACAAACCTTTCGAAAAAGCTACCCAATTATTATACAAATCCTTTTAGTTCGGGCGCCAGTGTTAGAGTCAATAGGTTTTTTACTGTTTTGATATATGAAATGTACTTCCAACTGCTCCACAGAGGACATCACAAACCTTTCGAAGAATCTACCCAATTATTATACAAACCCTTTTAGTTCGGGCGCCAGTGTTAGAGGCAATAGTCTTTTCCTGTTCTGAAATGTAGTTCCAACTGCTCCAGGGAGGACACCACAGAAGCTTTTCCGTTGAAGGTATTAGCCCAATTGTATCCACAACCTTTTAGTTCGGGCGCCAGTGTTAGAGTCAATAGGTTTTTACTGTTTTGATATATGAAATGTATTTCCAACTGCTCCACAGAGGACATCAGAAACCTTTCGAAGAAGATACCCAATTTTTATACAAACCCTTCTTGTTCGGGCGCCAGTGTTAGATTCAATTGGTTTTTACTGTTTTGATATATGAAATGTATTTCCAACTGCTCCACAGAGGACATTACAAACCTTTCGAAGAAGCTACCCAATTATTATACAAACCCTTTTAGTTCGGGCGCCAGTGTTAGAGGCAATAGGTTTTTGCTGTTCTGAAATGTAGTCCCAACTGCTCCAGGGAGGACACCACAGAAGCTTTTCCGTTGAAGTTATTAGCCCAATTGTATCCACAACCTTTTAGTTCGGGCGCCAGTGTTAGAGTATATAGGTTTTTACTCTTTCGATATATGAAATGTATTTCCAACTGCTCCACAGAGGACATCACAAACCTTTCGAAGAATCTACCCAATTATTATACAAACCCTTTTAGTTCGGGCGCCAGTTTTAGAGGCAATAGGTTTTTGCTGTTCTGAAATGTAGTTCCAACTGCTCCAGGGAGGGCACCACAGAGGCTTTTCCGTTGAAGGTATTAGCCCAATTGTACACACAACCTTTTAGTTCGGGCGCCAGTGTTAGAGTCAATAGGTTTCTACTGTTTTGATATATGAAATGTATTTCCAACTGCTCCACAGAAGACATCACAAACTTTTCGAAGAAGCTACCCAATTATTATACAAACCCTTTTAGTTCGGGCGCCAGTGTTAGAGGCAATAGGTTTTTGCTGTTCTGAAATGTAGTTCCAACTGCTCCAGGGAGGACACCACAGAGGCTTTTCCGTTGAAGGTATTAGCCCAATTGTATCCACAACCTTTTAGTTCGGGCGCCAGTGTTAGAGTCAATAGGTTTTTACTGTTTTGATATATGAAATGTATTTCCAACTGCTCCACAGAGGACATCACAAACCTTTCGAAGATGCTACCCAATTATTATACAAATCCTTTTAGTTCGGGCGCCAGTTTCAGAGGCAATAGGTTTTTGCTGTTCTGAAATGTAGTTCCAACTGCTCCAGGGAGGGCACCACAGAGGCTTTTCCGTTGAAGGTATTAGCCCAATTGTACACACAACCTTTTAGTTCGGGCGCCAGTGTTAGAGTCAATAGGTTTTTACTGTTTTGATATATGAAATATATTTCCAACTGCTCCACAGAAGACATCACAAAATTTTCGAAGAAGCTACCCAATTATTATACAAACCCTTTTAGTTCGGGCGCCAGTGTTAGAGGCAATAGGTTTTTCCAGTTCTGAAATGTAGTTCCAACTGCTCCAGGGAGGACACCACAGAGGCTTTTCCGTTGAAGGTATTAGCCCAATTGTATCCACAACCTTTAAGTTTGGGCGCCAGTGTTAGAATCAATAGGTTTTTACTGTTTTGATATATGAAATGTATTTCCAACTGCTCTACAGAGGACATCACAAAACTTTCGAAGAAGCTACCCAATTATTATACAAACCCTTTTCGTTCGGGCGCCAGTGTTAGAGGCAATAGGTTTTTGCTGTTCTGAAATGCAGTTCCAACTGCTCCAGGGAGGACACCACGAAGGCTTTTCCGTTGAAGGTATTAGCCCAATTGTATCCACAAACTTTTAGTTCGGGCGCCAGTGTTAGAGTCATTAGGTTTTTACTGTTTTGATATATGAAATATATTTCCAACTGCTCCACAGATGACATCACAAAACTTTCGAAGAAGCTACCCAATTATTATACAATTCCTTTTAGTTCGGGCGCCAGTGTTAGAGTCATTAGGTTTTTACTGTTTTGATATATGAAATGTATTTCCAACTGCTCCACAGATGACATCACAAACCTTTGGAAGAAGCTACCCAATTATTATACAAATCCTTTTAGTTCGGACGCCAGTTTTAGAGTCAATAGGTTTTTTACTGTTTTGATATATGAAATGTATTTCCAACTGCTCCACAGAGGACATCACAAACCTTTCGAAGATGCTACCCAATTATTATACAAATCCTTTTAGTTCGGGCGCCAGTGTTAGAGTCAATATGTTTTTTACTGTTTTGATATATGAAATGTATTTCCAACTGCTCCAAAGAGGACATCACAAACTTTTCGAAGAAGCTACCCAATTATTATACAAACCCTTTTAGTTCGGGCGCCACTGTTAGAGGCAGTAGGTTTTTGCTGTTCTGAAATGTAGTTCCAATTGCTCCAGTGAGGATACCACAGAGGCTTTTCCGTTGAAGGTATTAGCCCAATTGTACACACAACCTTTTAGTTCGGGCGCCAGTGTTAGAGTCAATAGGTTTTTACTGTTTTGATATATGAAATGTATTTCCAACTGCTCCCCAGAGGACATAACAAACTTTTCGAAGAAGCTACCCAATTATTATACAAACCCTTTTAGTTCGGGCGCCAGTGTTAGAGTCAATATGTTTTTTACTGTTTTGATATATGAAATGTATTTCCAACTGCTCCAAAGAGGACATCACAAACTTTTCGAAGAAGCTACCCAATTATTATACAAACCCTTTTAGTTCGGGCGCCACTGTTAGAGGCAGTAGGTTTTTGCTGTTCTGAAATGTAGTTCCAATTGCTCCAGTGAGGATACCACAGAGGCTTTTCCGTTGAAGGTATTAGCCCAATTGTACACACAACCTTTTAGTTCGGGCGCCAGTGTTAGAGTCAATAGGTTTTTACTGTTTTGATATATGAAATGTATTTCCAACTGCTCCACAGAGGACATCACAAAGGTTTTGAAGAATCTACACAATTATTATATAAACCCTTTTAGTTCGGGCGCCAGTGTTAGAGGCAAAAGGTTTTTGCTGTTCTGAAATGTAGTTCCAACTGCTCCAGGGAGGGCACCACAGAGGCTTTTCCGTTGAAGGTATTAGCCCAATTGTACACACAACCTTTTAGTTCGGGCGCCAGTGTTAGAGTCAATAGGTTTTTACTGTTTTGATATATGAAATGTATTTCCAACTGCTCCACAGAGGACATCACAAACCTTTCGAAGATGCTACCCAATTATTATACAAATCCTTTTAGTTCGGGCGCCAGTTTTAGAGGCAATAGGTTTTTGCTGTTCTGAAATGTAGTTCCAACTGCTCCAGGGAGGGCACCACAGAGGCTTTTCCGTTGAAGGTATTAGCCCAATTGTACACACAACCTTTTAGTTCGGGCGCCAGTGTTAGAGTCAATATGTTTTTACTGTTTTGATATATGAAATGTATTTCCAACTGCTCCACAGAAGACATCACAAACTTTTCGAAGAAGCTACCCAATTATTATACAAACCCTTTTAGTTCGGGCGCCAGTGTTAGAGGCAATAGGTTTTTGCAGTTCTGAAATGTAGTTCCAACTGCTCCAGGGAGGGCACCACAGAGGCTTTTCCGTTGAAGGTATTAGCCCAATTGTACACAGAACCTTTTAGTTCGGGCGCCAGTGTTAGAGTCAATAGGTTTTTACTGTTTTGATATATGAAATGTATTTCCAACTGCTCCACAGAAGACATCACAAACTTTTCGAAGAAGCTACCCAATTATTATACAAACCCTTTTAGTTCGGGCGCCAGTGTTAGAGGCAATAGGTTTTTGCTGTTCTGAAATGTAGTTCCAACTGCTCCAGGGAGGACACCACAGAGGCTTTTCCGTTGAAGGTATTAGCCCAATTGTATCCACAACCTTTTAGTTCGGGCGCCAGTGTTAGAGTCAATAGGTTTTTACTGTTTTGATATATGAAATGTATTTCCAACTGCTCCACAGAGGACATCACAAACCTTTCGAAGATGCTACCCAATTATTATACAAATCCTTTTAGTTCGGGCGCCAGTTTCAGAGGCAATAGGTTTTTGCTGTTCTGAAATGTAGTTCCAACTGCTCCAGGGAGGGCACCACAGAGGCTTTTCCGTTGAAGGTATTAGCCCAATTGTACACACAACCTTTTAGTTCGGGCGCCAGTGTTAGAGTCAATAGGTTTTTACTGTTTTGATATATGAAATATATTTCCAACTGCTCCACAGAAGACATCACAAACTTTTCGAAGAAGCTACACAATTATTATACAAACCCTTTTAGTTCGGGCGCCAGTGTTAGAGGCAATAGGTTTTTCCAGTTCTGAAATGTAGTTCCAACTGCTCCAGGGAGGACACCACAGAGGCTTTTCCGTTGAAGGTATTAGCCCAATTGTATCCACAACCTTTAAGTTTGGGCGCCAGTGTTAGAATCAATAGGTTTTTACTGTTTTGATATATGAAATGTATTTCCAACTGCTCTACAGAGGACATCACAAATTTTTCGAAGAAGCTACCCAATTATTATACAAACCCTTTTCGTTCGGGCGCCAGTGTTAGAGGCAATAGGTTTTTGCTGTTCTGAAATGCAGTTCCAACTGCTCCAGGGAGGACACCACGAAGGCTTTTCCGTTGAAGGTATTAGCCCAATTGTATCCACAAACTTTTAGTTCGGGCGCCAGTGTTAGAGTCATTAGGTTTTTACTGTTTTGATATATGAAATATATTTCCAACTGCTCCACAGATGACATCACAAAACTTTCGAAGAAGCTACCCAATTATTATACAATTCCTTTTAGTTCGGGCGCCAGTGTTAGAGTCATTAGGTTTTTACTGTTTTGATATATGAAATGAATTTCCAACTGCTCCACAGATGACATCACAAACCTTTGGAAGAAGCTACCCAATTATTATACAAATCCTTTTAGTTCGGACGCCAGTTTTAGAGTCAATAGGTTTTTTACTGTTTTGATATATGAAATGTATTTCCAACTGCTCCACAGAGGACATCACAAACCTTTCGAAGAATCTACCCAATTATTATACAAACCCTTTTAGTTCGGGCGCCAGTGTTAGAGGCAATAGGTTTTTGCTGTTCTGTAATGTAGTTGCAACTGCTCCAGGGAGGACACCACAGAGGCTTTTCCGTTGAAGGAATTAGCCCAATTGTATCCACAACCTTTTAGTTCGGGCGCCAGTTTTAGAGCCAATAGGTTCTTAATGTTTTGATATATGAAATGTATTTCCAACTGCTCCACAGAGGACATCACAAACCTTTCGAAGATGCTACCCAATTATTATACAAATCCTTTTAGTTCGGGCGCCAGTTTTAGAGGCAATAGGTTTTTGCTGTTCTGAAATGTAGTCCCAACTGCTCAAGGGAGGGCACCACAGAGGCTTTTCCGTTGAAGGTATTAGCCCAATTGTACACACAACCTTTTAGTTCGGGCGCTAGTGTTAGAATCAATAGGTTTTTACTGTTTTGATATATGAAATGTATTTCCAACTGCTCCCCAGAGGACATAACAAACTTTTCGAAGAAGCTACCCAATTATTATACAAACCCTTTTAGTTCGGGCGCCAGTGTTAGAGTCAATATGTTTTTTACTGTTTTGATATATGAAATGTATTTCCAACTGCTCCACAGAGGACATCACAAACTTTTCGAAGAAGCTACCCAATTATTATACAAACCCTTTTAGTTCGGGCGCCAGTGTTAGAGGCAGTAGGTTTTCGCTGTTCTGAAATGTAGTTCCAATTGCTCCAGTGAGGATACCACAGAGGCTTTTCCGTTGAAGGTATTAGCCCAATTGTACACACAACCTTTTAGTTCGGGCGCCAGTGTTAGAGTCAATAGGTTTTTACTGTTTTGATATATGAAATGTATTTCCAACTGCTCCACAGAGGACATCACAAACGTTTTGAAGAATCTACACAATTATTATATAAACCCTTTTAGTTCGGGCGCCAGTGTTAGAGGCAATAGGTTTTTGCTGTTCTGAAATGTAGTTCCAACTGCTCGAGGGAGGACACCACAGAGGCTTTACCGTTGAAGGTATTAGCCCAATTGTATCCACAACCTTTTAGTTCGGGCGCCAGTGTTAGAGTCAATAGGTTCTTACTGTTTTGATATATGAAATGTATTTCCAACTGCTCCACAGAGCACATCACAAACCTTTCGAAGAAGCTACCCAATTATTATACAAACCCTTTTAGTTCGGGCGCCAGTGTTATAGTCAATAGGTTTTTTACTGTTTTGATATATGAAATGTATTTCCAACTGCTCCATAGAGGACATCACAAACCTTTCGAAGAAGCTACCCAATTATTATACAAATCCTTTTAGTTCGGGCGCCAGTGTTAGAGTCAATAGGTTTTTTACTGTTTTGATATATGAAATGTATTTCCAACTGCTCCACAGAGGACATCACAAACCTTTCGAAGAATCTACCCAATTATTATACAAACCCTTTTAGTTCGGGCGCCAGTGTTAGAGGCAATAGTCTTTTGCTGTTCTGAAATGTAGTTCCAACTGCTCCAGGGAGGACACCACAGAGGCTTTACCGTTGAAGGTATTAGCCCAATTGTATCCACAACCTTTTAGTTCGGGCGCCAGTGTTAGAGTCAATAGGTTTTTACTGTTTTGATATATGAAATGTATTTCCAACTGCTCCACAGAGGACATCAGAAACCTTTCGAAGAAGATACCCAATTATTATACAAACCCTTCTTGTTCGGGCGCCAGTGTTAGAATCAATAGGTTTTTACTGTTTTGATATATGAAATGTATTTCCAACTGCTCCCCAGAGGACATAACAAACTTTTCGAAGAAGCTACCCAATTATTATACAAACCCTTTTAGTTCGGGCGCCAGTGTTAGAGTCAATATGTTTTTTACTGTTTTGATATATGAAATGTATTTCCAACTGCTCCACAGAGGACATCACAAACTTTTCGAAGAATCTACCCAATTATTATACAAACCCTTTTAGTTCGGGCGCCAGTGTTAGAGGCAGTAGGTTTTTGCTGTTCTGAAATGTAGTTCCAATTGCTCCAGTGAGGATACCACAGAGGCTTTTCCGTTGAAGGTATTAGCCCAATTGTACACACAACCTTTTAGTTCGGGCGCCAGTGTTAGAGTCAATAGGTTTTTACTGTTTTGATATATGAAATGTATTTCCAACTGCTCCACAGAGGACATCACAAACGTTTTGAAGAATCTACACAATTATTATATAAACCCTTTTAGTTCGGGCGCCAGTGTTAGAGGCAATAGGTTTTTGCTGTTCTGAAATGTAGTTCCAACTGCTCCAGGGAGGACACCACAGAGGCTTTACCGTTGAAGGTATTAGCCCAATTGTATCCACAACCTTTTAGTTCGGGCGCCAGTGTTAGAGTCAATAGGTTCTTACTGTTTTGATATATGAAATGTATTTCCAACTGCTCCACAGAGGACATCACAAACCTTTCGAAGATGCTACCCAATTATTATACAAATCCTTTTAGTTCGGGCGCCAGTGTTAGTGTCAATAGGTTTTTACAGTTTTGATATATGAACTGTATTTCCAACTGCTCCACAGAGCACATCACAAACCTTTCGAAGAAGCTACCCAATTATTATACAAACCCTTTTAGTTCGGGCGCCAGTGTTATAGTCAATAGGTTTTTTACTGTTTTGATATATGAAATGTATTTCCAACTGCTCCATAGAGGACATCACAAACCTTTCGAAGAAGCTACCCAATTATTATACAAATCCTTTTAGTTCGGGCGCCAGTGTTAGAGTCAATAGGTTTTTTACTGTTTTGATATATGAAATGTATTTCCAACTGCTCCACAGAGGACATCACAAACCTTTCGAAGAATCTACCCAATTATTATACAAACCCTTTTAGTTCGGGCGCCAGTGTTAGAGGCAATACTCTTTTGCTGTTCTGAAATGTAGTTCCAACTGCTCCAGGGAGGACACCACAGAAGCTTTTCCGTTGAAGGTATTAGCCCAATTGTATCCACAACCTTTTAGTTCGGGCGCCAGTGTTAGAGTCAATAGGTTTTTACTGTTTTGATATATGAAATGTATTTCCAACTGCTCCACAGAGGACATCAGAAACCTTTCGAAGAAGATACCCAATTATTATACAAACCCTTCTTGTTAGGTTTTTACTGTTTTGATATATGAAATGTATTTCCAACTGCTCCACAGAGGACATCAGAAACCTTTCGAAGAAGATACCCAATTATTATACAAACCCTTCTTGTTCGGGCGCCAGTGTTAGATTCAATTGATTTTTACTGTTTTGATATATGAAATGTATTTCCAACTGCTCCACAGAGGACATCACAAACCTTTCGAAGAAGCTACCCAATTATTATACAAACCCTTTTAGTTCGGGCGCCAGTGTTAGAGTCAATAGGTTTTTCCATGTTTTGATATATGAAATGTATTTCCAACTGCTCCACAGAGGACATCACAAACCTTTCGAAGAATCTACCCAATTATTATACAAACCCTTTTAGTTCGGGCGCCAGTGTTAGAGGCAATAGGTTTTTGCTGTTCTGAAATGTAGTTTCAACTGCTCCAGGGAGGACACAACAGAAGCTTTTCCGTTGAAGGTATTAGCCCAATTGTATCCACAACCTTTTAGTTCGGGCGCCAGTGTTAGAGTCAATAGGTTTTTACTGTTTTGATATATGAAATGTATTTCCAACTGCTCCACAGAGGACATCACAAACCTTTCGAAGAAGCTACCCAATTATTATACAAATCCTTTTAGTTCGGGCGCCAGTTTTACAGGCAATAGGTTTTTGCTGTTCTGAAATGTAGTTCCAACTGCTCCAGGGAGGACACCACAGAGGCTTTTCCGTTGAAGGTATTAGCCCAATTGTACACACAACCTTTTAGTTCGGGCGCCAGTGTTAGAGTCAATAGGTTTTTACTGTTTTGATATATGAAATGTATTTCCAACTGCTCCACAGAGGACATCACAAACCTTTCGAAGAATCTACCCAATTATTATACAAACCCTTTTAGTTCGGGCGCCAGTGTTAGAGGCAATAGGTTTTTGCTGTTCTGAAATGTAGTTCCAACTGCTCCAGGGAGGACACCACAGAGGCTTTTCCGTTGAAGGAATTAGCCCAATTGTATCCACAACCTTTTAGTTCGGGCGCCGGTGTTAGAGTCAATAGGTTTTTACTGTTTTGATATATGAAATGTATTTCCAACTGCTCCACAGATGACATCACAAACCTTTCGAAGAAACTACCCAATTATTATACAAACCCTTTTAGTTCGGGCGCCAGTTTTAGAGTCAAAAGGTTTTTTACTGTTTTGATATATGAAATGTATTTCCAACTGCTCCACAGAGGACATCACAAACCTTTCGAAGAATCTACCCAATTATTATACAAACCCTTTTAGTTCGGGCGCCAGTGTTAGAGGCAATAGGTTTTTGCTGTTCTGAAATGTAGTTCCAACTGCTCCAGGGAGGACACCACAGAGGCTTTTCCGTTGAAGGAATTAGCCCAATTGTATCCACAACCTTTTAGTTCGGGCGCCAGTTTTAGAGCCAATAGGTTCTTAATGTTTTGATATATGAAATGTATTTCCAACTGCTCCACAGAGGACATCACAAACCTTTGGAAGAAGCTACCCAATTATTATACAAATCCTTTTAGTTCGGGCGCCAGTTTTAGAGTCAATAGGTTTTTTACTGTTTTGATATATGAAATGTATTTCCAACTGCTCCACAGAGGACATCACAAACCTTTCGAAGAATCTACCCAATTATTATACAAACCCTTTTAGTTCGGGCGCCAGTGTTAGAGGCAATAGGTTTTTGCTGTTCTGAAATGTAGTTTCAACTGCTCCAGGGAGGACACAACAGAAGCTTTTCCGTTGAAGGTATTAGCCCAATTGTATCCACAACCTTTTAGTTCGGGCGCCAGTGTTAGAGTCAATAGGTTTTTACTGTTTTGATATATGAAATGTATTTCCAACTGCTCCACAGAGGACATCACAAACCTTTCGAAGAAGCTACCCAATTATTATACAAATCCTTTTAGTTCGGGCGCCAGTGTTACAGGCAATAGGTTTTTGCTGTTCTGAAATGTAGTTCCAACTGCTCCAGGGAGGACACCACAGAGGCTTTTCCGTTGAAGGTATTAGCCCAATTGTACACACAACCTTTTAGTTCGTGCGCCAGTGTTAGAGTCAATAGGTTTTTACTGTTTTGATATATGAAATGTATTTCCAACTGCTCCACAGAGGACATCACAAACCTTTCGAAGAATCTACCCAATTATTATACAAACGCTTTTAGTTCGGGCGCCAGTGTTAGAGGCAATAGGTTTTTGCTGTTCTGAAATGTAGTTCCAACTGCTCCAGGGAGGACACCACAGAGGCTTTTCCGTTGAAGGAATTAGCCCAATTGTATCCACAACCTTTTAGTTGGGGCGCCAGTGTTAGAGTCAATAGGTTTTTACTGTTTTGATATATGAAATGTATTTCCAACTGCTCCACAGATGACATCACAAACCTTTCGAAGAAACTACCCAATTATTATACAAACCCTTTTAGTTCGGGCGCCAGTTTTAGAGTCAATAGGTTTTTTACTGTTTTGATATATGAAATGTATTTCCAACTGCTCCACAGAGGACATCACAAACCTTTCGAAGAATCTACCCAATTATTATACAAACCCTTTTAGTTCGGGCGCCAGTGTTAGAGGCAATAGGTTTTTGCTGTTCTGAAATGTAGTTCCAACTGCTCCAGGGAGGACACCACAGAGGCTTTTCCGTTGAAGGAATTAGCCCAATTGTATCCACAACCTTTTAGTTCGGGCGCCAGTTTTAGAGCCAATAGGTTCTTAATATTTTGATATATGAAATGTATTTCCAACTGCTCCACAGAGGACATCACAAACCTTTCGAAGATGCTACCCAATTATTATACAAATCCTTTTAGTTCGGGCGCCAGTGTTAGAGTCAATAGGTTTTTACAGTTTTGATATATGAACTGTATTTCCAACTGCTCCACAGAGCACATCACAAACCTTTCGAAGAAGCTACCCAATTATTATACAAACCCTTTTAGTTCGGGCGCCAGTGTTATAGTCAATAGGTTTTTTACTGTTTTGATATATGAAATGTATTTCCAACTGCTCCATAGAGGACATCACAAACCTTTCGAAGAATCTACCCAATTATTATACAAACCCTTTTAGTTCGGGCGCCAGTGTTAGAGGTAATAGTCTTTTGCTGTTCTGAAATGTAGTTCCAACTGCTCCAGGGAGGACACCACAGAGGCTTTACTGTTGAAGGTATTAGCCCAATTGTATCCACAACCTTTTAGTTCGGGCGCCAGTGTTAGAGTCAATAGGTTTTTACTGTTTTGATATATGAAATGTATTTCCAACTGCTCCACAGAGGACATCAGAAACCTTTCGAAGAAGATACCCAATTATTATACAAACCCTTCTTGTTCGGGCGCCAGTGTTAGAATCAATAGGTTTTTACTGTTTTGATATATGAAATGTATTTCCAACTGCTCCCCAGAGGACATAACAAACTTTTCGAAGAAGCTACCCAATTATTATACAAACCCTTTTAGTTCGGGCGCCAGTGTTAGAGTCAATATGTTTTTTACTGTTTTGATATATGAAATGTATTTCCAACTGCTCCACAGAGGACATCACAAACTTTTCGAAGAATCTACCCAATTATTATACAAACCCTTTTAGTTCGGGCGCCAGTGTTAGAGGCAGTAGGTTTTTGCTGTTCTGAAATGTAGTTCCAATTGCTCCAGTGAGGATACCACAGAGGCTTTTCCGTTGAAGGTATTAGCCCAATTGTACACACAACCTTTTAGTTCGGGCGCCAGTGTTAGAGTCAATAGGTTTTTACTGTTTTGATATATGAAATGTATTTCCAACTGCTCCACAGAGGACATCAGAAACCTTTCGAAGAAGATACCCAATTATTATACAAACCCTTCTTGTTAGGTTTTTACTGTTTTGATATATGAAATGTATTTCCAACTGCTCCACAGAGGACATCAGAAACCTTTCCAAGAAGATACCCAATTATTATACAAACCCTTCTTGTTCGGGCGCCAGTGTTAGATTCAATTGATTTTTACTGTTTTGATATATGAAATGTATTTCCAACTGCTCCACAGAGGACATCACAAACCTTTCGAAGAAGCTACCCAATTATTATACAAACCCTTTTAGTTCGGGCGCCAGTGTTAGAGTCAATAGGTTTTTCCATGTTTTGATATATGAAATGTATTTCCAACTGCTCCACAGAGGACATCACAAACCTTTCGAAGAATCTACCCAATTATTATACAAACCCTTTTAGTTCGGGCGCCAGTGTTAGAGGCAATAGGTTTTTGCTGTTCTGAAATGTAGTTTCAACTGCTCCAGGGAGGACACAACAGAAGCTTTTCCGTTGAAGGTATTAGCCCAATTGTATCCACAACCTTTTAGTTCGGGCGCCAGTGTTAGAGTCAATAGGTTTTTACTGTTTTGATATATGAAATGTATTTCCAACTGCTCCACAGAGGACATCACAAACCTTTCGAAGAAGCTACCCAATTATTATACAAATCCTTTTAGTTCGGGCGCCAGTTTTACAGGCAATAGGTTTTTGCTGTTCTGAAATGTAGTTCCAACTGCTCCAGGGAGGACACCACAGAGGCTTTTCCGTTGAAGGTATTAGCCCAATTGTACACACAACCTTTTAGTTCGGGCGCCAGTGTTAGAGTCAATAGGTTTTTACTGTTTTGATATATGAAATGTATTTCCAACTGCTCCACAGAGGACATCACAAACCTTTCGAAGAATCTACCCAATTATTATACAAACCCTTTTAGTTCGGGCGCCAGTGTTAGAGGCAATAGGTTTTTGCTGTTCTGAAATGTAGTTCCAACTGCTCCAGGGAGGACACCACAGAGGCTTTTCCGTTGAAGGAATTAGCCCAATTGTATCCACAACCTTTTAGTTCGGGCGCCAGTGTTAGAGTCAATAGGTTTTTACTGTTTTGATATATGAAATGTATTTCCAACTGCTCCACAGATGACATCACAAACCTTTCGAAGAAACTACCCAATTATTATACAAACCCTTTTAGTTCGGGCGCCAGTTTTAGAGTCAAAAGGTTTTTTACTGTTTTGATATATGAAATGTATTTCCAACTGCTCCACAGAGGACATCACAAACCTTTCGAAGAATCTACCCAATTATTATACAAACCCTTTTAGTTCGGGCGCCAGTGTTAGAGGCAATAGGTTTTTGCTGTTCTGAAATGTAGTTCCAACTGCTCCAGGGAGGACACCACAGAGGCTTTTCCGTTGAAGGAATTAGCCCAATTGTATCCACAACCTTTTAGTTCGGGCGCCAGTTTTAGAGCCAATAGGTTCTTAATGTTTTGATATATGAAATGTATTTCCAACTGCTCCACAGAGGACATCACAAACCTTTGGAAGAAGCTACCCAATTATTATACAAATCCTTTTAGTTCGGGCGCCAGTTTTAGAGTCAATAGGTTGTTTACTGTTTTGATATATGAAATGTATTTCCAACTGCTCCACAGAGGACATCACAAACCTTTCGAAGAATCTACCCAATTATTATACAAAGCCTTTTAGTTCGGGCGCCAGTGTTAGAGGCAATAGGTTTTTGCTGTTCTGAAATGTAGTTTCAACTGCTCCAGGGAGGACACAACAGAAGCTTTTCCGTTGAAGGTATTAGCCCAATTGTATCCACAACCTTTTAGTTCGGGCGCCAGTGTTAGAGTCAATAGGTTTTTACTGTTTTGATATATGAAATGTATTTCCAACTGCTCCACAGAGGACATCACAAACCTTTCGAAGAAGCTACCCAATTATTATACAAATCCTTTTAGTTCGGGCGCCAGTGTTACAGGCAATAGGTTTTTGCTGTTCTGAAATGTAGTTCCAACTGCTCCAGGGAGGACACCACAGAGGCTTTTCCGTTGAAGGTATTAGCCCAATTGTACACACAACCTTTTAGTTCGTGCGCCAGTGTTAGAGTCAATAGGTTTTTACTGTTTTGATATATGAAATGTATTTCCAACTGCTCCACAGAGGACATCACAAACCTTTCGAAGAATCTACCCAATTATTATACAAACCCTTTTAGTTCGGGCGCCAGTGTTAGAGGCAATAGGTTTTTGCTGTTCTGAAATGTAGTTCCAACTGCTCCAGGGAGGACACCACAGAGGCTTTTCCGTTGAAGGAATTAGCCCAATTGTATCCACAACCTTTTAGTTGGGGCGCCAGTGTTAGAGTCAATAGGTTTTTACTGTTTTGATATATGAAATGTATTTCCAACTGCTCCACAGATGACATCACAAACCTTTCGAAGAAACTACCCAATTATTATACAAACCCTTTTAGTTCGGGCGCCAGTTTTAGAGTCAATAGGTTTTTTACTGTTTTGATATATGAAATGTATTTCCAACTGCTCCACAGAGGACATCACAAACCTTTCGAAGAATCTACCCAATTATTATACAAACCCTTTTAGTTCGGGCGCCAGTGTTAGAGGCAATAGGTTTTTGCTGTTCTGAAATGTAGTTCCAACTGCTCCAGGGAGGACACCACAGAGGCTTTTCCGTTGAAGGAATTAGCCCAATTGTATCCACAACCTTTTAGTTCGGGCGCCAGTTTTAGAGCCAATAGGTTCTTAATATTTTGATATATGAAATGTATTTCCAACTGCTCCACAGAGGACATCACAAACCTTTCGAAGATGCTACCCAATTATTATACAAATCCTTTTAGTTCGGGCGCCAGTTTTAGAGGCAATAGGTTTTTGCTGTTCTGAAATGTAGTTCCAACTGCTCCAGGGAGGGCACCACAGAGGCTTTTCCGTTGAAGGTATTAGCCCAATTGTACACACAACCTTTTAGTTCGGGCGCCAGTGTTAGAGTCAATAGGTTTTTACTGTTTTGATATATGAAATGTATTTCCAACTGCTCCACAGATGACATCACAAAACTTTCGAAGAAGCTACCCAATTATTATACAATTCCTTCTAGTTCGGGCGCCAGTGTTAGAGTCATTAGGTTTTTACTGTTTTGATATATGAAATGTATTTTCAACTGCTCCACAGATGACATCACAAACCTTTGGAAGAATCTACCCAATTATTATACAAATCCTTTTAGTTCGGGCGCCAGTTTTAGAGTCAATAGGTTTTTTACTGTTTTGATATATGAAATGTATTTCCAACTGCTCCACAGAGGACATCACAAACCTTTCGAAGAATCTACCCAATTATTATACAAACCCTTTTAGTTCGGGCGCCAGTGTTAGAGGCAATAGGTTTTTGCTGTTCTGAAATGTAGTTTCAACTGCTCCAGGGAGGACACAACAGAAGCTTTTCCGTTGAAGGTATTAGCCCAATTGTATCCACAACCTTTTAGTTCGGGCGCCAGTGTTAGAGTCAATAGGTTTTTACTGTTTTGATATATGAAATGTATTTCCAACTGCTCCACAGAGGACATCACAAACCTTTCGAAGAAGCTACCCAATTATTATACAAATCCTTTTAGTTCGGGCGCCAGTGTTACAGGCAATAGGTTTTTGCTGTTCTGAAATGTAGTTCCAACTGCTCCAGGGAGGACACCACAGAGACTTTTCCGTTGAAGGTATTAGCCCAATTGTACACACAACCTTTTAGTTCGGGCGCCAGTGTTAGAGTCAATAGGTTTTTACTGTTTTGATATATGAAATGTATTTCCAACTGCTCCACAGAGGACATCACAAACCTTTCGAAGAATCTACCCAATTATTATACAAACCCTTTTAGTTCGGGCGCCAGTGTTAGAGGCAATAGGTTTTTGCTGTTCTGAAATGTAGTTCCAACTGCTCCAGGGAGGACACCACAGAGGCTTTTCCGTTGAAGGAATTAGCCCAATTGTATCCACAACCTTTTAGTTCGGGCGCCAGTGTTAGAGTCAATAGGTTTTTACTGTTTTGATATATGAAATGTATTTCCAACTGCTCCACAGATGACATCACAAACCTTTCGAAGAAACTACCCAATTATTATACAAACCCTTTTAGTTCGGGCGCCAGTTTTAGAGTCAATAGGTTTTTTACTGTTTTGATATATGAAATGTATTTCCAACTGCTCCACAGAGGACATCACAAACCTTTCGATGAATCTACCCAATTATTATACAAACCCTTTTAGTTCGGGCGCCAGTGTTAGAGGCAATAGGTTTTTGCTGTTCTGAAATGTAGTTTCAACTGCTCCAGGGAGGACACAACAGAAGCTTTTCCGTTGAAGGTATTAGCCCAATTGTATCCACAACCTTTAAGTTTGGGCGCCAGTGTTAGAATCAATAGGTTTTTACTGTTTTGATATATGAAATGTATTTCCAACTGCTCTACAGAGGACATCACAAAACTTTCGAAGAAGCTACCCAATTATTATACAAACCCTTTTCGTTCGGGCGCCAGTGTTAGAGGCAATAGGTTTTTGCTGTTCTGAAATGCAGTTCCAACTGCTCCAGGGAGGACACCACGAAGGCTTTTCCGTTGAAGGTATTAGCCCAATTGTATCCACAAACTTTTAGTTCGGGCGCCAGTGTTAGAGTCATTAGGTTTTTACTGTTTTGATATATGAAATATATTTCCAACTGCTCCACAGATGACATCACAAAACTTTCGAAGAAGCTACCCAATTATTATACAATTCCTTTTAGTTCGGGCGCCAGTGATATGTCATTAGGTTTTTACTGTTTTGATATATGAAATGCATTTCCAACTGCTCCACAGATGACATCACAAACCTTTGGAAGAAGCTACCCAATTATTATACAAATCCTTTTAGTTCGGGCGCCAGTTTTAGAGTCAATAGGTTTTTTACTGTTTTGATATATGAAATGTATTTCCAACTGCTCCACAGAGGACATCACAAACCTTTCGAAGAATCTACCCAATTATTATACAAACCCTTTTAGTTCGGGCGCCAGTGTTAGAGGCAATAGGTTTTTGCTGTTCTGTAATGTAGTTCCAACTGCTCCAGGGAGGACACCACAGAGGCTTTTCCGTTGAAGGAATTAGCCCAATTGTATCCACAACCTTTTAGTTCGGGCGCCAGTTTTAGAGCCAATAGGTTCTTAATGTTTTGATATATGAAATGTATTTCCAACTGCTCCACAGAGGACATCACAAAACTTTCGAAGATGCTGCCCAATTATTATACAAATCCTTTTAGTTCGGGCGCCAGTTTTAGAGGCAATAGGTTTTAGCTGTTCTGAAATTAAGTTCCAACTGCTCCAGGGAGGGCACCACAGAGGCTTTTCCGTTGAAGGTATTAGCCCAATTGTACACACAACCTTTTAGTTCGGGCGCCAGTGTTAGAATCAATAGGTTTATACTGTTTTGATATATGAAATGTATTTCCAACGGCTCCCCAGAGGACATAACAAACTTTTCGAAGAAGCTACCCAATTATTATACAAACCCTTTTAGTTCGGGCGCCAGTGTTAGAGTCAATATGTTTTTTACTGTTTTGATATATGAAATGTATTTCCAACTGCTCCACAGAGGACATCACAAACTTTTCGAAGAAGCTACCCAATTATTATACAAACCCTTTTAGTTCGGGCGCCAGTGTTAGAGGCAGTAGGTTTTTGCTGTTCTGAAATGTAGTTCCAATTGCTCCAGTGAGGATACCACAGAGGCTTTTCCGTTGAAGGTATTAGCCCAAATGTACACACAACCTTTTAGTTCGGGCGCCAGTGTTAGAGTCAATAGGTTTTTACTGTTTTGATATATGAAATGTATTTCCAACTGCTCCACAGAGGACATCACAAACCTTTTGAAGAATCTACACAATTATTATATAAACCCTTTTAGTTCGGGCGCCAGTGTTAGAGGCAATAGGTTTTTGCTGTTCTGAAATGTAGTTCCAACTGCTCCAGGGAGGACACCACAGAGGCTTTACCGTTGAAGGTATTAGCCCAATTGTATCCACAACCTTTTAGTTCGGGCGCCAGTGTTAGAGTCAATAGGTTTTTACAGTTTTGATATATGAACTGTATTTCCAACTGCTCCACAGAGCACATCACAAACCTTTCGAAGAAGCTACCCAATTATTATACAAACCCTTTTAGTTCGGGCGCCAGTGTTATAGTGAATAGGTTTTTTACTGTTTTGATATATGAAATGTATTTCCAACTGCTCCATAGAGGACATCACAAACCTTTCGAAGAAGCTACCCAATTATTATACAAATCCTTTTAGTTCGGGCGCCAGTGTTAGAGTCAATAGGTTTTTTACTGTTTTGATATATGAAATGTATTTCCAACTGCTCCACAGAGAACACCACAAACCTTTCGAAGAATCTACCCAATTATTATACAAACCCTTTTAGTTCGGGCGCCAGTGTTAGAGGCAATAGTCTTTTGCTGTTCTGAAATGTAGTTCCAACTGCTCCAGGGAGGACACCACAGAAGCTTTTCCGTTGAAGGTATTAGCCCAATTGTATCCACAACCTTTTAGTTCGGGCGCCAGTGTTAGAGTCAATAGGTTTTTACTGTTTTGATATATGAAATGTATTTCCAACTGCTCCACAGAGGACATCAGAAACCTTTCGAAGAAGATACCCAATTATTATACAAAACTTCTTGTTCGGGCGCCAGTGTTAGATTCAATTGGTTTTTACTGTTTTGATATATGAAATGTATTTCCAACTGCTCCACAGAGGACATCACAAACCTTTCGAAGAAGCTACCCAATTATTATACAAACCCTTTTAGTTCGGGCGCCAGTGTTAGAGTCAATAGGTTTTTCCATGTTTTGATATATGAAATGTATTTCCAACTGCTCCACAGAGGACATCACAAACCTTTCGAAGAATCTACCCAATTATTATACAAACCCTTTTAGTTCGGGCGCCAGTGTTAGAGGCAATAGGTTTTTGCTGTTCTGAAATGTAGTCCCAACTGCTCCAGGGAGGACACCACAGAAGCTTTTCCGTTGAAGGTATTAGCCCAATTGTATCCACAACCTTTTAGTTCGGGCGCCAGTGTTAGAGTATATAGGTTTTTACTCTTTCGATATATGAAATGTATTTCCAACTGCTCCACAGAGGACATCACAAACCTTTCGAAGAATCTACCCAATTATTATACAAACCCTTTTAGTTCGGGCGCCAGTTTTAGAGGCAATAGGTTTTTGCTGTTCTGAAATGTAGTTCCAACTGCTCCAGGGAGGGCACCACAGAGGCTTTTCCGTTGAAGGTATTAGCCCAATTGTACACACAACCTTTTAGTTCGGGCGCCAGTGTTAGAGTCAATAGGTTTTTACTGTTTTGATATATGAAATGTATTTCCAACTGCTCCACAGAAGACATCACAAACTTTTCGAAGAAGCTACCCAATTATTATACAAACCCTTTTAGTTCGGGCGCCAGTGTTAGAGGCAATAGGTTTTTGCTGTTCTGAAATGTAGTTCCAACTGCTCCAGGGAGGACACCACAGAGGCTTTTCCGTTGAAGGTATTAGCCCAATTGTATCCACAACCTTTTAGTTCGGGCGCCAGTGTTAGAGTCAATAGGTTTTTACTGTTTTGATATATGAAATGTATTTCCAACTGCTCCACAGAGGACATCACAAACCTTTCGAAGATGCTACCCAATTATTATACAAATCCTTTTAGTTCGGGCGCCAGTTTTAGAGGCAATAGGTTTTTGCTGTTCTGAAATGTAGTTCCAACTGCTCCAGGGAAAGCACCACAGAGGCTTTTCCGTTGAAGGTATTAGCCCAATTGTACACACAACCTTTTAGTTCGGGCGCCAGTGTTAGAGTCAATAGGTTTTTACTGTTTTGATATATGAAATGTATTTCCAACTGCTCCACAGAAGACATCACAAACTTTTCGAAGAAGCTACCCAATTATTATACAAACCCTTTTAGTTCGGGCGCCAGTGTAAGAGGCAATAGGTTTTTGCAGTTCTGAAATGTAGTTCCAACTGCTCCAGGGAGGACACCACAGAGGCTTTTCCGTTGAAGGTATTAGCCCAATTGTATCCACAACCTTTAAATTTGGGCGCCAGTGTTAGAATCAATAGGTTTTTACTGTTTTGATATATGAAATGTATTTCCAACTGCTCTACAGAGGACATCACAAAACTTTCGAAGAAGCTACCCAATTATTATACAAACCCTTTTAGTTCGGGCGCCAGTTTTAGAGGCAATAGGTTTTTGCTGTTCTGAAATGTAGTTCCAACTGCTCCAGGGAGGGCACCACAGAGGCTTTTCCGTTGAAGGTATTAGCCCAATTGTACACACAACCTTTTAGTTCGGGCGCCAGTGTTAGAGTCAATAGGTTTTTACTGTTTTGATATATGAAATGTATTTCCAACTGCTCCACAGAAGACATCACAAACTTTTCGAAGAAGCTACCCAATTATTATACAAACCCTTTTAGTTCGGGCGCCAGTGTTAGAGGCAATAGGTTTTTGCTGTTCTGAAATGTAGTTCCAACTGCTCCAGGGAGGACACCACAGAGGCTTTTCCGTTGAAGGTATTAGCCCAATTGTATCCACAACCTTTTAGTTCGGGCGCCAGTGTTAGAGTCAATAGGTTTTTACTGTTTTGATATATGAAATGTATTTCCAACTGCTCCACAGAGGACATCACAAACCTTTCGAAGATGCTACCCAATTATTATACAAATCCTTTTAGTTCGGGCGCCAGTTTTAGAGGCAATAGGTTTTTGCTGTTCTGAAATGTAGTTCCAACTGCTCCAGGGAAAGCACCACAGAGGCTTTTCCGTTGAAGGTATTAGCCCAATTGTACACACAACCTTTTAGTTCGGGCGCCAGTGTTAGAGTCAATAGGTTTTTACTGTTTTGATATATGAAATGTATTTCCAACTGCTCCACAGAAGACATCACAAACTTTTCGAAGAAGCTACCCAATTATTATACAAACCCTTTTAGTTCGGGCGCCAGTGTAAGAGGCAATAGGTTTTTGCAGTTCTGAAATGTAGTTCCAACTGCTCCAGGGAGGACACCACAGAGGCTTTTCCGTTGAAGGTATTAGCCCAATTGTATCCACAACCTTTAAATTTGGGCGCCAGTGTTAGAATCAATAGGTTTTTACTGTTTTGATATATGAAATGTATTTCCAACTGCTCTACAGAGGACATCACAAAACTTTCGAAGAAGCTACCCAATTATTATACAAACCCTTTTCGTTCGGGCGCCAGTGTTAGAGGCAATAGGTTTTTGCTGTTCTGAAATGCAGTTCCAACTGCTCCAGGGAGGACACCACGAAGGCTTTTCCGTTGAAGGTATTAGCCCAATTGTATCGACAAACTTTTAGTTCAGGCGCCAGTGTTAGAGTCATTAGGTTTTTACTGTTTTGATATATGAAATATATTTCCAACTGCTCCACAGATGACATCACAAAACTTTCGAAGAAGCTACCCAATTATTATACAATTCCTTTTAGTTCGGGCGCCAGTGTTAGAGTCATTAGGTTTTTACTGTTTTGATATATGAAATGTATTTCCAACTGCTCCACAGATGACATCACAAACCTTTGGAAGAAGCTACCCAATTATTATACAAATCATTTTAGTTCGGACGCCAGTTTTAGAGTCAATAGGTTTTTTACCGTTTTGATATATGAAATGTATTTCCAACTGCTCCACAGAGGACATCACAAACCTTTCGAAGAATCTACCCAATTATTATACAAACCCTTTTAGTTCGGGCGCCAGTGTTAGAGGCAATAGGTTTTTGCTGTTCTGTAATGTAGTTCCAACTGCTCCAGGGAGGACACCACAGAGGCTTTTCCGTTGAAGGAATTAGCCCAATTGTATCCACAACCTTTTAGTTCGGGCGCCAGTTTTAGAGCCAATAGGATCTTAATGTTTTGATATATGAAATGTATTTCCAACTGCTCCACAGAGGACATCACAAACCTTTCGAAGATGCTACCCAATTATTATACAAATCCTTTTAGTTCGGGCGCCAGTTTTAGAGGCAATAGGTTTTTGCTGTTCTGAAATGTAGTTCCAACTGCTCCAGGGAGGGCACCACAGAGGCTTTTCCGTTGAAGGTATTAGCCCAATTGTACACACAACCTTTTAGTTCGGGCGCCAGTGTTAGAATCAATAGGTTTTTACTTTTTTGATATATGAAATGTATTTCCAACTGCTCCCCAGAGGACATAACAAACTTTTCGAAGAAGCTACCCAATTATTATACAAACCCTTTTAGTTCGGGCGCCAGTGTTAGATTCAATTGGTTTTTACTGTTTTGATATATGAAATGTATTTCCAACTGCTCCACAGAGGACATCACAAACCTTTCGAAGAAGCTACCCAATTATTATACAAACCCTTTTAGTTCGGGCGCCAGTGTTAGAGTCAATAGGTTTTTCCATGTTTTGATATATGAAATGTATTTCCAACTGCTCCACAGAGGACATCACAAACCTTTCGAAGAATCTACCCAATTATTATACAAACCCTTTTAGTTCGGGCGCCAGTGTTAGAGGCAATAGGTTTTTGCTGTTCTGAAATGTAGTCCCAACTGCTCCAGGGAGGACACCACAGAAGCTTTTCCGTTGAAGGTATTAGCCCAATTGTATCCACAACCTTTTAGTTCGGGCGCCAGTGTTAGAGTATATAGGTTTTTACTCTTTCGATATATGAAATGTATTTCCAACTGCTCCACAGAGGACATCACAAACCTTTCGAAGAATCTACCCAATTATTATACAAACCCTTTTAGTTCGGGCGCCAGTTTTAGAGGCAATAGGTTTTTGCTGTTCTGAAATGTAGTTCCAACTGCTCCAGGGAGGGCACCACAGAGGCTTTTCCGTTGAAGGTATTAGCCCAATTGTACACACAACCTTTTAGTTCGGGCGCCAGTGTTAGAGTCAATAGGTTTTTACTGTTTTGATATATGAAATGTATTTCCAACTGCTCCACAGAAGACATCACAAACTTTTCGAAGAAGCTACCCAATTATTATACAAACCCTTTTAGTTCGGGCGCCAGTGTTAGAGGCAATAGGTTTTTGCTGTTCTGAAATGTAGTTCCAACTGCTCCAGGGAGGACACCACAGAGGCTTTTCCGTTGAAGGTATTAGCCCAATTGTATCCACAACCTTTTAGTTCGGGCGCCAGTGTTAGAGTCAATAGGTTTTTACTGTTTTGATATATGAAATGTATTTCCAACTGCTCCACAGAGGACATCACAAACCTTTCGAAGATGCTACCCAATTATTATACAAATCCTTTTAGTTCGGGCGCCAGTTTTAGAGGCAATAGGTTTTTGCTGTTCTGAAATGTAGTTCCAACTGCTCCAGGGAAAGCACCACAGAGGCTTTTCCGTTGAAGGTATTAGCCCAATTGTACACACAACCTTTTAGTTCGGGCGCCAGTGTTAGAGTCAATAGGTTTTTACTGTTTTGATATATGAAATGTATTTCCAACTGCTCCACAGAAGACATCACAAACTTTTCGAAGAAGCTACCCAATTATTATACAAACCCTTTTAGTTCGGGCGCCAGTGTAAGAGGCAATAGGTTTTTGCAGTTCTGAAATGTAGTTCCAACTGCTCCAGGGAGGACACCACAGAGGCTTTTCCGTTGAAGGTATTAGCCCAATTGTATCCACAACCTTTAAATTTGGGCGCCAGTGTTAGAATCAATAGGTTTTTACTGTTTTGATATATGAAATGTATTTCCAACTGCTCTACAGAGGACATCACAAAACTTTCGAAGAAGCTACCCAATTATTATACAAACCCTTTTCGTTCGGGCGCCAGTGTTAGAGGCAATAGGTTTTTGCTGTTCTGAAATGCAGTTCCAACTGCTCCAGGGAGGACACCACGAAGGCTTTTCCGTTGAAGGTATTAGCCCAATTGTATCGACAAACTTTTAGTTCAGGCGCCAGTGTTAGAGTCATTAGGTTTTTACTGTTTTGATATATGAAATATATTTCCAACTGCTCCACAGATGACATCACAAAACTTTCGAAGAAGCTACCCAATTATTATACAATTCCTTTTAGTTCGGGCGCCAGTGTTAGAGTCATTAGGTTTTTACTGTTTTGATATATGAAATGTATTTCCAACTGCTCCACAGATGACATCACAAACCTTTGGAAGAAGCTACCCAATTATTATACAAATCATTTTAGTTCGGACGCCAGTTTTAGAGTCAATAGGTTTTTTACCGTTTTGATATATGAAATGTATTTCCAACTGCTCCACAGAGGACATCACAAACCTTTCGAAGAATCTACCCAATTATTATACAAACCCTTTTAGTTCGGGCGCCAGTGTTAGAGGCAATAGGTTTTTGCTGTTCTGTAATGTAGTTCCAACTGCTCCAGGGAGGACACCACAGAGGCTTTTCCGTTGAAGGAATTAGCCCAATTGTATCCACAACCTTTTAGTTCGGGCGCCAGTTTTAGAGCCAATAGGATCTTAATGTTTTGATATATGAAATGTATTTCCAACTGCTCCACAGAGGACATCACAAACCTTTCGAAGATGCTACCCAATTATTATACAAATCCTTTTAGTTCGGGCGCCAGTTTTAGAGGCAATAGGTTTTTGCTGTTCTGAAATGTAGTTCCAACTGCTCCAGGGAAAGCACCACAGAGGCTTTTCCGTTGAAGGTATTAGCCCAATTGTACACACAACCTTTTAGTTCGGGCGCCAGTGTTAGAGTCAATAGGTTTTTACTGTTTTGATATATGAAATGTATTTCCAACTGCTCCACAGAAGACATCACAAACTTTTCGAAGAAGCTACCCAATTATTATACAAACCCTTTTAGTTCGGGCGCCAGTGTAAGAGGCAATAGGTTTTTGCAGTTCTGAAATGTAGTTCCAACTGCTCCAGGGAGGACACCACAGAGGCTTTTCCGTTGAAGGTATTAGCCCAATTGTATCCACAACCTTTAAATTTGGGCGCCAGTGTTAGAATCAATAGGTTTTTACTGTTTTGATATATGAAATGTATTTCCAACTGCTCTACAGAGGACATCACAAAACTTTCGAAGAAGCTACCCAATTATTATACAAACCCTTTTCGTTCGGGCGCCAGTGTTAGAGGCAATAGGTTTTTGCTGTTCTGAAATGCAGTTCCAACTGCTCCAGGGAGGACACCACGAAGGCTTTTCCGTTGAAGGTATTAGCCCAATTGTATCGACAAACTTTTAGTTCAGGCGCCAGTGTTAGAGTCATTAGGTTTTTACTGTTTTGATATATGAAATATATTTCCAACTGCTCCACAGATGACATCACAAAACTTTCGAAGAAGCTACCCAATTATTATACAATTCCTTTTAGTTCGGGCGCCAGTGTTAGAGTCATTAGGTTTTTACTGTTTTGATATATGAAATGTATTTCCAACTGCTCCACAGATGACATCACAAACCTTTGGAAGAAGCTACCCAATTATTATACAAATCATTTTAGTTCGGACGCCAGTTTTAGAGTCAATAGGTTTTTTACCGTTTTGATATATGAAATGTATTTCCAACTGCTCCACAGAGGACATCACAAACCTTTCGAAGAATCTACCCAATTATTATACAAACCCTTTTAGTTCGGGCGCCAGTGTTAGAGGCAATAGGTTTTTGCTGTTCTGTAATGTAGTTCCAACTGCTCCAGGGAGGACACCACAGAGGCTTTTCCGTTGAAGGAATTAGCCCAATTGTATCCACAACCTTTTAGTTCGGGCGCCAGTTTTAGAGCCAATAGGATCTTAATGTTTTGATATATGAAATGTATTTCCAACTGCTCCACAGAGGACATCACAAACCTTTCGAAGATGCTACCCAATTATTATACAAATCCTTTTAGTTCGGGCGCCAGTTTTAGAGGCAATAGGTTTTTGCTGTTCTGAAATGTAGTTCCAACTGCTCCAGGGAGGGCACCACAGAGGCTTTTCCGTTGAAGGTATTAGCCCAATTGTACACACAACCTTTTAGTTCGGGCGCCAGTGTTAGAATCAATAGGTTTTTACTTTTTTGATATATGAAATGTAATTCCAACTGCTCCCCAGAGGACATAACAAACTTTTCGAAGAAGCTACCCAATTATTATACAAACCCTTTTAGTTCGGGCGCCAGTGTTAGAGTCAATATGTTTTTTACTGTTTTGATATATGAAATGTATTTCCAACTGCTCCACAGAGGACATCACAAACGTTTTGAAGAATCTACACAATTATTATATAAACCCTTTTAGTTCGGGCGCCAGTGTTAGAGGCAATAGGTTTTTGCTGTTCTGAAATGTAGTTCCAACTGCTCCAGGGAGGACACCACAGAGGCTTTACCGTTGAAGGTATTAGCCCAATTGTATCCACAACCTTTTAGTTCGGGCGCCAGTGTTAGAGTCAATAGGTTCTTACTGTTTTGATATATGAAATGTATTTCCAACTGCTCCACAGAGGACATCACAAACCTTTCGAAGATGCTACCCAATTATTATACAAATCCTTTTAGTTCGGGCGCCAGTGTTAGAGTCAATAGGTTTTTACAGTTTTGATATATGAACTGTATTTCCAACTGCTCCACAGAGCACATCACAAACCTTTCGAAGAAGCTACCCAATTATTATACAAACCCTTTTAGTTCGGGCGCCAGTGTTATAGTCAATAGGTTTTTTACTGTTTTGATATATGAAATGTATTTCCAACTGCTCCATAGAGGACATCACAAACCTTTCGAAGAATCTACCCAATTATTATACAAACCCTTTTAGTTCGGGCGCCAGTGTTAGAGGCAATAGTCTTTTGCTGTTCTGAAATGTAGTTCCAACTGCTCCAGGGAAGACACCACAGAAGCTTTTCCGTTGAAGGTATTAGCCCAATTGTATCCACAACCTTTTAGTTCGGGCGCCAGTGTTAGAGTCAATAGGTTTTTACTGTTTTGATATATGAAATGTATTTCCAACTGCTCCACAGAGGACATCAGAAACCTTTCGAAGAAGATACCCAATTATTATACAAACCCTTTTAGTTCGGGCGCCAGTGTTAGAGGCAATAGGTTTTTGCTGTTCTGAAATGTAGTCCCAACTGCTCCAGGGAGGACACCACAGAAGCTTTTCCGTTGAAGGTATTAGCCCAATTGTATCCACAACCTTTTAGTTCGGGCGCCAGTGTTAGAGTATATAGGTTTTTACTCTTTCGATATATGAAATGTATTTCCAACTGCTCCACAGAGGACATCACAAACCTTTCGAAGAATCTACCCAATTTTTATACAAACCCTTTTAGTTCGGGCGCCAGTGTTAGAGGCAATAGGTTTTTGCTGTTCTGAAATGTAGTCCCAACTGCTCCAGGGAGGACACCACAGAGGCTTTTCCGTTGATGGTATTAGCCCAATTGTACACACAACCTTTTAGTTCGGGCGCCAGTGTTAGAATCAATAGGTTTTTACTTTTTTGATATATGAAATGTATTTCCAACTGCTCCCCAGAGGACATAACAAACTTTTCGAAGAAGCTACCCAATTATTATACAAACCCTTTTAGTTCGGGCGCCAGTGTTAGAGTCAATATGTTTTTTACTGTTTTGATATATGAAATGTATTTCCAACTGCTCCACAGAGGACATCACAAACTTTTCGAAGAAGCTACCCAATTATTATACAAACCCTTTTAGTTCGGGCGCCAGTGTTAGAGGCAGTAGGTTTTTGCTGTTCTGAAATGTAGTTCCAATTGCTCCAGTGAGGATACCACAGAGGCTTTTCCGTTGAAGGTATTAGCCCAATTGTACACACAACCTTTTAGTTCGGGCGCCAGTGTTAGAGTCAATAGGTTTTTACTGTTTTGATATATGAAATGTATTTCCAACTGCTCCACAGACGACATCACAAACGTTTTGAAGAATCTACACAATTATTATATAAACCCTTTTAGTTCGGGCGCCAGTGTTAGAGGCAATAGGTTTTTGCTGTTCTGAAATGTAGTTCCAACTGCTCCAGGGAGGACACCACAGAGGCTTTACCGTTGAAGGTATTAGCCCAATTGTATCCACAACCTTTTAGTTCGGGCGCCAGTGTTAGAGTCAATAGGTTCTTACTGTTTTGATATATGAAATGTATTTCCAACTGCTCCACAGAGGACATCACAAACCTTTCGAAGATGCTACCCAATTATTATACAAATCCTTTTAGTTCGGGCGCCAGTGTTAGAGTCAATAGGTTTTTACAGTTTTGATATATGAACTGTATTTCCAACTGCTCCACAGAGCACATCACAAACCTTTCGAAGAAGCTACCCAATTATTATACAAACCCTTTTAGTTCGGGCGCCAGTGTTATAGTCAATAGGTTTTTTACTGTTTTGATATATGAAATGTATTTCCAACTGCTCCATAGAGGACATCACAAACCTTTCGAAGAATCTACCCAATTATTATACAAACCCTTTTAGTTCGGGCGCCAGTGTTAGAGGCAATAGTCTTTTGCTGTTCTGAAATGTAGTTCCAACTGCTCCAGGGAAGACACCACAGAAGCTTTTCCGTTGAAGGTATTAGCCCAATTGTATCCACAACCTTTTAGTTCGGGCGCCAGTGTTAGAGTCAATAGGTTTTTACTGTTTTGATATATGAAATGTATTTCCAACTGCTCCACAGAGGACATCAGAAACCTTTCGAAGAAGATACCCAATTATTATACAAACCCTTCTTGTTCGGGCGCCAGTGTTAGATTCAATTGGTTTTTACTGTTTTGATATATGAAATGTATTTCCAACTGCTCCACAGAGGACATCACAAACCTTTCGAAGAAGCTACCCAATTATTATACAAACCCTTTTAGTTCGGGCGCCAGTGTTAGAGTCAATAGGTTTTTCCATGTTTTGATATATGAAATGTATTTCCAACTGCTCCACAGAGGACATCACAAACCTTTCGAAGAATCTACCCAATTATTATACAAACCCTTTTAGTTCGGGCGCCAGTGTTAGAGGCAATAGGTTTTTGCTGTTCTGAAATGTAGTCCCAACTGCTCCAGGGAGGACACCACAGAAGATTTTCCGTTGAAGGTATTAGCCCAATTGTATCCACAACCTTTTAGTTCGGGCGCCAGTGTTAGAGTATATAGGTTTTTACTCTTTCGATATATGAAATGTATTTCCAACTGCTCCACAGAGGACTACACAAACCTTTCGAAGAATCTACCCAATTATTATACAAACCCTTTTAGTTCGGGCGCCAGTGTTAGAGGCAATAGGTTTTTGCTGTTCTGAAATGTAGTCCCAACTGCTCCAGGGAGGACACCACAGAAGCTTTTCCGTTGAAGGTATTAGCCCAATTGTATCCACAACATTTTAGTTCGGGCGCCAGTGTTAGAGTCAATAGGTTTTTACTCTTTCGATATATGAAATGTATTTCCAACTGCTCCACAGAGGACATCACAAACTTTTCGAAGAAGCTACCCAATTATTATACAAATCCTTTTAGTTCGGGCGCCAGTGTTAGAGGCAGTAGGTTTTTGCTGTTCTGAAATGTAGTTCCAATTGCTCCAGTGAGGATACCACAGAGGCTTTTCCGTTGAAGGTATTAGCCCAATTGTACACACAACCTTTTAGTTCGGGCGCCAGTGTTAGAGTCAATAGGTTTTTACTGTTTTGATATATGAAATGTATTTCCAACTGCTCCACAGAGGACATCACAAACCATTTGAAGAATCTACACAATTATTATATAAACCCTTTTAGTTCGGGCGCCAGTGTTAGAGGCAATAGGTTTTTGCTGTTCTGAAATTTAGTTCCAACTGCTCCAGGGAGGACACCACCGAAACTTTTCCGTTGAAGGTATTAGCCCAATTGTATCCACAACCTTTTAGTTCGGGCGCCAGTGTTAGAGTCAATAGGTTCTTACTGTTTTGATATATGAAATGTATTTCCAACTGCTCCACAGAGGACATCACAAACCTTTCGAAGATGCTACCCAATTATTATACAAATTCTTTTAGTTCGGGCGCCAGTGTTAGAGTCAATAGGTTTTTACTGTTTTGATATATGAACTGTATTTCCAACTGCTCCACAGAGCACATCACAAACCTTTCGAAGAAGCTACCCAATTATTATACAAACCCTTTTAGTTCGGGCGCCAGTGTTATAGTCAATAGGTTTTTTACTGTTTTGATATATGAAATGTATTTCCAACTGCTCCATAGAGGACATCACAAACCTTTCGAAGAAGCTACACAATTATTATACAAATCCTTTTAGTTCGGGCGCCAGTGTTAGAGTCAATAGGTTTTTTACTGTTTTGATATATGAAATGTATTTCCAACTGCTCCACAGAGGACATCACAAACCTTTCGAAGAATCTACCCAATTATTATACAAACCCTTTTAGTTCGGGCGATAGTGTTAGAGGCAATAGTCTTTTGCTGTTCTGAAATGTAGTTCCAACTGCTCCAGGGAGGACACCACAGAAGCTTTTCCGTTGAAGGTATTAGCCCAATTGTATCCACAACCTTTTAGTTCGGGCGCCAGTGTTAGAGTCAATAGGTTTTTACTGTTTTGATATATGAAATGTATTTCCAACTGCTCCACAGAGGACATCAGAAACCTTTCGAAGAAGATACCCAATTATTATACAAACCCTTCTTGTTCGGGCGCCAGTGTTAGATTCAATTGGTTTTTACTGTTTTGATATATGAAATGTATTTCCAACTGCTCCACAGAGGACATCACAAACCTTTCGAAGAAGCTACCCAATTATTATACAAACCCTTTTAGTTCGGGCGCCAGTGTTAGAGTCAATAGGTTTTTCCATGTTTTGATATATGAAATGTATTTCCAACTGCTCCACAGAGGACATCACAAACCTTTCGAAGAAGATACCCAATTATTATACAAACCCTTCTTGTTCGGGCGCCAGTGTTAGATTCAATTGGTTTTTACTGTTTTGATATATGAAATGTATTTCCAACTGCTCCACAGAGGACATCACAAACCTTTCGAAGAAGCTACCCAATTATTATACAAACCCTTTTAGTTCGGGCGCCAGTGTTAGAGTCAATAGGTTTTTCCATGTTTTGATATATGAAATGTATTTCCAACTGCTCCACAGAGGACATCACAAACCTTTCGAAGAATCTACCCAATTATTATACAAACCCTTTTAGTTCGGGCGCCAGTGTTAGAGGCAATAGGTTTTTGCTGTTCTGAAATGTAGTCCCAACTGCTTCAGGGAGGACACCACAGAAGCTTTTCCGTTGAAGGTATTAGCCCAATTGTATTCACAACCTTTTAGTTCGGGCGCCATTGTTAGAGTATATAGGTTTTTACTCTTTCGATATATGAAATGTATTTCCAACTGCTCCACAGAGGACATCACAAACCTTTCGAAGAATCTACCCAATTATTATACAAACCCTTTTAGTTCGGGCGCCAGTGTTAGAGGCAATAGGTTTTTGCTGTTCTGAAATGTAGTCCCAACTGCTCCAGGGAGGACACCACAGAAGCTTTTCCGTTGAAGGTATTAGCCCAATTGTATCCACAACATTTTAGTTCGGGCGCCAGTGTTAGAGTCAATAGGTTTTTACTCTTTCGATATATGAAATGTATTTCCAACTGCTCCACAGAGGACATCACAAACCTTTCGAAGATGCTACCCAATAATTATACAAACCCTTTTAGTTCGGGCGCCAGTTTTAGAGGCAATAGGTTTTTGCTGTTCTGAAATGTAGTTCCAACTGCTCCAGGGAGGACACCACAGAGGCTTTTCCGTTGAAGGTATTAGCCCAATTGTATCCACAACCTTTTAGTTCGGGCGCCAGTGTTAGAGTCAAAAGGTTTTTACTGTTTTGATATATGAAATGTATTTCCAACTGCTCCCCAGAGGACATAACAAACTTTTCGAAGAAGCTACCCAATTATTATACAAACCCTTTTAGTTCGGGCGCCAGTGTTAGAGTCAATATGTTTTTTACTGTTTTGATATATGAAATGTATTTCCAACTGCTCCACAGAGGACATCACAAACTTTTCGAAGAAGCTACCCAATTATTATACAAACCCTTTTAGTTCGGGCGCCAGTGTTAGAGGCAGTAGGTTTTTGCTGTTCTGAAATGTAGTTCCAATTGCTCCAGTGAGGATACCACAGAGGCTTTTCCGTTGAAGGTATTAGCCCAATTGTACACACAACCTTTTAGTTCGGGCGCCAGTGTTAGAGTCAATAGGTTTTTACTGTTTTGATATATCAAATGTATTTCCAACTGCTCCACAGAGGACATCACAAACCATTTGAAGAATCTACACAATTATTATATAAACCCTTTTAGTTCGGGCGCCAGTGTTAGAGGCAATAGGTTTTTGCTGTTCTGAAATTTAGTTCCAACTGCTCCAGGGAGGACACCACAGAAACTTTTCCGTTGAAGGTATTAGCCCAATTGTATCCACAACCTTTTAGTTCGGGCGCCAGTGTTAGAGTCAATAGGTTCTTACTGTTTTGATATATGAAATGTATTTCCAACCGCTCCACAGAGGACATCACAAACCTTTCGAAGATGCTACCCAATTATTATACAAATTCTTTTAGTTCGGGCGCCAGTGTTAGAGTCAATAGGTTTTTACTGTTTTGATATATGAACTGTATTTCCAACTGCTCTACAGAGCACATCACAAACCTTTCGAAGAAGCTACCCAATTATTATACAAACCCTTTTAGTTCGGGAGCCAGTGTTATAGTCAATAGGTTTTTTACTGTTTTGATATATGAAATGTATTTCCAACTGCTCCATAGAGGACATCACAAACCTTTCGAAGAAGCTACACAATTATTATACAAATCCTTTTAGTTCGGGCGCCAGTGTTAGAGTCAATAGGTTTTTTACTGTTTTGATATATGAAATGTATTTCCAACTGCTCCACAGAGGACATCACAAACCTTTCGAAGAATCTACCCAGTTATTATACAAACCCTTTTAGTTCGGGCGCCAGTGTTAGAGGCAATAGTCTTTTGCTGTTCTGAAATGTAGTTCCAACTGCTCCAGGGAGGACACCACAGAAGCTTTTCCGTTGAAGGTATTAGCCCAATTGTATCCACAACCTTTTAGTTCGGGCGCCAGTGTTAGAGTCAATAGGTTTTTACTGTTTTGATATATGAAATGTATTTCCAACTGCTCCACAGAGGACATCAGAAACCTTTCGAAGAAGATACCCAATTATTATACAAACCCTTCTTGTTCGGGCGCCAGTGTTAGATTCAATTGGTTTTTACTGTTTTGATATATGAAATGTATTTCCAACTGCTCCACAGAGGACATCACAAACCTTTCGAAGAAGCTACCCAATTATTATACAAACCCTTTTAGTTCGGGCGCCAGTGTTAGAGTCAATAGGTTTTTCCATGTTTTGATATATGAAATGTATTTCCAACTGCTCCACAGAGGACATCACAAACCTTTCGAAGAATCTACCCAATTATTATACAAACCCTTTTAGTTCGGGCGCCAGTGTTAGAGGCAATAGGTTTTTGCTGTTCTGAAATGTAGTCCCAACTGCTCCAGGGAGGACACCACAGAAGCTTTTCCGTTGAAGGTATTAGCCCAATTGTATCCACAACATTTTAGTTCGGGCGCCAGTGTTAGAGTCAATAGGTTTTTACTCTTTCGATATATGAAATGTATTTCCAACTGCTCCACAGAGGACATCACAAACCTTTCGAAGATGCTACCCAATAATTATACAAACCCTTTTAGTTCGGCGCCAGTTTTAGAGGCAATATGTTTTTGCTGTTCTGAAATGTAGTTCCAACTGCTCCAGGGAGGACACCACAGAGGCTTTTCCGTTGAAGGTATTAGCCCAATTGTATCCACAACCTTTTAGTTCGGGCGCCAGTGTTAGAGTCAAAAGGTTTTTACTGTTTTGATATATGAAATGTATTTCCAACTAATCTACAGAGGACATCACAAACCTTTCGAAGAAGCTACCCAATTATTATACAAACCCTTTTAGTTCGGGCGCCAGTGTTAGAGGCAGTAGGTTTTTGCTGTTCTGAAATGTAGTTCCAACTGCTCCAGTGAGGACACCACAGAAGCTTTTCCGTTGAAGGTATTAGCCCAATTGTACACACAACCTTTTAGTTCGGGCGCCAGTGTTAGAATCAATAGGTATTTACTGTTTTGATATATGAAATGTATTTCCAACTGCTCCCCAGAGGACATAACAAACTTTTCGAAGAAGCTACCCAATTATTATACAAACCCTTTTAGTTCGGGCGCCAGTGTTAGAGTCAATATGTTTTTTACTGTTTTGATATATGAAATGTATTTCCAACTGCTCCACAGAGGACATCACAAACTTTTCGAAGAAGCTACCCAATTATTATACAAACCCTTTTAGTTCGGGCGCCAGTGTTAGAGGCAGTAGGTTTTTGCTGTTCTGAAATGTAGTTCCAATTGCTCCAGTGAGGATACCACAGAGGCTTTTCCGTTGAAGGTATTAGCCCAATTGTACACACAACCTTTTAGTTCGGGCGCCAGTGTTAGAATCAATAGGTATTTACTGTTTTGATATATGAAATGTATTTCCAACTGCTCCCCAGAGGACATAACAAACTTTTCGAAGAAGCTACCCAATTATTATACAAACCCTTTTAGTTCGGGCGCCAGTGTTAGAGTCAATATGTTTTTTACTGTTTTGATATATGAAATGTATTTCCAACTGCTCCACAGAGGACATCACAAACTTTTCGAAGAAGCTACCCAATTATTATACAAACCCTTTTAGTTCGGGCGCCAGTGTTAGAGGCAGTAGGTTTTTGCTGTTCTGAAATGTAGTTCCAATTGCTCCAGTGAGGATACCACAGAGGCTTTTCCGTTGAAGGTATTAGCCCAATTGTACACACAACCTTTTAGTTCGGGCGCCAGTGTTAGAGTCAATAGGTTCTTACTGTTTTGATATATGAAATGTATTTCCAACTGCTCCACAGAGGACATCACAAACCTTTCGAAGATGCTACCCAATTATTATACAAATCCTTTTAGTTCGGGCGCCAGTGTTAGAGTCAATAGGTTTTTACTGTTTTGATATATGAACTGTATTTCCAACTGCTCCACAGAGCACATCACAAACCTTTCGAAGAAGCTACCCAATTATTATACAAACCCTTTTAGTTCGGGCGCCAGTGTTATAGTCAATAGGTTTTTTACTGTTTTGATATATGAAATGTATTTCCAACTGCTCCATAGAGGACATCACAAACCTTTCGAAGAAGCTACCCAATTATTATACAAATCCTTTTAGTTCGGGCGCCAGTGTTAGAGTCAATAGGTTTTTTACTGTTTTGATATATGAAATGTATTTCCAACTGCTCCACAGAGGACATCACAAACCTTTCGAAGAATCTACCCAATTATTATACAAACCCTTTTAGTTCGGGCGCCAGTGTTAGAGGCAATAGTCTTTTGCTGTTCTGAAATGTAGTTCCAACTGCTCCAGGGAGGACACCACAGAAGCTTTTCCGTTGAAGGTATTAGCCCAATTGTATCCACAACCTTATAGTTCGGGCGCCAGTGTTAGAGTCAATAGGTTTTTACTGTTTTGATATATGAAATGTATTTCCAACTGCTCCACAGAGGACATCAGAAAACTTTCGAAGAAGATACCCAATTATTATACAAACCCTTCTTGTTCGGGCGCCAGTGTTAGATTCAATTGGTTTTTACTGTTTTGATATATGAAATGTATTTCCAACTGCTCCACAGAGGACATCACAAACCTTTCGAAGAAGCTACCCAATTATTATACAAACCCTTTTAGTTCGGGCGCCAGTGTTAGTGTCAATAGGTTTTTCCATGTTTTGATATATGAAATGTATTTTCAACTGCTCCACAGAGGACATCACAAACCTTTCGAAGAATCTACCCAATTATTATACAAACCCTTTTATTTCGGGCGCCAGTGTTAGAGGCAATAGGTTTTTGCTGTTCTGAAATGTAGTCCCAACTGCTCCAGGGAGGACACCACAGAAGCTTTTCCGTTGAAGGTATTAGCCCAATTGTATCCACAACCTTTTAGTTCGGGCGCCAGTGTTAGAGTATATAGGTTTTTACCCTTTCGATATATGAAATGTATTTCCAACTGCTCCACAGAGGACATCACAAACCTTTCGAAGATGCTACACAATTATTATACAAACCCTTTTAGTTCGGGCGCCAGTGTTAGAGGCAATAGGTTTTTGCTGTTCTGAAATTTAGTTCCAACTGCTCCAGGGAGGACACCACAGAAGCTTTTCCGTTGAAGGTATTAGCCCAATTGTATCCACAACCTTTTAGTTCGGGCGCCAGTGTTAGAGTTAATAGGTTCTTACTGTTTTGATATATGAAATGTATTTCCAACTGCTCCACAGAGGACATCACAAACCTTTCGAAGATGCTACCCAATTATTATACAAATCCTTTTAGTTCGGGCGCCAGTGTTAGAGTCAATAGGTTTTTACTGTTTTGATATATGAACTGTATTTCCAACTGCTCCACAGAGCACATCACAAACCTTTCGAAGAAGCTACCCAATTATTATACAAACCCTTTTAGTTCGGGCGCCAGTGTTAGAGTCAATAGGTTTTTTACTGTTTTGATATATGAAATGTATTTCCAACTGCTCCATAGAGGACATCACAAACCTTTCGAAGAAGCTACCCAATTATTATACAAATCCTTTTAGTTCGGGCGCCAGTGTTAGAGTCAATAGGTTTTTTACTGTTTTGATATATGAAATGTATTTCCAACTGCTCCACAGAGGACATCACAAACCTTTCGAAGAATCTACCCAATTATTAAACAAACCCTTTTAGTTCGGGCGCCAGTGTTAGAGGCAATAGTCTTTTGCTGTTCTGAAATGTAGTTCCAACTGCTCCAGGGAGGACACCACAGAAGCTTTTCCGTTGAAGGTATTAGCCCAATTGTATCCACAACCTTTTAGTTCGGGCGCCAGTGTTAGAGTCAATAGGTTTTTACTGTTTTGATATATGAAATGTATTTCCAACTGCTCCACAGAGGACATCAGAAACCTTTCGAAGAAGATACCCAATTATTATACAAACCCTTCTTGTTCGGGCGCCAATGTTAGATTCAATTGGTTTTTACTGTTTTGATATATGAAATGTATTTCCAACTGCTCCACAGAGGACATCACAAACCTTTCGAAGAAGCTACCCAATTATTATACAAACCCTTTTAGTTCGGGCGCCAGTGTTAGAGTCAATAGGTTTTTCCATGTTTTGATATATGAAATGTATTTCCAACTGCTCCACAGAGGACATCACAAACCTTTCGAAGAATCTACCCAATTATTATACAAACCCTTTTAGTTCGGGCGCCAGTGTTAGAGGCAATAGGTTTTTGCTGTTCTGAAATGTAGTCCCAACTGCTCCAGGGAGGACACCACAGAAGCTTTTCCGTTGAAGGTATTAGCCCAATTGTATCCACAACCTTTTAGTTCGGGCGCCAGTGTTAGAGTATATAGGTTTTTACCCTTTCGATATATGAAATGTATTTCCAACTGCTCCACAGAGGACATCACAAACCTTTCGAAGATGCTACACAATTATTATACAAACCCTTTTAGTTCGGGCGCCAGTGTTAGAGGCAATAGGTTTTTGCTGTTCTGAAATTTAGTTCCAACTGCTCCAGGGAGGACACCACAGAAGCTTTTCCGTTGAAGGTATTAGCCCAATTCTATCCACAACATTTTAGTTCGGGCGCCAGTGTTAGATTCAATAGGTTTTTACTCTTTCGATATATGAAATGTATTTCCAACTGCTCCACAGAGGACATCACAAACCTTTCGAAGATGCTACCCAATAATTATACAAACCCTTTTAGTTCGGGCGCCAGTTTTAGAGGCAATAGGGATTGCTGTTCTGAAATGTAGTTCCAACTGCTCCAGGGAGGACACCACAGAGGCTTTTCCGTTGAAGGTATTAGCCCAATTGTATCCACAACCTTTTAGTTCGGGCGCCAGTGTTAGAGTCAAAAGGTTTTTACTGTTTTGATATATGAAATGTATTTCCAACTACTCTACAGAGGACATCACAAACCTTTCGAAGAAGCTACCCAATTATTATACAAACCCTTTTAGTTCGGGCGCCAGTGTTAGAGGCAGTAGGTTTTTGCTGTTCTGAAATGTAATTCCAACTGCTCCAGTGAGGACACCACAGAAGCTTTTCCGTTGAAGGTATTAGCCCAATTGTACACACAACCTTTTAGTTCGGGCGCCAGTGTTAGAGTCAATAGGTTTTTACTGTTTTGATATATGAAATGTATTTCCAACTGCTCCACAGAGGACATCACAAACCTTTCGAAGAATCTACCCAATTATTATACAAACCCTTTTAGTTCGGGCGCCAGTGTTAGAGGCAATAGGTTTTTGCTGTTCTGAAATTTAGTTCCAACTGCTCCAGGGAGGACACCACAGAAGCTTTTCCGTTGAAGGTATTAGCCCAATTGTATCCACAACCTTTTAGTTCGGGCGCCAGTGTTAGAGTCAATAGGTTTTTACTGTTTTGATATATGAACTGTATTTCCAACTGCTCCACAGAGCACATCACAAACCTTTCGAAGAAGCTACCCAATTATTATACAAACCCTTTTAGTTCGGGCGCCAGTGTTAGAGTCAATAGGTTTTTTACTGTTTTGATATATGAAATGTATTTCCAACTGCTCCATAGAGGACATCACAAACCTTTCGAAGAATCTACCCAATTATTATACAAACCCTTTTAGTTCGGGCGCCAGTGTTAGAGGCAATAGTCTTTTGCTGTTCTGAAATGTAGTTCCAACTGCTCCAGGGAGGACACCACAGAAGCTTTTCCGTTGAAGGTATTAGCCCAATTGTATCCACAACCTTTTAGTTCGGGCGCCAGTGTTAGAGTCAATAGGTTTTTACTGTTTTGATATATGAAATGTATTTCCAACTGCTCCACAGAGGACATCAGAAACCTTTCGAAGAAGATACCCAATTATTATACAAACCCTTCTTGTTCGGGCGCCAATGTTAGATTCAATTGGTTTTTACTGTTTTGATATATGAAATGTATTTCCAACTGCTCCACAGAGGACATCACAAACCTTTCGAAGAAGCTACCCAATTATTATACAAACCCTTTTAGTTCGGGCGCCAGTGTTAGAGTCAATAGGTTTTTCCATGTTTTGATATATAAAATGTATTTCCAACTGCTCCACAGAGGACATCACAAACCTTTCGAAGAATCTACCCAATTATTATACAAACCCTTTTAGTTCGGGCGCCAGTGTTAGAGGCAATAGGTTTTTGCTGTTCTGAAATGTAGTCCCAACTGCTCCAGGGAGGACACCACAGAAGCTTTTCCGTTGAAGGTATTAGCCCAATTGTATCCACAACCTTTTAGTTCGGGCGCCAGTGTTAGAGTATATAGGTTTTTACCCTTTCGATATATGAAATGTATTTCCAACTGCTCCACAGAGGACATCACAAACCTTTCGAAGATGCTACACAATTATTATACAAACCCTTTTAGTTCGGGCGCCAGTGTTAGAGGCAATAGTCTTTTGCTGTTCTGAAATGTAGTTCCAACTGCTCCAGGGAGGACACCACAGAAGCTTTTCCGTTGAAGGTATTATCCCAATTGTATCCACAACCTTTTAGTTCGGGCGCCAGTGTTAGAGTCAATAGGTTTTTACTGTTTTGATATATGAACTGTATTTCCAACTGCTCCACAGAGCACATCACAAACCTTTCGAAGAAGCTACCCAATTATTATACAAACCCTTTTAGTTCGGGCGCCAGTGTTATAGTCAATAGGTTTTTTACTGTTTTGATATATGAAATGTATTTCCAACTGCTCCATAGAGGACATCACAAACCTTTCGAAGAAGCTACCCAATTATTATACAAATCCTTTTAGTTCGGGCGCCAGTGTTAGAGTCAATAGGTTATTTACTGTTTTGATATATGAAATGTATTTCCAACTGCTCCACAGAGGACATCACAAACCTTTCGAAGAATCTACCCAATTATTATACAAACCCTTTTAGTTCGGGCGCCAGTGTTAGAGGCAATAGTCTTTTGCTGTTCTGAAATGTAGTTCCAACTGCTCCAGGGAGGACACCACAGAAGCTTTTCCGTTGAAGGTATTAGCCCAATTGTATCCACAACCTTATAGTTCGGGCGCCAGTGTTAGAGTCAATAGGTTTTTACTGTTTTGATATATGAAATGTATTTCCAACTGCTCCACAGAGGACATCAGAAACCTTTCGAAGAAGATACCCAATTATTATACAAACCCTTCTTGTTCGGGCGCCAGTGTTAGATTCAATTGGTTTTTACTGTTTTGATATATGAAATGTATTTCCAACTGCTCCACAGAGGACATCACAAACCTTTCGAAGAAGCTACCCAATTATTATACAAACCCTTTTAGTTCGGGCGCCAGTGTTAGTGTCAATAGGTTTTTCCATGTTTTGATATATGAAATGTATTTTCAACTGCTCCACAGAGGACATCACAAACCTTTCGAAGAATCTACCCAATTATTATACAAACCCTTTTATTTCGGGCGCCAGTGTTAGAGGCAATAGGTTTTTGCTGTTCTGAAATGTAGTCCCAACTGCTCCAGGGAGGACACCACAGAAGCTTTTCCGTTGAAGGTATTAGCCCAATTGTATCCACAACCTTTTAGTTCGGGCGCCAGTGTTAGAGTATATAGGTTTTTACCCTTTCGATATATGAAATGTATTTCCAACTGCTCCACAGAGGACATCACAAACCTTTCGAAGATGCTACACAATTATTATACAAACCCTTTTAGTTCGGGCGCCAGTGTTAGAGGCAATAGGTTTTTGCTGTTCTGAAATTTAGTTCCAACTGCTCCAGGGAGGACACCACAGAAGCTTTTCCGTTGAAGGTATTAGCCCAATTGTATCCACAACCTTTTAGTTCGGGCGCCAGTGTTAGAGTTAATAGGTTCTTACTGTTTTGATATATGAAATGTATTTCCAACTGCTCCACAGAGGACATCACAAACCTTTCGAAGATGCTACCCAATTATTATACAAATCCTTTTAGTTCGGGCGCCAGTGTTAGAGTCAATAGGTTTTTACTGTTTTGATATATGAACTGTATTTCCAACTGCTCCACAGAGCACATCACAAACCTTTCGAAGAAGCTACCCAATTATTATACAAACCCTTTTAGTTCGGGCGCCAGTGTTAGAGTCAATAGGTTTTTTACTGTTTTGATATATGAAATGTATTTCCAACTGCTCCATAGAGGACATCACAAACCTTTCGAAGAAGCTACCCAATTATTATACAAATCCTTTTAGTTCGGGCGCCAGTGTTAGAGTCAATAGGTTTTTTACTGTTTTGATATATGAAATGTATTTCCAACTGCTCCACAGAGGACATCACAAACCTTTCGAAGAATCTACCCAATTATTAAACAAACCCTTTTAGTTCGGGCGCCAGTGTTAGAGGCAATAGTCTTTTGCTGTTCTGAAATGTAGTTCCAACTGCTCCAGGGAGGACACCACAGAAGCTTTTCCGTTGAAGGTATTAGCCCAATTGTATCCACAACCTTTTAGTTCGGGCGCCAGTGTTAGAGTCAATAGGTTTTTACTGTTTTGATATATGAAATGTATTTCCAACTGCTCCACAGAGGACATCAGAAACCTTTCGAAGAAGATACCCAATTATTATACAAACCCTTCTTGTTCGGGCGCCAATGTTAGATTCAATTGGTTTTTACTGTTTTGATATATGAAATGTATTTCCAACTGCTCCACAGAGGACATCACAAACCTTTCGAAGAAGCTACCCAATTATTATACAAACCCTTTTAGTTCGGGCGCCAGTGTTAGAGTCAATAGGTTTTTCCATGTTTTGATATATGAAATGTATTTCCAACTGCTCCACAGAGGACATCACAAACCTTTCGAAGAATCTACCCAATTATTATACAAACCCTTTTAGTTCGGGCGCCAGTGTTAGAGGCAATAGGTTTTTGCTGTTCTGAAATGTAGTCCCAACTGCTCCAGGGAGGACACCACAGAAGCTTTTCCGTTGAAGGTATTAGCCCAATTGTATCCACAACCTTTTAGTTCGGGCGCCAGTGTTAGAGTATATAGGTTTTTACCCTTTCGATATATGAAATGTATTTCCAACTGCTCCACAGAGGACATCACAAACCTTTCGAAGATGCTACACAATTATTATACAAACCCTTTTAGTTCGGGCGCCAGTGTTAGAGGCAATAGGTTTTTGCTGTTCTGAAATTTAGTTCCAACTGCTCCAGGGAGGACACCACAGAAGCTTTTCCGTTGAAGGTATTAGCCCAATTCTATCCACAACATTTTAGTTCGGGCGCCAGTGTTAGATTCAATAGGTTTTTACTCTTTCGATATATGAAATGTATTTCCAACTGCTCCACAGAGGACATCACAAACCTTTCGAAGATGCTACCCAATAATTATACAAACCCTTTTAGTTCGGGCGCCAGTTTTAGAGGCAATAGGGATTGCTGTTCTGAAATGTAGTTCCAACTGCTCCAGGGAGGACACCACAGAGGCTTTTCCGTTGAAGGTATTAGCCCAATTGTATCCACAACCTTTTAGTTCGGGCGCCAGTGTTAGAGTCAAAAGGTTTTTACTGTTTTGATATATGAAATGTATTTCCAACTACTCTACAGAGGACATCACAAACCTTTCGAAGAAGCTACCCAATTATTATACAAACCCTTTTAGTTCGGGCGCCAGTGTTAGAGGCAGTAGGTTTTTGCTGTTCTGAAATGTAGTTCCAACTGCTCCAGTGAGGACACCACAGAAGCTTTTCCGTTGAAGGTATTAGCCCAATTGTACACACAACCTTTTAGTTCGGGCGCCAGTGTTAGAGTCAATAGGTTTTTACTGTTTTGATATATGAAATGTATTTCCAACTGCTCCACAGAGGACATCACAAACCTTTCGAAGAATCTACCCAATTATTATACAAACCCTTTTAGTTCGGGCGCCAGTGTTAGAGGCAATAGGTTTTTGCTGTTCTGAAATTTAGTTCCAACTGCCTGCTCCAGGGAGGACACCACAGAAGCTTTTCCGTTGAAGGTATTAGCCCAATTGTATCCACAACCTTTTAGTTCGGGCGCCAGTGTTAGAGTCAATAGGTTTTTACTGTTTTGATATATGAACTGTATTTCCAACTGCTCCACAGAGCACATCACAAACCTTTCGAAGAAGCTACCCAATTATTATACAAACCCTTTTAGTTCGGGCGCCAGTGTTAGAGTCAATAGGTTTTTTACTGTTTTGATATATGAAATGTATTTCCAACTGCTCCATAGAGGACATCACAAACCTTTCGAAGAATCTACCCAATTATTATACAAACCCTTTTAGTTCGGGCGCCAGTGTTAGAGGCAATAGTCTTTTGCTGTTCTGAAATGTAGTTCCAACTGCTCCAGGGAGGACACCACAGAAGCTTTTCCGTTGAAGGTATTAGCCCAATTGTATCCACAACCTTTTAGTTCGGGCGCCAGTGTTAGAGTCAATAGGTTTTTACTGTTTTGATATATGAAATGTATTTCCAACTGCTCCACAGAGGACATCAGAAACCTTTCGAAGAAGATACCCAATTATTATACAAACCCTTCTTGTTCGGGCGCCAATGTTAGATTCAATTGGTTTTTACTGTTTTGATATATGAAATGTATTTCCAACTGCTCCACAGAGGACATCACAAACCTTTCGAAGAAGCTACCCAATTATTATACAAACCCTTTTAGTTCGGGCGCCAGTGTTAGAGTCAATAGGTTTTTCCATGTTTTGATATATAAAATGTATTTCCAACTGCTCCACAGAGGACATCACAAACCTTTCGAAGAATCTACCCAATTATTATACAAACCCTTTTAGTTCGGGCGCCAGTGTTAGAGGCAATAGGTTTTTGCTGTTCTGAAATGTAGTCCCAACTGCTCCAGGGAGGACACCACAGAAGCTTTTCCGTTGAAGGTATTAGCCCAATTGTATCCACAACCTTTTAGTTCGGGCGCCAGTGTTAGAGTATATAGGTTTTTACCCTTTCGATATATGAAATGTATTTCCAACTGCTCCACAGAGGACATCACAAACCTTTCGAAGATGCTACACAATTATTATACAAACCCTTTTAGTTCGGGCGCCAGTGTTAGAGGCAATAGGTTTTTGCTGTTCTGAAATTTAGTTCCAACTGCTCCAGGGAGGACACCACAGAAGCTTTTCCGTTGAAGGTATTAGCCCAATTCTATCCACAACATTTTAGTTCGGGCGCCAGTGTTAGATTCAATAGGTTTTTACTTTTTCGATATATGAAATGTATTTCCAACTGCTCCACAGAGGACATCACAAACCTTTCGAAGATGCTACCCAATAATTATACAAACCCTTTTAGTTCGGGCGCCAGTTTTAGAGGCAATAGGTTTTTGCTGTTCTGAAATGTAGTTCCAACTGCTCCAGGGAGGACACCACAGAGGCTTTTCCGTTGAAGGTATTAGCCCAATTGTATCCACAACCTTTTAGTTCGGGCGCCAGTGTTAGAGTCAAAAGGTTTTTACTGTTTTGATATATGAAATGTATTTCCAACTACTCTACAGAGGACATCACAAACCTTTCGAAGAAGCTACCCAATTATTATACAAACCCTTTTAGTTCGGGCGCCAGTGTTAGAGGCAGTAGGTTTTTGCTGTTCTGAAATGTAGTTCCAACTGCTCCAGTGAGGACACCACAGAAGCTTTTCCGTTGAAGGTATTAGCCCAATTGTACACACAACCTTTTAGTTCGGGCGCCAGTGTTAGAGTCAATAGGTTTTTACTGTTTTGATATATGAAATGTATTTCCAACTGCTCCACAGAGGACATCACAAACCTTTCGAAGATGCTACACAATTATTATACAAACCCTTTTAGTTCGGGCGCCAGTGTTAGAGGCAATAGGTTTTTGCTGTTCTGAAATTTAGTTCCAACTGCTCCAGGGAGGACACCACAGAAGCTTTTCCGTTGAAGGTATTAGCCCAATTCTATCCACAACATTTTAGTTCGGGCGCCAGTGTTAGATTCAATAGGTTTTTACTCTTTCGATATATGAAATGTATTTCCAACTGCTCCACAGAGGACATCACAAACCTTTCGAAGAATCTACCCAATTATTATACAAACCCTTTTAGTTCGGGCGCCAGTGTTAGAGGCAATAGGTTTTTGCTGTTCTGAAATGTAGTCCCAACTGCTCCAGGGAGGACACCACAGAAGCTTTTCCGTTGAAGGTATTAGCCCAATTGTATCCACAACATTTTAGTTCGGGCGCCAGTGTTAGAGTCAATAGGTTTTTACTCTTTCGATATATGAAATGTATTTCCAACTGCTCCACAGAGGACATCACAAACTTTTCGAAGAAGCTACCCAATTATTATACAAATCCTTTTAGTTCGGGCGCCAGTGTTAGAGGCAGTAGGTTTTTGCTGTTCTGAAATGTAGTTCCAATTGCTCCAGTGAGGATACCACAGAGGCTTTTCCGTTGAAGGTATTAGCCCAATTGTACACACAACCTTTTAGTTCGGGCGCCAGTGTTAGAGTCAATAGGTTTTTACTGTTTTGATATATGAAATGTATTTCCAACTGCTCCACAGAGGACATCAGAAACCTTTCGAAGAAGATACCCAATTATTATACAAACCCTTCTTGTTCGGGCGCCAGTGTTAGATTCAATTGGTTTTTACTGTTTTGATATATGAAATGTATTTCCAACTGCTCCACAGAGGACATCACAAACCTTTCGAAGAAGCTACCCAATTATTATACAAACCCTTTTAGTTCGGGCGCCAGTGTTAGAGTCAATAGGTTTTTCCATGTTTTGATATATGAAATGTATTTCCAACTGCTCCACAGAGGACATCACAAACCTTTCGAAGAAGATACCCAATTATTATACAAACCCTTCTTGTTCGGGCGCCAGTGTTAGATTCAATTGGTTTTTACTGTTTTGATATATGAAATGTATTTCCAACTGCTCCACAGAGGACATCACAAACCTTTCGAAGAAGCTACCCAATTATTATACAAACCCTTTTAGTTCGGGCGCCAGTGTTAGAGTCAATAGGTTTTTCCATGTTTTGATATATGAAATGTATTTCCAACTGCTCCACAGAGGACATCACAAACCTTTCGAAGAATCTACCCAATTATTATACAAACCCTTTTAGTTCGGGCGCCAGTGTTAGAGGCAATAGGTTTTTGCTGTTCTGAAATGTAGTCCCAACTGCTCCAGGGAGGACACCACAGAAGCTTTTCCGTTGAAGGTATTAGCCCAATTGTATCCACAACCTTTTAGTTCGGGCGCCAGTGTTAGAGTATATAGGTTTTTACTCTTTCGATATATGAAATGTATTTCCAACTGCTCCACAGAGGACATCACAAACCTTTCGAAGAATCTACCCAATTATTATACAAACCCTTTTAGTTCGGGCGCCAGTGTTAGAGGCAATAGGTTTTTGCTGTTCTGAAATGTAGTCCCAACTGCTCCAGGGAGGACACCACAGAAGCTTTTCCGTTGAAGGTATTAGCCCAATTGTATCCACAACATTTTAGTTCGGGCGCCAGTGTTAGAGTCAATAGGTTTTTACTCTTTCGATATATGAAATGTATTTCCAACTGCTCCACAGAGGACATCACAAACCTTTCGAAGATGCTACCCAATAATTATACAAAGCCTTTTAGTTCGGGCGCCAGTTTTAGAGGCAATAGGTTTTTGCTGTTCTGAAATGTAGTTCCAACTGCTCCAGGGAGGACACCACAGAGGCTTTTCCGTTGAAGGTATTAGCCCAATTGTATCCACAACCTTTTAGTTCGGGCGCCAGTGTTAGAGTCAAAAGGTTTTTACTGTTTTGATATATGAAATGTATTTCCAACTGCTCCCCAGAGGACATAACAAACTTTTCGAAGAAGCTACCCAATTATTATACAAACCCTTTTAGTTCCGGCGCCAGTGTTAGAGTCAATATGTTTTTTACTGTTTTGATATAAGAAATGTATTTCCAACTGCTCCACAGAGGACATCACAAACTTTTCGAAGAATCTACCCAATTATTATACAAACCCTTTTAGTTCGGGCGCCAGTGTTAGAGGCAATAGGTTTTTGCTGTTCTGAAATGTAGTCCCAACTGCTCCAGGGAGGACACCACAGAAGCTTTTCCGTTGAAGGTATTAGCCCAATTGTATCCACAACATTTTAGTTCGGGCGCCAGTGTTAGAGTCAATAGGTTTTTACTCTTTCGATATATGAAATGTATTTCCAACTGCTCCACAGAGGACATCACAAACTTTTCGAAGAAGCTACCCAATTATTATACAAATCCTTTTAGTTCGGGCGCCAGTGTTAGAGGCAGTAGGTTTTTGCTGTTCTGAAATGTAGTTCCAATTGCTCCAGTGAGGATACCACAGAGGCTTTTCCGTTGAAGGTATTAGCCCAATTGTACACACAACCTTTTAGTTCGGGCGCCAGTGTTAGAGTCAATAGGTTTTTACTGTTTTGATATATGAAATGTATTTCCAACTGCTCCACAGAGGACATCAGAAACCTTTCGAAGAAGATACCCAATTATTATACAAACCCTTCTTGTTCGGGCGCCAGTGTTAGATTCAATTGGTTTTTACTGTTTTGATATATGAAATGTATTTCCAACTGCTCCACAGAGGACATCACAAACCTTTCGAAGAAGCTACCCAATTATTATACAAACCCTTTTAGTTCGGGCGCCAGTGTTAGAGTCAATAGGTTTTTCCATGTTTTGATATATGAAATGTATTTCCAACTGCTCCACAGAGGACATCACAAACCTTTCGAAGAAGATACCCAATTATTATACAAACCCTTCTTGTTCGGGCGCCAGTGTTAGATTCAATTGGTTTTTACTGTTTTGATATATGAAATGTATTTCCAACTGCTCCACAGAGGACATCACAAACCTTTCGAAGAAGCTACCCAATTATTATACAAACCCTTTTAGTTCGGGCGCCAGTGTTAGAGTCAATAGGTTTTTCCATGTTTTGATATATGAAATGTATTTCCAACTGCTCCACAGAGGACATCACAAACCTTTCGAAGAATCTACCCAATTATTATACAAACCCTTTTAGTTCGGGCGCCAGTGTTAGAGGCAATAGGTTTTTGCTGTTCTGAAATGTAGTCCCAACTGCTCCAGGGAGGACACCACAGAAGCTTTTCCGTTGAAGGTATTAGCCCAATTGTATCCACAACCTTTTAGTTCGGGCGCCAGTGTTAGAGTATATAGGTTTTTACTCTTTCGATATATGAAATGTATTTCCAACTGCTCCACAGAGGACATCACAAACCTTTCGAAGAATCTACCCAATTATTATACAAACCCTTTTAGTTCGGGCGCCAGTGTTAGAGGCAATAGGTTTTTGCTGTTCTGAAATGTAGTCCCAACTGCTCCAGGGAGGACACCACAGAAGCTTTTCCGTTGAAGGTATTAGCCCAATTGTATCCACAACATTTTAGTTCGGGCGCCAGTGTTAGAGTCAATAGGTTTTTACTCTTTCGATATATGAAATGTATTTCCAACTGCTCCACAGAGGACATCACAAACCTTTCGAAGATGCTACCCAATAATTATACAAAGCCTTTTAGTTCGGGCGCCAGTTTTAGAGGCAATAGGTTTTTGCTGTTCTGAAATGTAGTTCCAACTGCTCCAGGGAGGACACCACAGAGGCTTTTCCGTTGAAGGTATTAGCCCAATTGTATCCACAACCTTTTAGTTCGGGCGCCAGTGTTAGAGTCAAAAGGTTTTTACTGTTTTGATATATGAAATGTATTTCCAACTGCTCCCCAGAGGACATAACAAACTTTTCGAAGAAGCTACCCAATTATTATACAAACCCTTTTAGTTCCGGCGCCAGTGTTAGAGTCAATATGTTTTTTACTGTTTTGATATAAGAAATGTATTTCCAACTGCTCCACAGAGGACATCACAAACTTTTCGAAGAAGCTACCCAATTATTATACAAACCCTTTTAGTTCGGGCGCCAGTGTTAGAGGCAGTAGGTTTTTGCTGTTCTGAAATGTAGTTCCAATTGCTCCAGTGAGGATATCACAGAGGCTTTTCCGTTGAAGGTATTAGCCCAATTGTACACACAACCTTTTAGTTCGGGCGCCAGTGTTAGAGTCAATAGGTTTTTACTGTTTTGATATATGAAATGTATTTCCAACTGCTCCACAGAGGACATCACAAACCATTTGAAGAATCTACACAATTATTATATAAACCCTTTTAGTTCGGGCGCCAGTGTTAGAGGCAATAGGTTTTTGCTGTTCTGAAATTTAGTTCCAACTGCTCGAGGGAGGACACCACAGAAACTTTTCCGTTGAAGGTATTAGCCCAATTGTATCCACAACCTTTTAGTTCGGGCGCCAGTGTTAGAGTCAATAGGTTCTTACTGTTTTGATATATGAAATGTATTTCCAACCGCTCCACAGAGGACATCACAAACCTTTCGAAGATGCTACCCAATTATTATACAAATTCTTTTAGTTCGGGCGCCAGTGTTAGAGTCAATAGGTTTTTACTGTTTTGATATATGAACTGTATTTCCAACTGCTCCACAGAGCACATCACAAACCTTTCGAAGAAGCTACCCAATTATTATACAAACCCTTTTAGTTCGGGCGCCAGTGTTATAGTCAATAGGTTTTTTACTGTTTTGATATATGAAATGTATTTCCAACTGCTCCATAGAGGACATCACAAACCTTTCGAAGAAGCTACACAATTATTATACAAATCCTTTTAGTTCGGGCGCCAGTGTTAGAGTCAATAGGTTTTTTACTGTTTTGATATATGAAATGTATTTCCAACTGCTCCACAGAGGACATCACAAACCTTTCGAAGAATCTACCCAATTATTATACAAACCCTTTTAGTTCGGGCGCCAGTGTTAGAGGCAATAGTCTTTTGCTGTTCTGAAATGTAGTTCCAACTGCTCCAGGGAGGACACCACAGAAGCTTTTCCGTTGAAGGTATTAGCCCAATTGTATCCACAACCTTTTAGTTCGGGCGCCAGTGTTAGAGTCAATAGGTTTTTACTGTTTTGATATATGAAATGTATTTCCAACTGCTCCACAGAGGACATCAGAAACCTTTCGAAGAAGATACCCAATTATTATACAAACCCTTCTTGTTCGGGCGCCAGTGTTAGATTCAATTGGTTTTTACTGTTTTGATATATGAAATGTATTTCCAACTGCTCCACAGAGGACATCACAAACCTTTCGAAGAAGCTACCCAATTATTATACAAACCCTTTTAGTTCGGGCGCCAGTGTTAGAGTCAATAGGTTTTTCCATGTTTTGATATATGAAATGTATTTCCAACTGCTCCACAGAGGACATCACAAACCTTTCGAAGAATCTACCCAATTATTATACAAACCCTTTTAGTTCGGGCGCCAGTGTTAGAGGCAATAGGTTTTTGCTGTTCTGAAATGTAGTCCCAACTGCTCCAGGGAGGACACCACAGAAGCTTTTCCGTTGAAGGTATTAGCCCAATTGTATCCACAACATTTTAGTTCGGGCGCCAGTGTTAGAGTCAATAGGTTTTTACTCTTTCGATATATGAAATGTATTTCCAACTGCTCCACAGAGGACATCACAAACCTTTCGAAGATGCTACCCAATAATTATACAAACCCTTTTAGTTCGGGCGCCAGTTTTAGAGGCAATATGTTTTTGCTGTTCTGAAATGTAGTTCCAACTGCTCCAGGGAGGACACCACAGAGGCTTTTCCGTTGAAGGTATTAGCCCAATTGTATCCACAACCTTTTAGTTCGGGCGCCAGTGTTAGAGTCAAAAGGTTTTTACTGTTTTGATATATGAAATGTATTTCCAACTAATCTACAGAGGACATCACAAACCTTTCGAAGAAGCTACCCAATTATTATACAAACCCTTTTAGTTCGGGCGCCAGTGTTAGAGGCAGTAGGTTTTTGCTGTTCTGAAATGTAGTTCCAACTGCTCCAGTGAGGACACCACAGAAGCTTTTCCGTTGAATGTATTAGCCCAATTGTACACACAACCTTTTAGTTCGGGCGCCAGTGTTAGAATCAATAGGTATTTACTGTTTTGATATATGAAATGTATTTCCAACTGCTCCCCAGAGGACATAACAAACTTTTCGAAGAAGCTACCCAATTATTATACAAACCCTTTTAGTTCGGGCGCCAGTGTTAGAGTCAATATGTTTTTTACTGTTTTGATATATGAAATGTATTTCCAACTGCTCCACAGAGGACATCACAAACTTTTCGAAGAAGCTACCCAATTATTATACAAACCCTTTTAGTTCGGGCGCCAGTGTTAGAGGCAGTAGGTTTTTGCTGTTCTGAAATGTAGTTCCAATTGCTCCAGTGAGGATACCACAGAGGCTTTTCCGTTGAAGGTATTAGCCCAATTGTACACACAACCTTTTAGTTCGGGCGCCAGTGTTAGAGTCAATAGGTTCTTACTGTTTTGATATATGAAATGTATTTCCAACTGCTCCACAGAGGACATCACAAACCTTTCGAAGATGCTACCCAATTATTATACAAATCCTTTTAGTTCGGGCGCCAGTGTTAGAGTCAATAGGTTTTTACTGTTTTGATATATGAACTGTATTTCCAACTGCTCCACAGAGCACATCACAAACCTTTCGAAGAAGCTACCCAATTATTATACAAACCCTTTTAGTTCGGGCGCCAGTGTTATAGTCAATAGGTTTTTTACTGTTTTGATATATGAAATGTATTTCCAACTGCTCCATAAAGGACATCACAAACCTTTCGAAGAAGCTACCCAATTATTATACAAATCCTTTTAGTTCGGGCGCCAGTGTTAGAGTCAATAGGTTTTTTACTGTTTTGATATATGAAATGTATTTCCAACTGCTCCACAGAGGACATCACAAACCTTTCGAAGAATCTACCCAATTATTATACAAACCCTTTTAGTTCGGGCGCCAGTGTTAGAGGCAATAGTCTTTTGCTGTTCTGAAATGTAGTTCCAACTGCTCCAGGGAGGACACCACAGAAGCTTTTCCGTTGAAGGTATTAGCCCAATTGTATCCACAACCTTATAGTTCGGGCGCCAGTGTTAGAGTCAATAGGTTTTTACTGTTTTGATATATGAAATGTATTTCCAACTGCTCCACAGAGGACATCAGAAACCTTTCGAAGAAGATACCCAATTATTATACAAACCCTTCTTGTTCGGGCGCCAGTGTTAGATTCAATTGGTTTTTACTGTTTTGATATATGAAATGTATTTCCAACTGCTCCACAGAGGACATCACAAACCTTTCGAAGAAGCTACCCAATTATTATACAAACCCTTTTAGTTCGGGCGCCAGTGTTAGTGTCAATAGGTTTTTCCATGTTTTGATATATGAAATGTATTTTCAACTGCTCCACAGAGGACATCACAAACCTTTCGAAGAATCTACCCAATTATTATACAAACCCTTTTAGTTCGGGCGCCAGTGTTAGAGGCAATAGGTTTTTGCTGTTCTGAAATGTAGTCCCAACTGCTCCAGGGAGGACACCACAGAAGCTTTTCCGTTGAAGGTATTAGCCCAATTGTATCCACAACCTTTTATTTCGGGCGCCAGTGTTAGAGTATATAGGTTTTTACCCTTTCGATATATGAAATGTATTTCCAACTGCTCCACAGAGGACATCACAAACCTTTCGAAGATGCTACACAATTATTATACAAACCCTTTTAGTTCGGGCGCCAGTGTTAGAGGCAATAGGTTTTTGCTGTTCTGAAATTTAGTTCCAACTGCTCCAGGGAGGACACCACAGAAGCTTTTCCGTTGAAGGTATTAGCCCAATTGTATCCACAACCTTTTAGTTCGGGCGCCAGTGTTAGAGTTAATAGGTTCTTACTGTTTTGATATATGAAATGTATTTCCAACTGCTCCACAGAGGACATCACAAACCTTTCGAAGATGCTACCCAATTATTATACAAATCCTTTTAGTTCGGGCGCCAGTGTTAGAGTCAATAGGTTTTTACTGTTTTGATATATGAACTGTATTTCCAACTGCTCCACAGAGCACATCACAAACCTTTCGAAGAAGCTACCCAATTATTATACAAACCCTTTTAGTTCGGGCGCCAGTGTTAGAGTCAATAGGTTTTTTACTGTTTTGATATATGAAATGTATTTCCAACTGCTCCATAGAGGACATCACAAACCTTTCGAAGAAGCTACCCAATTATTATACAAATCCTTTTAGTTCGGGCGCCAGTGTTAGAGTCAATAGGTTTTTTACTGTTTTGATATATGAAATGTATTTCCAACTGCTCCACAGAGGACATCACAAACCTTTCGAAGAATCTACCCAATTATTAAACAAACCCTTTTAGTTCGGGCGCCAGGGTTAGAGGCAATAGTCTTTTGCTGTTCTGAAATGTAGTTCCAACTGCTCCAGGGAGGACACCACAGAAGCTTTTCCGTTGAAGGTATTAGCCCAATTGTATCCACAACCTTTTAGTTCGGGCGCCAGTGTTAGAGTCAATAGGTTTTTACTGTTTTGATATATGAAATGTATTTCCAACTGCTCCACAGAGGACATCAGAAACCTTTCGAAGAAGATACCCAATTATTATACAAACCCTTCTTGTTCGGGCGCCAATGTTAGATTCAATTGGTTTTTACTGTTTTGATATATGAAATGTATTTCCAACTGCTCCACAGAGGACATCACAAACCTTTCGAAGAAGCTACCCAATTATTATACAAACCCTTTTAGTTCGGGCGCCAGTGTTAGAGTCAATAGGTTTTTCCATGTTTTGATATATGAAATGTATTTCCAACTGCTCCACAGAGGACATCACAAACCTTTCGAAGAATCTACCCAATTATTATACAAACCCTTTTAGTTCGGGCGCCAGTGTTAGAGGCAATAGGTTTTTGCTGTTCTGAAATTTAGTTCCAACTGCTCCAGGGAGGACACCACAGAAGCTTTTCCGTTGAAGGTATTAGCCCAATTCTATCCACAACATTTTAGTTCGGGCGCCAGTGTTAGATTCAATAGGTTTTTACTCTTTCGATATATGAAATGTATTTCCAACTGCTCCACAGAGGACATCACAAACCTTTCGAAGATGCTACCCAATAATTATACAAACCCTTTTAGTTCGGGCGCCAGTTTTAGAGGCAATAGGGATTGCTGTTCTGAAATGTAGTTCCAACTGCTCCAGGGAGGACACCACAGAGGCTTTTCCGTTGAAGGTATTAGCCCAATTGTATCCACAACCTTTTAGTTCGGGCGCCAGTGTTAGAGTCAAAAGGTTTTTACTGTTTTGATATATGAAATGTATTTCCAACTACTCTACAGAGGACATCACAAACCTTTCGAAGAAGCTACCCAATTATTATACAAACCCTTTTAGTTCGGGCGCCAGTGTTAGAGGCAGTAGGTTTTTGCTGTTCTGAAATGTAGTTCCAACTGCTCCAGTGAGGACACCACAGAAGCTTTTCCGTTGAAGGTATTAGCCCAATTGTATCCACAACCTTTTAGTTCGGGCGCCAGTGTTAGAGTCAAAAGGTTTTTACTGTTTTGATATATGAAATGTATTTCCAACTACTCTACAGAGGACATCACAAACCTTTCGAAGAAGCTACCCAATTATTATACAAACCCTTTTAGTTCGGGCGCCAGTGTTAGAGGCAGTAGGTTTTTGCTGTTCTGAAATGTAGTTCCAACTGCTCCAGGGAGGACACCACAGAGGCTTTTCCGTTGAAGGTATTAGCCCAATTGTATCCACAACCTTTTAGTTCGGGCGCCAGTGTTAGAGTCAATAGGTTTTTACTGTTTTGATATATGAAATGTATTTCCAACTGCTCCACAGAGGACATCACAAACCTTTCGAAGAATCTACCCAATTATTATACAAACCCTTTTAGTTCGGGCGCCAGTGTTAGAGGCAATAGGTTTTTGCTGTTCTGAAATGTAGTTTCAACTGCTCCAGGGAGGACACAACAGAAGCTTTTCCGTTGAAGGTATTAGCCCAATTGTATCCACAACCTTTTAGTTCGGGCGCCAGTGTTAGAGTCAATAGGTTTTTACTGTTTTGATATATGAAATGTATTTCCAACTGCTCCACAGAGGACATCACAAACCTTTCGAAGAATCTACCCAATTATTATACAAACCCTTTTAGTTCGGGCGCCAGTGTTAGAGGCAATAGGTTTTTGCTGTTCTGAAATTTAGTTCCAACTGCTCCAGGGAGGACACCACAGAAGCTTTTCCGTTGAAGGTATTAGCCCAATTGTATCCACAACCTTTTAGTTCGGGCGCCAGTGTTAGAGTCAATAGGTTTTTACTGTTTTGATATATGAACTGTATTTCCAACTGCTCCACAGAGCACATCACAAACCTTTCGAAGAAGCTACCCAATTATTATACAAACCCTTTTAGTTCGGGCGCCAGTGTTAGAGTCAATAGGTTTTTTACTGTTTTGATATATGAAATGTATTTCCAACTGCTCCATAGAGGACATCACAAACCTTTCGAAGAAGCTACCCAATTATTATACAAATCCTTTTAGTTCGGGCGCCAGTGTTAGAGTCAATAGGTTTTTTACTGTTTTGATATATGAAATGTATTTCCAACTGCTCCACAGAGGACATCACAAACCTTTCGAAGAATCTACCCAATTATTATACAAACCCTTTTAGTTCGGGCGCCAGTGTTAGAGGCAATAGTCTTTTGCTGTTCTGAAATGTAGTTCCAACTGCTCCAGGGAGGACACCACAGAAGCTTTTCCGTTGAAGGTATTAGCCCAATTGTATCCACAACCTTTTAGTTCGGGCGCCAGTGTTAGAGTCAATAGGTTTTTACTGTTTTGATATATGAAATGTATTTCCAACTGCTCCACAGAGGACATCAGAAACCTTTCGAAGAAGATACCCAATTATTATACAAACCCTTCTTGTTCGGGCGCCAATGTTAGATTCAATTGGTTTTTACTGTTTTGATATATGAAATGTATTTCCAACTGCTCCACAGAGGACATCACAAACCTTTCGAAGAAGCTACCCAATTATTATACAAACCCTTTTAGTTCGGGCGCCAGTGTTAGAGTCAATAGGTTTTTCCATGTTTTGATATATAAAATGTATTTCCAACTGCTCCACAGAGGACATCACAAACCTTTCGAAGAATCTACCCAATTATTATACAAACCCTTTTAGTTCGGGCGCCAGTGTTAGAGGCAATAGGTTTTTGCTGTTCTGAAATGTAGTCCCAACTGCTCCAGGGAGGACACCACAGAAGCTTTTCCGTTGAAGGTATTAGCCCAATTGTATCCACAACCTTTTAGTTCGGGCGCCAGTGTTAGAGTATATAGGTTTTTACCCTTTCGATATATGAAATGTATTTCCAACTGCTCCACAGAGGACATCACAAACCTTTCGAAGATGCTACACAATTATTATACAAACCCTTTTAGTTCGGGCGCCAGTGTTAGAGGCAATAGGTTTTTGCTGTTCTGAAATTTAGTTCCAACTGCTCCAGGGAGGACACCACAGAAGCTTTTCCGTTGAAGGTATTAGCCCAATTCTATCCACAACATTTTAGTTCGGGCGCCAGTGTTAGATTCAATAGGTTTTTACTCTTTCGATATATGAAATGTATTTCCAACTGCTCCACAGAGGACATCACAAACCTTTCGAAGATGCTACCCAATAATTATACAAACCCTTTTAGTTCGGGCGCCAGTTTTAGAGGCAATAGGTTTTTGCTGTTCTGAAATGTAGTTCCAACTGCTCCAGGGAGGACACCACAGAGGCTTTTCCGTTGAAGGTATTAGCCCAATTGTATCCACAACCTTTTAGTTCGGGCGCCAGTGTTAGAGTCAAAAGGTTTTTACTGTTTTGATATATGAAATGTATTTCCAACTACTCTACAGAGGACATCACAAACCTTTCGAAGAAGCTACCCAATTATTATACAAACCCTTTTAGTTCGGGCGCCAGTGTTAGAGGCAGTAGGTTTTTGCTGTTCTGAAATGTAGTTCCAACTGCTCCAGTGAGGACACCACAGAAGCTTTTCCGTTGAAGGTATTAGCCCAATTGTACACACAACCTTTTAGTTCGGGCGCCAGTGTTAGAGTCAATAGGTTTTTACTGTTTTGATATATGAAATGTATTTCCAACTGCTCCACAGAGGACATCACAAACCTTTCGAAGAATCTACCCAATTATTATACAAACCCTTTTAGTTCGAGCGCCAGTAATAGAGGCAATAGGTTTTTGCTGTTCTGAAATGTAGTTTCAACTGCTCCAGGGAGGACACAACAGAAGCTTTTCCGTTGAAGGTATTAGCCCAATTGTATCCACAACCTTTTAGTTCGGGCGCCAGTGTTAGAGTCAATAGGTTTTTACTGTTTTGATATATGAAATGTATTTCCAACTGCTCCACAGAGGACATCACAAACCTTTCGAAGATGCTACACAATTATTATACAAACCCTTTTAGTTCGGGCGCCAGTGTTAGAGGCAATAGGTTTTTGCTGTTCTGAAATTTAGTTCCAACTGCTCCAGGGAGGACACCACAGAAGCTTTTCCGTTGAAGGTATTAGCCCAATTCTATCCACAACATTTTAGTTCGGGCGCCAGTGTTAGATTCAATAGGTTTTTACTCTTTCGATATATGAAATGTATTTCCAACTGCTCCACAGAGGACATCACAAACCTTTCGAAGAATCTACCCAATTATTATACAAACCCTTTTAGTTCGGGCGCCAGTGTTAGAGGCAATAGGTTTTTGCTGTTCTGAAATGTAGTCCCAACTGCTCCAGGGAGGACACCACAGAAGCTTTTCCGTTGAAGGTATTAGCCCAATTGTATCCACAACCTTTTAGTTCGGGCGCCAGTGTTAGAGTATATAGGTTTTTACTCTTTCGATATATGAAATGTATTTCCAACTGCTCCACAGAGGACATCACAAACCTTTCGAAGAATCTACCCAATTATTATACAAACCCTTTTAGTTCGGGCGCCAGTGTTAGAGGCAATAGGTTTTTGCTGTTCTGAAATGTAGTCCCAACTGCTCCAGGGAGGACACCACAGAAGCTTTTCCGTTGAAGGTATTAGCCCAATTGTATCCACAACATTTTAGTTCGGGCGCCAGTGTTAGAGTCAATAGGTTTTTACTCTTTCGATATATGAAATGTATTTCCAACTGCTCCACAGAGGACATCACAAACTTTTCGAAGAAGCTACCCAATTATTATACAAATCCTTTTAGTTCGGGCGCCAGTGTTAGAGGCAGTAGGTTTTTGCTGTTCTGAAATGTAGTTCCAATTGCTCCAGTGAGGATACCACAGAGGCTTTTCCGTTGAAGGTATTAGCCCAATTGTACACACAACCTTTTAGTTCGGGCGCCAGTGTTAGAGTCAATAGGTTTTTACTGTTTTGATATATGAAATGTATTTCCAACTGCTCCACAGAGGACATCACAAACCATTTGAAGAATCTACACAATTATTATATAAACCCTTTTAGTACGGGCGCCAGTGTTAGAGGCAATAGGTTTTTGCTGTTCTGAAATTTAGTTCCAACTGCTCCAGGGAGGACACCACAGAAACTTTTCCGTTGAAGGTATTAGCCCAATTGTATCCACAACCTTTTAGTTCGGGCGCCAGTGTTAGAGTCAATAGGTTCTTACTGTTTTGATATATGAAATGTATTTCCAACTGCTCCACAGAGGACATCACAAACCTTTCGAAGATGCTACCCAATTATTATACAAATTCTTTTAGTTCGGGCGCCAGTGTTAGAGTCAATAGGTTTTTACTGTTTTGATATATGAACTGTATTTCCAACTGCTCCACAGAGCACATCACAAACCTTTCGAAGAAGCTACCCAATTATTATACAAACCCTTTTAGTTCGGGCGCCAGTGTTATAGTCAATAGGTTTTTTACTGTTTTGATATATGAAATGTATTTCCAACTGCTCCATAGAGGACATCACAAACCTTTCGAAGAAGCTACACAATTATTATACAAATCCTTTTAGTTCGGGCGCCAGTGTTAGAGTCAATAGGTTTTTTACTGTTTTGATATATGAAATGTATTTCCAACTGCTCCACAGAGGACATCACAAACCTTTCGAAGAATCTACCCAATTATTATACAAACCCTTTTAGTTCGGGCGCCAGTGTTAGAGGCAATAGTCTTTTGCTGTTCTGAAATGTAGTTCCAACTGCTCCAGGGAGGACACCACAGAAGCTTTTCCGTTGAAGGTATTAGCCCAATTGTATCCACAACCTTTTAGTTCGGGCGCCAGTGTTAGAGTCAATAGGTTTTTACTGTTTTGATATATGAAATGTATTTCCAACTGCTCCACAGAGGACATCAGAAACCTTTCGAAGAAGATACCCAATTATTATACAAACCCTTCTTGTTCGGGCGCCAGTGTTAGATTCAATTGGTTTTTACTGTTTTGATATATGAAATGTATTTCCAACTGCTCCACAGAGGACATCACAAACCTTTCGAAGAAGCTACCCAATTATTATACAAACCCTTTTATTTCGGGCGCCAGTGTTAGAGGCAATAGGTTTTTGCTGTTCTGAAATGTAGTTCCAACTGCTCCAGGGAGGACACCACAGAGGCTTTTCCGTTGAAGGAATTAGCCCAATTGTATCCACAACCTTTTAGTTCGGGCGCCAGTGTTAGAGTCAATAGGTTTTTCCATGTTTTGATATATGAAATGTATTTCCAACTGCTCCACAGAGGACATCACAAACCTTTCGAAGAAGATACCCAATTATTATACAAACCCTTCTTGTTCGGGCGCCAGTGTTAGATTCAATTGGTTTTTACTGTTTTGATATATGAAATGTATTTCCAACTGCTCCACAGAGGACATCACAAACCTTTCGAAGAAGCTACCCAATTATTATACAAACCCTTTTATTTCGGGCGCCAGTGTTAGAGTCAATAGGTTTTTTACTGTTTTGATATATGAAATGTATTTCCAACTGCTCCACAGAGGACATCACAAACCTTTCGAAGATGCTACACAATTATTATACAAACCCTTTTAGTTCGGGCGCCAGTGTTAGAGGCAATAGGTTTTTGCTGTTCTGAAATTTAGTTCCAACTGCTCCAGGGAGGACACCACAGAAGCTTTTCCGTTGAAGGTATTAGCCCAATTCTATCCACAACATTTTAGTTCGGGCGCCAGTGTTAGATTCAATAGGTTTTTACTCTTTCGATATATGAAATGTATTTCCAACTGCTCCACAGAGGACATCACAAACCTTTCGAAGAATCTACCCAATTATTATACAAACCCTTTTAGTTCGGGCGCCAGTGTTAGAGGCAATAGGTTTTTGCTGTTCTGAAATGTAGTCCCAACTGCTCCAGGGAGGACACCACAGAAGCTTTTCCGTTGAAGGTATTAGCCCAATTGTATCCACAACCTTTTAGTTCGGGCGCCAGTGTTAGAGTATATAGGTTTTTACTCTTTCGATATATGAAATGTATTTCCAACTGCTCCACAGAGGACATCACAAACCTTTCGAAGAAGCTACCCAATTATTATACAAACCCTTTTATTTCGGGCGCCAGTGTTAGAGGCAATAGTCTTTTGCTGTTCTGAAATGTAGTTCCAACTGCTCCAGGGAGGACACCACAGAAGCTTTTCCGTTGAAGGTATTAGCCCAATTGTATCCACAACCTTTTAGTTCGGGCGCCAGTGTTAGAGTCAATAGGTTTTTCCATGTTTTGATATATGAAATGTATTTCCAACTGCTCCACAGAGGACATCACAAACCTTTCGAAGAAGATACCCAATTATTATACAAACCCTTCTTGTTCGGGCGCCAGTGTTAGATTCAATTGGTTTTTACTGTTTTGATATATGAAATGTATTTCCAACTGCTCCACAGAGGACATCACAAACCTTTCGAAGAAGCTACCCAATTATTATACAAACCCTTTTATTTCGGGCGCCAGTGTTAGAGGCAATAGGTTTTTGCTGTTCTGAAATGTAGTTCCAACTGCTCCAGGGAGGACACCACAGAGGCTTTTCCGTTGAAGGAATTAGCCCAATTGTATCCACAACCTTTTAGTTCGGGCGCCAGTTTTAGAGCCAATAGGTTCTTAATGTTTTGATATATGAAATGTATTTCCAACTGCTCCACAGAGGACATCACAAACCTTTCGAAGATGCTACCCAATAATTATACAAAGCCTTTTAGTTCGGGCGCCAGTTTTAGAGGCAATAGGTTTTTGCTGTTCTGAAATGTAGTTCCAACTGCTCCAGGGAGGACACCACAGAGGCTTTTCCGTTGAAGGTATTAGCCCAATTGTATCCACAACCTTTTAGTTCGGGCGCCAGTGTTAGAGTCAAAAGGTTTTTACTGTTTTGATATATGAAATGTATTTCCAACTGCTCCCCAGAGGACATAACAAACTTTTCGAAGAAGCTACCCAATTATTATACAAACCCTTTTAGTTCGGGCGCCAGTGTTAGAGTCAATATGTTTTTTACTGTTTTGATATATGAAATGTATTTCCAACTGCTCCACAGAGGACATCACAAACTTTTCGAAGAAGCTACCCAATTATTATACAAACCCTTTTAGTTCGGGCGCCAGTGTTAGAGGCAGTAGGTTTTTGCTGTTCTGAAATGTAGTTCCAATTGCTCCAGTGAGGATATCACAGAGGCTTTTCCGTTGAAGGTATTAGCCCAATTGTACACACAACCTTTTAGTTCGGGCGCCAGTGTTAGAGTCAATAGGTTTTTACTGTTTTGATATATGAAATGTATTTCCAACTGCTCCACAGAGGACATCACAAACCATTTGAAGAATCTACACAATTATTATATAAACCCTTTTAGTTCGGGCGCCAGTGTTAGAGGCAATAGGTTTTTGCTGTTCTGAAATTTAGTTCCAACTGCTCCAGGGAGGACACCACAGAAACTTTTCCGTTGAAGGTATTAGCCCAATTGTATCCACAACCTTTTAGTTCGGGCGCCAGTGTTAGAGTCAATAGGTTCTTACTGTTTTGATATATGAAATGTATTTCCAACCGCTCCACAGAGGACATCACAAACCTTTCGAAGATGCTACCCAATTATTATACAAATTCTTTTAGTTCGGGCGCCAGTGTTAGAGTCAATAGGTTTTTACTGTTTTGATATATGAACTGTATTTCCAACTGCTCCACAGAGCACATCACAAACCTTTCGAAGAAGCTACCCAATTATTATACAAACCCTTTTAGTTCGGGCGCCAGTGTTATAGTCAATAGGTTTTTTACTGTTTTGATATATGAAATGTATTTCCAACTGCTCCATAGAGGACATCACAAACCTTTCGAAGAAGCTACACAATTATTATACAAATCCTTTTAGTTCGGGCGCCAGTGTTAGAGTCAATAGGTTTTTTACTGTTTTGATATATGAAATGTATTTCCAACTGCTCCACAGAGGACAACACAAACCTTTCGAAGAATCTACCCAATTATTATACAAACCCTTTTAGTTCGGGCGCCAGTGTTAGAGGCAATAGTCTTTTGCTGTTCTGAAATGTAGTTCCAACTGCTCCAGGGAGGACACCACAGAAGCTTTTCCGTTGAAGGTATTAGCCCAATTGTATCCACAACCTTTTAGTTCGGGCGCCAGTGTTAGAGTCAATAGGTTTTTACTGTTTTGATATATGAAATGTATTTCCAACTGCTCCACAGAGGACATCAGAAACCTTTCGAAGAAGATACCCAATTATTATACAAACCCTTCTTGTTCGGGCGCCAGTGTTAGATTTAATTGGTTTTTACTGTTTTGATATATGAAATGTATTTCCAACTGCTCCACAGAGGACATCACAAACCTTTCGAAGAAGCTACCCAATTATTATACAAACCCTTTTAGTTCGGGCGCCAGTGTTAGAGTCAATAGGTTTTTCCATGTTTTGATATATGAAATGTATTTCCAACTGCTCCACAGAGCACATCACAAACCTTTCGAAGAATCTACCCAATTATTATACAAACCCTTTTAGTTCGGGCGCCAGTGTTAGAGGCAATAGGTTTTTGCTGTTCTGAAATGTAGTCCCAACTGCTCCAGGGAGGACACCACAGAAGCTTTTCCGTTGAAGGTATTAGCCCAATTGTATCCACAACATTTTAGTTCGGGCGCCAGTGTTAGAGTCAATAGGTTTTTACTCTTTCGATATATGAAATGTATTTCCAACTGCTCCACAGAGGACATCACAAACCTTTCGAAGATGCTACCCAATAATTATACAAACCCTTTTAGTTCGGGCGCCAGTTTTAGAGGCAATATGTTTTTGCTGTTCTGAAATGTAGTTCCAACTGCTCCAGGGAGGACACCACAGAGGCTTTTCCGTTGAAGGTATTAGCCCAATTGTATCCACAACCTTTTAGTTCGGGCGCCAGTGTTAGAGTCAAAAGGTTTTTACTGTTTTGATATATGAAATGTATTTCCAACTAATCTACAGAGGACATCACAAACCTGTCGAATAAGCTTCCCAATTATTATACAAACCCTTTTAGTTCGGGCGCCAGTGTTAGAGGCAGTAGGTTTTTGCTGTTCTGAAATGTAGTTCCAATTGCTCCAGTGAGGATACCACAGAGGCTTTTCCGTTGAAGGTATTAGCCCAATTGTACACACAACCTTTTAGTTCGGGCGCCAGTGTTAGAGTCAATAGGTTCTTACTGTTTTGATATATGAAATGTATTTCCAACTGCTCCACAGAGGACATCACAAACCTTTCGAAGATGCTACCCAATTATTATACAAATCCTTTTAGTTCGGGCGCCAGTGTTAGAGTCAATAGGTTTTTACTGTTTTGATATATGAACTGTATTTCCAACTGCTCCACAGAGCACATCACAAACCTTTCGAAGAAGCTACCCAATTATTATACAAACCCTTTTAGTTCGGGCGCCAGTGTTATAGTCAATAGGTTTTTTACTGTTTTGATATATGAAATGTATTTCCAACTGCTCCATAGAGGACATCACAAACCTTTCGAAGAAGCTACCCAATTATTATACAAATCCTTTTAGTTCGGGCGCCAGTGTTAGAGTCAATAGGTTTTTTACTGTTTTGATATATGAAATGTATTTCCAACTGCTCCACAGAGGACATCACAAACCTTTCGAAGAATCTACCCAATTATTATACAAACCCTTTTAGTTCGGGCGCCAGTGTTAGAGGCAATAGTCTTTTGCTGTTCTGAAATGTAGTTCCAACTGCTCCAGGGAGGACACCACAGAAGCTTTTCCGTTGAAGGTATTAGCCCAATTGTATCCACAACCTTATAGTTCGGGCGCCAGTGTTAGAGTCAATAGGTTTTTACTGTTTTGATATATGAAATGTATTTCCAACTGCTCCACAGAGGACATCAGAAACCTTTCGAAGAAGATACCCAATTATTATACAAACCCTTCTTGTTCGGGCGCCAGTGTTAGATTCAATTGGTTTTTACTGTTTTGATATATGAAATGTATTTCCAACTGCTCCACAGAGGACATCACAAACCTTTCGAAGAAGCTACCCAATTATTATACAAACCCTTTTAGTTCGGGCGCCAGTGTTAGAGTCAATAGGTTTTTCCATGTTTTGATATATGAAATGTATTTCCAACTGCTCCACAGAGGACATCACAAACCTTTCGAAGAATCTACCCAATTATTATACAAACCCTTTTAGTTCGGGCGCCAGTGTTAGAGGCAATAGGTTTTTGCTGTTCTGAAATGTAGTCCCAACTGCTCCAGGGAGGACACCACAGAAGCTTTTCCGTTGAAGGTATTAGCCCAATTGTATCCACAACCTTTTATTTCGGGCGCCAGTGTTAGAGTATATAGGTTTTTACCCTTTCGATATATGAAATGTATTTCCAACTGCTCCACAGAGGACATCACAAACCTTTCGAAGATGCTACACAATTATTATACAAACCCTTTTAGTTCGGGCGCCAGTGTTAGAGGCAATAGGTTTTTGCTGTTCTGAAATTTAGTTCCAACTGCTCCAGGGAGGACACCACAGAAGCTTTTCCGTTGAAGGTATTAGCCCAATTGTATCCACAACGTTTTAGTTCGGGCGCCAGTGTTAGAGTTAATAGGTTCTTACTGTTTTGATATATGAAATGTATTTCCAACTGCTCCACAGAGGACATCACAAACCTTTCGAAGATGCTACCCAATTATTATACAAATCCTTTTAGTTCGGGCGCCAGTTTTAGAGTCAATAGGTTTTTACTGTTTTGATATATGAACTGTATTTCCAACTGCTCCACAGAGCACATCACAAACCTTTCGAAGAAGCTACCCAATTATTATACAAACCCTTTTAGTTCGGGCGCCAGTGTTAGAGTCAATAGGTTTTTTACTGTTTTGATATATGAAATGTATTTCCAACTGCTCCATAGAGGACATCACAAACCTTTCGAAGAAGCTACCCAATTATTATACAAATCCTTTTAGTTCGGGCGCCAGTGTTAGAGTCAATAGGTTTTTTACTGTTTTGATATATGAAATGTATTTCCAACTGCTCCACAGAGGACATCACAAACCTTTCGAAGAATCTACCCAATTATTAAACAAACCCTTTTAGTTCGGGCGCCAGTGTTAGAGGCAATAGTCTTTTGCTGTTCTGAAATGTAGTTCCAACTGCTCCAGGGAGGACACCACAGAAGCTTTTCCGTTGAAGGTATTAGCCCAATTGTATCCACAACCTTTTAGTTCGGGCGCCAGTGTTAGAGTCAATAGGTTTTTCCATGTTTTGATATATGAAATGTATTTCCAACTGCTCCACAGAGGACATCACAAACCTTTCGAAGAATCTACCGAATTATTATACAAACCCTTTTAGTTCGGGCGCCAGTGTTAGAGGCAATAGGTTTTTGCTGTTCTGAAATGTAGTCCCAACTGCTCCAGGGAGGACACCACAGAAGCTTTTCCGTTGAAGGTATTAGCCCAATTGTATCCACAACCTTTTAGTTCGGGCGCCAGTGTTAGAGTATATAGGTTTTTACCCTTTCGATATATGAAATGTATTTCCAACTGCTCCACAGAGGACATCACAAACCTTTCGAAGATGCTACACAATTATTATACAAACCCTTTTAGTTCGGGCGCCAGTGTTAGAGGCAATAGGTTTTTGCTGTTCTGAAATTTAGTTCCAACTGCTCCAGGGAGGACACCACAGAAGCTTTTCCGTTGAAGGTATTAGCCCAATTCTATCCACAACATTTTAGTTCGGGCGCCAGTGTTAGATTCAATAGGTTTTTACTCTTTCGATATATGAAATGTATTTCCAACTGCTCCACAGAGGACATCACAAACCTTTCGAAGATGCTACCCAATAATTATACAAACCCTTTTAGTTCGGGCGCCAGTTTTAGAGGCAATAGGGTTTGCTGTTCTGAAATGTAGTTCCAACTGCTCCAGGGAGGACACCACAGAGGCTTTTCCGTTGAAGGTATTAGCCCAATTGTATCCACAACCTTTTCGTTCGGGCGCCAGTGTTAGAGTCAAAAGGTTTTTACTGTTTTGATATATGAAATGTATTTCCAACTACTCTACAGAGGACATCACAAACCTTTCGAAGAAGCTACCCAATTATTATACAAACCCTTTTAGTTCGGGCGCCAGTGTTAGAGGCAGTAGGTTTTTGCTGTTCTGAAATGTAGTTCCAACTGCTCCAGTGAGGACACCACAGAAGCTTTTCCGTTGAAGGTATTAGCCCAATTGTACACACAACCTTTTAGTTCGGGCGCCAGTGTTAGAGTCAATAGGTTTTTACTGTTTTGATATATGAAATGTATTTCCAACTGCTCCACAGAGGACATCACAAACCTTTCGAAGAATCTACCCAATTATTATACAAACCCTTTTAGTTCGGGCGCCAGTGTTAGAGGCAATAGGTTTTTGCTGTTCTGAAATGTAGTTTCAACTGCTCCAGGGAGGACACAACAGAAGCTTTTCCGTTGAAGGTATTAGCCCAATTGTATCCACAACCTTTTAGTTCGGGCGCCAGTGTTAGAGTCAATAGGTTTTTACTGTTTTGATATATGAAATGTATTTCCAACTGCTCCACAGAGGACATCACAAACCTTTCGAAGAAACTACCCAATTATTATACAAACCCTTTTAGTTCGGGCGCCAGTGTTAGAGGCAATAGGTTTTTGCTGTTCTGAAATTTAGTTCCAACTGCTCCAGGGAGGACACCACAGAAGCTTTTCCGTTGAAGGTATTAGCCCAATTGTATCCACAACCTTTTAGTTCGGGCGCCAGTGTTAGAGTTAATAGGTTCTTACTGTTTTGATATATGAAATGTATTTCCAACTGCTCCACAGAGGACATCACAAACCTTTCGAAGATGCTACCCAATTATTATACAAATCCTTTTAGTTCGGGCGCCAGTGTTAGAGTCAATAGGTTTTTACTGTTTTGATATATGAACTGTATTTCCACTGCTCCACAGAGCACATCACAAACCTTTCGAAGAAGCTACCCAATTATTATACAAACCCTTTTAGTTCGGGCGCCAGTGTTAGAGTCAATAGGTTTTTTACTGTTTTGATATATGAAATGTATTTCCAACTGCTCCATAGAGGACATCACAAACCTTTCGAAGAAGCTACCCAATTATTATACAAATCCTTTTAGTTCGGGCGCCAGTGTTAGAGTCAATAGGTTTTTTACTGTTTTGATATATGAAATGTATTTCCAACTGCTCCACAGAGGACATCACAAACCTTTCGAAGAATCTACCCAATTATTATACAAACCCTTTTAGTTCGGGCGCCAGTGTTAGAGGCAATAGTCTTTTGCTGTTCTGAAATGTAGTTCCAACTGCTCCAGGGAGGACACCACAGAAGCTTTTCCGTTGAAGGTATTAGCCCAATTGTATCCACAACCTTTTAGTTCGGGCGCCAGTGTTAGAGTCAAAAGGTTTTTACTGTTTTGATATATGAAATGTATTTCCAACTACTCTACAGAGGACATCACAAACCTTTCGAAGAAGCTACCCAATTATTATACAAACCCTTTTAGTTCGGGCGCCAGTGTTAGAGGCAATAGGTTTTTGCTGTTCTGAAATGTAGTTCCAACTGCTCCAGGGAGGACACCACAGAGGCTTTTCCGTTGAAGGAATTAGCCCAATTGTATCCACAACCTTTTAGTTCGGGCGCCAGTGTTAGAGTCAATAGGTTTTTACTGTTTTGATATATGAAATGTATTTCCAACTGCTCCACAGATGACATCACAAACCTTTCGAAGAAACTACCCAATTATTATACAAACCCTTTTAGTTCGGGCGCCAGTTTTAGAATCAATAGGTTTTTTACTGTTTTGATATATGAAATGTATTTCCAACTGCTCCACAGAGGACATCACAAACCTTTCGAAGAATCTACCCAATTATTATACAAACCCTTTTATTTCGGGCGCCAGTGTTAGAGGCAATAGGTTTTTGCTGTTCTGAAATGTAGTTCCAACTCCGTTGAAGGAATTAGCCCAATTGTATCCACAACCTTTTAGTTCGGGCGCCAGTTTTAGAGCCAATAGGTTCTTAAAGTTTTGATATATGAAATGTATTTCCAACTGCTCTACAGAGGACATCACAAAACTTTCGAAGAAGCTACCCAATTATTATACAAACCCTTTTCGTTCGGGCGCCAGTGTTAGAGGCAATAGGTTTTTGCTGTTCTGAAATGCAGTTCCAACTGCTCCAGGGAGGACACCACGAAGGCTTTTCCGTTGAAGGTATTAGCCCAATTGTATCCACAAACTTTTAGTTCGGGCGCCAGTGTTAGAGTCATTAGGTTTTTACTGTTTTGATATATGAAATATATTTCCAACTGCTCCACAGATGACATCACAAAACTTTCGAAGAAGCTACCCAATTATTATACAATTCCTTTTAGTTCGGGCGCCAGTGTTAGAGTCATTAGGTTTTTACTGTTTTGATATATGAAATGTATTTCCAACTGCTCCACAGATGACATCACAAACCTTTGGAAGAAGCTACCCAATTATTATACAAACCCTTTTAGTTCGGGCGCCAGTTTTAGAGTCAATAGGTTTTTTACTGTTTTGATATATGAAATGTATTTCCAACTGCTCCACAGAGGACATCACAAACCTTTCGAAGAAGCTACCCAATTATTATACAAACCCTTTTAGTTCGGGCGCCAGTGTTAGAGTCAATAGGTTTTTACTGTTTTGATATATGAACTGTATTTCCAACTGCTCCACAGAGCACATCACAAACCTTTCGAAGAAGCTACCCAATTATTATTCAAACCCTTTTAGTTCGGGCGCCAGTGTTATAGTCAATAGGTTTTTTACTGTTTTGATATATGAAATGTATTTCCAACTGCTCCATAGAGGACATCACAAACCTTTCGAAGAAGCTACCCAATTATTATACAAATCCTTTTAGTTCGGGCGCCAGTGTTAGAGTCAATAGGTTTTTTACTGTTTTGATATATGAAATGTATTTCCAACTGCTCCACAGAGGACATCACAAACCTTTCGAAGATGCTACCCAATTATTATACAAATCCTTTTAGTTCGGGCGCCAGTGTTAGAGTCAATAGGTTTTTACTGTTTTGATATATGAACTGTATTTCCAACTGCTCCACAGAGCACATCACAAACCTTTCGAAGAAGCTACCCAATTATTATTCAAACCCTTTTAGTTCGGGCGCCAGTGTTATAGTCAATAGGTTTTTTACTGTTTTGATATATGAAATGTATTTCCAACTGCTCCATAGAGGACATCACAAACCTTTCGAAGAAGCTACCCAATTATTATACAAATCCTTTTAGTTCGGGCGCCAGTGTTAGAGTCAATAGGTTTTTTACTGTTTTGATATATGAAATGTATTTCCAACTGCTCCAAAGAGGACATCACAAACCTTTCGAAGAATCTACCCAATTATTATACAAACCCTTTTAGTTCGGGCGCCAGTGTTAGAGGCAATAGTCTTTTGCTGTTCTGAAATGTAGTTCCAACTTCTCCAGGGAGGACACCACAGAAGCTTTTCCGTTGAAGGTATTAGCCCAATTGTATCCACAACCTTTTAGTTCGGGCGCCAGTGTTAGAGTCAATAGGTTTTTACTGTTTTGATATATGAAATGTATTTCCAACTGCTCCACAGAGGACATCAGAAACCTTTCGAAGAAGATACCCAATTATTATACAAACCCTTCTTGTTCGGGCGCCAGTGTTAGATTCAATTGGTTTTTACTGTTTTGATATATGAAATGTATTTCCAACTGCTCCACAGAGGACATCACAAATCTTTCGAAGAAGCTACCCAATTATTATACAAACCCTTTTAGTTCGGGCGCCAGTGTTAGAGGCAATAGGTTTTTGCTGTTCTGAAATGTAGTCCCAACTGCTCCAGGGAGGACACCACAGAAGCTTTTCCGTTGAAGGTATTAGCCCAATTGTATCCACAACCTTTTAGTTCGGGCGCCAGTGTTAGAGTATATAGGTTTTTACCCTTTCGATATATGAAATGTATTTCCAACTGCTCCACAGAGGACATCACAAACCTTTCGAAGATGCTACACAATTATTATACAAACCCTTTTAGTTCGGGCGCCAGTGTTAGAGGCAATAGGTTTTTGCTGTTCTGAAATTTAGTTCCAACTGCTCCAGGGAGGACACCACAGAAGCTTTTCCGTTGAAGGTATTAGCCCAATTGTATCCACAACATTTTAGTTCGGGCGCCAGTGTTAGATTCAATAGGTTTTTACTCTTTCGATATATGAAATGTATTTCCAACTGCTCCACAGAGGACATCACAAACCTTTCGAAGATGCCACCCAATAATTATACAAACCCTTTTAGTTCGGGCGCCAGTTTTAGAGGCAATAGGTTTTTGCTGTTCTGAAATGTAGTTCCAACTGCTCCAGGGAGGACACCACAGAGGCTTTTCCGTTGAAGGTATTAGCCCAATTGTATCCACAACCTTTTAGTTCGGGCGCCAGTGTTAGAGTCAAAAGGTTTTTACTGTTTTGATATATGAAATGTATTTCCAACTACTCTACAGAGGACATCACAAACCTTTCGAAGAAGCTACCCAATTATTATACAAACCCTTTTAGTTCGGGCGCCAGTGTTAGAGGCAGTAGGTTTTTGCTGTTCTGAAATGTAGTTCCAACTGCTCCAGTGAGGACACCACAGAAGCCTTTCCGTTGAAGGTATTAGCCCAATTGTACACACAACCTTTTAGTTCGGGCGCCAGTGTTAGAGTCAATAGGTTTTTACTGTTTTGATATATGAAATGTATTTCCAACTGCTCCACAGAGGACATCACAAACCTTTCGAAGAATCTACCCAATTATTATACAAACCCTTTTAGTTCGGGCGCCAGTGTTAGAGGCAATAGGTTTTTGCTGTTCTGAAATGTAGTTTCAACTGCTCCAGGGAGGACACAACAGAAGCTTTTCCGTTGAAGGTATTAGCCCAATTGTATCCACAACCTTTTAGTTCGGGCGCCAGTGTTAGAGTCAATAGGTTTTTACTGTTTTGATATATGAAATGTATTTCCAACTGCTCCACAGAGGACATCACAAACCTTTCGAAGAAGCTACCCAATTATTATACAAATCCTTTTAGTTCGGGCGCCAGTGTTACAAGCAATAGGTTTTTGCTGTTCTGAAATGTAGTTCCAAAAGCTCCAGGGAGGACACCACAGAGGCTTTTCCGTTGAAGGTATTAGCCCAATTGTACACACAAGCTTTTAGTTCGGGCGCCAGTGTTAGAGTCAATAGGTTTTTACTGTTTTGATATATGAAATGTATTTCCAACTGCTCCGCAGAGGACATCACAAACCTTTCGAAGAATCTACCCAATTATTATACAAACCCTTTTAGTTCGGGCGCCAGTGTTAGAGGCAATAGGTTTTTGCTGTTCTGAAATGTAGTTCCAACTGCTCCAGGGAGGACACCACAGAGGCTTTTCCGTTGAAGGAATTAGCCCAATTGTATCCACAACCTTTTAGTTCGGGCGCCAGTGTTAGAGGCAATAGGTTTTTGCTGTTCTGAAATGTAGTTCCAACTGCTCCAGGGAGGACACCACAGAGGCTTTTCCGTTGAAGGAATTAGCCCAATTGTATCCACAACCTTTTAGTTCGGGCGCCAGTGTTAGAGTCAATAGGTTTTTACTGTTTTGATATATGAAATGTATTTCCAACTGCTCCACAGATGACATCACAAACCTTTCGAAGAAACTACCCAATTATTATACAAACCCTTTTAGTTCGGGCGCCAGTTTTAGAATCAATAGGTTTTTTACTGTTTTGATATATGAAATGTATTTCCAACTGCTCCACAGAGGACATCACAAACCTTTCGAAGAATCTACCCAATTATTATACAAACCCTTTTATTTCGGGCGCCAGTGTTAGAGGCAATAGGTTTTTGCTGTTCTGAAATGTAGTTCCAACTGCTCCAGGGAGGACACCACAGAGGCTTTTCCGTTGAAGGAATTAGCCCAATTGTATCCACAACCTTTTAGTTCGGGCGCAAGTTTTAGAGCCAATAGGTTCTTAATCTTTTGATATATGAAATGTATTTCCAACTGCTCTACAGAGGACATCACAAAACTTTCGAAGAAGCTACCCAATTATTATACAAACCCTTTTCGTTCGGGCGCCAGTGTTAGAGGCAATAGGTTTTTGCTGTTCTGAAATGCAGTTCCAACTGCTCCAGGGAGGACACCACGAAGGCTTTTCCGTTGAAGGTATTAGCCCAATTGTATCCACAAACTTTTAGTTCGGGCGCCAGTGTTAGAGTCATTAGGTTTTTACTGTTTTGATATATGAAATATATTTCCAACTGCTCCACAGATGACATCACAAAACTTTCGAAGAAGCTACCCAATTATTATACAATTCCTTTTAGTTCGGGCGCCAGTGTTAGAGTCATTAGGTTTTTACTGTTTTGATATATGAAATGTATTTCCAACTGCTCCACAGATGACATCACAAACCTTTGGAAGAAGCTACCCAATTATTATACAAACCCTTTTAGTTCGGGCGCCAGTTTTAGAGTCAATAGGTTTTTTACTGTTTTGATATATGAAATGTATTTCCAACTGCTCCACAGAGGACATCACAAACCTTTCGAAGAATCTACCCAATTATTATACAAACCCTTTTAGTTCGGGCGCCAGTGTTAGAGGCAATAGGTTTTTGCTGTTCTGTAATGTAGTTCCAACTGCTCCAGGGACGACACCACAGAAGCTTTTCCGTTGAAGGTATTAGCCCAATTGTATCCACAACCTTTTATTTCGGGCGCCAGTGTTAGAGTCAATAGGTTCTTACTGTTTTGATATATGAAATGTATTTCCAACTGCTCCACAGAGGACATCACAAACCTTTCGAAGATGCTACCCAATTATTATACAAATCCTTTTAGTTCGGGCGCCAGTGTTAGAGTCAATAGGTTTTTACTGTTTTGATATATGAACTGTATTTCCAACTGCTCCACAGAGCACATCACAAACCTTTCGAAGAAGCTACCCAATTATTATTCAAACCCTTTTAGTTCGGGCGCCAGTGTTATAGTCAATAGGTTTTTTACTGTTTTGATATATGAAATGTATTTCCAACTGCTCCATAGAGGACATCACAAACCTTTCGAAGAAGCTACCCAATTATTATACAAATCCTTTTAGTTCGGGCGCCAGTGTTAGAGTCAATAGGTTTTTTACTGTTTTGATATATGAAATGTATTTCCAACTGCTCCAAAGAGGACATCACAAACCTTTCGAAGAATCTACCCAATTATTATACAAACCCTTTTAGATCGGGCGCCAGTGTTAGAGGCAATAGTCTTTTGCTGTTCTGAAATGTAGTTCCAACTGCTCCAGGGAGGACACCACAGAAGCTTTTCCGTTGAAGGTATTAGCCCAATTGTATCCACAACCTTTTAGTTCGGGCGCCAGTGTTAGAGTCAATAGGTTTTTACTGTTTTGATATATGAAATGTATTTCCAACTGCTTCACAGAGGACATCAGAAACCTTTCGAAGAAGATACCCAATTATTATACAAACCCTTCTTGTTCGGGCGCCAGTGTTAGATTCAATTGGTTTTTACTGTTTTGATATATGAAATGTATTTCCAACTGCTCCACAGAGGACATCACAAACCTTTCGAAGAAGCTACCCAATTATTATACAAACCCTTTTAGTTCGGGCGCCAGTGTTAGAGTCAATAGGTTTTTCCATGTTTTGATATATGAAATGTATTTCCAACTGCTCCACAGAGGACATCACAAACCTTTCGAAGAATCTACCCAATTATTATACAAACCCTTTTAGTTCGGGCGCCAGTGTTAGAGGCAATAGGTTTTTGCTGTTCTGAAATGTAGTCCCAACTGCTCCAGGGAGGACACCACAGAAGCTTTTCCGTTGAAAGTATTAGCCCAATTGTATCCACAACCTTTTAGTTCGGGCGCCAGTGTTAGAATATATAGGTTTTTACCCTTTCGATATATGAAATGTATTTCCAACTGCTCCACAGAGGACATCACAAACCTTTCGAAGATGCTACACAATTATTATACAAACCCTTTTAGTTCGGGCGCCAGTGTTAGAGGCAATAGGTTTTTGCTGTTGTGAAATTTAGTTCCAACTGCTCCAGGGAGGACACCACAGAGGCTTTTCCGTTGAAGGTATTAGCCCAATTGTATCCACAACCTTTTAGTTCGGGCGCCAGTGTTAGAGTCAAAAGGTTTTTACTGTTTTGATATATGAAATGTATTTCCAACTACTCTACAGAGGACATCACAAACCTTTCGAAGAAGCTACCCAATTATTATACAAACCCTTTTAGTTCGGGCGCCAGTGTTAGAGGCAGTAGGTTTTTGCTGTTCTGAAATGTAGTTCCAACTGCTCCAGTGAGGACACCACAGAAGCCTTTCCGTTGAAGGTATTAGCCCAATTGTACACACAACCTTTTAGTTCGGGCGCCAGTGTTAGAGTCAATAGGTTTTTACTGTTTTGATATATGAAATGTATTTCCAACTGCTCCACAGAGGACATCACAAACCTTTCGAAGAATCTACCCAATTATTATACAAACCCTTTTAGTTCGGGCGCCAGTGTTAGAGGCAATAGGTTTTTGCTGTTCTGAAATGTAGTTTCAACTGCTCCAGGGAGGACACAACAGAAGCTTTTCCGTTGAAGGTATTAGCCCAATTGTATCCACAACCTTTTAGTTCGGGCGCCAGTGTTAGAGTCAATAGGTTTTTACTGTTTTGATATATGAAATGTATTTCCAACTTCTCCACAGAGGACATCACAAACCTTTCGAAGAAGCTACCCAATTATTATACAAATCCTTTTAGTTCGGGCGCCAGTGTTACAAGCAATAGGTTTTTGCTGTTCTGAAATGTAGTTCCAAAAGCTCCAGGGAGGACACCACAGAGGCTTTTCCGTTGAAGGTATTAGCCCAATTGTACACACAAGCTTTTAGTTCGGGCGCCAGTGTTAGAGTCAATAGGTTTTTACTGTTTTGATATATGAAATGTATTTCCAACTGCTCCACAGAGGACATCACAAACCTTTCGAAGAATCTACCCAATTATTATACAAACCCTTTTAGTTCGGGCGCCAGTGTTAGAGGCAATAGGTTTTTGCTGTTCTGAAATGTAGTTCCAACTGCTCCAGGGAGGACACCACAGAGGCTTTTCCGTTGAAGGAATTAGCCCAATTGTATCCTCAACCTTTTAGTTCGGGCGCCTGTGTTAGAGTCAATAGGTTTTTACTGTTTTGATATATGAAATGTATTTCCAACTGCTCCACAGATGACATCACAAACCTTTCGAAGAAACTACCCAATTATTATACAAACCCTTTTAGTTCGGGCGCCAGTTTTAGAATCAATAGGTTTTTTACTGTTTTGATATATGAAATGTATTTCCAACTGCTCCACAGAGGACATCACAAACCTTTCGAAGAAGCTACCCAATTATTATACAAACCCTTTTAGTTCGGGCGCCAGTGTTAGAGTCAATAGGTTTTTCCATGTTTTGATATATGAAATGTATTTCCAACTGCTCCACAGAGGACATCACAAACCTTTCGAAGAATCTACCCAATTATTATACAAACCCTTTTAGTTCGGGCGCCAGTGTTAGAGGCAATAGGTTTTTGCTGTTCTGAAATGTAGTCCCAACTGCTCCAGGGAGGACACCACAGAAGCTTTTCCGTTCAAGGTATTAGCCCAATTGTATCCACAACCTTTTAGTTCGGGCGCCAGTGTTAGAATATATAGGTTTTTACCCTTTCGATATATGAAATGTATTTCCAACTGCTCCACAGAGGACATCACAAACCTTTCGAAGATGCTACACAATTATTATACAAACCCTTTTAGTTCGGGCGCCAGTGTTAGAGGCAATAGGTTTTTGCTGTTCTGAAATTTAGTTCCAACTGCTCCAGGGAGGACACCACAGAAGCTTTTCAGTTGAAGGTATTAGCCCAATTGTATCCACAACATTTTAGTTCGGGCGCCAGTGTTAGATTCAATAGGTTTTTACTCTTTCGATATATGAAATGTATTTCCAACTGCTCCACAGAGGACATCACAAACCTTTCGAAGATGCTACCCAATAATTATACAAACCCTTTTAGTTCGGGCGCCAGTTTTAGAGGCAATAGGTTTTTGCTGTTCTGAAATGTAGTTCCAACTGCTCCAGGGAGGACACCACAGAGGCTTTTCCGTTGAAGGTATTAGCCCAATTGTATCCACAACCTTTTAGTTCGGGCGCCAGTGTTAGAGTCAAAAGGTTTTTACTGTTTTGATATATGAAATGTATTTCCAACTACTCTACAGAGGACATCACAAACCTTTCGAAGAAGCTACCCAATTATTATACAAACCCTTTTAGTTCGGGCGCCAGTGTTAGAGGCAGTAGGTTTTTGCTGTTCTGAAATGTAGTTCCAACTGCTCCAGTGAGGACACCACAGAAGCCTTTCCGTTGAAGGTATTAGCCCAATTGTACACACAACCTTTTAGTTCGGGCGCCAGTGTTAGAGTCAATAGGTTTTTACTGTTTTGATATATGAAATGTATTTCCAACTGCTCCACAGAGGACATCACAAACCTTTCGAAGAATCTACCCAATTATTATACAAACCCTTTTAGTTCGGGCGCCAGTGTTAGAGGCAATAGGTTTTTGCTGTTCTGAAATGTAGTTTCAACTGCTCCAGGGAGGACACAACAGAAGCTTTTCCGTTGAAGGTATTAGCCCAATTGTATCCACAACCTTTTAGTTCGGGCGCCAGTGTTAGAGTCAATAGGTTTTTACTGTTTTGATATATGAAATGTATTTCCAACTGCTCCACAGAGGACATCACAAACCTTTCGAAGAAACTACCCAATTATTATACAAATCCTTTTAGTTCGGGCGCCAGTTTTAAAATCAATAGGTTTTTTACTGTTTTGATATATGAAATGTATTTCCAACTGCTCCACAGAGGACATCACAAACCTTTCGAAGAATCTACCCAATTATTATACAAACCCTTTTAGTTCGGGCGCCAGTGTTAGAGGCAATAGGTTTTTGCTGTTCTGAAATGTAGTTCCAACTGCTCCAGGGAGGACACCACAGAGGCTTTTCCGTTGAAGGAATTAGCCCAATTGTATCCACAACCTTTTAGTTCGGGCGCCAGTTTTAGAGCCAATAGGTTCTTAATGTTTTGATATATGAAATGTATTTCCAACTGCTCTACAGAGGACATCACAAAAATTTCGAAGAAGCTACCCAATTATTATACAAACCCTTTTCGTTCGGGCGCCAGTGTTAGAGGCAATAGGTTTTTGCTATTCTGAAATGCAGTTCCAACTGCTCCAGGGAGGACACCACGAAGGCTTTTCCGTTGAAGGTATTAGCCCAATTGTATCCACAAACTTTTAGTTCGGGCGCCAGTGTTAGAGTCATTAGGTTTTTACTGTTTTGATATATGAAATATATTTCCAACTGCTCCACAGATGACATCACAAAACTTTCGAAGAAGCTACCCAATTATTATACAATTCCTTTTAGTTCGGGCACCAGTGTTAGAGTCATTAGGTTTTTACTGTTTTGATATATGAAATGTATTTCCAACTGCTCCACAGAGGACATCACAAACCTTTCGAAGAATCTACCCAATTATTATACAAACCCTTTTAGTTCGGGCGCCAGTGTTAGAGGCAATAGGTTTTTTACTGTTTTGATATATGAAATGTATTTCCAACTGCTCCAAAGAGGACATCACAAACCTTTCGAAGAATCTACCCAATTATTATACAAACCCTTTTAGTTCGGGCGCCAGTGTTAGAGGCAATAGTCTTTTGCTGTTCTGAAATGTAGTTCCAACTGCTCCAGGGAGGACACCACAGAAGCTTTTCCGTTGAAGGTATTAGCCCAATTGTATCCACAACCTTTTAGTTCGGGCGCCAGTGTTAGAGTCAATAGGTTTTTACTGTTTTGATATATGAAATGTATTTCCAACTGCTCCACAGAGGACATCAGAAACCTTTCGAAGAAGATACCCAATTATTATACAAACCCTTCTTGTTCGGGCGCCAGTGTTAGATTCAATTGGTTTTTACTGTTTTGATATATGAAATGTATTTCCAACTGCTCCACAGAGGACATCACAAACCTTTCGAAGAAGCTACCCAATTATTATACAAACCCTTTTAGTTCGGGCGCCAGTGTTAGAGTCAATAGGTTTTTCCATGTTTTGATATATGAAATTTATTTCCAACTGCTCCACAGAGGACATCACAAACCTTTCGAAGAATCTACCCAATTATTATACAAACCCTTTTAGTTCGGGCGCCAGTGTTAGAGGCAATAGGTTTTTGCTGTTCTGAAATGTAGTCCCAACTGCTCCAGGGAGGACACCACAGAAGCTTTTCCGTTGAAGGTATTAGCCCAATTGTATCCACAACCTTTTAGTTCGGGCGCCAGTGTTAGAATATATAGGTTTTTACCCTTTCGATATATGAAATGTATTTCCAACTGCTCCACAGAGGACATCACAAACCTTTCGAAGATGCTACACAATTATTATACAAACCCTTTTAGTTCGGGCGCCAGTGTTAGAGGCAATAGGTTTTTGCTGTTCTGAAATTTAGTTCCAACTGCTCCAGGGAGGACACCACAGAAGCTTTTCAGTTGAAGGTATTAGCCCAATTGTATCCACAACATTTTAGTTCGGGCGCCAGTGTTAGATTCAATAGGTTTTTACTCTTTCGATATATGAAATGTATTTCCAACTGCTCCACAGAGGACATCACAAACCTTTCGAAGATGCTACCCAATAATTATACAAACCCTTTTAGTTCGGGCGCCAGTTTTAGAGGCAATAGGTTTTTGCTGTTCTGAAATGTAGTTCCAACTGCTCCAGGGAGGACACCACAGAGGCTTTTCCGTTGAAGGTATTAGCCCAATTGTACACACAACCTTTTAGTTCGGGCGCCAGTGTTAGAGTCAATAGGTTTTTACTGTTTTGATATATGAAATGTATTTCCAACTGCTCCACAGAGGACATCACAAACCTTTCGAAGAATCTACCCAATTATTATACAAACCCTTTTAGTTCGGGCGCCAGTGTTAGAGGCAATAGGTTTTTGCTGTTCTGAAATGTAGTTTCAACTGCTCCAGGGAGGACACAACAGAAGCTTTTCCGTTGAAGGTATTAGCCCAATTGTATCCACAACCTTTTAGTTCGGGCGCCAGTGTTAGAGTCAATAGGTTTTTACTGTTTTGATATATGAAATGTATTTCCAACTGCTCCACAGAGGACATCACAAACCTTTCGAAGAAGCTACCCAATTATTATACAAATCCTTTTAGTTCGGGCGCCAGTGTTACAAGCAATAGGTTTTTGCTGTTCTGAAATGTAGTTCCAAAAGCTCCAGGGAGGACACCACAGAGGCTTTTCCGTTGAAGGTATTAGCCCAATTGTACACACAAGCTTTTAGTTCGGGCGCCAGTGTTAGAGTCAATAGGTTTTTACTGTTTTGATATATGAAATGTATTTCCAACTGCTCCACAGAGGACATCACAAACCTTTCGAAGAATCTACCCAATTATTATACAAACCCTTTTAGTTCGGGCGCCAGTGTTAGAGGCAATAGGTTTTTGCTGTTCTGAAATGTAGTTCCAACTGCTCCAGGGAGGACACCACAGAGGCTTTTCCGTTGAAGGAATTAGCCCAATTGTATCCACAACCTTTTAGTTCGGGCGCCAGTGTTAGAATCAATAGGTTTTTACTGTTTTGATATATGAAATGTATTTCCAACTGCTCCACAGATGACATCACAAACCTTTCGAAGAAACTACCCAATTATTATACAAATCCTTTTAGTTCGGGCGCCAGTTTTAAAATCAATAGGTTTTTTACTGTTTTGATATATGAAATGTATTTCCAACTGCTCCACAGAGGACATCACAAACCTTTCGAAGAATCTACCCAATTATTATACAAACCCTTTTAGTTCGGGCGCCAGTGTTAGAGGCAATAGGTTTTTGCTGTTCTGAAATGTAGTTCCAACTGCTCCAGGGAGGACACCACAGAGGCTTTTCCGTTGAAGGAATTAGCCCAATTGTATCCACAACCTTTTAGTTCGGGCGCCAGTTTTAGAGCCAATAGGTTCTTAATGTTTTGATATATGAAATGTATTTCCAACTGCTCTACAGAGGACATCACAAAACTTTCGAAGAAGCTACCCAATTATTATACAAACCCTTTTCGTTCGGGCGCCAGTGTTAGAGGCAATAGGTTTTTGCTGTTCTGAAATGCAGTTCCAACTGCTCCAGGGAGGACACCACGAAGGCTTTTCCGTTGAAGGTATTAGCCCAATTGTATCCACAAACTTTTAGTTCGGGCGCCAGTGTTAGAGTCATTAGGTTTTTACTGTTTTGATATATGAAATATATTTCCAACTGCTCCACAGATGACATCACAAAACTTTCGAAGAAGCTACCCAATTATTATACAATTCCTTTTAGTTCGGGCACCAGTGTTAGAGTCATTAGGTTTTTACTGTTTTGATATATGAAATGTATTTCCAACTGCTCCACAGATGACATCACAAACCTTTGGAAGAAGCTACCCAATTATTATACAAACCCTTTTAGTTCGGGCGCCAGTGTTATAGTCAATAGGTTTTTTACTGTTTTGATATATGAAATGTATTTCCAACTGTTCCATAGAGGACATCACAAACCTTTCGAAGAAGCTACCCAATTATTATACAAACCCTTTTAGTTCGGGCGCCAGTGTTAGAGTCAATAGGTTTTTCCATGTTTTGATGTATGAAATGTATTTCCAACTGCTCCACAGAGGACATCACAAACCTTTCGAAGAATCTACCCAATTATTATACAAACCCTTTTAGTTCGGGCGCCAGTGTTAGAGGCAATAGGTTTTTGCTGTTCTGAAATGTAGTCCCAACTGCTCCAGGGAGGACACCACAGAAGCTTTTCCGTTGAAGGTATTAGCCCAATTGTATCCACAACCTTTTAGTTCGGGCGCCAGTGTTAGAATATATAGGTTTTTACCCTTTCGATATATGAAATGTATTTCCAACTGCTCCACAGAGGACATCACAAACCTTTCGAAGATGCTACACAATTATTATACAAACCCTTTTAGTTCGGGCGCCAGTGTTAGAGGCAATAGGTTTTTGCTGTTCTGAAATTTAGTTCCAACTGCTCCAGGGAGGACACCACAGAAGCTTTTCAGTTGAAGGTATTAGCCCAATTGTATCCACAACATTTTAGTTCGGGCGCCAGTGTTAGATTCAATAGGTTTTTACTCTTTCGATATATGAAATGTATTTCCAACTGCTCCACAGAGGACATCACAAACCTTTCGAAGATGCTACCCAATAATTATACAAACCCTTTTAGTTCGGGCGCCAGTTTTAGAGGCAATAGGTTTTTGCTGTTCTGAAATGTAGTTCCAACTGCTCCAGGGAGGACACCACAGAGGCTTTTCCGTTGAAGGTATTAGCCCAATTGTATCCACAACCTTTTAGTTCGGGCGCCAGTGTTAGAGTTAAAAGGTTTTTACTGTTTTGATATATGAAATGTATTTCCAACTACTCTACAGAGGACATCACAAACCTTTCGAAGAAGCTACCCAATTATTATACAAACCCTTTTAGTTCGGGCGCCAGTGTTAGAGGCAGTAGGTTTTTGCTGTTCTGAAATGTAGTTCCAACTGCTCCAGTGAGGACACCACAGAAGCCTTTCCGTTGAAGGTATTAGCCCAATTGTACACACAACCTTTTAGTTCGGGCGCCAGTGTTAGAGTCAATAGGTTTTTACTGTTTTGATATATGAAATGTATTTCCAACTGCTCCACAGAGGACATCACAAACCTTTCGAAGAATCTACCCAATTATTATACAAACCCTTTTAGTTCGGGCGCCAGTGTTAGAGGCAATAGGTTTTTGCTGTTCTGAAATGTAGTTTCAACTGCTCCAGGGAGGACACAACAGAAGCTTTTCCGTTGAAGGAATTAGCCCAATTGTATCCACAACCTTTTAGTTCGGGCGCCAGTTTTAGAGCCAATAGGTTCTTAATGTTTTGATATATGAAATGTATTTCCAACTGCTCTACAGAGGACATCACAAAACTTTCGAAGAAGCTACCCAATTATTATACAAACCCTTTTCGTTCGGGCGCCAGTGTTAGAGGCAATAGGTTTTTGCTGTTCTGAAATGCAGTTCCAACTGCTCCAGGGAGGACACCACGAAGGCTTTTCCGTTGAAGGTATTAGCCCAATTGTATCCACAAACTTTTAGTTCGGGCGCCAGTGTTAGAGTCATTAGGTTTTTACTGTTTTGATATATGAAATATATTTCCAACTGCTCCACAGATGACATCACAAAACTTTCGAAGAAGCTACCCAATTATTATACAATTCCTTTTAGTTCGGGCACCAGTGTTAGAGTCATTAGGTTTTTACTGTTTTGATATATGAAATGTATTTCCAACTGCTCCACAGATGACATCACAAACCTTTGGAAGAAGCTACCCAATTATTATACAAACCCTTTTAGTTCGGGCGCCAGTTTTAGAGTCAATAGGTTTTTTACTGTTTTGATATATGAAATGTATTTCCAACTGCTCCACAGAGGACATCACAAACCTTTCGAAGAATCTACCCAATTATTATACAAACCCTTTAAGTTCGGGCGCCAGTGTTAGAGGCAATAGGTTTTTGCTGTTCTGTAATGTAGTTCCAACTGCTCCAGGGAGGACACCACAGAGGCTTTTCCGTTGAAGGAATTAGCCCAATTGTATCCACAACCTTTTAGTTCGGGCGCCAGTTTTAGAGCCAATAGGTTCTTAATGTTTTTATATATGAAATGTATTTCCAACTGCTCCACAGAGGACATCACAAACCTTTCGTAAATGCTACCCAATTATTATACAAATCCTTTTAGTTCGGGCGCCAGTTTTAGAGGCAATAGGTTTTTGCTGTTCTGAAATGTAGTTCCAACTGCTCCAGGGAGGGCACCACAGAGGCTTTTCCGTTGAAGGTATTAGCCCAATTGTACACACAACCTTTTAGTTCGGGCGCCAGTGTTAGAATCAATAGGTTTTTACTGTTTTGATATATGAAATGTATTTCCAACTGCTCCCCAGAGGACATAACAAACTTTTCGAAGAAGCTACCCAATTATTATACAAACCCTTTTAGTTCGGGCGCCAGTGTTAGAGTCAATATGTTTTTTACTGTTTTGATATATCAAATGTATTTCCAACTGCTCCACAGAGGACATCACAAACTTTTCGAAGAAGCTACCCAATTATTATACAAACCCTTTTAGTTCGGGCGCCAGTGTTAGAGGCAGTAGGTTTTTGCTGTTCTGAAATGTAGTTCCAATTGCTCCAGTGAGGATACCACAGAGGCTTTTCCGTTGAAGGTATTAGCCCAATTGTATCCACAACCTTTTAGTTCGGGCGCCAGTGTCAGAGTCAATAGGTTCTTACTGTTTTGATATATGAAATGTATTTCCAACTGCTCCACAGAGGACATCACAAACCTTTCGTAAATGCTACCCAATTATTATACAAATCCTTTTAGTTCGGGCGCCAGTTTTAGAGGCAATAGGTTTTTGCTGTTCTGAAATGTAGTTCCAACTGCTCCAGGGAGGGCACCACAGAGGCTTTTCCGTTGAAGGTATTAGCCCAATTGTACACACAACCTTTTAGTTCGGGCGCCAGTGTTAGAATCAATAGGTTTTTACTGTTTTGATATATGAAATGTATTTCCAACTGCTCCCCAGAGGACATAACAAACTTTTCGAAGAAGCTACCCAATTATTATACAAACCCTTTTAGTTCGGGCGCCAGTGTTAGAGTCAATATGTTTTTTACTGTTTTGATATATCAAATGTATTTCCAACTGCTCCACAGAGGACATCACAAACTTTTCGAAGAAGCTACCCAATTATTATACAAACCCTTTTAGTTCGGGCGCCAGTGTTAGAGGCAGTAGGTTTTTGCTGTTCTGAAATGTAGTTCCAATTGCTCCAGTGAGGATACCACAGAGGCTTTTCCGTTGAAGGTATTAGCCCAATTGTATCCACAACCTTTTAGTTCGGGCGCCAGTGTCAGAGTCAATAGGTTCTTACTGTTTTGATATATGAAATGTATTTCCAACTGCTCCACAGAGGACATCACAAACCTTTCGAAGATGCTAACCAATTATTATACAAATCCTTTTAGTTCGGGCGCCAGTGTTAGAGTCAATAGGTTTTTACTGTTTTGATATATGAACTGTATTTCCAACTGCTCCACAGAGCACATCACAAACCTTTCGAAGAAGCTACCCAATTATTATACAAACCCTTTTAGTTCGGGCGCCAGTGTTAGAGTCAATAGGTTTTTTACTGTTTTGATATATGAAATGTATTTCCAACTGCTCCATAGAGGACATCACAAACCTTTCGAAGAAGCTACCCAATTATTATACAAATCCTTTTAGTTCGGGCGCCAGTGTTAGAGTCAATAGGTTTTTTACTGTTTTGATATATGAAATGTATTTCCAACTGCTCCACAGAGGACATCACAAATCTTTCGAAGAAGCTACCCAATTATTATACAAACCCTTTTAGTTCGGGCGCCAGTGTTAGAGGCAGTAGGTTTTTGCTGTTCTGAAATGTAGTTCCAACTGCTCCAGTGAGGACACCACTGAGGCTTTTCCGTTGAAGGTATTAGCCCAATTGTACACACAACCTTTTAGTTCGGGCGCCAGTGTTAGAGTCAAAAGGTTTTTACTATTTTGATATATGAAATGTATTTCCAACTGCTCCACAGAGGACATAACAAAACTTTCGAAGAATCTACCACAACCTTTTAGTTCTACACACAACCTTTTAGTTCGGGCACCAGTGTTAGAGTCAATAGGTTTTTACTGTTTTGATATATGAAATGTATTTCCAACTGCTCCACAGAGGACATAACAAACCTTTCGAAGAATCTACCCAATTATTATACAAACCCTTTTAGTTCGGGCGCCAGTGTTAGAGGCAGTAGGTTTTTGCTGTTCTGAAATGTAGTTCCAACTGCTCCAGCGAGGACACCACAGAGGCTTTTCCGTTGAAGGTATTAGCCCAATTGTACACACAACCTTTTAGTTCGGGCGCCAGTGTTAGAGTCAATAGGTTTTTACTGTTTTGATATATGAAATGTATTTCCAACTGCTCCACAGAGGACATCACAAACCTTTCGAAGAAGCTACCCAATTATTATACAAAACCTTTTAGTTCGGGCGCCAGTGTTAGAGGCAGTAGGTTTTTGCTGTTCTGAAATGTAGTTCCAATTGCTCCAGTGAGGACACCACAGAGGCTTTTCCGTTGAAGGTATTAGCCCAATTGTACACAACCTTTTAGTTCGGGCGCCAGTGTTAGAGTCAATAGGTTTTTACTGTTTTGATATATGAAATGTATTTCCAACTGCTCCACAGAGGACTGCAACTGCTCCACTGAGGTTTTTACTGTTTTGATATATGAAATGTATTTCCAACTGCTCCACAGAGGACTGCAACTGCTCCACTGAGGTTTTTACTGTTTTGATATATGAAATGTATTTCCAACTGCTCCACAGAGGACATAACAAACCTTTCGAAGAATCTACCACAACCTTTTAGTTCTACACACAACCTTTTAGTTCGGGCACCAGTGTTAGAGTCAATAGGTTTTTACTGTTTTGATATATGAAATGTATTTCCAACTGCTCCACAGAGGACATAACAAACCTTTCGAAGAATCTACCCAATTATTATACAAACCCTTTTAGTTCGGGCGCCAGTGTTAGAGGCAGTAGGTTTTTGCTGTTCTGAAATGTAGTTCCAACTGCTCCAGCGAGGACACCACAGAGGCTTTTCCGTTGAAGGTATTAGCCCAATTGTACACACAACCTTTTAGTTCGGGCGCCAGTGTTAGAGTCAATAGGTTTTTACTGTTTTGATATATGAAATGTATTTCCAACTACTCTACAGAGGACATCACAAACCTTTCGAAGAAGCTACCCAATTATTATACAAACCCTTTTACTTCGGGCGCCAGTGTTAGAGGCAGTAGGTTTTTGCTGTTCTGAAATGTAGTTCCAACTGCTCCAGTGAGGACACCACAGAGGCTTTTTCGTTGAAGGTATTAGCCCAATTGTATCCACAACCTTTTAGTTCGGGCGCCAGTGTTAGAGTCAGTAGGTTTTTACTGTTTTGATATATGAAATGTATTTCCAACTGCTCTACAGAGGACATCACAAACCTTTCGAAGAAGCTACCCAATTATTGTACAAACCCTTTTAGTTCGGGCGCCAGTGTTACAGGCAATAGGTTTTTGCTGTTCTGAAATGTAGTTCCAACTGCTCCAGGGAGGACACCACAGAGGCTTTTCCGTTGAAGGTATTAGCCCAATTGTATCCACAACCTTTTAGTTCGGGCGCCAGTGTTAGAGTCAATAGGTTTTTCCTGTTTTGATATATGAAATGTATTTCCAACTGCTCCATAGAGGACATCACAAACCTTTCGAAGAAGCTACCCAATTATTATACAAATCCTTTTAGTTCGGGCGCCAGTGTTAGAGTCAATAGGTTTTTTACTGTTTTGATATATGAAATGTATTTCCAACTGCTCCACAGAGGACATCACAAATCTTTCGAAGAAGCTACCCAATTATTATACAAACCCTTTTAGTTCGGGCGCCAGTTTTAGAGTCAATAGGTTTTTACTGTTTTGATATATGAAATGTATTTCCAACTGCTCCACAGAGGACATCACAAACCTTTCGCAGAAGCTACCCAATTATTATACAAACCCTTTTAGTTCGGGCGCCAGTGTTATAGTCAATAGGTTTTTTACTGTTTTGATATATGAAATGTATTTCCAACTGCTCCATAGAGGACATCAGAAACCTTTCGAAGAAGCTACCCAATTATTATACAAATCCTTTTAGTTCGGGCGCCAGTGTCGGAGTCAATAGGTTTTTTGCTGTTTTGATATATGAAATGTATTTCCAACTGCTCCACAGAGGACATCACAAATCTTTCGAAGAAGCTACCCAATTATTATACAAACCCTTTTAGTTCGGGCGCCAGTGTTAGAGGCAGTAGGTTTTTGCTGTTCTGAAATGTAGTTCCAACTGCTCCAGTGAGGACACCACAGAGGCTTTTCCGTTGAAGGTATTAGCCCAATTCTACACACAACCTTTTAGTTCGGGCGCCAGTGTTAGAGTCAAAAGGTTTTTACTGTTTTGATATATGAAATGTATTTCCAACTACTCTACAGAGGACATCACAAACCTTTCGAAGAAGCTACCCAATTATTATACAAACCCTTTTAGTTCGGGCGCCAGTGTTAGAGGCAGTAGGTTTTTGCTGTTCTGAAATGTAGTTCCAACTGCTCCAGCGAGGACACCACAGAGGCTTTTCCGTTGAAGGTATTAGCCCAATTGTACACACAACCTTTTAGTTCGGGCGCCAGTGTTAGAGTCAATAGGTTTTTACTGTTTTGATATATGAAATGTATTTCCAACTGCTCCACAGAGGACATCACAAACGTTTCGAAGAAGCTACCCAATTATTATACAAACCCTTTTAGTTCGGGCGCCAGTGTTAGAATCAATAGGTTTTTCACTGTTTTGATATATGAAATGTATTTCCAACTGCTCCACAGACGAGATTACAAACCTTTCGAAGAATCTACCCAATTATTATACAAACCCTTTTAGTTCGGGCGCCAGTTTTAGAGGCAATAGGTTTTTGCTGTTCTGAAATGTAGTTCCAACTGCTCCAGGGAGGACACAAGAGAGGCTTTTCCGTTGAAGGTATTAGCCTAATTGTATCCACAACCTTTTAGTTCGGGCGCCAGTGTTAGAGTCAATAGGTTTTTACTGTTTTGATATATGAAATGTATTTCCAACTGCTCCACAGAGGACATCACAAACCTTTCGAAGAAGGTACCCAATTATTATACAAACCCTTCTTGTTCGGGCGCCAGTGTTAGATTCAAGAGGTTTTTACTGTTTTGATATATGAAATGTATTTCCAACTGCTCCACAGAGGACATCACAAACCTTTCGAAGAATCTAGCCAATTATTATACAAACCCCTTTAGTTCGGGCGCCAGGTTTAGAGGCAATAAGTTTTTGCTGTTCTGAAATGTAGTTCCAACTGCTCCAGGGAGGACACCACAGAGGCTTTTCCGTTGAAGGTGTTAGCCCAATTGTATCCACAACCTTTTAGTTCGGGCGCCAGTGTTAAAGTCAATAGGTTTTTACACTTTCGATATATGAAATGTATTTCCAACTGCTCCACAGAGGACATCACAAACCTTTCGAAGATGCTACCCAATTATTATACAAACCCTTTTAGTTCGGGCGCCAGTTTTAGAGGCAATAGGTTTTTGCTGTTCTGAAATGTAGTTCCAACTGCTCCAGGGAGGACACCACAGAGGCTTTTTCGTTGAAGGTATTAGCCCAATTATATCCACAACCTTTTAGTTCGGGCGCCAGTGTTAGAGTCAATAGGTTTTTACTGTTTTGATATATGAAATGTATTTCCAACTGCTCTACAGAGGACATCACAAACCTTTCGAAGAAGCTACCCAATTATTGTACAAACCCTTTTAGTTCGGGCGCCAGTGTTACAGGCAATAGGTTTTTGCTGTTCTGAAATGTAGTCACAACTGCTCCAGGGAGGACACCACAGAGGCTTTTCCGTTGAAGGTATTAGCCCAATTGTATCCACAACCTTTTAGTTCGGGCGCCAGTGTTAGAGTCAATAGGTTTTTACTGTTTTGATATATGAAATGTATTTCCAACTGCTCCACAGAGGACATCACAAACCTTTCGAAGAAGCTACCCAATTATTATACAAACCCTTTTAGTTCGGGCGCCAGTGTTAGAGGCAATAGGTTTTTGCTGTTCTGAAATGTAGTTTCAACTGCTCCAGGGAGGACACCACAGAAGCTTTTCCGTTGAAGGTATTAGCCCAATTGTATCCACAACCTTTTAGTTCGGGCGCCAGTGTTAGATTCAATAGGTTTTTTACTGTTTTGATATATGAAATGTATTTCCAACTGCTTCACAGATGACATCACAAACCTTTCGAAGAAGCTACCCAATTATTATACAAACCCTTTTAGTTCGGGCGCCAGTGTTAGAGGCAATAGGTTTTTGCTGTTCTGAAATGTAGTTCCAACTGCTCCAGGGAGGACACCACAGAGGCTTTTCCGTTGAAGGTATTAGCCCAATTGTATCCACAACCTTTTAGTTCGGGCGCCAGTGTTAAAGTCAATAGGTTTTTACTCTTTCGATATATGAAATGTATTTCCAACTGCTCCACAGAGGACATCACAAACCTTTCGAAGATGCTACCCAATTATTATACAAACCCTTTTAGTTCGGGCGCCAGTTTTAGAGGCAATAGGTTTTTGCTGTTCTGATATGTAGTTCCAACTGCTCCAGGGAGGACACCACAGAGGCTTTTTCGTTGAAGGTATTAGCCCAATTGTATCCACAACCTTTTAGTTCGGGCGCCAGTGTTAGAGTCAATAGGTTTTTACTGTTTTGATATATGAAATGTATTTCCAACTGCTCCACAGAGGACATCACAAACCTTTCGAAGAAGCTACCCAATTATTATACAAACCCTTTTAGTTCGGGCGCCAGTTTTAGAGGCAATAGGTTTTTGCTGTTCTGAAATGTAGTTCCAACTGCTCCAGGGAGGACACCACAGAGGCTTTTCCGTTGAATGTATTAGCCCAATTGTATCCACAACCTTTTAGTTCGGGCGCCAGTGTTAGAGTCAATATGTTTTAACTGTTTTGATATATGAAATGTATTTCCAAATGCTCCACAGAGGACATCACAAACATTCGAAGATGCTACCCAATTATTATACAAACCCTTTTAGTTCGGGCGCCAGTGTTAGAGGTAATAGGTTTTTGCTGTTCTGAAATGTAGTTCCAACTGCTCCAGGGAGGACACCAGAGAGGATTTCCGTTGAAGGTATTAGCCTAATTGTATCCACAACCTTTTAGTTCGGGCGCCAGTGTTAGAGTCAATAGGTTTTTACTGTTTTGATATATGAAATGTATTTCCAACTGCTCCACAGAGGACATCACAAACCTTTCGAAGAAGGTACCCAATTATTATACAAACCCTTCTTGTTCGGGCGCCAGTGTTAGATTCAATAGGTTTTTACTGTTTTGATATATGAAATGTATTTCCAACTGCTCCACAGAGGACATCACAAACCTTTCGAAGAATCTACCCAATTATTATACAAACCCCTTTAGTTCGGGCGCCAGGTTTAGAGGCAATAGGTTTTTGCTGTTCTGAAATGCAGTTCCAACTGCTCCAGGGAGGACACCACGAAGGCTTTTCTGTTGAAGGTATTAGCCCAATTGTATCCACAAACTTTTAGTTCGGGCGCCAGTGTTAGAGTCATTAGGTTTTTACTGTTTTGATATATGAAATATATTTCCAACTGCTCCACAGATGACATCACAAACCTTTCGAAGAAGCTACCCAATTATTATACAATTCCTTTTAGTTCGGGCTCCAGTGTTAGAGTCATTAGGTTTTTACTGTTTTGATATATGAAATGTATTTCCAACTGCTCCACAGATGACATCACAAACCTTTCGAAGAAGCTACCCAATTATTATACAAACCCTTTTAGTTCGGGCGCCAGTTTTAGAGTCAATAGGTTTTTTACTGTTTTGATATATGAAATGTATTTCCAACTGCTCCACAGAGGACATCACAAAACTTTCGAAGAATCTACCCAATTATTATACAAACCCTTTTAGTTCGGGCGCCAGTGTTAGAGGCAATAGGTTTTTGCGGTTCTGAAATGTAGTTCCAACTGCTCCAGGGAGGACACCACAGAGGCTTTTCCGTTGAAGGAATTAGCCCAATTGTATCCACAACCTTTTAGTTCGGGCGCCAGTTTTAGAGCCAATAGGTTCTTAATGTTTTGATATATGAAATGTATTTCCAACTGCTCCACAGAGGACATCACAAACCTTTCGAAGATGCTACCCAATTATTATACAAATCCTTTTAGTTCGGGCGCCAGTTTTAGAGGCAATAGGTTTTTGCTGTTCTGAAATGTAGTTCCAACTGCTCCAGGGAGGGCACCACAGAGACTTTTCCGTTGAAGGTATTAGCCGAATTGTACACACAACGTTTTAGTTCGGGCGCCAGTGTTAGAATCAATAGGTTTTTTACTGTTTTGATATATGAAATGTATTTCCAACTGCTCCCCAGAGGACATCACAAACTTTTCGAAGAAGCTACCCAATTATTATACAAACCCTTTTAGTTCGGGCGCCAGTGTTAGAGTCAATAGGTTTTTTACTGTTTTGATATATGAAATGTATTTCCAACTGCTCCACAGAGGACATCACAAACTTGTCGAAGAAGCTACCCAATTATTATACAAATCCTTTTAGTTCGGGCGCCAGTGTTAGAGGCACTAGGTTTTTGCTGTTCTGAAATGTAGTTCCAATTGCTCCAGTGAGGACACCACAGAGGCTTTTCCGTTGAAGGTATTAGCCCAATTGTACACACAACCTTTTAGTTCGGACGCCAGTGTTAGAGTCAATAGGTTTTTACTGTTTTGATATATGAAATATATTTCCAACTGCTCCACAGAGGACATCACAAACCTTTCGAAGAATCTACCCAATTATTATACAAACCCTTTTAGTTCGGGCGCCAGTGTTAGAGGCAATAGGTTTTAGCTGTTCTGAAATGGAGTTCCAACTGCTCCAGGGAGGACACCACAGAAGCTTTTCCGTTGAAGGTATTAGCCCAATTGTATCCACAACCTTTTAGTTCGGGCGCCAGTGTTAGAGTCAATAGGTTTTTACTGTTTCGATATATGAAAGGTATTTCCAACTGCTCCACAGAGGACATCACAAACCTTTCGAAGATGCTACCCAATTATTATACAAACCCCTTTAGTTCGGGCGCCAGTGTTAGAGTCAATAGGTTTTTACTGTTTTGATATATGAAATGTATTTCCAACTGCTCCACAGAGGACATCACAAACCTTTTGAAGAATCTACACAATTATTATACAAACCCTTTTAGTTCGGGCGCCAGTGTTAGACGCAATAGGTTTTTGCTGTTCTGAAATGTACTTCCAACTGCTCCAGGGAGGACACCACAGAGGCTTTACCGTTGAAGGTATTAGCCCAATTGTATCCACAACCTTTTAGTTCGGGCGCCAGTGTTAGAGTCAATAGGTTCTTACTGTTTTGATATATGAAATGTAATTCCAACTGCTCCACAGAGGACATCACAAACCTTTCGAAGATGCTACCCAATTATTATACAAATCCTTTTAGTTCGGGCGCCAGTGTTAGAGTCAATAGGTTTTTACTGTTTTGATATATGAAATGTATTTCCAACTGCTCCACAGAGCACATCACAAACCTTTCGAAGAAGCTACCCAATTATTATACAAACCCTTTTAGTTCGGCCCCAGTGTTATAGTCAATAGGTTTTTTACTGTTTTGATATATGAAATGTATTTCCAACTGCTCCATAGAGGACATCACAAACCTTTCGAAGAAGCTACCCAATTATTATACAAATCCTTTTAGTTCGGGCGCCAGTGTTAGAGTCAATAGGTTTTTTACTGTTTTGATAAATGAAATGTATTCCCAACTGCTCCACAGAGGACATCACAAATCTTTCGAAGAAGCTACCCCATTATTATACAACCCTTTTAGTTCGGGCGCCAGTGTTAGAGGCAGTAGGTTTTTGCTGTTCTGAAATGTAGTTCCAACTGCTCCAGTGAGGACACCACAGAGGCTTTTCCGTTGAAGGTATTAGCCCAATTGTACACACAACCTTTTAGTTCGGGCGCCAGTGTTATAGTCAATAGGTTTTTTACTGTTTTGATATATGAAATGTATTTCCAACTGCTCCATAGAGGACATCAGAAACCTTTCGAAGAAGCTACCCAATTATTATACAAATCCTTTTAGTTCGGGCGCCAGTGTCGGAGTCAATAGGTTTTTTGCTGTTTTGATATATGAAATGTATTTCCAACTGCTCCACAGAGGACATCACAAATCTTTCGAAGAAGCTACCCAATTATTATACAAACCCTTTTAGTTCGGGCGCCAGTGTTAGAGGCAGTAGGTTTTTGCTGTTCTGAAATGTAGTTCCAACTGCTCCAGTGAGGACACCACAGAGGCTTTTCCGTTGAAGGTATTAGCCCAATTCTACACACAACCTTTTAGTTCGGGCGCCAGTGTTAGAGTCAAAAGGTTTTTACTGTTTTGATATATGAAATGTATTTCCAACTACTCTACAGAGGACATCACAAACCTTTCGAAGAAGCTACCCAATTATTATACAAACCCTTTTAGTTCGGGCGCCAGTGTTAGAGGCAGTAGGTTTTTGCTGTTCTGAAATGTAGTTCCAACTGCTCCAGCGAGGACACCACAGAGGCTTTTCCGTTGAAGGTATTAGCCCAATTGTACACACAACCTTTTAGTTCGGGCGCCAGTGTTAGAGTCAATAGGTTTTTACTGTTTTGATATATGAAATGTATTTCCAACTGCTCCACAGAGGACATCACAAACGTTTCGAAGAAGCTACCCAATTATTATACAAACCCTTTTAGTTCGGGCGCCAGTGTTAGAATCAATAGGTTTTTCACTGTTTTGATATATGAAATGTATTTCCAACTGCTCCACAGACGAGATTACAAACCTTTCGAAGAATCTACCCAATTATTATACAAACCCTTTTAGTTCGGGCGCCAGTTTTAGAGGCAATAGGTTTTTGCTGTTCTGAAATGTAGTTCCAACTGCTCCAGGGAGGACACCAGAGAGGCTTTTCCGTTGAAGGTATTAGCCTAATTGTATCCACAACCTTTTAGTTCGGGCGCCAGTGTTAGAGTCAATAGGTTTTTACTGTTTTGATATATGAAATGTATTTCCAACTGCTCCACAGAGGACATCACAAACCTTTCGAAGAAGGTACCCAATTATTATACAAACCCTTCTTGTTCGGGCGCCAGTGTTAGATTCAAGAGGTTTTTACTGTTTTGATATATGAAATGTATTTCCAACTGCTCCACAGAGGACATCACAAACCTTTCGAAGAATCTACCCAATTATTATACAAACCCCTTTAGTTCGGGCGCCAGGTTTAGAGGCAATAAGTTTTTGCTGTTCTGAAATGTAGTTCCAACTGCTCCAGGGAGGACACCACAGAGGCTTTTCCGTTGAAGGTGTTAGCCCAATTGTATCCACAACCTTTTAGTTCGGGCGCCAGTGTTAAAGTCAATAGGTTTTTACACTTTCGATATATGAAATGTATTTCCAACTGCTCCACAGAGGACATCACAAACCTTTCGAAGATGCTACCCAATTATTATACAAACCCTTTTATTTCGGGCGCCAGTTTTAGAGGCAATAGGTTTTTGCTGTTCTGAAATGTAGTTCCAACTGCTCCAGGGAGGACACCACAGAGGCTTTTTCGTTGAAGGTATTAGCCCAATTATATCCACAACCTTTTAGTTCCGGCGCCAGTGTTAGAGTCAATAGGTTTTTACTGTTTTGATATATGAAATGTATTTCCAACTGCTCTACAGAGGACATCACAAACCTTTCGAAGAAGCTACCCAATTATTGTACAAACCCTTTTAGTTCGGGCGCCAGTGTTACAGGCAATAGGTTTTTGCTGTTCTGAAATGTAGTCACAACTGCTCCAGGGAGGACACCACAGAGGCTTTTCCGTTGAAGGTATTAGCCCAATTGTATCCACAACCTTTTAGTTCGGGCGCCAGTGTTAGAGTCAATAGGTTTTTACTGTTTTGATATATGAAATGTATTTCCAACTGCTCTACAGAGGACATCACAAACCTTTCGAAGAAGCTACCCAATTATTATACAAACCCTTTTAGTTCGGGCGCCAGTGTTAGAGGCAATAGGTTTTTGCTGTTCTGAAATGTAGTTTCAACTGCTCCAGGGAGGACACCACAGAAGCTTTTCCGTTGAAGGTATTAGCCCAATTGTATCCACAACCTTTTAGTTCGGGCGCCAGTGTTAGATTCAATAGGTTTTTTACTGTTTTGATATATGAAATGTATTTCCAACTGCTTCACAGATGACATCACAAACCTTTCGAAGAAGCTACCCAATTATTATACAAACCCTTTTAGTTCGGGCGCCAGTGTTAGAGGCAATAGGTTTTTGCTGTTCTGAAATGTAGTTCCAACTGCTCCAAGGAGGACACCACAGAGGCTTTTCCGTTGAAGGTATTAGCCCAATTGTATCCACAACCTTTTAGTTCGGGCGCCAGTGTTAAAGTCAATAGGTTTTTACTCTTTCGATATATGAAATGTATTTCCAACTGCTCCACAGAGGACATCACAAACCTTTCGAAGATGCTACCCAATTATTATACAAACCCTTTTAGTTCGGGCGCCAGTTTTAGAGGCAATAGGTTTTTGCTGTTCTGATATGTAGTTCCAACTGCTCCAGGGAGGACACCACAGAGGCTTTTTCGTTGAAGGTATTAGCCCAATTGTATCCACAACCTTTTAGTTCGGGCGCCAGTGTTAGAGTCAATAGGTTTTTACTGTTTTGATATATGAAATGTATTTCCAACTGCTCCACAGAGGACATCACAAACCTTTCGAAGAAGCTACCCAATTATTATACAAACCCTTTTAGTTCGGGCGCCAGTTTTAGAGGCAATAGGTTTTTGCTGTTCTGAAATGTAGTTCCAACTGCTCCAGGGAGGACACCACAGAGGCTTTTCCGTTGAATGTATTAGCCCAATTGTATCCACAACCTTTTAGTTCGGGCGCCAGTGTTAGAGTCAATATGTTTTAACTGTTTTGATATATGAAATGTATTTCCAAATGCTCCACAGAGGACATCACAAACATTCGAAGATGCTACCCAATTATTATACAAACCCTTTTAGTTCGGGCGCCAGTGTTAGAGGTAATAGGTTTTTGCTGTTCTGAAATGTAGTTCCAACTGCTCCAGGGAGGACACCAGAGAGGATTTCCGTTGAAGGTATTAGCCTAATTGTATCCACAACCTTTTAGTTCGGGCGCCAGTGTTAGAGTCAATAGGTTTTTACTGTTTTGATATATGAAATGTATTTCCAACTGCTCCACAGAGGACATCACAAACCTTTCGAAGAAGGTACCCAATTATTATACAAACCCTTCTTGTTCGGGCGCCAGTGTTAGATTCAATAGGTTTTTACTGTTTTGATATATGAAATGTATTTCCAACTGCTCCACAGAGGACATCACAAACCTTTCGAAGAATCTACCCAATTATTATACAAACCCCTTTAGTTCGGGCGCCAGGTTTAGAGGCAATAGGTTTTTGCTGTTCTGAAATGCAGTTCCAACTGCTCCAGGGAGGACACCACGAAGGCTTTTCTGTTGAAGGTATTAGCCCAATTGTATCCACAAACTTTTAGTTCGGGCGCCAGTGTTAGAGTCATTAGGTTTTTACTGTTTTGATATATGAAATATATTTCCAACTGCTCCACAGATGACATCACAAACCTTTCGAAGAAGCTACCCAATTATTATACAATTCCTTTTAGTTCGGGCTCCAGTGTTAGAGTCATTAGGTTTTTACTGTTTTGATATATGAAATGTATTTCCAACTGCTCCACAGATGACATCACAAACCTTTCGAAGAAGCTACCCAATTATTATACAAACCCTTTTAGTTCGGGCGCCAGTTTTAGAGTCAATAGGTTTTTTACTGTTTTGATATATGAAATGTATTTCCAACTGCTCCACAGAGGACATCACAAAACTTTCGAAGAATCTACCCAATTATTATACAAACCCTTTTAGTTCGGGCGCCAGTGTTAGAGGCAATAGGTTTTTGCGGTTCTGAAATGTAGTTCCAACTGCTCCAGGGAGGACACCACAGAGGCTTTTCCGTTGAAGGAATTAGCCCAATTGTATCCACAACCTTTTAGTTCGGGCGCCAGTTTTAGAGCCAATAGGTTCTTAATGTTTTGATATATGAAATGTATTTCCAACTGCTCCACAGAGGACATCACAAACCTTTCGAAGATGCTACCCAATTATTATACAAATCCTTTTAGTTCGGGCGCCAGTTTTAGAGGCAATAGGTTTTTGCTGTTCTGAAATGTAGTTCCAACTGCTCCAGGGAGGGCACCACAGAGACTTTTCCGTTGAAGGTATTAGCCGAATTGTACACACAACGTTTTAGTTCGGGCGCCAGTGTTAGAATCAATAGGTTTTTTACTGTTTTGATATATGAAATGTATTTCCAACTGCTCCCCAGAGGACATCACAAACTTTTCGAAGAAGCTACCCAATTATTATACAAACCCTTTTAGTTCGGGCGCCAGTGTTAGAGTCAATAGGTTTTTTACTGTTTTGATATATGAAATGTATTTCCAACTGCTCCACAGAGGACATCACAAACTTGTCGAAGAAGCTACCCAATTATTATACAAATCCTTTTAGTTCGGGCGCCAGTGTTAGAGGCACTAGGTTTTTGCTGTTCTGAAATGTAGTTCCAATTGCTCCAGTGAGGACACCACAGAGGCTTTTCCGTTGAAGGTATTAGCCCAATTGTACACACAACCTTTTAGTTCGGACGCCAGTGTTAGAGTCAATAGGTTTTTACTGTTTTGATATATGAAATATATTTCCAACTGCTCCACAGAGGACATCACAAACCTTTCGAAGAATCTACCCAATTATTATACAAACCCTTTTAGTTCGGGCGCCAGTGTTAGAGGCAATAGGTTTTAGCTGTTCTGAAATGGAGTTCCAACTGCTCCAGGGAGGACACCACAGAAGCTTTTCCGTTGAAGGTATTAGCCCAATTGTATCCACAACCTTTTAGTTCGGGCGCCAGTGTTAGAGTCAATAGGTTTTTACTGTTTCGATATATGAAAGGTATTTCCAACTGCTCCACAGAGGACATCACAAACCTTTCGAAGATGCTACCCAATTATTATACAAACCCCTTTAGTTCGGGCGCCAGTGTTAGAGTCAATAGGTTTTTACTGTTTTGATATATGAAATGTATTTCCAACTGCTCCACAGAGGACATCACAAACCTTTTGAAGAATCTACACAATTATTATACAAACCCTTTTAGTTCGGGCGCCAGTGTTAGACGCAATAGGTTTTTGCTGTTCTGAAATGTACTTCCAACTGCTCCAGGGAGGACACCACAGAGGCTTTACCGTTGAAGGTATTAGCCCAATTGTATCCACAACCTTTTAGTTCGGGCGCCAGTGTTAGAGTCAATAGGTTCTTACTGTTTTGATATATGAAATGTAATTCCAACTGCTCCACAGAGGACATCACAAACCTTTCGAAGATGCTACCCAATTATTATACAAATCCTTTTAGTTCGGGCGCCAGTGTTAGAGTCAATAGGTTTTTACTGTTTTGATATATGAAATGTATTTCCAACTGCTCCACAGAGCACATCACAAACCTTTCGAAGAAGCTACCCAATTATTATACAAACCCTTTTAGTTCGGCCCCAGTGTTATAGTCAATAGGTTTTTTACTGTTTTGATATATGAAATGTATTTCCAACTGCTCCATAGAGGACATCACAAACCTTTCGAAGAAGCTACCCAATTATTATACAAATCCTTTTAGTTCGGGCGCCAGTGTTAGAGTCAATAGGTTTTTTACTGTTTTGATAAATGAAATGTATTCCCAACTGCTCCACAGAGGACATCACAAATCTTTCGAAGAAGCTACCCCATTATTATACAACCCTTTTAGTTCGGGCGCCAGTGTTAGAGGCAGTAGGTTTTTGCTGTTCTGAAATGTAGTTCCAACTGCTCCAGTGAGGACACCACAGAGGCTTTTCCGTTGAAGGTATTAGCCCAATTGTACACACAACCTTTTAGTTCGGGCGCCAGTGTTAGAGTCAAAAGGTTTTTACTGTTTTGATATATGAAATGTATTTCCAACTACTCTACAGAGGACATCACAAACCTTTCGAAGAAGCTACCCACTTATTATACAAACCCTTTTAGTTCGGGCGCCAGTGTTAGAGGCAGTAGGTTTTTGCTGTTCTGAAATGTAGTTCCAACTGCTCCAGCGAGGACACCACAGAGGCTTTTCCGTTGAAGGTATTAGCCCAATTGTACACACAACCTTTTAGTTCGGGCGCCAGTGTTAGAGTCAATTGGTTTTTACTGTTTTGATATATGAAATATATTTCCAACTGCTCCACAGAGGACATCACAAACCTTTCGAAGAAGATACCCAATTATTATACAAACCCTTCTTGTTCGGGCGCCAGTGTTAGATTCAATAGGTTTTTACTGTTTTGATATATGAAATGTATTTCCAACTGCTCCACAGAGGACATCACAAACGTTTCGAAGAAGCTACCCAATTATTATACAAACCCTTTTAGTTCGGGCGCCAGTGTTAGAGTCAATAGGTTTTTTACTGTTTTGATATATGAAATGTATTCCCAACTGCTCCACAGAGGACATCACAAATCTTTCGAAGAAGCTACCCCATTATTATACAACCCTTTTAGTTCGGGCGCCAGTGTTAGAGGCAGTAGGTTTTTGCTGTTCTGAAATGTAGTTCCAACTGCTCCAGTGAGGACACCACAGAGGCTTTTCCGTTGAAGGTATTAGCCCAATTGTACACACAACCTTTTAGTTCGGGCGCCAGTGTTAGAGTCAAAAGGTTTTTACTGTTTTGATATATGAAATGTATTTCCAACTACTCTACAGAGGACATCACAAACCTTTCGAAGAAGCTACCCAATTATTATACAAACCCTTTTAGTTCGGGCGCCAGTGTTAGAGGCAGTAGGTTTTTGCTGTTCTGAAATGTAGTTCCAACTGCTCCAGCGAGGACACCACAGAGGCTTTTCCGTTGAAGGTATTAGCCCAATTGTACACACAACCTTTTAGTTCGGGCGCCAGTGTTAGAGTCAATAGGTTTTTACTGTTTTGATATATGAAATGTATTTCCAACTGCTCCACAGAGGACATCGCAAACGTTTCGAAGAAGCTACCCAATTATTATACAAACCCTTTTAGTTCGGGCGCCAGTGTTAGAATCAATAGGTTTTTCACTGTTTTGATATATGAAATGTATTTCCAACTGCTCCACAGAGGAGATTACAAACCTTTCGAAGAATCTACCCAATTATTATACAAACCCTTTTAGTTCGGGCGCCAGTTTTAGAGGCAATAGGTTTTTGCTGTTCTGAAATGTAGTTCCAACTGCTCCAGGGAGGACACCACAGAGGCTTTTCCGTTGAAGGTATTAGCCCAATTGTATCCACAACCTTTTTGTTCGGGCGCCAGTGTTAGAGTCAATATGTTTTAACTGTTTTGATATATGAAATGTATTTCCAAATGCTCCACAGAGGACATCACAAACATTCGAAGATGCTACCCAATTATTATACAAACCCTTTTAGTTCGGGCGCCAGTGTTAGAGGTAATAGGTTTTTGCTGTTCTGAAATGTAGTTCAAACTGCTCCAGGGAGGACACCAGAGAGGCTTTTCCGTTGAAGGTATTAGCCTAATTGTATCCACAACCTTTTAGTTCGGGCGCCAGTGTTAGAGTCAATAGGTTTTTACTGTTTTGATATATGAAATGTATTTCCAACTGCTCCACAGAGGACATCACAAACCTTTCGAAGAAGGTACCCAATTATTATACAAACCCTTCTTGTTCGGGCGCCAGTGTTAGATTCAAGAGGTTTTTACTGTTTTGATATATGAAATGTATTTCCAACTGCTCCACAGAGGACATCACAAACCTTTCGAAGAATCTACCCAATTATTATACAAACCCCTTTAGTTCGGGCGCCAGGTTTAGAGGCAATAAGTTTTTGCTGTTCTGAAATGTAGTTCCAACTGCTCCAGGGAGGACACCACAGAGGCTTTTCCGTTGAAGGTGTTAGCCCAATTGTATCCACAACCTTTTAGTTCGGGCGCCAGTGTTAAAGTCAATAGGTTTTTACACTTTCGATATATGAAATGTATTTCCAACTGCTCCACAAAGGACATCACAAACCTTTCGAAGATGCTACCCAATTATTATACAAACCCTTTTAGTTCGGGCGCCAGTTTTAGAGGCAATAGGTTTTTGCTGTTCTGAAATGTAGTTCCAACTGCTCCAGGGAGGACACCACAGAGGCTTTTTCGTTGAAGGTATTAGCCCAATTATATCCACAACCTTTTAGTTCGGGCGCCAGTGTTAGAGTCAATAGGTTTTTACTGTTTTGATATATGAAATGTATTTCCAACTGCTCTACAGAGGACATCACAAACCTTTCGAAGAAGCTACCCAATTATTGTACAAACCCTTTTAGTTCGGGCGCCAGTGTTACAGGCAATAGGTTTTTGCTGTTCTGAAATGTAGTCACAACTGCTCCAGGGAGGACACCACAGAGGCTTTTCCGTTGAAGGTATTAGCCCAATTGTATCCACAACCTTTTAGTTCGGGCGCCAGTGTTAGAGTCAATAGGTTTTTACTGTTTTGATATATGAAATGTATTTCCAACTGCTCCACAGAGGACATCACAAACCTTTCGAAGAAGCTACCCAATTATTATACAAACCCTTTTAGTTCGGGCGCCAGTGTTAGAGGCAATAGGTTTTTGCTGTTCTGAAATGTAGTTTCAACTGCTCCAGGGAGGACACCACAGAAGCTTTTCCGTTGAAGGTATTAGCCCAATTGTATCCACAACCTTTTAGTTCGGGCGCCAGTGTTAGATTCAATAGGTTTTTTACTGTTTTGATATATGAAATGTATTTCCAACTGCTTCACAGATGACATCACAAACCTTTCGAAGAAGCTACCCAATTATTATACAAACCCTTTTAGTTCGGGCGCCAGTGTTAGAGGCAATAGGTTTTTGCTGTTCTGAAATGTAGTTCCAACTGCTCCAGGGAGGACACCACAGAGGCTTTTCCGTTGAAGGTATTAGCCCAATTGTATCCACAACCTTTTAGTTCGGGCGCCAGTGTTAAAGTCAATAGGTTTTTACTCTTTCGATATATGAAATGTATTTCCAACTGCTCCACAGAGGACATCACAAACCTTTCGAAGATGCTACCCAATTATTATACAAACCCTTTTAGTTCGGGCGCCAGTTTTAGAGGCAATAGGTTTTTGCTGTTCTGATATGTAGTTCCAACTGCTCCAGGGAGGACACCACAGAGGCTTTTTCGTTGAAGGTATTAGCCCAATTGTATCCACAACCTTTTAGTTCGGGCGCCAGTGTTAGAGTCAATAGGTTTTTACTGTTTTGATATATGAAATGTATTTCCAACTGCTCCACAGAGGACATCACAAACCTTTCGAAGAAGCTACCCAATTATTATACAAACCCTTTTAGTTCGGGCGCCAGTTTTAGAGGCAATAGGTTTTTGCTGTTCTGAAATGTAGTTCCAACTGCTCCAGGGAGGACACCACAGAGGCTTTTCCGTTGAATGTATTAGCCCAATTGTATCCACAACCTTTTAGTTCGGGCGCCAGTGTTAGAGTCAATATGTTTTAACTGTTTTGATATATGAAATGTATTTCCAAATGCTCCACAGAGGACATCACAAACATTCGAAGATGCTACCCAATTATTATACAAACCCTTTTAGTTCGGGCGCCAGTGTTAGAGGTAATAGGTTTTTGCTGTTCTGAAATGTAGTTCCAACTGCTCCAGGGAGGACACCAGAGAGGATTTCCGTTGAAGGTATTAGCCTAATTGTATCCACAACCTTTTAGTTCGGGCGCCAGTGTTAGAGTCAATAGGTTTTTACTGTTTTGATATATGAAATGTATTTCCAACTGCTCCACAGAGGACATCACAAACCTTTCGAAGAAGGTACCCAATTATTATACAAACCCTTCTTGTTCGGGCGCCAGTGTTAGATTCAATAGGTTTTTACTGTTTTGATATATGAAATGTATTTCCAACTGCTCCACAGAGGACATCACAAACCTTTCGAAGAATCTACCGAATTATTATACAAACCCCTTTAGTTCGGGCGCCAGGTTTAGAGGCAATAGGTTTTTGCTGTTCTGAATTGCAGTTCCAACTGCTCCAGGGAGGACACCACGAAGGCTTTTCTGTTGAAGGTATTAGCCCAATTGTATCCACAAACTTTTAGTTCGGGCGCCAGTGTTAGAGTCATTAGGTTTTTACTGTTTTGATATATGAAATATATTTCCAACTGCTCCACAGATGACATCACAAACCTTTCGAAGAAGCTACCCAATTATTATACAATTCCTTTTAGTTCGGGCTCCAGTGTTAGAGTCATTAGGTTTTTACTGTTTTGATATATGAAATGTATTTCCAACTGCTCCACAGATGACATCACAAACCTTTCGAAGAAGCTACCCAATTATTATACAAACCCTTTTAGTTCGGGCGCCAGTTTTAGAGTCAATAGGTTTTTTACTGTTTTGATATATGAAATGTATTTCCAACTGCTCCACAGAGGACATCACAAAACTTTCGAAGAATCTACCCAATTATTATACAAACCCTTTTAGTTCGGGCGCCAGTGTTAGAGGCAATAGGTTTTTGCGGTTCTGAAATGTAGTTCCAACTGCTCCAGGGAGGACACCACAGAGGCTTTTCCGTTGAAGGAATTAGCCCAATTGTATCCACAACCTTTTAGTTCGGGCGCCAGTTTTAGAGCCAATAGGTTCTTAATGTTTTGATATATGAAATGTATTTCCAACTGCTCCACAGAGGACATCACAAACCTTTCGAAGATGCTACCCAATTATTATACAAATCCTTTTAGTTCGGGCGCCAGTTTTAGAGGCAATAGGTTTTTGCTGTTCTGAAATGTAGTTCCAACTGCTCCAGGGAGGGCACCACAGAGACTTTTCCGTTGAAGGTATTAGCCGAATTGTACACACAACGTTTTAGTTCGGGCGCCAGTGTTAGAATCAATAGGTTTTTTACTGTTTTGATATATGAAATGTATTTCCAACTGCTCCCCAGAGGACATCACAAACTTTTCGAAGAAGCTACCCAATTATTATACAAACCCTTTTAGTTCGGGCGCCAGTGTTAGAGTCAATAGGTTTTTTACTGTTTTGATATATGAAATGTATTTCCAACTGCTCCACAGAGGACATCACAAACTTGTCGAAGAAGCTACCCAATTATTATACAAATCCTTTTAGTTCGGGCGCCAGTGTTAGAGGCACTAGGTTTTTGCTGTTCTGAAATGTAGTTCCAATTGCTCCAGTGAGGACACCACAGAGGCTTTTCCGTTGAAGGTATTAGCCCAATTGTACACACAACCTTTTAGTTCGGGCGCCAGTGTTAGAGTCAATAGGTTTTTACTGTTTCGATATATGAAATGTATTTCCAACTGCTCCACAGAGGACATCACAAACCTTTCGAAGATGCTACCCAATTATTATACAAACCCCTTTAGTTCGGGCGCCAGTGTTAGAGTCAATAGGTTTTTACTGTTTTGATATATGAAATGTATTTCCAACTGCTCCACAGAGGACATCACAAACCTTTTGAAGAATCTACACAATTATTATACAAACCCTTTTAGTTCGGGCGCCAGTGTTAGACGCAATAGGTTTTTGCTGTTCTGAAATGTACTTCCAACTGCTCCAGGGAGGACACCACAGAGGCTTTACCGTTGAAGGTATTAGCCCAATTGTATCCACAACCTTTTAGTTCGGGCGCCAGTGTTAGAGTCAATAGGTTCTTACTGTTTTGATATATGAAATGTAATTCCAACTGCTCCACAGAGGACATCACAAACCTTTCGAAGATGCTACCCAATTATTATACAAATCCTTTTAGTTCGGGCGCCAGTGTTAGAGTCAATAGGTTTTTACTGTTTTGATATATGAAATGTATTTCCAACTGCTCCACAGAGCACATCACAAACCTTTCGAAGAAGCTACCCAATTATTATACAAACCCTTTTAGTTCGGCCCCAGTGTTATAGTCAATAGGTTTTTTACTGTTTTGATATATGAAATGTATTTCCAACTGCTCCATAGAGGACATCACAAACCTTTCGAAGAAGCTACCCAATTATTATACAAATCCTTTTAGTTCGGGCGCCAGTGTTAGAGTCAATAGGTTTTTTACTGTTTTGATATATGAAATGTATTCCCAACTGCTCCACAGAGGACATCACAAATCTTTCGAAGAAGCTACCCCATTATTATACAACCCTTTTAGTTCGGGCGCCAGTGTTAGAGGCAGTAGGTTTTTGCTGTTCTGAAATGTAGTTCCAACTGCTCCAGTGAGGACACCACAGAGGCTTTTCCGTTGAAGGTATTAGCCCAATTGTACACACAACCTTTTAGTTCGGGCGCCAGTGTTAGAGTCAAAAGGTTTTTACTGTTTTGATATATGAAATGTATTTCCAACTACTCTACAGAGGACATCACAAACCTTTCGAAGAAGCTACCCAATTATTATACAAACCCTTTTAGTTCGGGCGCCAGTGTTAGAGGCAGTAGGTTTTTGCTGTTCTGAAATGTAGTTCCAACTGCTCCAGCGAGGACACCACAGAGGCTTTTCCGTTGAAGGTATTAGCCCAATTGTACACACAACCTTTTAGTTCGGGCGCCAGTGTTAGAGTCAATTGGTTTTTACTGTTTTGATATATGAAATATATTTCCAACTGCTCCACAGAGGACATCACAAACCTTTCGAAGAAGATACCCAATTATTATACAAACCCTTCTTGTTCGGGCGCCAGTGTTAGATTCAATAGGTTTTTACTGTTTTGATATATGAAATGTATTTCCAACTGCTCCACAGAGGACATCACAAACGTTTCGAAGAAGCTACCCAATTATTATACAAACCCTTTTAGTTCGGGCGCCAGTGTTAGAATCAATAGGATTTTTACTGTTTTGATATATGAAATGTATTTCCAACTGCTCCACAGAGGAGATTACAAACCTTTCGAAGAATGTACCCAATTATTATACAAACCCTTTTAGTTCGGGCGCCAGTTTTAGAGGCAATAGGTTTTTGCTGTTCTGAAATGTAGTTCCAACTGCTCCAGGGAGGACACCACAGAGGCTTTTCCGTTGAAGGTATTAGCCCAATTGTATCCACAACCTTTTAGTTCGGGCGCCAGTGTTAGAGTCAATATGTTTTAACTGTTTTGATATATGAAATGTATTTCCAAATGCTCCACAGAGGACATCACAAACATTCGAAGATGCTACCCAATTATTATACAATTCCTTTTCGTTCGGGCGCCAGTGTTAGAGTCATTAGGTTTTTACTGTTTAATATATGAAATGTATTTCCAACTGCTCCACAGATGACATCACAAACCTTTGGAAGAAGCTACCCAATTATTATACAAACCCTTTTAGTTCGGGCGCCAGTTTTAGAGTCAATAGGTTTTTTACTGTTTTGATATATGAAATGTATTTCCAACTGCTCCACAGAGGACATCACAAACCTTTCGAAGAATCTACCCAATTATTATACAAACCCTTTTAGTTCGGGCGCCAGTGTTAGAGGCAATAGGTTTTTGCTGTTCTGTAATGTAGTTCCAACTGCTCCAGGGAGGACACCACAGAGGCTTTTCCGTTGAAGGAATTAGCCCAATTGTATCCACAACCTTTTAGTTCGGGCGCCAGTTTTAGAGCCAATAGGTTCTTAATGTTTTTATATATGAAATGTATTTCCAACTGCTCCACAGAGGACATCACAAACCTTTCGTAAATGCTACCCAATTATTATACAAATCCTTTTAGTTCGGGCGCCAGTTTTAGAGGCAATAGGTTTTTGTTGTTCTGAAATGTAGTTCCAACTGCTCCAGGGAGGGCACCACAGAGGCTTTTCCGTTGAAGGTATTAGCCCAATTGTACACACAACCTTTTAGTTCGGGCGCCAGTGTTAGAATCAATAGGTTTTTACTGTTTTGATATATGAAATGTATTTCCAACTGCTCCACAGAGGACATCACAAACCTTTCGAAGAAGCTACCCAATTATTATACAAACCCTTTTAGTTCGGTCGCCAGTGTTATAGTCAATAGGTTTTTTACTGTTTTGATATATGAAATGTATTTCCAACTGCTCCATAGAGGACATCACAAACCTTTCGAAGAAGCTACCCAATTATTATACAAATCCTTTTAGTTCGGGCGCCAGTGTTAGAGTCAATAGGTTTTATACTGTTTTGATATATGAAATGTATTTCCAACTGCTCCACAGAGGACATCACAAATCTTTCGAAGAAGCTACCCAATTATTATACAAACCCTTTTAGTTCGGGCGCCAGTGTTAGAGGCAGTAGGTTTTTGCTGTTCTGAAATGTAGTTCCAACTGCTCCAGTGAGGACACCACTGAGGCTTTTCCGTTGAAGGTATTAGCCCAATTGTACACACAACCTTTTAGTTCGGGCGCCAGTGTTAGAGTCAAAAGGTTTTTACTGTTTTGATATATGAAATGTATTTCCAACTGCTCCACAGAGGACATAACAAACCTTTCGAAGAATCTACCACAACCTTTTAGTTCTACACACAACCTTTTAGTTCGGGCACCAGTGTTAGAGTCAATAGGTTTTTACTGTTTTGATATATGAAATGTATTTCCAACTGCTCCACAGAGGACATAACAAACCTTTCGAAGAATCTACCCAATTATTATACAAACCCTTTTAGTTCGGGCGCCAGTGTTAGAGGCAGTAGGTTTTTGCTGTTCTGAAATGTAGTTCCAACTGCTCCAGCGAGGACACCACAGAGGCTTTTCCGTTGAAGGTATTAGCCCAATTGTACACACAACCTTTTAGTTCGGGCGCCAGTGTTAGAGTCAATAGGTTTTTACTGTTTTGATATATGAAATGTATTTCCAACTGCTCCACAGAGGACATCACAAAACTTTCGAAGAAGCTACCCAATTATTATACAAAACCTTTTAGTTCGGGCGCCAGTGTTAGAGGCAGTAGGTTTTTGCTGTTCTGAAATGTAGTTCCAATTGCTCCAGTGAGGACACCACAGAGGATTTCCGTTGAAGGTATTAGCCCAATTGTACACAACCTTTTAGTTCGGGCGCCAGTGTTAGAGTCAATAGGTTTTTACTGTTTTGATATATGAAATGTATTTCCAACTGCTCCACAGAGGACTGCAACTGCTCCACTGAGGTTTTTACTGTTTTGATATATGAAATGTATTTCCAACTGCTCCACAGAGGACATAACAAACCTTTCGAAGAATCTACCACAACCTTTTAGTTCGGGCACCAGTGTTAGAGTCAATAGGTTTTTACTGTTTTGATATATGAAATGTATTTCCAACTGCTCCACAGAGGACTGCAACTGCTCCACTGAGGTTTTTACTGTTTTGATATATGAAATCTATTTCCAACTGCTCCACAGAGGACATAACAAACCTTTCGAAGAATCTACCCAATTATTATACAAACCCTTTTAGTTCGGGCGCCAGTGTTAGAGGCAGTAGGTTTTTGCTGTTCTGAAATGTAGTTCCAACTGCTCCAGCGAGGACACCACAGAGGCTTTTCCGTTGAAGGTATTAGCCCAATTGTACACACAACCTTTTAGTTCGGGCGCCAGTGTTAGAGTCAATAGGTTTTTACTGTTTTGATATATGAAATGTATTTCCAACTACTCTACAGAGGACATCACAAACCTTTCGAAGAAGCTACCCAATTATTATACAAACCCTTTTACTTCGGGCGCCAGTGTTAGAGGCAGTAGGTTTTTGCTGTTCTGAAATGTAGTTCCAACTGCTCCAGTGAGGACACCACAGAGGCTTTTTCGTTGAAGGTATTAGCCCAATTGTATCCACAACCTTTTAGTTCGGGCGCCAGTGTTAGAGTCAGTAGGTGTTTACTGTTTTGATATATGAAATGTATTTCCAACTGCTCTACAGAGGACATCACAAACCTTTCGAAGAAGCTACCCAATTATTGTACAAACCCTTTTAGTTCGGGCGCCAGTGTTACAGGCAATAGGTTTTTGCTGTTCTGAAATGTAGTTCCAACTGCTCCAGGGAGGACACCACAGAGGCTTTTCCGTTGAAGGTATTAGCCCAATTGTATCCACAACCTTTTAGTTCGGGCGCCAGTGTTAGAGTCAATAGGTTTTTCCTGTTTTGATATATGAAATGTATTTCCAACTGCTCCATAGAGGACATCACAAACCTTTCGAAGAAGCTACCCAATTATTATACAAATCCTTTTAGTTCGGGCGCCAGTGTTAGAGTCAATAGGTTTTTTACTGTTTTGATATATGAAATGTATTTCCAACTGCTCCACAGAGGACATCACAAATCTTTCGAAGAAGCTACCCAATTATTATACAAACCCTTTTAGTTCGGGCGCCAGTGTTATAGTCAATAGGTTTTTTACTGTTTTGATATATGAAATGTATTTCCAACTGCTCCATAGAGGACATCACAAACCTTTCGAAGAAGCTACCCAATTATTATACAAATCCTTTTAGTTCGGGCGCCAGTGTCAGAGTCAATAGGTTTTTTGCTGTTTTGATATATGAAATGTATTTCCAACTGCTCCACAGAGGACATCACAAATCTTTCGAAGAAGCTACACAATTATTATACAAACCCTTTTAGTTCGGGCGCCAGTGTTAGAGGCAGTAGGTTTTTGCTGTTCTGAAATGTAGTTCCAACTGCTCCAGTGAGGACACCACAGAGGCTTTTCCGTTGAAGGTATTAGCCCAATTGTACACACAACCTTTTAGTTCGGGCCCCAGTGTTAGAGTCAAAAGGTTTTTACTGTTTTGATATATGAAATGTATTTCCAACTACTCTACAGAGGACATCACAAACCTTTCGAAGAAGCTACCCAATTATTATACAAACCCTTTTAGTTCGGGCGCCAGTGTTAGAGGCAGTAGGTTTTTGCTGTTCTGAAATGTAGTTCCAACTGCTCCAGCGAGGACACCACAGAGGCTTTTCCGTTGAAGGTATTAGCCCAATTGTACACACAACCTTTTAGTTCGGGCGCCAGTGTTAGAGTCAATAGGTTTTTACTGTTTTGATATATGAAATGTATTTCCAACTGCTCCACAGAGGACATCACAAACCTTTCGAAGAAGATACCCAATTATTATACAAACCCTTCTTGTTCGGGCGCCAGTGTTAGATTCAATAGGTTTTTACTGTTTTGATATATGAAATGTATTTCCAACTGCTCCACAGAGGACATCACAAACGTTTCGAAGAAGCTACCCAATTATTATACAAACCCTTTTAGTTCGGGCGCCAGTGTTAGAATCAATAGGTTTTTTACTGTTTTGATATATGAAATGTATTTCCAACTGCTCCACAGAGGAGATTACAAACCTTTCGAAGAATCTACCCAATTATTATACAAACCCTTTTAGTTCGGGCGCCAGTTTTAGAGGCAATAGGTTTTTGCTGTTCTGAAATGTAGTTCCAACTGCTCCAGGGAGGACACCACAGAGGCTTTTCCGTTGAAGGTAATAGCCCAATTGTATCCACAACCTTTTAGTTCGGGCGCCAGTATTAGAGTCAATATGTTTTAACTGTTTTGATATATGAAATGTATTTCCAAATGCTCCACAGAGGACATCACAAACATTCGAAGATGCGACCCAATTATTATACAAACCCTTTTAGTTCGGGCGCCAGTGTTAGAGGTAATAGGTTTTTGCTGTTCTGAAATGTAGTTCCAACTGCTCCAGGGAGGACACCAGAGAGGCTTTTCCGTTGAAGGTATTAGCCTAATTGTATCCACAACCTTTTAGTTCGGGCGCCAGTGTTAGAGTCAATAGGTTTTTACTGTTTTGATATATGAAATGTATTTCCAACTGCTCCACAGAGGACATCACAAACCTTTCGAAGAAGGTACCCAATTATTATACAAACCCTTCTTGTTCGGGCGCCAGTGTTAGATTCAATAGGTTTTTACTGTTTTGATATATGAAATGTATTTCCAACTGCTCCACAGAGGACATCACAAACCTTTCGAAGAATCTACCCAATTATTATACAAACCCCTTTAGTTCGGGCGCCAGGTTTAGAGGCAATAAGTTTTTGCTGTTCTGAAATGTAGTTCCAACTGCTCCAGGGAGGACACCACAGAGGCTTTTTCGTTGAAGGTATTAGCCCAATTGTATCCACAACCTTTTAGTTCGGGCGCCAGTGTTAAAGTCAATAGGTTTTTACTCTTTCGATATATGAAATGTATTTCCAACTGCTCCACAGAGGACATCACAAACCTTTCGAAGAATCTACCCAATTATTATACAAACCCCTTTAGTTCGGGCGCCAGGTTTAGAGGCAATAAGTTTTTGCTGTTCTGAAATGTAGTTCCAACTGCTCCAGGGAGGACACCACAGAGGCTTTTTCGTTGAAGGTATTAGCCCAATTGTATCCACAACCTTTTAGTTCGGGCGCCAGTGTTAAAGTCAATAGGTTTTTACTCTTTCGATATATGAAATGTATTTCCAACTGCTCCACAGAGGACATCACAAACCTTTCGAAGATGCTACCCAATTATTATACAAACCCTTTTAGTTCGGGCGCCAGTTTTAGAGGCAATAGGTTTTTGCTGTTCTGAAATGTAGTTCCAACTGCTCCAGGGAGGACACCACAGAGGCTTTTTCGTTGAAGGTATTAGCCCAATTATATCCACAACCTTTTAGTTCGGGCGCCAGTGTTAGAGTCAATAGGTTTTTACTGTTTTGATATATGAAATGTATTTCCAACTGCTCCACAGAGGACATCACAAACCTTTCGAAGAATCTACCCAATTATTATACAAACCCCTTTAGTTCGGGCGCCAGGTTTAGAGGCAATAAGTTTTTGCTGTTCTGAAATGTAGTTCCAACTGCTCCAGGGAGGACACCACAGAGGCTTTTTCGTTGAAGGTATTAGCCCAATTGTATCCACAACCTTTTAGTTCGGGCGCCAGTGTTAAAGTCAATAGGTTTTTACTCTTTCGATATATGAAATGTATTTCCAACTGCTCCACAGAGGACATCACAAACCTTTCGAAGATGCTACCCAATTATTATACAAACCCTTTTAGTTCGGGCGCCAGTTTTAGAGGCAATAGGTTTTTGCTGTTCTGAAATGTAGTTCCAACTGCTCCAGGGAGGACACCACAGAGGCTTTTTCGTTGAAGTTATTAGCCCAATTGTATCCACAACCTTTTAGTTCGGGCGCCAGTGTTAGAGTCAATAGGTTTTTACTGTTTTGATATATGAAATGTATTTCCAACTGCTCCACAGAGGACATCACAAACCTTTCGAAGATGCTACCCAATTATTATACAAACCCTTTTAGTTCGGGCGCCAGTTTTAGAGGCAATAGGTTTTTGCTGTTCTGAAATGTAGTTCCAACTGCTCCAGGGAGGACACCACAGAGGCTTTTTCGTTGAAGGTATTAGCCCAATTATATCCACAACCTTTTAGTTCGGGCGCCAGTGTTAGAGTCAATAGGTTTTTACTGTTTTGATATATGAAATGTATTTCCAACTGCTCTACAGAGGACATCACAAACCTTTCGAAGAAGCTACCCAATTATTGTACAAACCCTTTTAGTTCGGGCGCCAGTGTTACAGGCAATAGGTTTTTGCTGTTCTGAAATGTAGTCCCAACTGCTCCAGGGAGGACACCACAGAGGCTTTTCCGTTGAAGGTATTAGCCCAATTGTATCCACAACCTTTTAGTTCGGGCGCCAGTGTTAGAGTCAATAGGTTTTTACTGTTTTGATATATGAAATGTATTTCCAACTGCTCCACAGAGGACATCACAAACCTTTCGAAGAAGCTACCCAATTATTATACAAACCCTTTTAGTTCGGGCGCCAGTTTTAGAGGCAATAGGTTTTTGCTGTTCTGAAATGTAGTTTCAACTGCTCCAGGGAGGACACCAGAGAGGCTTTTCCGTTGAAGGTATTAGCCCAATTATATCCACAACCTTTTAGTTCGGGCGCCAGTGTTAGAGTCAATAGGTTTTTACTGTTTTGATATATGAAATGTATTTCCAACTGCTCTACAGAGGACATCACAAACCTTTCGAAGAAGCTACCCAATTATTGTACAAACCCTTTTAGTTCGGGCGCCAGTGTTACAGGCAATAGGTTTTTGCTGTTCTGAAATGTAGTCCCAACTGCTCCAGGGAGGACACCACAGAGGCTTTTCCGTTGAAGGTATTAGCCCAATTGTATCCACAACCTTTTAGTTCGGGCGCCAGTGTTAGAGTCAATAGGTTTTTACTGTTTTGATATATGAAATGTATTTCCAACTGCTCCACAGAGGACATCACAAACCTTTCGAAGAAGCTACCCAATTATTATACAAACCCTTTTAGTTCGGGCGCCAGTTTTAGAGGCAATAGGTTTTTGCTGTTCTGAAATGTAGTTTCAACTGCTCCAGGGAGGACACCAGAGAGGCTTTTCCGTTGAAGGTATTAGCCTAATTGTATCCACAACCTTTTAGTTCGGGCGCCAGTGTTAGATTCAATAGGTTTTTTACTGTTTTGATATATGAAATGTATTTCCAACTGCTCTACAGAGGACATCACAAACCTTTCGAAGAAGCTACCCAATTATTGTACAAACCCTTTTAGTTCGGGCGCCAGTGTTACAGGCAATAGGTTTTTGCTGTTCTGAAATGTAGTCCCAACTGCTCCAGGGAGGACACCACAGAGGCTTTTCCGTTGAAGGTATTAGCCCAATTGTATCCACAACCTTTTAGTTCGGGCGCCAGTGTTAGAGTCAATAGGTTTTTACTGTTTTGATATATGAAATGTATTTCCAACTGCTCCACAGAGGACATCACAAACCTTTCGAAGAAGCTACCCAATTATTATACAAACCCTTTTAGTTCGGGCGCCAGTTTTAGAGGCAATAGGTTTTTGCTGTTCTGAAATGTAGTTTCAACTGCTCCAGGGAGGACACCAGAGAGGCTTTTCCGTTGAAGGTATTAGCCTAATTGTATCCACAACCTTTTAGTTCGGGCGCCAGTGTTAGATTCAATAGGTTTTTTACTGTTTTGATATATGAAATGTATTTCCAACTGCTTCACAGATGACATCACAAACCTTTCGAAGAAGCTACCCAATTATTATACAAACCCTTTTAGTTCGGGCGCCAGTGTTAGAGGCAATAGGTTTTTGCTGTTCTGAAATGTAGTTCCAACTGCTCCAGGGAGGACATCACAGAGGCTTTTCCGTTGAAGGTATTAGCCCAATTGTATCCACAACCTTTTAGTTCGGGCGCCAGTGTTAAAGTCAATAGGTTTTTACTCTTTCGATATATGAAATGTATTTCCAACTGCTCCACAGAGGACATCACAAACCTTTCGAAGATGCTACCCAATTATTATACAAACCCTTTTAGTTCGGGCGCCAGTTTTAGAGGCAATAGGTTTTTGCTGTTCTCAAATGTAGTTCCATCTGCTCCAGGGAGGACACCACAGAGGCTTTTTCGTTGAAGGTATTAGCCCAATTATATCCACAACCTTTTAGTTCGGGCGCCAGTGTTAGAGTCAATAGGTTTTTACTGTTTTGATATATGAAATGTATTTCCAACTGCTCTACAGAGGACATCACAAACCTTTCGAAGAAGCTACCCAATTATTGTACAAACCCTTTTAGTTCGGGCGCCAGTGTTACAGGCAATAGGTTTTTGCTGTTCTGAAATGTAGTCCCAACTGCTCCAGGGAGGACACCACAGAGGCTTTTCCGTTGAAGGTATTAGCCCAATTGTATCCACAACCTTTTAGTTCGGGCGCCAGTGTTAGAGTCAATAGGTTTTTACTGTTTTGATATATGAAATGTATTTCCAACTGCTCCACAGAGGACATCACAAACCTTTCGAAGAAGCTACCCAATTATTATACAAACCCTTTTAGTTCGGGCGCCAGTTTTAGAGGCAATAGATTTTTGCTGTTCTGAAATGTAGTTTCAACTGCTCCAGGGAGGACACCAGAGAGGCTTTTCCGTTGAAGGTATTAGCCTAATTGTATCCACAACCTTTTAGTTCGGGCGCCAGTGTTAGAGTCAATAGGTTTTTACTGTTTTGATATATGAAATGTATTTCCAACTGCTCCACAGAGGACATCACAAACCTTTCGAAGAAGGTACCCAATTATTATACAAACCCTTCTTGTTCGGGCGCCAGTGTTAGATTCAATAGGTTTTTACTGTTTTGATATATGAAATGTATTTCCAACTGCTCCACAGAGGACATCACAAACCTTTCGAAGAATCTACCCAATTATTATACAAACCCCTTTAGTTCGGGCGCCAGGTTTAGAGGCAATAAGTTTTTGCTGTTCTGAAATGTAGTTCCAACTGCTCCAGGGAGGACACCACAGAGGCTTTTCCGTTGAAGGTATTAGCCCAATTGTATCCACAACCTTTTAGTTCGGGCGCCAGTGTTAGATTCAATAGGTTTTTTACTGTTTTGATATATGAAATGTATTTCCAACTGCTTCACAGATGACATCACAAACCTTTCGAAGAAGCTACCCAATTATTATACAAACCCTTTTAGTTCGGGCGCCAGTGTTAGAGGCAATAGGTTTTTGCTGTTCTGAAATGTAGTTCCAACTGCTCCAGGGAGGACACCACAGAGGCTTTTCCGTTGAAGGTATTAGCCCAATTGTATCCACAACCTTTTAGTTCGGGCGCCAGTGTTAGAGTCAATAGGTTTTTACTGTTTTGATATATGAAATGTATTTCCAACTGCTCCACAGATGACATCACAAACCTTTCGAAGAATCTACCCAATTATTATACAAACCCCTTTAGTTCGGGCGCCAGGTTTAGAGGCAATAAGTTTTTGCTGTTCTGAAATGTAGTTCCAACTGCTCCAGGGAGGACACCACAGAGGCTTTTTCGTTGAAGGTATTAGCCCAATTGTATCCACAACCTTTTAGTTCGGGCGCCAGTGTTAAAGTCAATAGGTTTTTACTCTTTCGATATATGAAATGTATTTCCAACTGCTCCACAGAGGACATCACAAACCTTTCGAAGAATCTACCCAATTATTATACAAACCCCTTTAGTTCGGGCGCCAGGTTTAGAGGCAATAAGTTTTTGCTGTTCTGAAATGTAGTTCCAACTGCTCCAGGGAGGACACCACAGAGGCTTTTTCGTTGAAGGTATTAGCCCAATTGTATCCACAACCTTTTAGTTCGGGCGCCAGTGTTAAAGTCAATAGGTTTTTACTCTTTCGATATATGAAATGTATTTCCAACTGCTCCACAGAGGACATCACAAACCTTTCGAAGATGCTACCCAATTATTATACAAACCCTTTTAGTTCGGGCGCCAGTTTTAGAGGCAATAGGTTTTTGCTGTTCTGAAATGTAGTTCCAACTGCTCCAGGGAGGACACCACAGAGGCTTTTTCGTTGAAGGTATTAGCCCAATTATATCCACAACCTTTTAGTTCGGGCGCCAGTGTTAGAGTCAATAGGTTTTTACTGTTTTGATATATGAAATGTATTTCCAACTGCTCCACAGAGGACATCACAAACCTTTCGAAGAATCTACCCAATTATTATACAAACCCCTTTAGTTCGGGCGCCAGGTTTAGAGGCAATAAGTTTTTGCTGTTCTGAAATGTAGTTCCAACTGCTCCAGGGAGGACACCACAGAGGCTTTTTCGTTGAAGGTATTAGCCCAATTGTATCCACAACCTTTTAGTTCGGGCGCCAGTGTTAAAGTCAATAGGTTTTTACTGTTTTGATATATGAAATGTATTTCCAACTGCTCCACAGAGGACATCACAAACCTTTCGAAGAAGCTACCCAATTATTATACAAACCCTTTTAGTTCGGGCGCCAGTTTTAGAGGCAATAGGTTTTTGCTGTTCTGAAATGTAGTTTCAACTGCTCCAGGGAGGACACCAGAGAGGCTTTTCCGTTGAAGGTATTAGCCTAATTGTATCCACAACCTTTTAGTTCGGGCGCCAGTGTTAGATTCAATAGGTTTTTTACTGTTTTGATATATGAAATGTATTTCCAACTGCTTCACAGATGACATCACAAACCTTTCGAAGAAGCTACCCAATTATTATACAAACCCTTTTAGTTCGGGCGCCAGTGTTAGAAGCAATAGGTTTTTGCTGTTCTGAAATGTAGTTCCAACTGCTCCAGGGAGGACACCACAGAGGCTTTTCCGTTGAAGGTATTAGCCCAATTGTATCCACAACCTTTTAGTTCGGGCGCCAGTGTTAGATTCAATAAGTTTTTTACTGTTTTGATATATGAAATGTATTTCCAACTGCTTCACAGATGACATCACAAACCTTTCGAAGAAGCTACCCAATTATTATACAAACCCTTTTAGTTCGGGCGCCAGTGTTAGAGGCAATAGGTTTTTGCTGTTCTGAAATGTAGTTCCAACTGCTCCAGGGAGGACACCACAGAGGCTTTTCCGTTGAAGGTATTAGCCCAATTGTATCCACAACCTTTTAGTTCGGGCGCCAGTGTTAAAGTCAATAGGTTTTTACTGTTTTGATATATGAAATGTATTTCCAACTGCTCCACAGAGGACATCACAAACCTTTCGAAGATGCTACCCAATTATTATACAAACCCTTTTAGTTCGGGCGCCAGTTTTAGAGGCAATAGGTTTTTGCTGTTCTGAAATGTAGTTCCAACTGCTCCAGGGAGGACACCACAGAGGCTTTTTCGTTGAAGGTATTAGCCCAATTATATCCACAACCTTTTAGTTCGGGCGCCAGTGTTAGAGTCAATAGGTTTTTACTGTTTTGATATATGAAATGTATTTCCAACTGCTCTACAGAGGACATCACAAACCTTTCGAAGAAGCTACCCAATTATTGTACAAACCCTTTTAGTTCGGGCGCCAGTGTTACAGGCAATAGGTTTTTGCTGTTCTGAAATGTAGTCCCAACTGCTCCAGGGAGGACACCACAGAGGCTTTTCCGTTGAAGGTATTAGCCCAATTGTATCCACAACCTTTTAGTTCGGGCGCCAGTGTTAGAGTCAATAGGTTTTTACTGTTTTGATATATGAAATGTATTTCCAACTGCTCCACAGAGGACATCACAAACCTTTCGAAGAAGCTACCCAATTATTATACAAACCCTTTTAGTTCGGGCGCCAGTTTTAGAGGCAATAGGTTTTTGCTGTTCTGAAATGTAGTTTCAACTGCTCCAGGGAGGACACCAGAGAGGCTTTTCCGTTGAAGGTATTAGCCCAATTATATCCACAACCTTTTAGTTCGGGCGCCAGTGTTAGAGTCAATAGGTTTTTACTGTTTTGATATATGAAATGTATTTCCAACTGCTCTACAGAGGACATCACAAACCTTTCGAAGAAGCTACCCAATTATTGTACAAACCCTTTTAGTTCGGGCGCCAGTGTTACAGGCAATAGGTTTTTGCTGTTCTGAAATGTAGTCCCAACTGCTCCAGGGAGGACACCACAGAGGCTTTTCCGTTGAAGGTATTAGCCCAATTGTATCCACAACCTTTTAGTTCGGGCGCCAGTGTTAGAGTCAATAGGTTTTTACTGTTTTGATATATGAAATGTATTTCCAACTGCTCCACAGAGGACATCACAAACCTTTCGAAGAAGCTACCCAATTATTATACAAACCCTTTTAGTTCGGGCGCCAGTTTTAGAGGCAATAGGTTTTTGCTGTTCTGAAATGTAGTTTCAACTGCTCCAGGGAGGACACCAGAGAGGCTTTTCCGTTGAAGGTATTAGCCTAATTGTATCCACAACCTTTTAGTTCGGGCGCCAGTGTTAGATTCAATAGGTTTTTTACTGTTTTGATATATGAAATGTATTTCCAACTGCTCTACAGAGGACATCACAAACCTTTCGAAGAAGCTACCCAATTATTGTACAAACCCTTTTAGTTCGGGCGCCAGTGTTACAGGCAATAGGTTTTTGCTGTTCTGAAATGTAGTCCCAACTGCTCCAGGGAGGACACCACAGAGGCTTTTCCGTTGAAGGTATTAGCCCAATTGTATCCACAACCTTTTAGTTCGGGCGCCAGTGTTAGAGTCAATAGGTTTTTACTGTTTTGATATATGAAATGTATTTCCAACTGCTCCACAGAGGACATCACAAACCTTTCGAAGAAGCTACCCAATTATTATACAAACCCTTTTAGTTCGGGCGCCAGTTTTAGAGGCAATAGGTTTTTGCTATTCTGAAATGTAGTTTCAACTGCTCCAGGGAGGACACCAGAGAGGCTTTTCCGTTGAAGGTATTAGCCTAATTGTATCCACAACCTTTTAGTTCGGGCGCCAGTGTTAGATTCAATAGGTTTTTTACTGTTTTGATATATGAAATGTATTTCCAACTGCTTCACAGATGACATCACAAACCTTTCGAAGAAGCTACCCAATTATTATACAAACCCTTTTAGTTCGGGCGCCAGTGTTAGAGGCAATAGGTTTTTGCTGTTCTGAAATGTAGTTCCAACTGCTCCAGGGAGGACATCACAGAGGCTTTTCCGTTGAAGGTATTAGCCCAATTGTATCCACAACCTTTTAGTTCGGGCGCCAGTGTTAAAGTCAATAGGTTTTTACTCTTTCGATATATGAAATGTATTTCCAACTGCTCCACAGAGGACATCACAAACCTTTCGAAGATGCTACCCAATTATTATACAAACCCTTTTAGTTCGGGCGCCAGTTTTAGAGGCAATAGGTTTTTGCTGTTCTGAAATGTAGTTCCATCTGCTCCAGGGAGGACACCACAGAGGCTTTTTCGTTGAAGGTATTAGCCCAATTATATCCACAACCTTTTAGTTCGGGCGCCAGTGTTAGAGTCAATAGGTTTTTACTGTTTTGATATATGAAATATATTTCCAACTGCTCTACAGAGGACATCACAAACCTTTCGAAGAAGCTACCCAATTATTGTACAAACCCTTTTAGTTCGGGCGCCAGTGTTACAGGCAATAGGTTTTTGCTGTTCTGAAATGTAGTCCCAACTGCTCCAGGGAGGACACCACAGAGGCTTTTCCGTTGAAGGTATTAGCCCAATTGTATCCACAACCTTTTAGTTCGGGCGCCAGTGTTAGAGTCAATAGGTTTTTACTGTTTTGATATATGAAATGTATTTCCAACTGCTCCACAGAGGACATCACAAACCTTTCGAAGAAGCTACCCAATTATTATACAAACCCTTTTAGTTCGGGCGCCAGTTTTAGAGGCAATAGATTTTTGCTGTTCTGAAATGTAGTTTCAACTGCTCCAGGGAGGACACCAGAGAGGCTTTTCCGTTGAAGGTATTAGCCTAATTGTATCCACAACCTTTTAGTTCGGGCGCCAGTGTTAGAGTCAATAGGTTTTTACTGTTTTGATATATGAAATGTATTTCCAACTGCTCCACAGAGGACATCACAAACCTTTCGAAGAAGGTACCCAATTATTATACAAACCCTTCTTGTTCGGGCGCCAGTGTTAGATTCAATAGGTTTTTACTGTTTTGATATATGAAATGTATTTCCAACTGCTCCACAGAGGACATCACAAACCTTTCGAAGAATCTACCCAATTATTATACAAACCCCTTTAGTTCGGGCGCCAGGTTTAGAGGCAATATGTTTTTGCTGTTCTGAAATGTAGTTCCAACTGCTCCAGGGAGGACACCACAGAGGCTTTTCCGTTGAAGGTATTAGCCCAATTGTATCCACAACCTTTTAGTTCGGGCGCCAGTGTTAGATTCAATAGGTTTTTTACTGTTTTGATATATGAAATGTATTTCCAACTGCTTCACAGATGACATCACAAACCTTTCGAAGAAGCTACCCAATTATTATACAAACCCTTTTAGTTCGGGCGCCAGTGTTAGAGGCAATAGGTTTTTGCTGTTCTGAAATGTAGTTCCAACTGCTCCAGGGAGGACACCACAGAGGCTTTTCCGTTGAAGGTATTAGCCCAATTGTATCCACAACCTTTTAGTTCGGGCGCCAGTGTTAGAGTCAATAGGTTTTTACTGTTTTGATATATGAAATGTATTTCCAACTGCTCCACAGATGACATCACAAACCTTTCGAAGAAGCTACCCAATTATTGTACAAACCCTTTTAGTTCGGGCGCCAGTGTTACAGGCAATAGGTTTTTGCTGTTCTGAAATGTAGTCCCAACTGCTCCAGGGAGGACACCACAGAGGCTTTTCCGTTGAAGGTATTAGCCCAATTGTATCCACAACCTTTTAGTTCGGGCGCCAGTGTTAGAGTCAATAGGTTTTTACTGTTTTGATATATGAAATGTATTTCCAACTGCTCCACAGAGGACATCACAAACCTTTCGAAGAAGCTACCCAATTATTATACAAACCCTTTTAGTTCGGGCGCCAGTGTTAGAGGCAATAGGTTTTTGCTGTTCTGAAATGTAGTTCCAACTGCTCCAGGGAGGACACCACAGAGGCTTTTCCGTTGAAGGTATTAGCCCAATTCTATCCACAACCTTTTAGTTCGGGCGCCAGTGTTAAAGTCAATAGGTTTTTACTCTTTCGATATATGAAATGTATTTCCAACTGCTCCACAGAGGACATCACAAACGTTTCGAAGATGCTACCCAATTATTATACAAACCCTTTTAGTTCGGGCGCCAGTTTTAGAGGCAATAGGTTTTTGCTGTTCTGAAATGTAGTCCCAACTGCTCCAGGGAGGACACCACAGAGGCTTTTCCGTTGAAGGTATTAGCCCAATTGTATCCACAACCTTTTAGTTCGGGCGCCAGTGTTAGAGTCAATAGGTTTTTACTGTTTTGATATATGAAATGTATTTCCAACTGCTCCACAGAGGACATCACAAACCTTTCGAAGAAGCTACCCAATTATTATACAAACCCTTTTAGTTCGGGCGCCAGTTTTAGAGGCAATAGGTTTTTGCTGTTCTGAAATGTAGTTTCAACTGCTCCAGGGAGGACACCAGAGAGGCTTTTCCGTTGAAGGTATTAGCCTAATTGTATCCACAACCTTTTAGTTCGGGCGCCAGTGTTAGATTCAATAGGTTTTTTACTGTTTTGATATATGAAATGTATTTCCAACTGCTTCACAGATGACATCACAAACCTTTCGAAGAAGCTACCCAATTATTATACAAACCCTTTTAGTTCGGGCGCCAGTGTTAGAGGCAATAGGTTTTTGCTGTTCTGAAATGTAGTTCCAACTGCTCCAGGGAGGACACCACAGAGGCTTTTCCGTTGAAGGTATTAGCCCAATTGTATCCACAACCTTTTAGTTCGGGCGCCAGTGTTAAAGTCAATAGGTTTTTACTCTTTCGATATATGAAATATATTTCCAACTGCTCCACAGAGGACATCACAAACCTTTCGAAGATGCTACCCAATTATTATACAAACCCTTTTAGTTCGGGCGCCAGTTTTAGAGGCAATAGGTTTTTGCTGTTCTGAAATGTAGTTCCAACTGCTCCAGGGAGGACACCACAGAGGCTTTTTCGTTGAAGGTATTAGCCCAATTATATCCACAACCTTTTAGTTCGGGCGCCAGTGTTAGAGTCAATAGGTTTTTACTGTTTTGATATATGAAATGTATTTCCAAATGCTCCACAGAGGACATCACAAACATTCGAAGATGCTACCCAATTATTATACAAACCCTTTTAGTTCGGGCGCCAGTGTTAGAGGTAATAGGTTTTTGCTGTTCTGAAATGTAGTTCCAACTGCTCCAGGGAGGACACCAGAGAGGCTTTTCCGTTGAAGGTATTAGCCTAATTGTATCCACAACCTTTTAGTTCGGGCGCCAGTGTTAGAGTCAATAGGTTTTTACTGTTTTGATATATGAAATGTATTTCCAACTGCTCCACAGAGGACATCACAAACCTTTCGAAGAAGGTACCCAATTATTATACAAACCCTTCTTGTTCGGGCGCCAGTGTTAGATTCAATAGGTTTTTACTGTTTTGATATATGAAATGTATTTCCAACTGCTCCACAGAGGACATCACAAACCTTTCGAAGAATCTACCCAATTATTATACAAACCCCTTTAGTTCGGGCGCCAGGTTTAGAGGCAATAGGTTTTTGCTGTTCTGAAATGTAGTTCCAACTGCTCCAGGGAGGACACCACAGAGGCTTTTCCGTTGAAGGTATTAGCCCAATTGTATCCACAACCTTTTAGTTCGGGCGCCAGTGTTAAAGTCAATAGGTTTTTACTCTTTCGATATATGAAATGTATTTCCAACTGCTCCACAGAGGACATCACAAAACTTTCGAAGATACTACCCAATTATTATACAAACCCTTTTAGTTCGGGCGCCAGTTTTAGAGGCAATAGGTTTTTGCTGTTCTGAAATGTAGTTCCAACTGCTCCAGGAAGGACACCACAGAGGCTTTTTCGTTGAAGGTATTAGCCCAATTATATCCACAACCTTTTAGTTCGGGCGCCAGTGTTAGAGTCAATAGGTTTTTACTGTTTTGATATATGAAATGTATTTCCAACTGCTCTACAGAGGATATCACAAACCTTTCGAAGAAGCTACCCAATTATTGTACAAACCCTTTTAGTTCGGGCGCCAGTGTTACAGGCAATAGGTTTTTGCTGTTCTGAAATGTAGTCCCAACTGCTCCAGGGAGGACACCACAGAGGCTTTTCCGTTGAAGGTATTAGCCCAATTGTATCCACAACCTTTTAGTTCGGGCGCCAGTTTTAGAGTCAATAGGTTTTTACTGTTTTGATATATGAAATGTATTTCCAACTGCTCCACAGATGACATCACAAACCTTTCGAAGAAGCTACCCAATTATTATACAAACCCTTTTAGTTCGGGCGCCAGTTTTAGAGTCAATAGGTTTTTTACTGTTTTGATATATGAAATGTATTTCCAACTGCTACACAGAGGACATCACAAACCTTTCGAAGAATCTACCCAATTATTATACAAACCCTTTTAGTTCGGGCGCCAGTGTTAGAGGCAATAGGTTTTTGCTGTTCTGAAATGTAGTTCCATCTGCTCCAGGGAGGACACCACAGAGGATTTTCCGTTGAAGGAATTAGCCCAATTGTATCCACAACCTTTTAGTTCGGGCGCCAGTGTTAGAGTCAATAGGTTTTTACTGTTTTGATATATGAAATGTATTTCCAACTGCTCCACAGATGACATCACAAACCTTTCGAAGAAGCTACCCAATTATTATACAATTCCTTTTAGTTCGGGCGCCAGTTTTAGAGGCAATAGGTTTTTGCTGTTCTGAAATGCAGTTCCAACTGCTCCAGGGAGGACACCACGAAGGCTTTTCTGTTGAAGGTATTAGCCCAATTGTATCCACAAACTTTTAGTTCGGGCGCCAGTGTTAGAGTCATTAGGTTTTTACTGTTTTGATATATGAAATATATTTCCAACTGCTCCACAGATGACATCACAAACCTTTCGAAGAAGCTACCCAATTATTATACAATTCCTTTTAGTTCGGGCTCCAGTGTTAGAGTCATTAGGTTTTTACTGTTTTGATATATGAAATGTATTTCCAACTGCTCCACAGATGACATCACAAACCTTTCGAAGAAGCTACCCAATTATTATACAAACCCTTTTAGTTCGGGCGCCAGTTTTAGATTCAATAGGTTTTTGCTGTTCTGAAATGTAGTTCCAACTGCTCCAGGGAGGACACCACAGAGGCTTTTCCGTTGAAGGTATTAGCCCAATTGTATCCACAACCTTTTATTTCGGGCGCCAGTGTTAGAGTCAATATGTTTTAACTGTTTTGATATATGAAATGTATTTCCAAATGCTCCACAGAGGACATCACAAACATTCGAAGATGCTACCCAATTATTATACAAACCCTTTTAGTTCGGGCGCCAGTGTTAGAGGTAATAGGTTTTTGCTGTTCTGAAATGTAGTTCCAACTGCTCCAGGGAGGACACCAGAGAGGCTTTTCCGTTGAAGGTATTAGCCTAATTGTATCCACAACCTTTTAGTTCGGGCGCCAGTGTTAGAGTCAATAGGTTTTTACTGTTTTGATATATGAAATGTATTTCCAACTGCTCCACAGAGGACATCACAAACCTTTCGAAGAAGGTACCCAATTATTATACAAACCCTTCTTGTTCGGGCGCCAGTGTTAGATTCAATAGGTTTTTACTGTTTTGATATATGAAATGTATTTCCAACTGCTCCACAGAGGACATCACAAACCTTTCGAAGAATCTACCCAATTATTATACAAACCCCTTTAGTTCGGGCGCCAGGTTTAGAGAAAATAGGTTTTTGCTGTTCTGAAATGTAGTTCCAACTGCTCCAGGGAGAACACCACAGAGGCTTTTCCGTTGAAGGTATTAGCCCAATTGTATCCACAACCTTTTAGTTCGGGCGCCAGTGTTAAAGACAATAGGTTTTTACTCTTTCGATATATGAAATGTATTTCCAACTGCTCCACAGAGGACATCACAAAACTTTCGAAGATGCTACCCAATTATTATACAAACCCTTTTAGTTCGGGCGCCAGTTTTAGAGGCAATAGGTTTTTGCTGTTCTGAAATGTAGTTCCAACTGCTCCAGGAAGGACACCACAGAGGCTTTTTCGTTGAAGGTATTAGCCCAATTATATCCACAACCTTTTAGTTCGGGCGCCAGTGTTAGAGTCAATAGGTTTTTACAGTTTTGATATATGAAATGTATTTCCAACTGCTCTACAGAGGACATCACAAACCTTTCGAAGAAGCTACCCAATTATTGTACAAACCCTTTTAGTTCGGGCGCCAGTGTTACAGGCAATAGGTTTTTGCTGTTCTGAAATGTAGTCCCAACTGCTCCAGGGAGGACACCACAGAGGCTTTTCCGTTGAAGGTATTAGCCCAATTGTATCCACAACCTTTTAGTTCGGGCGCCAGTGTTAGAGTCAATAGGTTTTTACTGTTTTGATATATGAAATGTATTTCCAACTGCTCCACAGAGGACATCACAAACCTTTCGAAGAAGCTACCCAATTATTATACAAACCCTTTTAGTTCTGGCGCCAGTGTTAGAGGCAATAGGTTTTTGCTGTTCTGAAATGTAGTTTCAACTGCTCCAGGGAGGACACCACAGAAGCTTTTCCGTTGAAGGTATTAGCCCAATTGTATCCACAACCTTTTAGTTCGGGCGCCAGTGTTAGATTCAATAGGTTTTTTACTGTTTTGATATATGAAATGTATTTCCAACTGCTCCACAGATGACATCACAAACCTTTCGAAGAAGCTACCCAATTATTATACAAACCCTTTTAATTCGGGCGCCAGTTTTAGAGTCAATAGGTTTTTTACTGTTTTGATATATGAAATGTATTTCCAACTGCTCCACAGAGGACATCACAAACCTTTCGAAGAATCTACCCAATTATTATACAAACCCTTTTAGTTCGGGCGCCAGTGTTAGAGGCAATAGGTTTTTGCTGTTCTGAAATGTAGTTCCAACTGCTCCAGGGAGGACACCACAGAGGCTTTTCCGTTGAAGGAACTAGCCCAATTGTATCCACAACCTTTTAGTTCGGGCGCCAGTGTTAGAGTCAATAGGTTTTTACTGTTTTGATATATGAAATGTATTTCCAACTGCTCCACAGATGACATCACAAACCTTTCGAAGAAGCTACCCAATTATTATACAATTCCTTTTAGTTCGGTCGCCAGTTTTAGAGGCAATAGGTTTTTGCTGTTCTGAAATGCAGTTCCAACTGCTCCAGGGAGGACACCACGAAGGCTTTTCTGTTGAAGGTATTAGCCCAATTGTATCCACAAACTTTTAGTTCGGGCGCCAGTGTTAGAGTCATTAGGTTTTTACTGTTTTGATATATGAAATATATTTCCAACTGCTCCACAGATGACATCACAAACCTTTCGAAGAAGCTACCCAATTATTATACAATTCCTTTTAGTTCGGGCTCCAGTGTTAGAGTCATTAGGTTTTTACTGTTTTGATATATGAAATGTATTTACAACTGCTCCACAGATGACATTACAAACCTTTCGAAGAAGCTACCCAATTATTATACAAACCCTTTTAGTTCGGGCGCCAGTTTTAGAGTCAATAGGTTTTTTACTGTTTTGATATATGAAATGTATTTCCAACTGCTCCACAGAGGACATCACAAAACTTTCGAAGAATCTACCCAATTATTATACAAACCCTTTTAGTTCGGGCGCCAGTGTTAGAGGCAATAGGTTTTTGCGGTTCTGAAATGTAGTTCCAACTGCTCCAGGGAGGACACCACAGAGGCTTTTCCGTTGAAGGAATTAGCCCAATTGTATCCACAACCTTATAGTTCGGGCGCCAGTTTTAGAGCCAATAGGTTCTTAATGTTTTGATATATGAAATGTATTTCCAACTGCTCCACAGAGGACATCACAAACCTTTCGAAGATGCTACCCAATTATTATACAAATCCTTTTAGTTCGGGCGCCAGTTTTAGAGGCAATAGGTTTTTGCTGTTCTGAAATGTAGTTCCAACTGCTCCAGGGAGGGCACCACAGAGGCTTTTCCGTTGAAGGTATTAGCCGAATTGTATACACAACCTTTTAGTTCGGGCGCCAGTGTTAGAATCAATAGGTTTTTACTGTTTTGATATATGAAATGTATTTCCAACTGCTCCCCAGAGGACATCACAAACTTTTCGAAGAAGCTACCCAATTATTATACAAACCCTTTTAGTTCGGGCGCCAGTGTTAGAGTAAATAGGTTTTTTACTGTTTTGATATATGAAATGTATTTCCAACTGCTCCACAGAGGACATCACAAACTTGTCGAAGAAGCTACCCAATTATTATACAAACCCTTTTAGTTCGGGCGCCAGTGTTAGAGGCACTAGGTTTTTGCTGTTCTGAAATGTAGTTGCAATTGCTCCAGTGAGGACACCACAGAGGCTTTTCCGTTGAAGGTATTAGCCCAATTGTACACACAACCTTTTAGTTCGGGCGCCAGTGTTAGAGTCAATAGGTTTTTACTGTTTTGATATATGAAATGTATTTCTAACTGCTCCACAGAGGACATCACAAACCTTTCGAAGAATCTACCCAATTATTATACAAACCCTTTTAGTTCGGGCGCCAGTGTTAGAGGCAATAGGTTTTAGCTGTTCTGAAATGTAGTTCCAACTGCTCCAGGGAGGACACCACAGAAGCTTTTCCGTTGAAGGTATTAGCCCAATTGTATCCACAACCTTTTAGTTCGGGCGCCAGTGTTAGAGTCAATAGGTTTTTACTGTTTCGATATATGAAATGTATTTCCAACTGCTCCACAGAGGACATCACAAAACTTTCGAAGAATCTACCCAATTATTATACAAACCCCTTTAGTTCGGGCGCCAGTGTTAGAGTCAATAGGTTTTAACTGTTTTGATATATGAAATGTATTTCCAACTGCTCCACAGAGGACATCACAAACCTTTTGAAGAATCTACACAATTATTATACAAACCCTTTTAGTTCGGGCGCCAGTGTTAGAGGCAATAGGTTTTTGCTGTTCTGAAATGTAGTTCCAACTGCTCCAGGGAGGACACCACAGAGGCTTTACCGTTGAAGGTATTAGCCCAATTGTATCCACAACCTTTTAGTTCGGGCGCCAGTGTTAGAGTCAATAGGTTCTTACTGTTTTGATATATGAAATGTATTTCCAACTGCTCCACAGAGGACATCACAAACCTTTCGAAGATGCTACCCAATTATTATACAAATCCTTTTAGTTCGGGCGCCAGTGTTAGAGTCAATAGGTTTTTACTGTTTTGATATATGAAATGTATTTCCAACTGCTCCACAGAGCACATCACAAACCTTTCGAAGAAGCTACCCAATTATTATACAAACCCTTTTAGTTCGGCCCCAGTGTTATAGTCAATAGGTTTTTTACTGTTTTTATATATGAAATGTATTTCCAACTCCTCCATAGAGGACATCACAAACCTTTCGAAGAAGCTACCCAATTATTATACAAATCCTTTTAGTTCGGGCGCCAGTGTTAGAGTCAATAGGTTTTTTACTGTTTTGATATATGAAATGTATTTCCAACTGCTCCACAGAGGACATCACAAATCTTTCGAAGAAGCTACCCAATTATTATACAAACCCTTTTAGTTCGGGCGCCAGTGTTAGAGGCAGTAGGTTTTTGCTGTTCTGAAATGTAGTTCCAACTGCTCCAGTGAGGACACCACAGAGGCTTTTCCGTTGAAGGTATTAGCCCAATTGTACACACAACCTTTTAGTTCGGGCGCCAGTGTTAGAGTCAAAAGATTTTTACTGTTTTGATATATGAAATGTATTTCCAACTACTCTACAGAGGACATCACAAACCTTTCGAAGAAGCTACCCAATTATTATACAAACCCTTTTAGTTCGGGCGCCAGTGTTAGAGGCAGTAGGTTTTTGCTGTTCTGAAATGTAGTTCCAACTGCTCCAGCGAGGACACCACAGAGGCTTTTCCGTTGAAGGTATTAGCCCAATTGTACACACAACCTTTTAGTTCGGGCGCCAGTGTTAGAGTCAATAGGTTTTTACTGTTTTGATATATGAAATGTATTTCCAACTGCTCCACAGAGGACATCACAAACCTTTCGAAGAAGATACCCAATTAATATACAAACCCTTCTTGTTCGGGCGCCAGTGTTAGATTCAATAGGTTTTTACTGTTTTGATATATGAAATGTATTTCCAACTGCTCCACAGAGGACATCACAAACGTTTCGAAGAAGCTACCCAATTATTATACAAACCCTTTTAGTTCGGGCGCCAGTGTTAGAATCAATAGGATTTTTACTGTTTTGATATATGAAATGTATTTCCAACTGCTCCACAGAGGAGATTACAAACCTTTCGAAGAATGTACCCAATTATTATACAAACCCTTTTAGTTCGGGCGCCAGTTTTAGAGGCAATAGGTTTTTGCTGTTCTGAAATGTAGTTCCAACTGCTCCAGGGAGGACACCACAGAGGCTTTTCCGTTGAAGGTATTAGCCCAATTGTATCCACAACCTTTTAGTTCGGGCGCCAGTGTTAGAGTCAATATGTTTTAACTGTTTTGATATATGAAATGTATTTCCAAATGCTCCACAGAGGACATCACAAACATTCGAAGATGCTACCCAATTATTATACAAACCCTTTTAGTTCGGGCGCCAGTGTTAGAGGTAATAGGTTTTGCTGTTCTGAAATGTAGTTCCAACTGCTCCAGGGAGGACACCAGAGAGGCTTTTCCGTTGAAGGTATTAGCCTAATTGTATCCACAACCTTCTAGTTCGGGCGCCAGTGTTAGAGTCAATAGGTTTTTACTGTTTTGATATATGAAATGTATTTCCAACTGCTCCACAGAGGACATCACAAACCTTTCGAAGAAGGTACCCAATTATTATACAAACCCTTCTTGTTCGGGCGCCAGTGTTAGATTCAATAGGTTTTTATTGTTTTGATATATGAAATGTATTTCCAACTGCTCCACAGAGGACATCACAAACCTTTCGAAGAATCTACCCAATTATTATACAAACCCCTTTAGTTCGGGCGCCAGGTTTAGAGGCAATAAGTTTTTGCTGTTCTGAAATGTAGTTCCAACTGCTCCAGGGAGGACACCACAGAGGCTTTTCCGTTGAAGGTATTAGCCCAATTGTATCCACAACCTTTTAGTTCGGGCGCCAGTGTTAAAGTCAATAGGTTTTTACTCTTTCGATATATGAAATGTATTTCCAACTGCTCCACAGAGGACATCACAAACCTTTCGAAGATGCTACCCAATTATTATACAAACCCTTTTAGTTCGGGCGCCAGTTTTAGAGGCAATAGGTTTTTGCTGTTCTGAAATGTAGTTCCAACTGCTCCAGGGAGGACACCACAGAGGCTTTTTCGTTGAAGGTATTAGCCCAATTATATCCACAACCTTTTAGTTCGGGCGCCAGTGTTAGAGTCAATAGGTTTTTACTGTTTTGATATATGAAATGTATTTCCAACTGCTCTACAGAGGACATCACAAATCTTTCGAAGAAGCTACCCAATTATTGTACAAACCCTTTTAGTTCGGGCGCCAGTGTTACAGGCAATAGGTTTTTGCTGTTCTGAAATGTAGTCCCAACTGCTCCAGGGAGGACACCACAGAGGCTTTTCCGTTGAAGGTATTAGCCCAATCGTATCCACAACCTTTCAGTTCGGGCGCCAGTGTTAGAGTCAATAGGTTTTTACTGTTTTGATATATGAAATGTATTTCCAACTGCTCCACAGAGGACATCACAAACCTTTCGAAGAAGCTACCCAATTATTATACAAACCCTTTTAGTTCGGGCGCCAGTGTTAGAGGCAATAGGTTTTTGCTGTTCTGAAATGTAGTTTCAACTGCTCCAGGGAGGACACCACAGAAGCTTTTCCGTTGAAGGTATTAGCCCAATTGTATCCACAACCTTTTAGTTCGGGCGCCAGTGTTAGATTCAATAGGTTTTTTACTGTTTTGATATATGAAATGTATTTCCAACTGCTCCACAGATGACATCACAAATCTTTCGAAGAAGCTACCCAATTATTATACAAACCCTTTTAGTTCGGGCGCCAGTGTTAAAGTCAATAGGTTTTTACTCTTTCGATATATGAAATGTATTTCCAACTGCTCCACAGAGGACATCACAAACCTTTCGAAGATGCTACCCAATTATTATACAAACCCTTTTAGTTCGGGCGCCAGTTTTAGAGGCAATAGGTTTTTGCTGTTCTGAAATGTAGTTCCAACTGTTCCAGGAAGGACACCACAGAGGCTTTTTCGTTGAAGGTATTAGCCCAATTATATCCACAACCTTTTAGTTCGGGCGCCAGTGTTAGATTCAATAGGTTTTTACTGTTTTGATATATGAAATGTATTTCCAACTGCTCCACAGAGGACATCACAAACCTTTCGAAGAATCTACCCAATTATTATACAAACCCCTTTAGTTCGGGCGCCAGGTTTAGAGGCAATAAGTTTTTGCTGTTCTGAAATGTAGTTCCAACTGCTCCAGGGAGGACACCACAGAGGCTTTTCCGTTGAAGGTATTAGCCCAATTGTATCCACAACCTTTTAGTTCGGGCGCCAGTGTTAAAGTCAATAGGTTTTTACTCTTTCGATATATGAAATGTATTTCCAACTGCTCCACAGAGGACATCACAAACCTTTCGAAGATGCTACCCAATTATTATACAAACCCTTTTAGTTCGGGCGCCAGTTTTAGAGGCAATAGGTTTTTGCTGTTCTGAAATGTAGTTCCAACTGCTCCAGGGAGGACACCACAGAGGCTTTTTCGTTGAAGGTATTAGCCCAATTATATCCACAACCTTTTTGTTCGGGCGCCAGTGTTAGAGTCAATAGATTTTTACTGTTTTGATATATGAAATGTATTTCCAACTGCTCCACAGAGGACATCACAAACCTTTCGAAGAATCTACCCAATTATTATACAAACCCTTTTAGTTCGGGCGCCAGTGTTAGAGGCAATAGGATTTGCTGTTCTGAAATGTAGTTTCAACTGCTCCAGGGAGGACACCACAGAAGCTTTTCCGTTGAAGGTATTAGCCCAATTGTATCCACAACCTTTTAGTTCGGGCGCCAGTGTTAGATTCAATAGGTTTTTTACTGTTTTGATATATGAAATGTATTTCCAACTGCTCCACAGATGACATCACAAACCTTTCGAAGAAGCTACCCAATTATTATACAAACCCTTTTAGTTCGGGCGCCAGTTTTAGAGTCAATAGGTTTTTTACTGTTTTGATATATGAAATGTATTTCCAACTGCTCCACAGAGGACATCACAAACCTTTCGAAGAATCTACCCAATTATTATACAAACCCTTTTAGTTCGGGCGCCAGTGTTAGAGGCAATAGGTTTTTGCTGTTCTGAAATGTAGTTCCAACTGCTCCAGGGAGGACACCACAGAGGCTTTTCCGTTGAAGGTATTAGCCCAATTGTATCCACAACCTTTTAGTTCGGGCGCCAGTGTTAAAGTCAATAGGTTTTTACTCTTTCGATATATGAAATGTATTTCCAACTGCTCCACAGAGGACATCACAAACCTTTCGAAGATGCTACCCAATTATTATACAAACCCCTTTAGTTCGGGCGCCAGTTTTAGAGGCAATAGGTTTTTGCTGTTCTGAAATGTAGTTCCAACTGCTCCAGGGAGGACACCACAGAGGCTTTTTCGTTGAAGGTATTAGCCCAATTGTATCCACAATCTTTTAGTTCGGGCGCCAGTGTTAGAGTCAATAGGTTTTTACTGTTTTGATATATGAAATGTATTTCCAACTGCTCCACAGAGGACATCACAAACCTTTCGAAGAATCTACCCAATTATTATACAAACCCTTTTAGTTCGGGCGCCAGTGTTAGAGGCAATAGGTTTTTGCTGTTCTGAAATGTAGTTCCAACTGCTCCAGGGAGGACACCACAGAGGCTTTTCCGTTGAAGAAATTAGCCCAATTGTATCCACAACCTTTTAGTTCGGGCGCCAGTGTTAGAGTCAATAGGTTTTTCCTGTTTTGATATATGAAATGTATTTCCAACTGCTCCACAGATGACATCACAAACCTTTCGAAGAAACTACCCAATTATTATACAAACCCTTTTAGTTCGGGCGCCAGTTTTAGAATCAATAGGTTTTTACTGTTTTGATATATGAAATGTATTTCCAACTGCTCCACAGAGGACATCACAAAACTTTCGAAGAATCTACCCAATTATTATACAAACCCTTTTAGTTCGGGCGCCAGTGTTAGAGGCAATAGGTTTTTGCTGTTCTGAAATGTAGTTCCAACTGCTCCAGGGAGGACACCACAGAGGCTTTTCCGTTGAAGGAATTAGCCCAATTGTATCCACAACCTTTTAGTTCGGGCGCCAGTTTTAGAGCCAATAGGTTCTTAATGTTTTGATATATGAAATGTATTTCCAACTGCTCCACAGAGGACATCACAAAACTTTCGAAGAATCTACCCAATTATTATACAAACCCTTTTAGTTCGGGCGCCAGTGTTAGAGGCAATAGGTTTTTGCGGTTCTGAAATGTAGTTCCAACTGCTCCAGGGAGGACACCACAGAGGCTTTTCCGTTGAAGGAATTAGCCCAATTGTATCCACAACCTTTTAGTTCGGGCGCCAGTTTTAGAGCCAATAGGTTCTTAATGTTTTGATATATGAAATGTATTTCCAACTGCTCCACAGAGGACATCACAAACCTTTCGAAGATGCTACCCAATTATTATACAAATCCTTTTAGTTCGGGCGCCAGTTTTAGAGGCAATAGGTTTTTGCTGTTCTGAAATGTAGTTCCAACTGCTCCAGGGAGGGCACCACAGAGGCTTTTCCGTTGAAGGTATTAGCCGAATTGTACACACAACCTTTTAGTTCGGGCGCCAGTGTTAGAATCAATAAGTTTTTTACTGTTTTGATATATGAAATGTATTTCCAACTGCTCCCCAGAGGACATCACAAACTTTTCGAAGAAGCTACCCAATTATTATACAAACCCTTTTAGTTCGGGCGCCAGTGTTAGAGTCAATAGGTTTTTTACTGTTTTGATATATGAAATGTATTTCCAACTGCTCCACAGAGGACATCACAAACTTGTCGAAGAAGCTACCCAATTATTATACAAACCCTTTTAGTTCGGGCGCCAATGTTAGAGGCACTAGGTTTTTGCTGTTCTGAAATGTAGTTCCAATTGCTCCAGTGAGGACACCACAGAGGCTTTTCCGTTGAAGGTATTAGCCCAATTGTACACACAACCTTTTAGTTCGGGCGCCAGTGTTAGAGTCAATAGGTTTTTACTGTTTTGATATATGAAATGTATTTCCAACTGCTCCACAGAGGACATCACAAACCTTTCGAAGAATCTACCCAATTATTATACAAACCCTTTTAGTTCGGGCGCCAGTGTTAGAGGCAATAGGTTTTAGCTGTTCTGAAATGTAGTTCCAACTGCTCCAGGGAGGACACCACCGAAGCTTTTCCGTTGAAGGTATTAGCCCAATTGTATCCACAACCTTTTAGTTCGGGCGCCAGTGTTAGAGTCAATAGGTTTTTACTGTTTCGATATATGAAATGTATTTCCAACTGCTCCACAGAGGACATCACAAACCTTTCGAAGATGCTACCCAATTATTATACAAACCCCTTTAGTTCGGGCGCCAGTGTTAGAGTCAATAGGTTTTTACTGTTTTGATATATGAAATGTATTTCCAACTGCTCCACAGAGGACATCACAAACCTTTTGAAGAATCTACACAATTATTATACAAACCCTTTTAGTTCGGGCGCCAGTGTTAGAGGCAATAGGTTTTTGCTGTTCTGAAATGTAGTTCCAACTGCTCCAGGGAGGACACCACAGAGGCTTTACCGTCGAAGGTATTAGCCCAATTGTATCCACAACCTTTTAGTTCGGGCGCCAGTGTTAGAGTCAATAGGTTCTTACTGTTTTGATATATGAAATGTATTTCCAACTGCTCCACAGAGGACATCACAAACCTTTCGAAGATGCTACCCAATTATTATACAAATCCTTTTAGTTCGGGCGCCAGTGTTAGAGTCAATAGGTTTTTACTGTTTTGATATATGAAATGTATTTCCAACTGCTCCACAGAGCACATCACAAACCTTTCGAAGAAGCTACCCAATTATTATACAAACCCTTTTAGTTCGGCCCCAGTGTTATAGTCAATAGGTTTTTTACTGTTTTTATATATGAAATGTATTTCCAACTCCTCCATAGAGGACATCACAAACCTTTCGAAGAAGCTACCCAATTATTATACAAATCCTTTTAGTTCGGGCGCCAGTGTTAGAGTCAATAGGTTTTTTACTGTTTTGATATATGAAATGTATTTCCAACTGCTCCACAGAGGACATCACAAATCTTTCGAAGAAGCTACCCAATTATTATACAAACCCTTTTAGTTCGGGCGCCAGTGTTAGAGGCAGTAGGTTTTTGCTGTTCTGAAATGTAGTTCCAACTGCTCCAGTGAGGACACCACAGAGGCTTTTCCGTTGAAGGTATTAGCCCAATTGTACACACAACCTTTTAGTTCGGGCGCCAGTGTTAGAGTCAAAAGGTTTTTACTGTTTTGATATATGAAATGTATTTCCAACTACTCTACAGAGGACATCACAAACCTTTCGAAGAAGCTACCCAATTATTATACAAACCCTTTTAGTTCGGGCGCCAGTGTTAGAGGCAGTAGGTTTTTGCTGTTCTGAAATGTAGTTCCAACTGCTCCAGCGAGGACACCACAGAGGCTTTTCCGTTGAAGGTATTAGCCCAATTGTACACACAACCTTTTAGTTCGGGCGCCAGTGTTAGAGTCAATAGGTTTTTACTGTTTTGATATATGAAATGTATTTCCAACTGCTCCACAGAGGACATCACAAACCTTTCGAAGATGCTACCCAATTATTATACAAACCCCTTTAGTTCGGGCGCCAGTGTTAGAGTCAATAGGTTTTTACTGTTTTGATATATGAAATGTATTTCCAACTGCTCCACAGAGGACATCACAAACCTTTTGAAGAATCTACACAATTATTATACAAACCCTTTTAGTTCGGGCGCCAGTGTTAGAGGCAATAGGTTTTTGCTGTTCTGAAATGTAGTTCCAACTGCTCCAGGGAGGACACCACAGAGGCTTTACCGTCGAAGGTATTAGCCCAATTGTATCCACAACCTTTTAGTTCGGGCGCCAGTGTTAGAGTCAATAGGTTCTTACTGTTTTGATATATGAAATGTATTTCCAACTGCTCCACAGAGGACATCACAAACCTTTCGAAGATGCTACCCAATTATTATACAAATCCTTTTAGTTCGGGCGCCAGTGTTAGAGTCAATAGGTTTTTACTGTTTTGATATATGAAATGTATTTCCAACTGCTCCACAGAGCACATCACAAACCTTTCGAAGAAGCTACCCAATTATTATACAAACCCTTTTAGTTCGGCCCCAGTGTTATAGTCAATAGGTTTTTTACTGTTTTTATATATGAAATGTATTTCCAACTCCTCCATAGAGGACATCACAAACCTTTCGAAGAAGCTACCCAATTATTATACAAATCCTTTTAGTTCGGGCGCCAGTGTTAGAGTCAATAGGTTTTTTACTGTTTTGATATATGAAATGTATTTCCAACTGCTCCACAGAGGACATCACAAATCTTTCGAAGAAGCTACCCAATTATTATACAAACCCTTTTAGTTCGGGCGCCAGTGTTAGAGGCAGTAGGTTTTTGCTGTTCTGAAATGTAGTTCCAACTGCTCCAGTGAGGACACCACAGAGGCTTTTCCGTTGAAGGTATTAGCCCAATTGTACACACAACCTTTTAGTTCGGGCGCCAGTGTTAGAGTCAAAAGGTTTTTACTGTTTTGATATATGAAATGTATTTCCAACTACTCTACAGAGGACATCACAAACCTTTCGAAGAAGCTACCCAATTATTATACAAACCCTTTTAGTTCGGGCGCCAGTGTTAGAGGCAGTAGGTTTTTGCTGTTCTGAAATGTAGTTCCAACTGCTCCAGCGAGGACACCACAGAGGCTTTTCCGTTGAAGGTATTAGCCCAATTGTACACACAACCTTTTAGTTCGGGCGCCAGTGTTAGAGTCAATAGGTTTTTACTGTTTTGATATATGAAATGTATTTCCAACTGCTCCACAGAGGACATCACAAACCTTTCGAAGAAGATACCCAATTATTATACAAACCCTTCTTGTTCGGGCGCCAGTGTTAGATTCAATAGGTTTTTACTGTTTTGATATATGAAATGTATTTCCAACTGCTCCACAGAGGACATCACAAACGTTTCGAAGAAGCTACCCAATTATTATACAAACCCTTTTAGTTCGGGCGCCAGTGTTAGAATCAATAGGATTTTTACTGTTTTGATATATGAAATGTATTTCCAACTGCTCCACAGAGGACATCACAAACCTTTCGAAGATGCTACCCAATTATTATACAAACCCCTTTAGTTCGGGCGCCAGTGTTAGAGTCAATAGGTTTTTACTGTTTTGATATATGAAATGTATTTCCAACTGCTCCACAGAGGACATCACAAACCTTTTGAAGAATCTACACAATTATTATACAAACCCTTTTAGTTCGGGCGCCAGTGTTAGAGGCAATAGGTTTTTGCTGTTCTGAAATGTAGTTCCAACTGCTCCAGGGAGGACACCACAGAGGCTTTACCGTCGAAGGTATTAGCCCAATTGTATCCACAACCTTTTAGTTCGGGCGCCAGTGTTAGAGTCAATAGGTTCTTACTGTTTTGATATATGAAATGTATTTCCAACTGCTCCACAGAGGACATCACAAACCTTTCGAAGATGCTACCCAATTATTATACAAATCCTTTTAGTTCGGGCGCCAGTGTTAGAGTCAATAGGTTTTTTACTGTTTTGATATATGAAATGTATTTCCAACTGCTCCACAGAGGACATCACAAATCTTTCGAAGAAGCTACCCAATTATTATACAAACCCTTTTAGTTCGGGCGCCAGTGTTAGAGGCAGTAGGTTTTTGCTGTTCTGAAATGTAGTTCCAACTGCTCCAGTGAGGACACCACAGAGGCTTTTCCGTTGAAGGTATTAGCCCAATTGTACACACAACCTTTTAGTTCGGGCGCCAGTGTTAGAGTCAAAAGGTTTTTACTGTTTTGATATATGAAATGTATTTCCAACTACTCTACAGAGGACATCACAAACCTTTCGAAGAAGCTACCCAATTATTATACAAACCCTTTTAGTTCGGGCGCCAGTGTTAGAGGCAGTAGGTTTTTGCTGTTCTGAAATGTAGTTCCAACTGCTCCAGCGAGGACACCACAGAGGCTTTTCCGTTGAAGGTATTAGCCCAATTGTACACACAACCTTTTAGTTCGGGCGCCAGTGTTAGAGTCAATAGGTTTTTACTGTTTTGATATATGAAATGTATTTCCAACTGCTCCACAGAGGACATCACAAACCTTTCGAAGAAGATACCCAATTATTATACAAACCCTTCTTGTTCGGGCGCCAGTGTTAGATTCAATAGGTTTTTACTGTTTTGATATATGAAATGTATTTCCAACTGCTCCACAGAGGACATCACAAACGTTTCGAAGAAGCTACCCAATTATTATACAAACCCTTTTAGTTCGGGCGCCAGTGTTAGAATCAATAGGATTTTTACTGTTTTGATATATGAAATGTATTTCCAACTGCTCCACAGAGGAGATTACAAACCTTTCGAAGAATGTACCCAATTATTATACAAACCCTTTTAGTTCGGGCGCCAGTTTTAGAGGCAATAGGTTTTTGCTGTTCTGAAATGTAGTTCCAACTGCTCCAGGGAGGACACCACAGAGGCTTTTCCGTTGAAGGTATTAGCCCAATTGTATCCACAACCTTTTAGTTCGGGCGCCAGTGTTAGAGTCAATATGTTTTAACTGTTTTGATATATAAAATGTATTTCCAAATGCTCCACAGAGGACATCACAAACATTCGAAGATGCTACCCAATTATTATACAAACCCTTTTAGTTCGGGCGCCAGTGTTAGAGGTAATAGGTTTTTGCTGTTCTGAAATGTAGTTCCAACTGCTCCAGGGAGGACACCAGAGAGGCTTTTCCGTTGAAGGTATTAGCCTAATTGTATCCACAACCTTTTAGTTCGGGCGCCAGTGTTAGAGTCAATAGGTTTTTACTGTTTTGATATATGAAATGTATTTCCAACTGCTCCACAGAGGACATCACAAACCTTTCGAAGAAGGTACCTAATTATTATACAAACCCTTCTTGTTCGGGCGCCAGTGTTAGATTCAATAGGTTTTTACTGTTTTGATATATGAAATGTATTTCCAACTGCTCCACAGAGGACATCACAAACCTTTCGAAGAATCTACCCAATTATTATACAAACCCCTTTAGTTCGGGCGCCAGGTTTAGAGGCAATAACTTTTTGCTGTTCTGAAATGTAGTTCCAACTGCTCCAGGGAGGACACCACAGAGGCTTTTCCGTTGAAGGTATTAGCCCAATTGTATCCACAACCTTTTATTTCGGGCGCCAGTGTTAAAGTCAATAGGTTTTTACTCTTTCGATATATGAAATGTATTTCCAACTGCTCCACAGAGGACATCACAAACCTTTCGAAGATGCTACCCAATTATTATACAAACCCTTTTAGTTCGGGCGCCAGTTTTAGAGGCAATAGGTTTTTGCTGTTCTGAAATGTAGTTCCAACTGCTCCAGGGAGGACACCACAGAGGCTTTTTCGTTGAAGGTATTAGCCCAATTATATCCACAACCTTTTAGTTCGGGCGCCAGTGTTAGTGTCAATAGGTTTTTACTGTTTTGATATATGAAATGTATTTCCAACTGCTCTACAGAGGACATCACAAACCTTTCGAAGAAGCTACCCAATTATTATACAAACCCTTTTAGTTCGGGCGCCAGTGTTAGAGGCAGTAGGTTTTTGCTGTTCTGAAATGTAGTTCCAACTGCTCCAGCGAGGACACCACAGAGGCTTTTCCGTTGAAGGTATTAGCCCAATTGTACACACAACCTTTTAGTTCGGGCGCCAGTGTTAGAGTCAATAGGTTTTTACTGTTTTGATATATGAAATGTATTTCCAACTGCTCCACAGAGGACATCACAAACCTTTCGAAGAAGATACCCAATTATTATACAAACCCTTCTTGTTCGGGCGCCAGTGTTAGATTCAATAGGTTTTTACTGTTTTGGTATATGAAATGTATTTCCAACTGCTCCACAGAGGACATCACAAACGTTTCGAAGAAGCTACCCAATTATTATACAAACCCTTTTAGTTCGGGCGCCAGTGTTAGAATCAATAGGATTTTTACTGTTTTGATATATGAAATGTATTTCCAACTGCTCCACAGAGGAGATTACAAACCTTTCGAAGAATGTACCCAATTATTATACAAACCCTTTTAGTTCGGGCGCCAGTTTTAGAGGCAATAGGTTTTTGCTGTTCTGAAATGTAGTTCCAAATGCTCCAGGGAGGACACCACAGAGGCTTTTCCGTTGAAGGTATTAGCCCAATTGTATCCACAACCTTTTAGTTCGGGCGCCAGTGTTAGAGTCAATATGTTTTAACTGTTTTGATATATAAAATGTATTTCCAAATGCTCCACAGAGGACATCACAAACATTCGAAGATGCTACCCAATTATTATACAAACCCTTTTAGTTCGGGCGCCAGTGTTAGAGGTAATAGGTTTTTGCTGTTCTGAAATGTAGTTCCAACTGCTCCAGGGAGGACACCAGAGAGGCTTTTCCGTTGAAGGTATTAGCCTAATTGTATCCACAACCTTTTAGTTCGGGCGCCAGTGTTAGAGTCAATAGGTTTTTACTGTTTTGATATATGAAATGTATTTCCAACTGCTCCACAGAGGACATGACAAACCTTTCGAAGAAGGTACCCAATTATTATACAAACCCTTCTTGTTCGGGCGCCAGTGTTAGATTCAATAGGTTTTTACTGTTTTGATATATGAAATGTATTTCCAACTGCTCCACAGAGGACATCACAAACCTTTCGAAGAATCTACCCAATTATTATACAAACCCCTTTAGTTCGGGCGCCAGGTTTAGAGGCAATAACTTTTTGCTGTTCTGAAATGTAGTTCCAACTGCTCCAGGGAGGACACCACAGAGGCTTTTCCGTTGAAGGTATTAGCCCAATTGTATCCACAACCTTTTATTTCGGGCGCCAGTGTTAAAGTCAATAGGTTTTTACTCTTTCGATATATGAAATGTATTTCCAACTGCTCCACAGAGGACATCACAAACCTTTCGAAGATGCTACCCAATTATTATACAAACCCTTTTAGTTCGGGCGCCAGTTTTAGAGGCAATAGGTTTTTGCTGTTCTGAAATGTAGTTCCAACTGCTCCAGGGAGGACACCACAGAGGCTTTTTCGTTGAAGGTATTAGCCCAATTATATCCACAACCTTTTAGTTCGGGCGCCAGTGTTAGTGTCAATAGGTTTTTACTGTTTTGATATATGAAATGTATTTCCAACTGCTCTACAGAGGACATCACAAACCTTTCGAAGAAGCTACCCAATTATTGTACAAACCCTTTTAGTTCGGGCGCCAGTGTTACAGGCAATAGGTTTTTGCTGTTCTGAAATGTAGTCCCAACTGCTCCAGGGAGGACACCACAGAGGCTTTTCCGTTGAAGGTATTAGCCCAATTGTATCCACAACCTTTCAGTTCGGGCGCCAGTGTTAGAGTCAATAGGTTTTTACTGTTTTGATATATGAAATGTATTTCCAACTGCTCCACAGAGGACATCACAAACCTTTCGAAGAAGCTACCCAATTATTATACAAACCCTTTTAGTTCGGGCGCCAGTGTTAGAGGCAATAGGTTTTTGCTGTTCTGAAATGTAGTTTCAACTGCTCCAGGGAGGACACCACAGAAGCTTTTCCGTTGAAGGTATTAGCCCAATTGTATCCACAACCTTTTAGTTCGGGCGCCAGTGTTAGATTCAATAGGTTTTTTACTGTTTTGATATATGAAATGTATTTCCAACTGCTCCACAGATGACATCACAAACCTTTCGAAGAAGCTACCCAATTATTATACAAACCCTTTTAGTTCGGGCGCCAGTTTTAGAGGCAATAGGTTTTTGCTGTTCTGAAATGTAGTTCCAACTGCTCCAGGGAGGACACCACAGAGGCTTTTTCGTTGAAGGTATTAGCCCAATTGTATCCACAAACTTTTAGTTCGGGCGCCAGTGTTAGAGTCAATAGGTTTTTACTGTTTTGATATATGAAATATATTTCCAACTGCTCCACAGAGGACATCACAAACCTTTCGAAGAAGCTACCCAATTATTATACAAACCCTTTTAGTTCGGGCGCCAGTTTTAGAGGCAATAGGTTTTTGCTGTTCTGAAATGTAGTTCCAACTGCTCCAGGGAGGACACCACAGAGGCTTTTCCGTTGAAGGTATTAGCCCAATTGTATCCACAACCTTTTAGTTCGGGCGCCAGTGTTAGAGTCAATATGTTTTAACTGTTTTGTTATATGAAATGTATTTCCAAATGCTCCACAGAGGACATCACAAACATTCGAAGATGCTACCCAATTATTATACAAACCCTTTTAGTTCGGGCGCCAGTGTTAGAGGTAATAGGTTTTTGCTGTTCTGAAATGTAGTTCCAACTGCTCCAGGGAGGACACCAGAGAGGCTTTTCCGTTGAAGGTATTAGCCTAATTGTATCCACAACCTTTTAGTTCGGGCGCCAGTGTTAGAGTCAATAGGTTTTACTGTTTTGATATATGAAATGTATTTCCAACTGCTCCACAGAGGACATCACAAACCTTTCGAAGAAGGTACCCAATTATTATACAAACCCTTCTTGTTCGGGCGCCAGTGTTAGATTCAATAGGTTTTTACTGTTTTGATATATGAAATGTATTTCCAACTGCTCCACAGAGGACATCACAAACCTTTCGAAGAATCTACCCAATTATTATACAAACCCCTTTAGTTCGGGAGCCAGGTTTAGAGGCAATAGGTTTTTGCTGTTCTGAAATGTAGTTCCAACTGCTCCAGGGAGGACACCACAGAGGCTTTTCCGTTGAAGGTATTAGCCCAATTGTATCGACAACCTTTTAGTTCGGGCGCCAGTGTTAAAGTCAATAGGTTTTTACTCTTTCGATATATGAAATGTATTTCCAACTGCTCCACAGAGGACATCACAAACCTTTCGAAGAGGCTACCCAATTATTATACAAACCCTTTTAGTTCGGGCGCCAGTTTTAGAGGCAATAGGTTTTTGCTGTTCTGAAATGTAGTTCCAACTGCTCCAGGAAGGACACCACAGAGGCTTTTTCGTTGAAGGTATTAGCCCAATTATATCCACAACCTTTTAGTTCGGGCGCCAGTGTTAGAGTCAATAGGTTTTTACTGTTTTGATATATGAAATGTATTTCCAACTGCTCTACAGAGGACATCACAAACCTTTCGAAGAAGCTACCCAATTATTGTACAAACCCTTTTAGTTCGGGCGCCAGTGTTAGAGGTAATAGGTTTTTGCTGTTCTGAAATGTAGTTCCAACTGCTCCAGGGAGGACACCAGAGAGGCTTTTCCGTTGAAGGTATTAGCCTAATTGTATCCACAACCTTTTAGTTCGGGCGCCAGTGTTAGAGTCAATAGGTTTTTACTGTTTTGATATATGAAATGTATTTCCAACTGCTCCACAGAGGACATGACAAACCTTTCGAAGAAGGTACCCAATTATTATACAAACCCTTCTTGTTCGGGCGCCAGTGTTAGATTCAATAGGTTTTTACTGTTTTGATATATGAAATGTATTTCCAACTGCTCCACAGAGGACATCACAAACCTTTCGAAGAATCTACCCAATTATTATACAAACCCCTTTAGTTCGGGCGCCAGGTTTAGAGGCAATAACTTTTTGCTGTTCTGAAATGTAGTTCCAACTGCTCCAGGGAGGACACCACAGAGGCTTTTCCGTTGAAGGTATTAGCCCAATTGTATCCACAACCTTTTATTTCGGGCGCCAGTGTTAAAGTCAATAGGTTTTTACTCTTTCGATATATGAAATGTATTTCCAACTGCTCCACAGAGGACATCACAAACCTTTCGAAGATGCTACCCAATTATTATACAAACCCTTTTAGTTCGGGCGCCAGTTTTAGAGGCAATAGGTTTTTGCTGTTCTGAAATGTAGTTCCAACTGCTCCAGGGAGGACACCACAGAGGCTTTTTCGTTGAAGGTATTAGCCCAATTATATCCACAACCTTTTAGTTCGGGCGCCAGTGTTAGTGTCAATAGGTTTTTACTGTTTTGATATATGAAATGTATTTCCAACTGCTCTACAGAGGACATCACAAACCTTTCGAAGAAGCTACCCAATTATTGTACAAACCCTTTTAGTTCGGGCGCCAGTGTTACAGGCAATAGGTTTTTGCTGTTCTGAAATGTAGTCCCAACTGCTCCAGGGAGGACACCACAGAGGCTTTTCCGTTGAAGGTATTAGCCCAATTGTATCCACAACCTTTCAGTTCGGGCGCCAGTGTTAGAGTCAATAGGTTTTTACTGTTTTGATATATGAAATGTATTTCCAACTGCTCCACAGAGGACATCACAAACCTTTCGAAGAAGCTACCCAATTATTATACAAACCCTTTTAGTTCGGGCGCCAGTGTTAGAGGCAATAGGTTTTTGCTGTTCTGAAATGTAGTTTCAACTGCTCCAGGGAGGACACCACAGAAGCTTTTCCGTTGAAGGTATTAGCCCAATTGTATCCACAACCTTTTAGTTCGGGCGCCAGTGTTAGATTCAATAGGTTTTTTACTGTTTTGATATATGAAATGTATTTCCAACTGCTCCACAGATGACATCACAAACCTTTCGAAGAAGCTACCCAATTATTATACAAACCCTTTTAGTTCGGGCGCCAGTTTTAGAGGCAATAGGTTTTTGCTGTTCTGAAATGTAGTTCCAACTGCTCCAGGGAGGACACCACAGAGGCTTTTTCGTTGAAGGTATTAGCCCAATTGTATCCACAAACTTTTAGTTCGGGCGCCAGTGTTAGAGTCAATAGGTTTTTACTGTTTTGATATATGAAATATATTTCCAACTGCTCCACAGAGGACATCACAAACCTTTCGAAGAAGCTACCCAATTATTATACAAACCCTTTTAGTTCGGGCGCCAGTTTTAGAGGCAATAGGTTTTTGCTGTTCTGAAATGTAGTTCCAACTGCTCCAGGGAGGACACCACAGAGGCTTTTCCGTTGAAGGTATTAGCCCAATTGTATCCACAACCTTTTAGTTCGGGCGCCAGTGTTAGAGTCAATATGTTTTAACTGTTTTGTTATATGAAATGTATTTCCAAATGCTCCACAGAGGACATCACAAACATTCGAAGATGCTACCCAATTATTATACAAACCCTTTTAGTTCGGGCGCCAGTGTTAGAGGTAATAGGTTTTTGCTGTTCTGAAATGTAGTTCCAACTGCTCCAGGGAGGACACCAGAGAGGCTTTTCCGTTGAAGGTATTAGCCTAATTGTATCCACAACCTTTTAGTTCGGGCGCCAGTGTTAAAGTCAATAGGTTTTTACTCTTTCGATATATGAAATGTATTTCCAACTGCTCCACAGAGGACATCACAAACCTTTCGAAGAGGCTACCCAATTATTATACAAACCCTTTTAGTTCGGGCGCCAGTTTTAGAGGCAATAGGTTTTTGCTGTTCTGAAATGTAGTTCCAACTGCTCCAGGAAGGACACCACAGAGGCTTTTTCGTTGAAGGTATTAGCCCAATTATATCCACAACCTTTTAGTTCGGGCGCCAGTGTTAGAGTCAATAGGTTTTACTGTTTTGATATATGAAATGTATTTCCAACTGCTCCACAGAGGACATCACAAACCTTTCGAAGAAGGTACCCAATTATTATACAAACCCTTCTTGTTCGGGCGCCAGTGTTAGATTCAATAGGTTTTTACTGTTTTGATATATGAAATGTATTTCCAACTGCTCCACAGAGGACATCACAAACCTTTCGAAGTATCTACCCAATTATTATACAAACCCCTTTAGTTCGGGAGCCAGGTTTAGAGGCAATAGGTTTTTGCTGTTCTGAAATGTAGTTCCAACTGCTCCAGGGAGGACACCACAGAGGCTTTTCCGTTGAAGGTATTAGCCCAATTGTATCCACAACCTTTTAGTTCGGGCGCCAGTGTTAAAGTCAATAGGTTTTTACTCTTTCGATATATGAAATGTATTTCCAACTGCTCCACAGAGGACATCACAAACCTTTCGAAGAGGCTACCCAATTATTATACAAACCCTTTTAGTTCGGGCGCCAGTTTTAGAGGCAATAGGTTTTTGCTGTTCTGAAATGTAGTTCCAACTGCTCCAGGAAGGACACCACAGAGGCTTTTTCGTTGAAGGTATTAGCCCAATTATATCCACAACCTTTTAGTTCGGGCGCCAGTGTTAGAGTCAATAGGTTTTTACTGTTTTGATATATGAAATGTATTTCCAACTGCTCTACAGAGGACATCACAAACCTTTCGAAGAAGCTACCCAATTATTGTACAAACCCTTTTAGTTCGGGCGCCAGTGTTACAGGCAATAGGTTTTTGCTGTTCTGAAATGTAGTCCCAACTGCTCCAGGGAGGACACCACAGAGGCTTTTCCGTTGAAGGTATTAGCCCAATTGTATCCACAACCTTTTAGTTCGGGCGCCAGTGTTAGAGTCAATAGGTTTTTACTGTTTTGATATATGAAATGTATTTCCAACTGCTCCACAGAGGACATCACAAACCTTTCGAAGAAGCTACCCAATTATTATACAAACCCTTTTAGTTCGGGCGCCAGTGTTAGAGGCAATAGGTTTTTGCTGTTCTGAAATGTAGTTTCAACTGCTCCAGGGAGGACACCACAGAAGCTTTTCCGTTGAAGGTATTAGCCCAATTGTATCCACAACCTTTTAGTTCGGGCGCCAGTGTTAGATTCAATAGGTTTTTTACTGTATTGATATATGAAATGTATTTCCAACTGCTCCGCAGATGACATCACAAACCTTTCGAAGAAGCTACCCAATTATTATACAAACCCTTTTAGTTCGGGCGCCAGTTTTAGAGTCAATAGGTTTTTTACTGTTTTGATATATGAAATGTATTTCCAACTGCTCCACAGAGGACATCACAAACCTTTCGAAGAATCTACCCAATTATTATACAAACCCTTTTAGTTCGGGCGCCAGTGTTAGAGGCAATAGGTTTTTGCTGTTCTGAAATGTAGTTCCAACTGCTCCAGGGAGGACACCACAGAGGCTTTTCCGTTGAAGGTATTAGCCCAATTGTATCCACAACCTTTTAGTTCGGGCGCCAGTGTTAAAGTCAATAGGTTTTTACTCTTTCGATATATGAAATGTATTTCCAACTGCTCCACAGAGGACATCACAAACCTTCGAAGATGCTACCCAATTATTATACAAACCCTTTTAGTTCGGGCGCCAGTTTTAGAGGCAATAGGTTTTTGCTGTTCTGAAATGTAGTTCCAACTGCTCCAGGGAGGACACCACAGAGGCTTTTTCGTTGAAGGTATTAGCCCAATTGTATCCACAACCTTTTAGTTCGGGCGCCAGTGTTAGAGTCAATAGGTTTTTACTGTTTTGATATATGAAATGTATTTCCAACTGCTCCACAGAGGACATCACAAACCTTTCGAAGAATCTACCCAATTATTATACAAACCCTTTTAGTTCGGGCGCCAGTGTTAGAGGCAATAGGTTTTTGCTGTTCTGAAATGTAGTTCCAACTGCTCCAGGGAGGACACCACAGAGGCTTTTCCGTTGAAGAAATTAGCCCAATTGTATCCACAACCTTTTAGTTCGGGCGCCAGTGTTAGAGTCAATAGGTTTTTACTGTTTTGATATATGAAATGTATTTCCAACTGCTCCACAGATGACATCACAAACCTTTCGAAGAAACTACCCAATTATTATACAAACCCTTTTAGTTCGGGCGCCAGTTTTAGAATCAATAGGTTTTTTACTGTTTTGATATATGAAATGTATTTCCAACTGCTCCACAGAGGACATCACAAACCTTTCGAAGAATCTACCCAATTATTATACAAACCCTTTTAGTTCGGGCGCCAGTTTTAGAGGCAATAGGTTTTTGCTGTTCTGAAATGTAGTTCCAACAGCTCCAGGGAGGACACCACAGAGGCTTTTTCGTTGAAGGTATTAGCCCAATTGTATCCACAACCTTTTAGTTCGGGCGCCAGTGTTAGAGTCAATAGGTTTTTACTGTTTTGATATATGAAATGTATTTCCAACTGCTCCACAGAGGACATCACAAACCTTTCGAAGAATCTACCCAATTATTATACAAACCCTTTTAGTTCGGGCGCCAGTGTTAGAGGCAATAGGTTTTTGCTGTTCTGAAATGTAGTTCCAACTGCTCCAGGGAGGACACCACAGAGGCTTTTCCGTTGAAGGAATTAGCCCAATTGTTACCACAACCTTTTAGTTCGGGCGCCAGTTTTAGAGCCAATAGGTTCTTAATGTTTTGATATATGAAATGTATTTCCAACTGCTCTACAGAGGACATCACAAAACTTTCGAAGAAGCTACCCAATTATTATACAAACCCTTTTCGTTCGGGCGCCAGTGTTAGAGGCAATAGGTTTTTGCTGTTCTGAAATGCAGTTCCAACTGCTCCAGGGAGGACACCACGAAGGCTTTTCCGTTGAAGGTATTAGCCCAATTGTATCCACAAACTTTTAGTTCGGGCGCCAGTGTTAGAGTCATTAGATTTTTACTGTTTTGATATATGAAATATATTTCCAACTGCTCCACAGATGACATCACAAAACTTTCGAAGAAGCTACCCAATTATTATACAATTCCTTTTAGTTCGGGCGCCAGTGTTAGAGTCATTAGGTTTTTACTGTTTTGATATATGAAATGTATTTCCAACTGCTCCACAGATGACATCACAAACCTTTGGAAGAAGCTACCCAATTATTATACAAACCCTTTTAGTTCGGGCGCCAGTTTTAGAGTCAATAGGTTTTTGCTGTTTTGAAATGTAGTTCCAACTGCTCCAGGGAGGGCACCACAGAGGCTTTTCCGTTGAAGGTATTAGCCCAATTGTACACACAACCTTTTAGTTCGGGCGCCAGTGTTAGAATCAATAGGTTTTTACTGTTTTGATATATGAAATGTATTTCCAACTGCTCCCCAGAGGACATAACAAACTTTTCGAAGAAGCTACCCAATTATTATACAAACCCTTTTAGTTCGGGCGCCAGTGTTAGAGTCAATATGTTTTTTACTGTTTTGATATATGAAATGTATTTCCAACTGCTCCACAGAGGACATCACAAACTTTTCGAAGAAGCTTCCCAATTATTATACAAACCCTTTTAGTTCGGGCGCCAGTGTTAGAGGCAGCAGGTTTTTGCTGTTCTGAAATGTAGTTCCAATTGCTCCAGTGAGGATACCACAGAGGCTTTTCCGTTGAAGGTATTAGCCCAATTGTATCCACAACCTTTTAGTTCGGGCGCCAGTGTCAGAGTCAATAGGTTCTTACTGTTTTGATATATGAAATGTATTTCCAACTGCTCCACAGAGGACATCACAAACCTTTCGAAGATGCTACCCAATTATTATACAAATCCTTTTAGTTCGGGCGCCAGTGTTAGAGTCAATAGGTTTTTACTGTTTTGATATATGAACTGTATTTCCAACTGCTCCACAGAGCACATCACAAACCTTTCGAAGAAGCTACCCAATTATTATACAAACCCTTTTAGTTCGGGCGCCAGTGTTATAGTCAATAGGTTTTTTACTGTTTTGATATATGAAATGTATTTCCAACTGCTCCATAGACGACATCACAAACCTTTCGAAGAAGCTACCCAATTATTATACAAATCCTTTTAGTTCGGGCGCCAGTGTTAGAGTCAATAGGTTTTTTACTGTTTTGATATATGAAATGTATTTCCAACTGCTCCACAGAGGACATCACAAATCTTTCGAAGAAGCTACCCAATTATTATACAAACCCTTTTAGTTCGGGCGCCAGTGTTAGAGGCAGTAGGATTTTGCTGTTCTGAAATGTAGTTCCAACTGCTCCAGTGAGGACACCACTGAGGCTTTTCCGTTGAAGGTATTAGCCCAATTGTACACACAACCTTTTAGTTCGGGCGCCAGTGTTAGAGTCAAAAGGTTTTTACTGTTTTGATATATGATATGTATTTCCAACTGCTCCACAGAGGACATAACAAACCTTTCGAAGAATCTACCCAATTATTATACAAACCCTTTTAGTTTGGGCGCCAGTGTTAGAGGCAGTAGGTTTTTGCTGTTCTGAAATGTAGTTCCAACTGCTCCAGCGAGGACACCACAGAGGCTTTTCCGTTGAAGGTATTAGCCCAATTGTACACACAACCTTTTAGTTCGGGCGCCAGTGTTAGAGTCAATAGGTTTTTACTGTTTTGATATATGAAATGTATTACCAACTGCTCCACAGAGGACATCACAAACCTTTCGAAGAAGCTACCCAATTATTACACAAAACCTTTTAGTTCGGGCGCCAGTGTTAGAGGCAGTAGGTTTTTGCTGGTCTGAAATGTAGTTCCAATTGCTCCAGTGAGGACACCACAGAGGCTTTTCCGTTGAAGGTATTAGCCCAATTGTACACAACCTTTTAGTTCGGGCGCCAGTGTTAGAGTCAATAGGTTTTTACTGTTTTGATATATGAAATGTATTTCCAACTGCTCCACAGAGGACTGCAACTGCTCCACTGAGGTTTTTACTGTTTTGATATATGAAATGTATTTCCAACTGCTCCACAGAGGACATAACAAACCTTTCGAAGAATCTACCACAACCTTTTAGTTCTACACACAACCTTTTAGTTCGGGCACCAGTGTTAGAGTCAATAGGTTTTTACTGTTTTGATATATGAAATGTATTTCCAACTGCTCCACAGAGGACATAACAAACCTTTCGAAGAATCTACCCAATTATTATACAAACCCTTTTATTTCGGGCGCCAGTGTTAGAGGCAGTAGGTTTTTGCTGTTCTGAAATGTACTTCCAACTGCTCCAGCGAGGACACCATAGAGGCTTTTCCGTTGAAGGTATTAGCCCAATTGTACACACAACCTTTTAGTTCGGGCGCCAGTGTTAGAGTCAATAGGTTTTTACTGTTTTGATATATGAAATGTATTTCCAACTACTCTACAGAGGACATCACAAACCTTTCGAAGAAGCTACCCAATTATTATACAAACCCTTTTACTTCGGGCGCCAGTGTTAGAGGCAGTAGGTTTTTGCTGTTCTGAAATGTAGTTCCAACTGCTCCAGTGAGGACACCACAGAGGCTTTTTCGTTGAAGGTATTAGCCCAATTGTATCCACAACCTTTTAGTTCGGGCACCAGTGTTAGAGTCAGTAGGTTTTTACTGTTTTGATATATGAAATGTATTTCCAACTGCTCTACAGAGGACATCACAAACCTTTCGAAGAAGCTACCCAATTATTGTACAAACCCTTTTAGTTCGGGCGCCAGTGTTACAGGCAATAGGTTTTTGCTGTTCTGAAATGTAGTTCCAACTGCTCCAGGGAGGACACCAGAGAGGCTTTTCCGTTGAAGGTATTAGCCTAATTGTATCCACAACCTTTTAGTTCGGGCGCCAGTGTTAGAGTCAATAGGTTTTTACTGTTTTGATATATGAAATGTATTTCCAACTGCTCCACAGAGGACATCACAAACCTTTCGAAGAAGGTACCCAATTATTATACAAACCCTTCTTGTTCGGGCGCCAGTGTTAGATTCAATAGGTTTTTACTGTTTTGATATATGAAATGTATTTCCAACTGCTCCACAGAGGACATCACAAACCTTTCGAAGAATCTACCCAATTATTATACAAACCCCTTTAGTTCGGGAGCCAGGTTTAGAGGCAATAGGTTTTTGCTGTTCTGAAATGTAGTTCCAACTGCTCCAGGGAGGACACCACAGAGGCTTTTCCGTTGAAGGTATTAGCCCAATTGTATCCACAACCTTTTCGTTCGGGCGCCAGTGTTAAAGTCAATAGGTTTTTACTCTTTCGATATATGAAATGTATTTCCAACTGCTCCACAGAGGACATCACAAACCTTTCGAAGAGGCTACCCAATTATTATACAAACCCTTTTAGTTCGGGCGCCAGTTTTAGAGGCAATAGGTTTTTGCTGTTCTGAAATGTAGTTCCAACTGCTCCAGGAAGGACACCACAGAGGCTTTTTCGTTGAAGGTATTAGCCCAATTATATCCACAACCTTTTAGTTCGGGCGCCAGTGTTAGAGTCAATAGGTTTTTACTGTTTTGATATATGAAATGTATTTCCAACTGCTCTACAGAGGACATCACAAACCTTTCGAAGAAGCTACCCAATTATTGTACAAACCCTTTTAGTTCGGGCGCCAGTGTTACAGGCAATAGGTTTTTGCTGTTCTGAAATGTAGTCCCAACTGCTCCAGGGAGGACACCACAGAGGCTTTTCCGTTGAAGGTATTAGCCCAATTGTATCCACAACCTTTTAGTTCGGGCGCCAGTGTTAGAGTCAATAGGTTTTTACTGTTTTGATATATGAAATGTATTTCCAACTGCTCCACAGAGGACATCACAAACCTTTCGAAGAAGCTACCCAATTATTATACAAACCCTTTTAGTTCGGGCGCCAGTGTTAGAGGCAATAGGTTTTTGCTGTTCTGAAATGTAGTTTCAACTGCTCCAGGGAGGACACCACAGAAGCTTTTCCGTTGAAGGTATTAGCCCAATTGTATCCACAACCTTTTAGTTCGGGCGCCAGTGTTAGATTCAATAGGTTTTTTACTGTTTTGATATATGAAATGTATTTCCAACTGCTCCACAGATGACATCACAAACCTTTCGAAGAAGCTACCCAATTATTATACAAACCCTTTTAGTTCGGGCGCCAGTTTTAGAGTCAATAGGTTTTTTACTGTTTTGATATATGAAATGTATTTCCAACTGCTCCACAGAGGACATCACAAACCTTTCGAAGAATCTACCCAATTATTATACAAACCCTTTTAGTTCGGGCGCCAGTGTTAGAGGCAATAGGTTTTTGCTGTTCTGAAATGTAGTTCCAACTGCTCCAGGGAGGACACCACAGAGGCTTTTCTGTTGAAGAAATTAGCCCAATTGTATCCACAACCTTTTAGTTCGGGCGCCAGTGTTAGAGTCAATAGGTTTTTACTCTTTTGATATATGAAATGTATTTCCAACTGCTCCACAGAGGACATCACAAACCTTTCGAAGAATCTACCCAATTATTATACAAACCCTTTTAGTTCGGGCGCCAGTGTTAGAGGCAATAGGTTTTTGCTGTTCTGAAATGTAGTTCCAACTGCTCCAGGGAGGACACCACAGAGGCTTTTCTGTTGAAGAAATTAGCCCAATTGTATCCACAACCTTTTAGTTCGGGCGCCAGTGTTAGAGTCAATAGGTTTTTACTGTTTTGATATATGAAATGTATTTCCAACTGCTCCACAGATGACATCACAAACCTTTCGAAGAAACTACCCAATTATTATACAAACCCTTTTAGTTCGGGCGCCAGTTTTAGAATCAATAGGTTTTTTACTGTTTTGATATATGAAATGTATTTCCAACTGCTCCACAGAGGACATCACAAACCTTTCGAAGAATCTACCCAATTATTATACAAACCCTTTTAGTTCGGGCGCCAGTGTTAGAGGCAATAGGTTTTTGCTGTTCTGAAATGTAGTTCCAACTGCTCCAGGGAGGACACCACAGAGGCTTTTCCGTTGAAGGAATTAGCCCAATTGTATCCACAACCTTTTAGTTCGGGCGCCAGTTTTAGAGCCAATAGGTTCTTAATGTTTTGATATATGAAATGTATTTCCAACTGCTCTACAGAGGACATCACAAAACTTTCGAAGAAGCTACCCAATTATTATACAAACCCTTTTCGTTCGGGCGCCAGTGTTAGAGGCAATAGGTTTTTGCTGTTCTGAAATGCAGTTCCAACTGCTCCAGGGAGGACACCACGAAGGCTTTTCCGTTGAAGGTATTAGCCCAATTGTATCCACAAACTTTTAGTTCGGGCGCCAGTGTTAGAGTCATTAGGTTTTTACTGTTTTGATATATGAAATATATTTCCAACTGCTCCACAGATGACATCACAAAACTTTCGAAGAAGCTACCCAATTATTATACAATTCCTTTTAGTTCGGGCGCCAGTGTTAGAGTCATTAGGTTTTTACTGTTTTGATATATGAAATGAATTTCCAACTGCTCCACAGATGACATCACAAACCTTTGGAAGAAGCTACCCAATTATTATACAAACCCTTTTAGTTCGGGCGCCAGTTTTAGAGTCAATAGGTTTTTTACTGTTTTGATATATGAAATGTATTTCCAACTGCTCCACAGAGGACATCACAAACCTTTCGAAGAATCTACCCAATTATTATACAAACCCTTTTAGTTCGGGCGCCAGTGTTAGAGGCAATAGGTTTTTGCTGTTCTGTAATGTAGTTCCAACTGCTCCAGGGAGGACACCACAGAGGCTTTTCCGTTGAAGGAATTAGCCCAATTGTATCCACAACCTTTTAGTTCGGGCGCCAGTTTTAGAGCCAATAGGTTCTTAATGTTTTTATATATGAAATGTATTTCCAACTGCTCCACAGAGGACATCACAAACCTTTCGTAAATGCTACCCAATTATTATACAAATCCTTTTAGTTCGGGCGCCAGTTTTAGAGTCAATAGGTTTTTGCTGTTCTGAAATGTAGTTCCAACTGCTCCAGGGAGGGCACCACAGAGGCTTTTCCGTTGAAGGTATTAGCCCAATTGTACACACAACCTTTTAGTTCGGGCGCCAGTGTTAGAATCAATAGGTTTTTACTGTTTTGATATATGAAATGTATTTCCAACTGCTCCCCAGAGGACATCACAAAACTTTCGAAGAAGCTACCCAATTATTATACAATTCCTTTTAGTTCGGGCGCCAGTGTTAGAGTCATTAGGTTTTTACTGTTTTGATATATGAAATGAATTTCCAACTGCTCCACAGATGACATCACAAACCTTTGGAAGAAGCTACCCAATTATTATACAAACCCTTTTAGTTCGGGCGCCAGTTTTAGAGTCAATAGGTTTTTTACTGTTTTGATATATGAAATGTATTTCCAACTGCTCCACAGAGGACATCACAAACCTTTCGAAGAATCTACCCAATTATTATACAAACCCTTTTAGTTCGGGCGCCAGTGTTAGAGGCAATAGGTTTTTGCTGTTCTGAAATGCAGTTCCAACTGCTCCAGGGAGGACACCACGAAGGCTTTTCCGTTGAAGGTATTAGCCCAATTGTATCCACAAACTTTTAGTTCGGGCGCCAGTGTTAGAGTCATTAGGTTTTTACTGTTTTGATATATGAAATGTATTTCCAACTGCTCCACAGAGGACATCACAAACCTTTCGAAGATGCTACCCAATTATTATACAAATCCTTTTAGTTCGGGCGCCAGTGTTAGAGTCAATAGGTTTTTACTGTTTTGATATATGAACTGTATTTCCAACTGCTCCACAGAGCACATCACAAACCTTTCGAAGAAGCTACCCAATTATTATACAAACCCTTTTAGTTCGGGCGCCAGTGTTATAGTCAATACGTTTTTTACTGTTTTGATATATGAAATGTATTTCCAACTGCTCCATAGAGGACATCACAAACCTTTCGAAGAAGCTACCCAATTATTATACAAATCCTTTTAGTTCGGGCGCCAGTGTTAGAGTCAATAGGTTTTTTACTGTTTTGATATATGAAATGTATTTCCAACTGCTCCACAGAGGACATCACAAATCTTTCGAAGAAGCTACCCAATTATTATACAAACCCTTTTAGTTCGGGCGTCAGTGTTAGAGGCAGTAGGATTTTGCTGTTCTGAAATGTAGTTCCAACTGCTCCAGTGAGGACACCACTGAGGCTTTTCCGTTGAAGGTATTAGCCCAATTGTACACACAACCTTTTAGTTCGGGCGCCAGTGTTAGAGTCAAAAGGTTTTTACTGTTTTGATATATGATATGTATTTCCAACTGCTCCACAGAGGACATAACAAACCTTTCGAAGAATCTACCCAATTATTATACAAACCCTTTTAGTTTGGGCGCCAGTGTTAGAGGCAGTAGGTTTTTGCTGTTCTGAAATGTAGTTCCAACTGCTCCAGCGAGGACACCACAGAGGCTTTTCCGTTGAAGGTATTAGCCCAATTGTACACACAACCTTTTAGTTCGGGCGCCAGTGTTAGAGTCAATAGGTTTTTACTGTTTTGATATATGAAATGTATTACCAACTGCTCCACAGAGGACATCACAAACCTTTCGAAGAAGCTACCCAATTATTACACAAAACCTTTTAGTTCGGGCGCCAGTGTTAGAGGCAATAGGTTTTTGCTGTTCTGTAATGTAGTTCCAACTGCTCCAGGGAGGACACCACAGAGGCTTTTCCGTTGAAGGAATTAGCCCAATTGTATCCACAACCTTTTAGTTCGGGCGCCAGTTTTAGAGCCAATAGGTTCTTAATGTTTTTATATATGAAATGTATTTCCAACTGCTCCACAGAGGACATCACAAACCTTTCGTAAATGCTACCCAATTATTATACAAATCCTTTTCGTTCGGGCGCCAGTTTTAGAGGCAATAGGTTTTTGCTGTTCTGAAATGTAGTTCCAACTGCTCCAGGGAGGGCACCACAGAGGCTTTTCCGTTGAAGGTATTAGCCCAATTGTACACACAACCTTTTAGTTCGGGCGCCAGTGTTAGAATCAATAGGTTTTTACTGTTTTGATATATGAAATGTATTTCCAACTGCTCCCCAGAGGACATAACAAACTTTTCGAAGAAGCTACCCAATTATTATACAAACCCTTTTAGTTCGGGCGCCAGTGTTAGAGTCAATATGTTTTTTACTGTTTTGATATATGAAATGTATTTCCAACTGCTCCACAGAGGACATCACAAACTTTTCGAAGAAGCTTCCCAATTATTATACAAACCCTTTTAGTTCGGGCGCCAGTGTTAGAGGCAGTAGGTTTTTGCTGTTCTGAAATGTAGTTCCAATTGCTCCAGTGAGGATACCACAGAGGCTTTTCCGTTGAAGGTGTTAGCCCAATTGTATCCACAACCTTTTAGTTCGGGCGCCAGTGTCAGAGTCAATAGGTTCTTACTGTTTTGATATATGAAATGTATTTCCAACTGCTCCACAGAGGACATCACAAACCTTTCGAAGATGCTACCCAATTATTATACAAATCCTTTTAGTTCGGGCGCCAGTGTTAGAGTCAATAGGTTTTTACTGTTTTGATATATGAACTGTATTTCCAACTGCTCCACAGAGCACATCACAAACCTTTCGAAGAAGCTACCCAATTATTATACAAACCCTTTTAGTTCGGGCGCCAGTGTTATAGTCAATAGGTTTTTTACTGTTTTGATATATGAAATGTATTTCCAACTGCTCCATAGAGGACATCACAAACCTTTCGAAGAAGCTACCCAATTATTATACAAATCCTTTTAGTTCGGGCGCCAGTGTTAGAGTCAATAGGTTTTTTACTGTTTTGATATATGAAATGTATTTCCAACTGCTCCACAGAGGACATCACAAATCTTTCGAAGAAGCTACCCAATTATTATACAAACCCTTTTAGTTCGGGCGCCAGTGTTAGAGGCAGTAGGATTTTGCTGTTCTGAAATGTAGTTCCAACTGCTCCAGTGAGGACACCACTGAGGCTTTTCCGTTGAAGGTATTAGCCCAATTGTATCCACAACCTTTTAGTTCGGGCACCAGTGTTAGAGTCAGTAGGTTTTTACTGTTTTGATATATGAAATGTATTTCCAACTGCTCTACAGAGGACATCACAAACCTTTCGAAGAAGCTACCCAATTATTGTACAAACCCTTTTAGTTCGGGCGCCAGTGTTACAGGCAATAGGTTTTTGCTGTTCTGAAATGTAGTTCCAACTGCTCCAGGGAGGACACCACAGAGGCTTTTCCGCTGAAGGTATTAGCCCAATTGTATCCACAACCTTTTAGTTCGGGCGCCAGTGTTAGAGTCAATAGGTTTTTCCTGTTTTGATATATGAAATGTATTTCCAACTGCTCCATAGAGGACATCACAAACCTTTCGAAGAAGCTACCCAATTATTATACAAATCCTTTTAGTTCGGGCGCCAGTGTTAGAGTCAATAGGTTTTTTACTGTTTTGATATATGAAATGTATTTCCAACTGCTCCACAGAGGACATCACAAATCTTTCGAAGAAGCTACCCAATTATTATACAAACCCTTTTAGTTCGGGCGCCAGTGTTAGAGTCAATAGGTTTTTTACTGTTTTGATATATGAAATGTATTTCCAACTGCTCCACAGAGGACATCACAAACCTTTCGAAGAATCTACCCAATTATTATACAAACCCTTTTAGTTCGGGCGCCAGTGTTAGAGGCAATAGGTTTTTGCTGTTCTGTAATGTAGTTCCAACTGCTCCAGGGAGGACACCACAGAGGCTTTTCCGTTGAAGGAATTAGCCCAATTGTATCAACAACCTTTTAGTTCGGGCGCCAGTTTTAGAGCCAATAGGTTCTTAATGTTTTTATATATGAAATGTATTTCCAACTGCTCCACAGAGGACATCACAAACCTTTCGTAAATGCTACCCAATTATTATACAAATCCTTTTAGTTCGGGCGCCAGTTTTAGAGGCAATAGGTTTTTGCTGTTCTGAAATGTAGTTCCAACTGCTCCAGGGAGGGCACCACAGAGGCTTTTCCGTTGAAGGTATTAGCCCAATTGTACACACAACCTTTTAGTTCGGGCGCCAGTGTTAGAATCAATAGGTTTTTACTGTTTTGATATATGAAATGTATTTCCAACTGCTCCCCAGAGGACATAACAAACTTTTCGAAGAAGCTACCCAATTATTATACAAACCCTTTTAGTTCGGGCGCCAGTGTTAGAGTCAATATGTTTTTTACTGTTTTGATATATGAAATGTATTTCCAACTGCTCCACAGAGGACATCACAAACTTTCCGAAGAAGCTTCCCAATTATTATACAAACCCTTTTAGTTCGGGCGCCAGTGTTAGAGGCAGTAGGTTTTTGCTGTTCTGAAATGTAGTTCCAATTGCTCCAGTGAGGATACCACAGAGGCTTTTCCGTTGAAGGTGTTAGCCCAATTGTATCCACAACCTTTTAGTTCGGGCGCCAGTGTCAGAGTCAATAGGTTCTTACTGTTTTGATATATGAAATGTATTTCCAACTGCTCCACAGAGGACATCACAAACCTTTCGAAGATGCTACCCAATTATTATACAAATCCTTTTAGTTCGGGCGCCAGTGTTAGAGTCAATAGGTTTTTACTGTTTTGATATATGAACTGTATTTCCAACTGCTCCACAGAGCACATCACAAACCTTTCGAAGAAGCTACCCAATTATTATACAAACCCTTTTAGTTCGGGCGCCAGTGTTATAGTCAATAGGTTTTTTACTGTTTTGATATATGAAATGTATTTCCAACTGCTCCATCGAGGACATCACAATCCTTTCGAAGAAGCTACCCAATTATTATACAAATCCTTTTAGTTCGGGCGCCAGTGTTAGAGTCAATAGGTTTTTTACTGTTTTGATATATGAAATGTATTTCCAACTGCTCCACAGAGGACATCACAAATCTTTCGAAGAAGCTACCCAATTATTATACAAACCCTTTTAGTTCGGGCGCCAGTGTTAGAGGCAGTAGGATTTTGCTGTTCTGAAATGTAGTTCCAACTGCTCCAGTGAGGACACCACTGAGGCTTTTCCGTTGAAGGTATTAGCCCAATTGTACACACAACCTTTTAGTTCGGGCGCCAGTGTTAGAGTCAAAAGGTTTTTACTGTTTTGATATATGATATGTATTTCCAACTGCTCCACAGAGGACATAACAAACCTTTCGAAGAATCTACCCAATTATTATACAAACCCTTTTAGTTTGGGCGCCAGTGTTAGAGGCAGTAGGTTTTTGCTGTTCTGAAATGTAGTTCCAACTGCTCCAGCGAGGACACCACAGAGGCTTTTCCGTTGAAGGTATTAGCCCAATTGTACACACAACCTTTTAGTTCGGGCGCCAGTGTTAGAGTCAATAGGTTTTTCCTGTTTTGATATATGAAATGTATTTCCAACTGCTCCATAGAGGACATCACAAACCTTTCGAAGAAGCTACCCAATTATTATACAAATCCTTTTAGTTCGGGCGCCAGTGTTAGAGTCAATAGGTTTTTTACTGTTTTGATATATGAAATGTATTTCCAACTGCTCCACAGAGGACATCACAAATCTTTCGAAGAAGCTACCCAATTATTATACAAACCCTTTTAGTTCGGGCGCCAGTGTTATAGTCAATAGGTTTTTTACTGTTTTGATATATGAAATGTATTTCCAACTGCTCCATAGAGGACATCACAAACCTTTCGAAGAAGCTACCCAATTATTATACAAATCCTTTTAGTTCGGGCGCCAGTGTCAGAGTCAATAGGTTTTTTGCTGTTTTGATATATGAAATGTATTTCCAACTGCTCCACAGAGGACATCACAAATATTTCGAAGAAGCTACCCAATTATTATACAAACCCTTTTAGTTCGGGCGCCAGTGTTAGAGGCAGTAGGTTTTTGCTGTTCTGAAATGTAGTTCCAACTGCTCCAGTGAGGACACCACAGAGGCTTTTCCGTTGAAGGTATTAGCCCAATTGTACACACAACCTTTTAGTTCGGGCGCCAGTGTTAGAGTCAATAGGTTTTTCCTGTTTTGATATATGAAATGTATTTCCAACTGCTCCATAGAGGACATCACAAACCTTTCGAAGAAGCTACCCAATTATTATACAAATCCTTTTAGTTCGGGCGCCAGTGTTAGAGTCAATAGGTTTTTTACTGTTTTGATATATGAAATGTATTTCCAACTGCTCCACAGAGGACATCACAAATCTTTCGAAGAAGCTAACCAATTATTATACAAACCCTTTTAGTTCGGGCGCCAGTGTTAGAGTCAATAGGTTTTTTACTGTTTTGATATATGAAATGTATTTCCAACTGCTCCACAGAGGACATCACAAACCTTTCGAAGAATCTACCCAATTATTATACAAACCCTTTTAGTTCGGGCGCCAGTGTTAGAGGCAATAGGTTTTTGCTGTTCTGTAATGTAGTTCCAACTGCTCCAGGGAGGACACCACAGAGGCTTTTCCGTTGAAGGAATTAGCCCAATTGTATCAACAACCTTTTAGTTCGGGCGCCAGTTTTAGAGCCAATAGGTTCTTAATGTTTTTATATATGAAATGTATTTCCAACTGCTCCACAGAGGACATCACAAACCTTTCGTAAATGCTACCCAATTATTATACAAATCCTTTTAGTTCGGGCGCCAGTTTTAGAGGCAATAGGTTTTTGCTGTTCTGAAATGTAGTTCCAACTGCTCCAGGGAGGGCACCACAGAGGCTTTTCCGTTGAAGGTATTAGCCCAATTGTACACACAACCTTTTAGTTCGGGCGCCAGTGTTAGAATCAATAGGTTTTTACTGTTTTGATATATGAAATGTATTTCCAACTGCTCCCCAGAGGACATAACAAACTTTTCGAAGAAGCTACCCAATTATTATACAAACCCTTTTAGTTCGGGCGCCAGTGTTAGAGTCAATATGTTTTTTACTGTTTTGATATATGAAATGTATTTCCAACTGCTCCACAGAGGACATCACAAACTTTCCGAAGAAGCTTCCCAATTATTATACAAACCCTTTTAGTTCGGGCGCCAGTGTTAGAGGCAGTAGGTTTTTGCTGTTCTGAAATGTAGTTCCAATTGCTCCAGTGAGGATACCACAGAGGCTTTTCCGTTGAAGGTGTTAGCCCAATTGTATCCACAACCTTTTAGTTCGGGCGCCAGTGTCAGAGTCAATAGGTTCTTACTGTTTTGATATATGAAATGTATTTCCAACTGCTCCACAGAGGACATCACAAACCTTTCGAAGATGCTACCCAATTATTATACAAATCCTTTTAGTTCGGGCGCCAGTGTTAGAGTCAATAGGTTTTTACTGTTTTGATATATGAACTGTATTTCCAACTGCTCCACAGAGCACATCACAAACCTTTCGAAGAAGCTACCCAATTATTATACAAACCCTTTTAGTTCGGGCGCCAGTGTTATAGTCAATAGGTTTTTTACTGTTTTGATATATGAAATGTATTTCCAACTGCTCCATCGAGGACATCACAATCCTTTCGAAGAAGCTACCCAATTATTATACAAATCCTTTTAGTTCGGGCGCCAGTGTTAGAGTCAATAGGTTTTTTACTGTTTTGATATATGAAATGTATTTCCAACTGCTCCACAGAGGACATCACAAATCTTTCGAAGAAGCTACCCAATTATTATACAAACCCTTTTAGTTCGGGCGCCAGTGTTAGAGGCAGTAGGATTTTGCTGTTCTGAAATGTAGTTCCAACTGCTCCAGTGAGGACACCACTGAGGCTTTTCCGTTGAAGGTATTAGCCCAATTGTACACACAACCTTTTAGTTCGGGCGCCAGTGTTAGAGTCAAAAGGTTTTTACTGTTTTGATATATGATATGTATTTCCAACTGCTCCACAGAGGACATAACAAACCTTTCGAAGAATCTACCCAATTATTATACAAACCCTTTTAGTTTGGGCGCCAGTGTTAGAGGCAGTAGGTTTTTGCTGTTCTGAAATGTAGTTCCAACTGCTCCAGCGAGGACACCACAGAGGCTTTTCCGTTGAAGGTATTAGCCCAATTGTACACACAACCTTTTAGTTCGGGCGCCAGTGTTAGAGTCAATAGGTTTTTCCTGTTTTGATATATGAAATGTATTTCCAACTGCTCCATAGAGGACATCACAAACCTTTCGAAGAAGCTACCCAATTATTATACAAATCCTTTTAGTTCGGGCGCCAGTGTTAGAGTCAATAGGTTTTTTACTGTTTTGATATATGAAATGTATTTCCAACTGCTCCACAGAGGACATCACAAATCTTTCGAAGAAGCTACCCAATTATTATACAAACCCTTTTAGTTCGGGCGCCAGTGTTATAGTCAATAGGTTTTTTACTGTTTTGATATATGAAATGTATTTCCAACTGCTCCATAGAGGACATCACAAACCTTTCGAAGAAGCTACCCAATTATTATACAAACCCTTTTAGTTCGGGCGCCAGTGTTAGAGGCAGTAGGTTTTTGCTGTTCTGAAATGTAGTTCCAACTGCTCCAGTGAGGACACCACAGAGGCTTTTCCGTTGAAGGTATTAGCCCAATTGTACACACAACCTTTTAGTTCGGGCGCCAGTGTTAGAGTCAAAAGGTTTTTACTGTTTTGATATATGAAATGTATTTCCAACTACTCTACAGAGGACATCACAAACCTTTCGAAGAAGCTACCCAATTATTATACAAACCCTTTTAGTTCGGGCGCCAGTGTTAGAGGCAGTAGGTTTTTGCTGTTCTGAAATGTAGTTCCAACTGCTCCAGCGAGGACACCACAGAGGCTTTTCCGTTGAAGGTATTAGCCCAATTGTACACACAACCTTTTAGTTCGGGCGCCAGTGTTAGAGTCAATAGGTTTTTACTGTTTTGATATATGAAATGTATTTCCAACTGCTCCACAGAGGACATCACAAACCTTTCGAAGAAGATACCCAATTATTATACAAACCCTTCTTGTTCGGGCGCCAGTGTTAGATTCAATAGGTTTTTACTGTTTTGATATATGAAATGTATTTCCAACTGCTCCACAGAGGACATCACAAACGTTTCGAAGAAGCTACCCAATTATTATACAAACCCTTTTAGTTCGGGCGCCAGTGTTAGAATCAATAGGTTTTTTACTGTTTTGATATATGAAATGTATTTCCAACTGCTCCACAGAGGAGATTACAAACCTTTCGAAGAATGTACCCAATTATTATATAAACCCTTTTAGATCGGGCGCCAGTTTTAGAGGCGATAGGTTTTTGCTGTTCTGAAATGTAGTTCCAACTGCTCCAGGGAGGACACCACAGAGGCTTTTCCGTTGAAGGTATTAGCCCAATTGTATCCACAACCTTTTAGTTCGGGCGCCAGTGTTAGAGTCAATATGTTTTAACTGTTTTGATATATGAAATGTATTTCCAAATGCTCCACAGAGGACATCACAAACATTCGAAGATGCTACCCAATTATTATACAAACCCTTTTAGTTCGGGCGCCAGTGTTAGAGGTAATAGGTTTTTGCTGTTCTGAAATGTAGTTCCAACTGCTCCAGGGAGGACACCACAGAGGCTTTTTCGTTGAAGGTATTAGCCCAATTATATCCACAACCTTTTAGTTCGGGCGCCAGTGTTAGAGTCAATAGGTTTTTACTGTTTTGATATATGAAATGTATTTCCAACTGCTCTACAGAGGACATCACAAACCTTTCGAAGAAGCTACCCAATTATTGTACAAACCCTTTTAGTTTGGGCGCCAGTGTTACAGGCAATAGGTTTTTGCTGTTCTGAAATGTAGTCCCAACTGCTCCAGGGAGGACACCACAGAAGCTTTTCCGTTGAAGGTATTAGCCCGATTGTATCCACAACCTTTTAGTTCGGGCGCCAGTGTTAGAGTCAATAGGTTTTTACTGTTTTGATATATGAAATGTATTTCCAACTGCTCCACAGAGGACATCACAAACCTTTCGAAGAAGCTACCCAATTATTATACAAACCCTTTTAGTTCGGGCACCAGTGTTAGAGGCAATAGGTTTTTGCTGTTCTGAAATGTAGTTCCAACTGCTCCAGGGAGGACACCACAGAGGCTTTTCCGTTGAAGGTATTAGCCCAATTGTATCCACAACCTTTTAGTTCGGGCGCCAGTGTTAAAGTCAATAGGTTTTTACTCTTTCGATATATGAAATGTATTTCCAACTGCTCCACAGAGGACATCACAAACCTTTCGAAGATGCTACCCAATTATTATACAAACCCTTTTAGTTCGGGCGCCAGTTTTAGAGGCAATAGGTTTTTGCTGTTCTGAAATGTAGTTCCAACTGCTCCAGGGAGGACACCACAGAGGCTTTTTCGTTGAAGGTATTAGCCCAATTGTATCCACAACCTTTTAGTTCGGGCGCCAGTGTTAGAGTCAATAGGTTTTTACTGTTTTGATATATGAAATGTATTTCCAACTGCTCCACAGAGGACATCACAAACCTTTCGAAGAAGCTACCCAATTATTATACAAACCCTTTTAGTTCGGGCGCCAGTTTTAGAGGCAGTAGGTTTTTGCTGTTCTGAAATGTAGTTCCAACTGCTCCAGCGAGGACACCACAGAGGCTTTTCCGTTGAAGGTATTAGCCCAATTGTACACACAACCTTTTAGTTCGGGCGCCAGTGTTAGAGTCAATAGGTTTTTATTGTTTTGATATATGAAATGTATTTCCAACTGCTCCACAGAGGACATCACAAACCTTTCGAAGAATCTACCCAATTATTATACAAACCCTTTTAGATCGGGCGCCAGTGTTAGAGGCAATAGGTTTTTGCTGTTCTGAAATGTAGTTCCAACTGCTCCAGGGAGGACACCACAGAAGCTTTTCCGTTGAAGGTATTAGCCCAATTGCATCCACAACCTTTTAGTTCGGGCGCTGCTCCACAGAGGACATCACAAAACTTTCGAAGATGCTTCCCAATCATTATACAAACCCCTTTAGTTCGGCCGCCGGTGTTAGAGGCAATAGGTTTTGCTGTTCTGAAATGTAGTTCCAACTCCTCCAGGGAGGACACCACAGAGGCTTTTCCGTTGAAGGTATTAGCCCAATTGTATCCACAACCTTTTAGTTCGGGCGCCAGTGTTAGAGTCAATATGTTTTAACTGTTTTGATATATGAAATGTATTTCCAAATGCTCCACAGAGGACATCACAAACATTCGCAGATGCTACCCAATTATTATACAAACCCTTTTAGTTCGGGCGCCAGTGTTAGAGGTAATAGGTTTTTGCTGTTCTGAAATGTAGTTCCAACTGCTCCAGGGAGGACACCAGAGAGGCTTTTCCGTTGAAGGTATTAGCCTAATTGTATCCACAACCTATTAGTTCGGGCGCCAGTGTTAGAGTCAATAGGTTTTTACTGTTTTGATATATGAAATGTATTTCCAACTGCTCCACAGAGGACATCACAAACCTTTCGAAGAAGGTACCCAATTATTATACAAACCCTTCTTGTTCGGGCGCCAGTGTTAGATTCAATAGGTTTTTACTGTTTTGATATATGAAATGTATTTCCAACTGCTCTGCAGAGGACATCACAAACCTTTCGAAGAAGCTACCCAATTATTGTACAAACCCTTTTAGTTCGGGCGCCAGTGTTACAGGCAATAGGTTTTTGCTGTTCTGAAATGTAGTCCCAACTGCTCCAGGGAGGACACCACAGAGGCTTTTCCGTTGAAGGTATTAGCCCAATTGTATCCACAACCTTTTAGTTCGGGCGCCAGAGTTAGAGTCAATAGGTTTTTACTGTTTTGATATATGAAATGTATTTCCAACTGCTCCACAGAGGACATCACAAACCTTTCGAAGAAGCTACCCAATTATTATACAAACCCTTTTAGTTCTGGCGCCAGTGTTAGAGGCAATAGGTTTTTGCTGTTCTGAAATATAGTTTCAACTGCTCCAGGGAGGACACCACAGAAGCTTTTCCGTTGAAGGTATTAGCCCAATTGTATCCACAACCTTTTAGTTCGGGCGCCAGTGTTAGATTCAATAGGTTTTTTACTGTTTTGATATATGAAATGTATTTCCAACTGCTCCACAGATGACATCACAAACCTTTCGAAGAAGCTACCCAATTATTATACAAACCCTTTTAGTTCGGGCGCCAGTTTTAGAGTCAATAGGTTTTTTACTGTTTTGATATATGAAATGTATTTCCAACTGCTCCACAGAGGACATCACAAACCTTTCGAAGAATCTACCCAATTATTATACAAACCCTTTTAGTTCGGGCGCCAGTGTTAGAGGCAATAGGTTTTTGCTGTTCTGAAATGTAGTTCCAACTGCTCCAGGGAGGACACCACAGAGGCTTTTCCGTTGAAGGAATTAGCCCAATTGTATCCACAACCTTTTAGTTCGGGCGCCAGTGTTAGAGTCAATAGGTTTTTACTGTTTTGATATATGAAATGTATTTCCAACTGCTCCACAGATGACATCACAAACCTTTCGAAGAAGCTACCCAATTATTATACAATTCCTTTTAGTTCGGGCGCCAGTTTTAGAGGCAATAGGTTTTTGCTGTTCTGAAATGCAGTTCCAACTGCTCCAGGGAGGACACCACGAAGGCTTTTCTGTTGAAGGTATAAGCCCAATTGTATCCACAAACTTTTAGTTCGGGCGCCAGTGTTAGAGTCATTAGGTTTTTACTGTTTTGATATCTGAAATATATTTCCAACTGCTCCACAGATGACATCACAAACCTTTCGAAGAAGCTACCCAATTATTATACAATTCCTTTTAGTTCGGGCTCGAGTGTTAGAGTCATTAGGTTTTTACTGGTTTGATATATGAAATGTATTTCCAACTGCTCCACAGATGACATCACAAACCTTTCGAAGAAGCTACCCAATTATTATACAAACCCTTTTAGTTCGGGCGCCAGTTTTAGAGTCAATAGGTTTTTTACTGTTTTGATATATGAAATGTATTTCCAACTGCTCCACAGAGGACATCACAAAACTTTCGAAGAATCTACCCAATTATTATACAAACCCTTTTAGTTCGGGCGCCAGTGTTAGAGGCAATAGGTTTTTGCGGTTCTGAAATGTAGTTCCAACTGCTCCAGGGAGGACACCACAGAGGCTTTTCCGTTGAAGGAATTAGCCCAATTGTATCCACGACCTTTTAGTTCGGGCGCCAGTTTTAGAGCCAATAGGTTCTTAATGTTTTGATATATGAAATGTATTTCCAACTGCTCCACAGAGGACATCACAAACCTTTCGAAGATGCTACCCAATTATTATACAAATCCTTTTAGTTCGGGCGCCAGTTTTAGAGGCAATAGGTTTTTGCTGTTCTGAAATGTAGTTCCAACTGCTCCAGGGAGGGCACCACAGAGGCTTTTCCGTTGAAGGTATTAGCCGAATTGTACACACAACCTTTTAGTTCGGGCGCCAGAGTTAGAATCAATAGGTTTTTTACTGTTTTGATATATGAAATGTATTTCCAACTGCTCCCCAGAGGACATCACAAACTTTTCGATGAAGCTACCCAATTATTATACAAACCCTTTTAGTTCGGGCGCCAGTGTTAGAGTCAATAGGTTTTTTACTGTTTTGATATATGAAATGTATTTCCAACTGCTCCACAGAGGACATCACAAACTTGTCGAAGAAGCTACCCAATTATTATACAAACCCTTTTAGTTCGGGCGGCAGTGTTAGAGGCACTAGGTTTTTGCTGTTCTGAAATGTAGTTCCAATTGCTCCAGTGAGGACACCACAGAGGCTTTTCCGTTGAAGGTATTAGCCCAATTGTACACACAACCTTTTAGTTCGGGCGCCAGTGTTAGAGTCAATAGGTTTTTACTGTTTTGATATATGAAATGTATTTCCAACTGCTCCACAGAGGACATCACAAACCTTTCGAAGAATCTACCCAATTATTATACAAACCCTTTTAGTTCGGGCGCCTGTGTTAGAGTCAATAGGTTTTTACTGTTTTGATATATGAAATGTATTTCCAACTGCTCCACAGAGGACATCACAAACCTTTTGAAGAATCTACACAATTATTATACAAACCCTTTTAGTTCGGGCGCCAGTGTTATAGGCAATAGGTTTTTGCTGTTCTGAAATGTAGTTCCAACTGCTCCAGCGAGGACACCAGAGAGGCTTTTCCGTTGAAGGTATTAGCCTAATTGTATCCACAACCTTTTAGTTCGGGCGCCAGTGTTAGAGTCAATAGGTTTTTACTGTTTTGATATATGAAATGTATTTCCAACTGCAACACAGACGACATCACAAACCTTTCGAAGAAGGTACCCAATTATTATACAAACCCTTCTTGTTCGGGCGCCAGTGTTAGATTCAATAGGTTTTTACTGTTTTGATATATGAAATGTATTTCCAACTGCTCCACAGAGGACATCACAAACCTTTCGAAGAATCTACCCAATTATTATACAAACCCCTTTAGTTCGTGCGCCAGGTTTAGAGGCAATAAGTTTTTGCTGTTCTGAAATGTAGTTCCAACTGCTCCAGGGAGGACACCACAGAGGCTTTTCCGTTGAAGGTATTAGCCCAATTGTATCCACAACCTTTTAGTTCGGGCGCCAGTGTTAAAGTCAATAGGTTTTTACTCTTTCGATATATGAAATATATTTCCAACTGCTCCACAGAGGACATCACAAACCTTTCGAAGATGCTACCCAATTATTATACAAACCCTTTTAGTTCGGGCGCCAGTTTTAGAGGCAATAGGTTTTTGCTGTTCTGAAATGTAGTTCCAACTGCTCCAGGGAGGACACCACAGAGGCTTTTTCGTTGAAGGTATTAGCCCAATTATATCCACAACCTTTTAGTTCGGGCGCCAGTGTTAGAGTCAATAGGTTTTTACTGTTTTGATATATGAAATGTATTTCCAACTGCTCTACAGAGGACATCACAAACCTTTCGAAGAAGCTACCCAATTATTGTACAAACCCTTTTAGTTCGGGCGCCAGTGTTACAGGCAATAAGTTTTTGCTGTTCTGAAATGTAGTCCCAACTGCTCCAGGGAGGACACCACAGAGGCTTTTCCGTTGAAGGTATTAGCCCAATTGTATCCACAACCTTTTAGTTCGGGCGCCAGTGTTAGAGTCAATAGGTTTTTACTGTTTTGATATATGAAATGTATTTCCAACTGCTCCACAGAGGACATCACAAACCTTTCGAAGAAGCTACCCAATTATTATACAAACCCTTTTAGTTCGGGCGCCAGTGTTAGAGGCAATAGAGTTTTTGCTGTTCTGAAATGTAGTTTCAACTGCTCCAGGGAGGACACCACAGAAGCTTTTCCGTTGAAGGTATTAGCCCAATTGTATCCACAACCTTTTAGTTCGGGCGCCAGTGTTAGATTCAATAGGTTTTTTACTGTTTTGATATATGAAATGTATTTCCAACTGCTCCACAGATGACATCACAAACCTTTCGAAGAAGCTACCCAATTATTACACAAACCCTTTTATTTCGGGCGCCAGTGTTAGAGGCAATAGGTTTTTGCTGTTCTGAAATGTAGTTCCAACTGCTCCAGGGAGGACACCACAGAGGCTTTTCCGTTGAAGGTATTAGCCCAATTGTATCCACAACCTTTTAGTTCGGGCGCCAGTGTTAAAGTCAATAGGTTTTTACTCTTTCGATATATGAAATGTATTTCCAACTGCTCCACAGAGGACATCACAAACCTTTCGAAGATGCTACCCAATTATTATACAAACCCTTTTAGTTCGGGCGCCAGTTTTAGAGGCAATAGGTTTTTGCTGTTCTGAAATGTAGTTCCAACTGCTCCAGGGAGGACACCACAGAGGCTTTTTCGTTGAAGGTATTAGCCCAATTGTATCCACAACCTTTTAGTTCGGGCGCCAGTGTTAGAGTCAATAGGTTTTTACTGTTTTGATATATGAAATGTATTTCCAACTGCTCCACAGAGGACATCACAAACCTTTCGAAGAAGCTACCCAATTATTATACAAACCCTTTTAGTTCGGGCGCCAGTTTTAGAGGCAATAGGTTTTTGCTGTTCTGAAATGTAGTTCCAACTGCTCCAGGGAGGACACCACAGAGGCTTTTCCGTTGAAGGTATTAGCCCAATTGTATCCACAACCTTTTAGTTCGGGCGCCAGTGTTAGAGTCAATATGTTTTAACTGTTTTGATATATGAAATGTATTTCCAAATTCTCCACAGAGGACATCACAAACATTCGAAGATGCTACCCAATTATTATACAAACCCTTTTAGTTCGGGCGCCAGTGTTAGAGGTAATAGGTTTTTGCTGTTCTGAAATGTAGTTCCAACTGCTCCAGGGAGGACACCAGAGAGGCTTTTCCGTTGAAGGTATTAGCCTAATTGTATCCACAACCTTTTAGTTCGGGCGCCAGTGTTAGAGTCAATAGGTTTTTACTGTTTTGATATATGAAATGTATTTCCAACTGCTCCACAGAGGACATCACAAACCTTTCGAAGAAGGTACCCAATTATTATACAAACCCTTCTTGTTCGGGCGCCAGTTTTAGATTCAATAGGTTTTTACTGTTTTGATATATGAAATGTATTTCCAACTGCTCCACAGAGGACATCACAAACCTTTCGAAGAATCTACCCAATTATTATACAAACCCCTTTAGTTCGGGCGCCAGGTTTAGAGGCAATAGGTTTTTGCTGTTCTGAAATGTAGTTCCAACTGCTCCAGGGAGGACACCACAGAGGCTTTTCCGTTGAAGGTATTAGCCCAATTGTATCCACAACCTTTTAGTTCGGGCGCCAGTGTTAAAGTCAATAGGTTTTTACTCTTTCGATATATGAAATGTATTTCCAACTGCTCCACAGAGGACATCACAAAACTTTCGAAGATGCTACCCAATTATTATACAAACCCTTTTAGTTCGGGCGCCAGTTTTAGAGGCAATAGGTTTTTGCTGTTCTGAAATGTAGTTCCAACTGCTCCAGGAAGGACACCACAGAGGCTTTTTCGTTGAAGGTATTAGCCCAATTATATCCACAACCTTTTAGTTCGGGCGCCAGTGTTAGAGTCAATAAGTTTTTACTGTTTTGATATATGAAATGTATTTCCAACTGCTCTACAGAGGACATCACAAACCTTTCTAAGAAGCTACCCAATTATTGTACAAACCCTTTTAGTTCGGGCGCCAGTGTTACAGGCAATAGGTTTTTGCTGTTCTGAAATGTAGTCCCAACTGCTCCAGGGAGGACACCACAGAGGCTTTTCCGTTGAAGGTATTAGCCCAATTGTATCCACAACCTTTTAGTTCGGGCGCCAGTGTTAGAGTCAATAGGTTTTTACTGTTTTGATATATGAAATGTATTTCCAACTGCTCCACAGAGGACATCACAAACCTTTCGAAGAAGCTACCCAATTATTATACAAACCCTTTTAGTTCTGGCGCCAGTGTTAGAGGCAATAGGTTTTTGCTGTTCTGAAATGTAGTTTCAACTGCTCCAGGGAGGACACCACAGAAGCTTTTCCGTTGAAGGTATTAGCCCAATTGTATCCACAACCTTTTAGTTCGGGCGCCAGTGTTAGATTCAATAGGTTTTTTACTGTTTTGATATATGAAATGTATTTCCAACTGCTCCACAGATGACATCACAAACCTTTCGAAGAAGCTACCCAATTATTATACAAACCCTTTTAGTTCGGGCGCCAGTTTTAGAGTCAATAGGTTTTTTACTGTTTTGATATATGAAATGTATTTCCAACTGCTCCACAGAGGACATCACAAACCTTTCGAAGAATCTACCCAATTATTATACAAACCCTTTTAGTTCGGGCGCCAGTGTTAGAGGCAATAGGTTTTTGCTGTTCTGAAATGTAGTTCCAACTGCTCCAGGGAGGACACCACAGAGGCTTTTCCGTTGAAAGAATTAGCCCAATTGTATCCACAACCTTTAAGTTCGGGCGCCAGTGTTAGAGTCAATAGGTTTTTACTGTTTTGATATATGAAATGTATTTCCAACTGCTCCACAGATGACATCACAAACCTTTCGAAGAAGCTACCCAATTATTATACAATTCCTTTTAGTTCGGGCGCCAGTTTTAGAGGCAATAGGTTTTTGCTGTTCTGAAATGCAGTTCCAACTGCTCCAGGGAGGACACCACGAAGGCTTTTCTGTTGAAGGTATTAGCCCAATTGTATCCACAAACTTTTAGTTCGGGCGCCAGTGTTAGAGTCATTAGGTTTTTACTGTTTTGATATCTGAAATATATTTCCAACTGCTCCACAGATGACATCACAAACCTTTCGAAGAAGCTACCCAATTATTATACAATTCCTTTTAGTTCGGGCTCCAGTGTTAGAGTCATTAGGTTTTTACTGTTTTGATATATGAAATGTATTTCCAACTGCTCCACAGATGACATCACAAACCTTTCGAAGAAGCTACCCAATTATTATACAAACCCTTTTAGTTCGGGCGCCAGTTTTAGAGTCAATAGGTTTTTTACTGTTTTGATATATGAAATGTATTTCCAACTGCTCCACAGAGGACATCACAAAACTTTCGAAGAATCTACCCAATTATTATACAAACCCTTTTAGTTCGCGCGCCAGTGTTAGAGGCAATAGGTTTTTGCGGTTCTGAAATGTAGTTCCAACTGCTCCAGGGAGGACACCACAGAGGCTTTTCCGTTGAAGTAATTAGCCCAATTGTATCCACAACCTTTTAGTTCGGCGCCAGTTTTAGAGCCAATAGGTTCTTAATGTTTTGATATATGAAATGTATTTCCAACTGCTCCACAGAGGACATCACAAACCTTTCGAAGATGCTACCCAATTATTATACAAATCCTTTTAGTTCGGGCGCCAGTTTTAGAGGCAATAGGTTTTTGCTGTTCTGAAATGTAGTTCCAACTGCTCCAGGGAGGGCACCACAGAGGCTTTTCCGTTGAAGGTATTAGCCGAATTGTACACACAACCTTTTAGTTCGGGCGCCACTGTTAGAATCAATAGGTTTTTTACTGTTTTGATATATGAAATGTATTTCCAACTGCTCCCCAGAGGACATCACAAACTTTTCGAAGAAGCTACCCAATTATTATACAAACCCTTTTAGTTCGGGCGCCAGTGTTAGAGTCAATAGGTTTTTACTGTTTTGATATATGAAATGTATTTCCAACTGCTCCACAGAGGACATCGCAAACCTTTTGAAGAATCTACACAATTATTATACAAACCCTTTTAGTTCGGGCGCCAGTGTTAGAGGCAATAGGTTTTTGCTGTTCTGAAATGTAGTTCCAACTGCTCCAGGGAGGACACCACAGAGGCTTTACCGTTGAAGGTATTAGCCCAATTGTATCCACAACCTTTTAGTTCGGGCGCCAGTGTTAGAGTCAATAGGTTCTTACTGTTTTGATATATGAAATGTATTTCCAACTGCTCCACAGAGGACATCACAAACTTTTCGAAGATGCTACCCAATTATTATACAAATCCTTTTAGTTCGGGCGCCAGTGTTAGAGTCAATAGGTTTTTTACTGTTTTGATATATGAAATGTATTTCCAACTGCTCCACAGAGGACATCACAAATCTTTCGAAGAAGCTACCCAATTATTATACAAACCCTTTTAGTTCGGGCGCCAGTGTTAGAGGCACTAGGTTTTTGCTGTTCTGAAATGTAGTTCCAATTGCTCCAGTGAGGACACCACAGAGGCTTTTCCGTTGAAGGTATTAGCCCAATTGTACACACAACCTTTTAGTTCGGGCGCCAGTGTTAGAGTCAATAGGTTTTTACTGTTTTGATATATGAAATGTATTTCCAACTGCTCCACAGAGGACATCACAAACCTTTCGAAGAATCTACCCAATTATTATACAAACTCTTTTAGTTCGGGCGCCAGTGTTAGAGGCAATAGGTTTTAGCTGTTCTGAAATGTAGTTCCAACTGCTCCAGGGAGGACACCACAGAAGCTTTTCCGTTGAAGGTATTAGCCCAATTGTATCCACAACCTTTTAGTTCGGGCGCCAGTGTTAGAGTCAATAGGTTTTTACTGTTTCGATATATGAAATGTATTTCCAACTGCTCCACAGAGGACATCACAAACCTTTCGAAGATGCTACCCAATTATTATACAAACCCTTTTAGTTCGGGCGCCAGTGTTAGAGGCAATAGGTTTTTGCTGTTCTGAAATGTAGTTCCAACTGCTCCAGGGAGGACACCACAGAGGCTTTACCGTTGAAGGTATTAGCCCAATTGTATCCACAACCTTTTAGTTCGGGCGCCAGTGTTAGAGTCAATAGGTTCTTACTGTTATGATATATGAAATGTATTTCCAACTGCTCCACAGAGGACATCACAAACCTTTCGAAGATGCTACCCAATTATTATACAAATCCTTTTAGTTCGGGCGCCAGTGTTAGAGTCAATAGGTTTTTTACTGTTTTGATATATGAAATGTATTTCCAACTGCTCCACAGAGGACATCACAAATCTTTCGAAGAAGCTACCCAATTATTATACAAACCCTTTTAGTTCGGGCGCCAGTGTTAGAGGCAGTAGGTTTTTGCTGTTCTGAAATGTAGTTCCAACTGCTCCAGTGAGGACACCACAGAGGCTTTTCCGTTGAAGGTATTAGCCCAATTGTACACACAACCTTTTAGTTCGGGCGCCAGTGTTAGAGTCAAAAGGTTTTTACTGTTTTGATATATGAAATGTATTTCCAACTACTCTACAGAGGACATCACAAACCTTTCGAAGAAGCTACCCAATTATTATACAAACCCTTTTAGTTCGGGCGCCAGTGTTAGAGGCAGTAGGTTTTTGCTGTTCTGAAATGTAGTTCCAACTGCTCCAGCGAGGACACCACAGAGGCTTTTCCGTTGAAGGTATTAGCCCAATTGTACACACAACCTTTTACTTCGGGCGCCAGTGTTAGAGTCAATAGGTTTTTACTGTTTTGATATATGAAATGTATTTCCAACTGCTCCACAGAGGACATCACAAACCTTTCGAAGAAGATACCCAATTATTATACAAACCCTTCTTGTTCGGGCGCCAGTGTTAAATTCAATAGGTTTTTACTGTTTTGATATATGAAATGTATTTCCAACTGCTCCACAGAGGACATCACAAACCTTTCGAAGAAGCTACCCAATTATTATACAAACCCTTTTAGTTCTGGCGCCAGTGTTAGAGGCAATAGGTTTTTGCTGTTCTGAAATGTAGTTTCAACTGCTCCAGGGAGGACACCACAGAAGCTTTTCCGTTGAAGGTATTAGCCCAATTGTATCCACAACCTTTTAGTTCGGGCGCCAGTGTTAGATTCAATAGGTTTTTTACTGTTTTGATATATGAAATGTATTTCCAACTGCTCCACAGATGACATCACAAACCTTTCGAAGAAGCTACCCAATTATTATACAAACCCTTTTAGTTCGGGCGCCAGTTTTAGAGTCAATAGGTTTTTTACTGTTTTGATATATGAAATGTATTTCCAACTGCTCCACAGAGGACATCACAAACCTTTCGAAGAATCTACCCAATTATTATACAAACCCTTTTAGTTCGGGCGCCAGTGTTAGAGGCAATATGTTTTTGCTGTTCTGAAATGTAGTTCCAACTGCTCCAGGGAGGACACCACAGAGGCTTTTCCCTTGAAGGAATTAGCCCAATTGTATCCACAACCTTTAAATTCGGGCGCCAGTGTTAGAGTCAATAGGTTTTTACTGTTTTGATATATGAAATGTATTTCCAACTGCTCCACAGATGACATCACAAACCTTTCGAAGAAGCTACCCAATTATTATACAATTCCTTTTAGTTCGGGCGCCAGTTTTAGAGGCAATAGGTTTTTGCTGTTCTGAAATGCAGTTCCAACTGCTCCAGGGAGGACACCACGAAGGCTTTTCTGTTGAAGGTATTAGCCCAATTGTATCCACAAACTTTTAGTTCGGGCGCCAGTGTTAGAGTCATTAGGTTTTTACTGTTTTGATATCTGAAATATATTTCCAACTGCTCCACAGATGACATCACAAACCTTTCGAAGAAGCTACCCAATTATTATACAATTCCTTTTAGTTCGGGCTCCAGTGTTAGAGTCAATAGGTTTTTACTGTTTTGATATATGAAATGTATTTCCAACTGCTCCACAGAGGACATCGCAAACCTTTTGAAGAATCTACACAATTATTATACAAACCCTTTTAGTTCGGGCGCCAGTGTTAGAGGCAATAGGTTTTTTCTGTTCTGAAATGTAGTTCCAACTGCTCCAGGGAGGACACCACAGAGGCTTTACCGTTGAAGGTATTAGCCCAATTGTATCCACAACCTTTTAGTTCGGGCGCCAGTGTTAGAGTCAATAGGTTCTTACTGTTTTGATATATGAAATGTATTTCCAACTGCTCCACAGAGGACATCACAAACTTTTCGAAGATGCTACCCAATTATTATACAAATCCTTTTAGTTCGGGCGCCAGTGTTAGAGTCAATAGGTTTTTTACTGTTTTGATATATGAAATGTATTTCCAACTGCTCCACAGAGGACATCACAAATCTTTCGAAGAAGCTACCCAATTATTATACAAACCCTTTTAGTTCGGGCGCCAGTGTTAGAGGCACTAGGTTTTTGCTGTTCTGAAATGTAGTTCCAATTGCTCCAGTGAGGACACCACAGAGGCTTTTCCGTTGAAGGTATTAGCCCAATTGTACACACAACCTTTTAGTTCGGGCGCCAGTGTTAGAGTCAATAGGTTTTTACTGTTTTGATATATGAAATGTATTTCCAACTGCTCCACAGAGGACATCACAAACCTTTCGAAGAATCTACCCAATTATTATACAAACTCTTTTAGTTCGGGCGCCAGTGTTAGAGGCAATAGGTTTTAGCTGTTCTGAAATGTAGTTCCAACTGCTCCAGGGAGGACACCACAGAAGCTTTTCCGTTGAAGGTATTAGCCCAATTGTATCCACAACCTTTTAGTTCGGGCGCCAGTGTTAGAGTCAATAGGTTTTTACTGTTTCGATATATGAAATGTATTTCCAACTGCTCCACAGAGGACATCACAAACCTTTCGAAGATGCTACCCAATTATTATACAAACCCTTTTAGTTCGGGCGCCAGTGTTAGAGGCAATAGGTTTTTGCTGTTCTGAAATGTAGTTCCAACTGCTCCAGGGAGGACACCACAGAGGCTTTACCGTTGAAGGTATTAGCCCAATTGTATCCACAACCTTTTAGTTCGGGCGCCAGTGTTAGAGTCAATAGGTTCTTACTGTTATGATATATGAAATGTATTTCCAACTGCTCCACAGAGGACATCACAAACCTTTCGAAGATGCTACCCAATTATTATACAAATCCTTTTAGTTCGGGCGCCAGTGTTAGAGTCAATAGGTTTTTTACTGTTTTGATATATGAAATGTATTTCCAACTGCTCCACAGAGGACATCACAAATCTTTCGAAGAAGCTACCCAATTATTATACAAACCCTTTTAGTTCGGGCGCCAGTGTTAGAGGCAGTAGGTTTTTGCTGTTCTGAAATGTAGTTCCAACTGCTCCAGTGAGGACACCACAGAGGCTTTTCCGTTGAAGGTATTAGCCCAATTGTACACACAACCTTTTAGTTCGGGCGCCAGTGTTAGAGTCAAAAGGTTTTTACTGTTTTGATATATGAAATGTATTTCCAACTACTCTACAGAGGACATCACAAACCTTTCGAAGAAGCTACCCAATTATTATACAAACCCTTTTAGTTCGGGCGCCAGTGTTAGAGGCAGTAGGTTTTTGCTGTTCTGAAATGTAGTTCCAACTGCTCCAGCGAGGACACCACAGAGGCTTTTCCGTTGAAGGTATTAGCCCAATTGTACACACAACCTTTTACTTCGGGCGCCAGTGTTAGAGTCAATAGGTTTTTACTGTTTTGATATATGAAATGTATTTCCAACTGCTCCACAGAGGACATCACAAACCTTTCGAAGAAGATACCCAATTATTATACAAACCCTTCTTGTTCGGGCGCCAGTGTTAAATTCAATAGGTTTTTACTGTTTTGATATATGAAATGTATTTCCAACTGCTCCACAGAGGACATCACAAACCTTTCGAAGAAGCTACCCAATTATTATACAAACCCTTTTAGTTCTGGCGCCAGTGTTAGAGGCAATAGGTTTTTGCTGTTCTGAAATGTAGTTTCAACTGCTCCAGGGAGGACACCACAGAAGCTTTTCCGTTGAAGGTATTAGCCCAATTGTATCCACAACCTTTTAGTTCGGGCGCCAGTGTTAGATTCAATAGGTTTTTTACTGTTTTGATATATGAAATGTATTTCCAACTGCTCCACAGAGGACATCACAAACCTTTCGAAGAATCTACCCAATTATTATACAAACCCTTTTAGTTCGGGCGCCAGTGTTAGAGGCAATATGTTTTTGCTGTTCTGAAATGTAGTTCCAACTGCTCCAGGGAGGACACCACAGAGGCTTTTCCCTTGAAGGAATTAGCCCAATTGTATCCACAACCTTTAAATTCGGGCGCCAGTGTTAGAGTCAATAGGTTTTTACTGTTTTGATATATGAAATGTATTTCCAACTGCTCCACAGATGACATCACAAACCTTTCGAAGAAGCTACCCAATTATTATACAATTCCTTTTAGTTCGGGCGCCAGTTTTAGAGGCAATAGGTTTTTGCTGTTCTGAAATGCAGTTCCAACTGCTCCAGGGAGGACACCACGAAGGCTTTTCTGTTGAAGGTATTAGCCCAATTGTATCCACAAACTTTTAGTTCGGGCGCCAGTGTTAGAGTCATTAGGTTTTTACTGTTTTGATATCTGAAATATATTTCCAACTGCTCCACAGATGACATCACAAACCTTTCGAAGAAGCTACCCAATTATTATACAATTCCTTTTAGTTCGGGCTCCAGTGTTAGAGTCATTAGGTTTTTACTGTTTTGATATATGAAATGTATTTCCAACTGCTCCACAGATGACATCACAAACCTTTCGAAGAAGCTACCCAATTATTATACAAACCCTTTTAGTTCGGGCGCCAGTTTTAGAGTCAATAGGTTTTTTACTGTTTTGATATATGAAATGTATTTCCAACTGCTCCACAGAGGACATCACAAAACTTTCGAAGAATCTACCCAATTATTATACAAACCCTTTTAGTTCGGGCGCCAGTGTTAGAGGCAATAGGTTTTTGCGGTTCTGAAATGTAGTTCCAACTGCTCCAGGGAGGACACCACAGAGGCTTTTCCGTTGAAGGAATTAGCCCAATTGTATCCACAACCTTTTAGTTCGGGCGCCAGTTTTAGAGCCAATAGGTTCTTAATGTTTTGATATATGAAATGTATTTCCAACTGCTCCACAGAGGACATCACAAACCTTTCGAAGATGCTACCCAATTATTATACAAATCCTTTTAGTTCGGGCGCCAGTTTTAGAGGCAATAGGTTTTTGCTGTTCTGAAATGTAGTTCCAACTGCTCCAGGGAGGGCACCACAGAGGCTTTTCCGTTGAAGGTATTAGCCGAATTGTACACACAACCTTTTAGTTCGGGCGCCACTGTTAGAATCAATAGGTTTTTTACTGTTTTGATATATGAAATGTATTTCCAACTGCTCCCCAGAGGACATCACAAACTTTTCGAAGAAGCTACCCAATTATTATACAAACCCTTTTAGTTCGGGCGCCAGTGTTAGAGTCAATAGGTTTTTACTGTTTTGATATATGAAATGTATTTCCAACTGCTCCACAGAGGACATCGCAAACCTTTTGAAGAATCTACACAATTATTATACAAACCCTTTTAGTTCGGGCGCCAGTGTTAGAGGCAATAGGTTTTTGCTGTTCTGAAATGTAGTTCCAACTGCTCCAGGGAGGACACCACAGAGGCTTTACCGTTGAAGGTATTAGCCCAATTGTATCCACAACCTTTTAGTTCGGGCGCCAGTGTTAGAGTCAATAGGTTCTTACTGTTTTGATATATGAAATGTATTTCCAACTGCTCCACAGAGGACATCACAAACTTTTCGAAGATGCTACCCAATTATTATACAAATCCTTTTAGTTCGGGCGCCAGTGTTAGAGTCAATAGGTTTTTTACTGTTTTGATATATGAAATGTATTTCCAACTGCTCCACAGAGGACATCACAAATCTTTCGAAGAAGCTACCCAATTATTATACAAACCCTTTTAGTTCGGGCGCCAGTGTTAGAGGCACTAGGTTTTTGCTGTTCTGAAATGTAGTTCCAATTGCTCCAGTGAGGACACCACAGAGGCTTTTCCGTTGAAGGTATTAGCCCAATTGTACACACAACCTTTTAGTTCGGGCGCCAGTGTTAGAGTCAATAGGTTTTTACTGTTTTGATATATGAAATGTATTTCCAACTGCTCCACAGAGGACATCACAAACCTTTCGAAGAATCTACCCAATTATTATACAAACTCTTTTAGTTCGGGCGCCAGTGTTAGAGGCAATAGGTTTTAGCTGTTCTGAAATGTAGTTCCAACTGCTCCAGGGAGGACACCACAGAAGCTTTTCCGTTGAAGGTATTAGCCCAATTGTATCCACAACCTTTTAGTTCGGGCGCCAGTGTTAGAGTCAATAGGTTTTTACTGTTTCGATATATGAAATGTATTTCCAACTGCTCCACAGAGGACATCACAAACCTTTCGAAGATGCTACCCAATTATTATACAAACCCTTTTAGTTCGGGCGCCAGTGTTAGAGGCAATAGGTTTTTGCTGTTCTGAAATGTAGTTCCAACTGCTCCAGGGAGGACACCACAGAGGCTTTACCGTTGAAGGTATTAGCCCAATTGTATCCACAACCTTTTAGTTCGGGCGCCAGTGTTAGAGTCAATAGGTTCTTACTGTTATGATATATGAAATGTATTTCCAACTGCTCCACAGAGGACATCACAAACCTTTCGAAGATGCTACCCAATTATTATACAAATCCTTTTAGTTCGGGCGCCAGTGTTAGAGTCAATAGGTTTTTTACTGTTTTGATATATGAAATGTATTTCCAACTGCTCCACAGAGGACATCACAAATCTTTCGAAGAAGCTACCCAATTATTATACAAACCCTTTTAGTTCGGGCGCCAGTGTTAGAGGCAGTAGGTTTTTGCTGTTCTGAAATGTAGTTCCAACTGCTCCAGTGAGGACACCACAGAGGCTTTTCCGTTGAAGGTATTAGCCCAATTGTACACACAACCTTTTAGTTCGGGCGCCAGTGTTAGAGTCAAAAGGTTTTTACTGTTTTGATATATGAAATGTATTTCCAACTACTCTACAGAGGACATCACAAACCTTTCGAAGAAGCTACCCAATTATTATACAAACCCTTTTAGTTCGGGCGCCAGTGTTAGAGGCAGTAGGTTTTTGCTGTTCTGAAATGTAGTTCCAACTGCTCCAGCGAGGACACCACAGAGGCTTTTCCGTTGAAGGTATTAGCCCAATTGTACACACAACCTTTTACTTCGGGCGCCAGTGTTAGAGTCAATAGGTTTTTACTGTTTTGATATATGAAATGTATTTCCAACTGCTCCACAGAGGACATCACAAACCTTTCGAAGAAGATACCCAATTATTATACAAACCCTTCTTGTTCGGGCGCCAGTGTTAAATTCAATAGGTTTTTACTGTTTTGATATATGAAATGTATTTCCAACTGCTCCACAGAGGACATCACAAACCTTTCGAAGAAGCTACCCAATTATTATACAAACCCTTTTAGTTCTGGCGCCAGTGTTAGAGGCAATAGGTTTTTGCTGTTCTGAAATGTAGTTTCAACTGCTCCAGGGAGGACACCACAGAAGCTTTTCCGTTGAAGGTATTAGCCCAATTGTATCCACAACCTTTTAGTTCGGGCGCCAGTGTTAGATTCAATAGGTTTTTTATTGTTTTGATATATGAAATGTATTTCCAACTGCTCCACAGATGACATCACAAACCTTTCGAAGAAGCTACCCAATTATTATACAAACCCTTTTAGTTCGGGCGCCAGTTTTAGAGTCAATAGGTTTTTTACTGTTTTGATATATGAAATGTATTTCCATCTGCTCCACAGAGGACATCACAAACCTTTCGAAGAATCTACCCAATTATTATACAAACCCTTTTAGTTCGGGCGCCAGTGTTAGAGGCAATATGTTTTTGCTGTTCTGAAATGTAGTTCCAACTGCTCCAGGGAGGACACCACAGAGGCTTTTCCCTTGAAGGAATTAGCCCAATTGTATCCACAACCTTTAAATTCGGGCGCCAGTGTTAGAGTCAATAGGTTTTTACTGTTTTGATATATGAAATGTATTTCCAACTGCTCCACAGATGACATCACAAACCTTTCGAAGAAGCTACCCAATTATTATACAATTCCTTTTAGTTCGGGCGCCAGTTTTAGAGGCAATAGGTTTTTGCTGTTCTGAAATGCAGTTCCAACTGCTCCAGGGAGGACACCACGAAGGCTTTTCTGTTGAAGGTATTAGCCCAATTGTATCCACAAACTTTTAGTTCGGGCGCCAGTGTTAGAGTCATTAGGTTTTTACTGTTTTGATATCTGAAATATATTTCCAACTGCTCCACAGATGACATCACAAACCTTTCGAAGAAGCTACCCAATTATTATACAATTCCTTTTAGTTCGGGCTCCAGTGTTAGAGTCATTAGGTTTTTACTGTTTTGATATATGAAATGTATTTCCAACTGCTCCACAGATGACATCACAAACCTTTCGAAGAAGCTACCCAATTATTATACAAACCCTTTTAGTTCGGGCGCCAGTTTTAGAGTCAATAGGTTTTTTACTGTTTTGATATATGAAATGTATTTCCAACTGCTCCACAGAGGACATCACAAAACTTTCGAAGAATCTACCCAATTATTATACAAACCCTTTTAGTTCGGGCGCCAGTGTTAGAGGCAATAGGTTTTTGCGGTTCTGAAATGTAGTTCCAACTGCTCCAGGGAGGACACCACAGAGGCTTTTCCGTTGAAGGAATTAGCCCAATTGTATCCACAACCTTTTAGTTCGGGCGCCAGTTTTAGAGCCAATAGGTTCTTAATGTTTTGATATATGAAATGTATTTCCAACTGCTCCACAGAGGACATCACAAACCTTTCGAAGATGCTACCCAATTATTATACAAATCCTTTTAGTTCGGGCGCCAGTTTTAGAGGCAATAGGTTTTTGCTGTTCTGAAATGTAGTTCCAACTGCTCCAGGGAGGGCACCACAGAGGCTTTTCCGTTGAAGGTATTAGCCGAATTGTACACACAACCTTTTAGTTCGGGCGCCAGTGTTAGAATCAATAGGTTTTTTACTGTTTTGATATATGAAATGTATTTCCAACTGCTCCCCAGAGGACATCACAAACTTTTCGAAGAAGCTACCCAATTATTATACAAACCCTTTTAGTTCGGGCGCCAGTGTTAGAGTCAATAGGTTTTTTACTGTTTTGATATATGAAATGTATTTCCAACTGCTCCACAGAGGACATCACAAACTTGTCGAAGAAGCTACCCAATTATTATACAAACCCTTTTAGTTCGGGCGGCAGTGTTAGAGGCACTAGGTTTTTGCTGTTCTGAAATGTAGTTCCAATTGCTCCAGTGAGGACACCACAGAGGCTTTTCCGTTGAAGGTATTAGCCCAATTGTACACACAACCTTTTAGTTCGGGCGCCAGTGTTAGAGTCAATAGGTTTTTACTGTTTTGATATATGAAATGTATTTCCAACTGCTCCACAGAGGACATCACAAACTTGTCGAAGAAGCTACCCAATTATTATACAAACTCTTTTAGTTCGGGCGCCAGTGTTAGAGGCAATAGGTTTTAGCTGTTCTGAAATGTAGTTCCAACTGCTCCAGGGAGGACACCACAGAAGCTTTTCCGTTGAAGGTATTAGCCCAATTGTATCCACAACCTTTTAGTTCGGGCGCCAGTGTTAGAGTCAATAGGTTTTTACTGTTTCGATATATGAAATGTATTTCCAACTGCTCCACAGAGGACATCACAAACCTTTCGAAGATGCTACCCAATTATTATACAAACCCCTTTAGTTCGGGCGCCAGTGTTAGAGTCAATAGGTTTTTACTGTTTTGATATATGAAATGTATTTCCAACTGCTCCACAGAGGACATCGCAAACCTTTTGAAGAATCTACACAATTATTATACAAACCCTTTTAGTTCGGGCGCCAGTGTTAGAGGCAATAGGTTTTTGCTGTTCTGAAATGTAGTTCCAACTGCTCCAGGGAGGACACCACAGAGGCTTTACCGTTGAAGGTATTAGCCCAATTGTATCCACAACCTTTTAGTTCGGGCGCCAGTGTTAGAGTCAATAGGTTCTTACTGTTTTGATATATGAAATGTATTTCCAACTGCTCCACAGAGGACATCACAAACTTTTCGAAGATGCTACCCAATTATTATACAAATCCTTTTAGTTCGGGCGCCAGTGTTAGAGTCAATAGGTTTTTTACTGTTTTGATATATGAAATGTATTTCCAACTGCTCCACAGAGGACATCACAAATCTTTCGAAGAAGCTACCCAATTATTATACAAACCCTTTTAGTTCGGGCGCCAGTGTTAGAGGCACTAGGTTTTTGCTGTTCTGAAATGTAGTTCCAATTGCTCCAGTGAGGACACCACAGAGGCTTTTCCGTTGAAGGTATTAGCCCAATTGTACACACAACCTTTTAGTTCGGGCGCCAGTGTTAGAGTCAATAGGTTTTTACTGTTTTGATATATGAAATGTATTTCCAACTGCTCCACAGAGGACATCACAAACCTTTCGAAGAATCTACCCAATTATTATACAAACTCTTTTAGTTCGGGCGCCAGTGTTAGAGGCAATAGGTTTTAGCTGTTCTGAAATGTAGTTCCAACTGCTCCAGGGAGGACACCACAGAAGCTTTTCCGTTGAAGGTATTAGCCCAATTGTATCCACAACCTTTTAGTTCGGGCGCCAGTGTTAGAGTCAATAGGTTTTTACTGTTTCGATATATGAAATGTATTTCCAACTGCTCCACAGAGGACATCACAAACCTTTCGAAGATGCTACCCAATTATTATACAAACCCTTTTAGTTCGGGCGCCAGTGTTAGAGGCAATAGGTTTTTGCTGTTCTGAAATGTAGTTCCAACTGCTCCAGGGAGGACACCACAGAGGCTTTACCGTTGAAGGTATTAGCCCAATTGTATCCACAACCTTTTAGTTCGGGCGCCAGTGTTAGAGTCAATAGGTTCTTACTGTTTTGATATATGAAATGTATTTCCAACTGCTCCACAGAGGACATCACAAACCTTTCGAAGATGCTACCCAATTATTATACAAATCCTTTTAGTTCGGGCGCCAGTGTTAGAGTCAATAGGTTTTTTACTGTTTTGATATATGAAATGTATTTCCAACTGCTCCACAGAGGACATCACAAATCTTTCGAAGAAGCTACCCAATTATTATACAAACCCTTTTAGTTCGGGCGCCAGTGTTAGAGGCAGTAGGTTTTTGCTGTTCTGAAATGTAGTTCCAACTGCTCCAGTGAGGACACCACAGAGGCTTTTCCGTTGAAGGTATTAGCCCAATTGTACACACAACCTTTTAGTTCGGGCGCCAGTGTTAGAGTCAAAAGGTTTTTACTGTTTTGATATATGAAATGTATTTCCAACTACTCTACAGAGGACATCACAAACCTTTCGAAGAAGCTACCCAATTATTATACAAACCCTTTTAGTTCGGGCGCCAGTGTTAGAGGCAGTAGGTTTTTGCTGTTCTGAAATGTAGTTCCAACTGCTCCAGCGAGGACACCACAGAGGCTTTTCCGTTGAAGGTATTAGCCCAATTGTACACACAACCTTTTACTTCGGGCGCCAGTGTTAGAGTCAATAGGTTTTTACTGTTTTGATATATGAAATGTATTTCCAACTGCTCCACAGAGGACATCACAAACCTTTCGAAGAAGATACCCAATTATTATACAAACCCTTCTTGTTCGGGCGCCAGTGTTAAATTCAATAGGTTTTTACTGTTTTGATATATGAAATGTATTTCCAACTGCTCCACAGAGGACATCACAAACCTTTCGAAGAAGCTACCCAATTATTATACAAACCCTTTTAGTTCTGGCGCCAGTGTTAGAGGCAATAGGTTTTTGCTGTTCTGAAATGTAGTTTCAACTGCTCCAGGGAGGACACCACAGAAGCTTTTCCGTTGAAGGTATTAGCCCAATTGTATCCACAACCTTTTAGTTCGGGCGCCAGTGTTAGATTCAATAGGTTTTTTACTGTTTTGATATATGAAATGTATTTCCAACTGCTCCACAGATGACATCACAAACCTTTCGAAGAAGCTACCCAATTATTATACAAACCCTTTTAGTTCGGGCGCCAGTTTTAGAGTCAATAGGTTTTTTACTGTTTTGATATATGAAATGTATTTCCAACTGCTCCACAGAGGACATCACAAACCTTTCGAAGAATCTACCCAATTATTATACAAACCCTTTTAGTTCGGGCGCCAGTGTTAGAGGCAATATGTTTTTGCTGTTCTGAAATGTAGTTCCAACTGCTCCAGGGAGGACACCACAGAGGCTTTTCCGTTGAAGGAATTAGCCCAATTGTATCCACAACCTTTAAGTTCGGGCGCCAGTGTTAGAGTCAATAGGTTTTTACTGTTTTGATATATGAAATGTATTTCCAACTGCTCCACAGATGACATCACAAACCTTTCGAAGAAGCTACCCAATTATTATACAATTCCTTTTAGTTCGGGCGCCAGTTTTAGAGGCAATAGGTTTTTGCTGTTCTGAAATGCAGTTCCAACTGCTCCAGGGAGGACACCACGAAGGCTTTTCTGTTGAAGGTATTAGCCCAATTGTATCCACAAACTTTTTGTTCGGGCGCCAGTGTTAGAGTCATTAGGTTTTTACTGTTTTGATATCTGAAATATATTTCCAACTGCTCCACAGATGACATCACAAACCTTTCGAAGAAGCTACCCAATTATTATACAATTCCTTTTAGTTCGGGCTCCAGTGTTAGAGTCATTAGGTTTTTACTGTTTTGATATATGAAATGTATTTCCAACTGCTCCACAGATGACATCACAAACCTTTCGAAGAAGCTACCCAATTATTATACAAACCCTTTTAGTTCGGGCGCCAGTTTTAGAGTCAATAGGTTTTTTACTGTTTTGATATATGAAATGTATTTCCAACTGCTCCACAGAGGACATCACAAAACTTTCGAAGAATCTACCCAATTATTATACAAACCCTTTTAGTTCGGGCGCCAGTGTTAGAGGCAATAGGTTTTTGCGGTTCTGAAATGTAGTTCCAACTGCTCCAGGGAGGACACCACAGAGGCTTTTCCGTTGAAGGAATTAGCCCAATTGTATCCACAACCTTTTAGTTCGGGCGCCAGTTTTAGAGCCAATAGGTTCTTAATGTTTTGATATATGAAATGTATTTCCAACTGCTCCACAGAGGACATCACAAACCTTTCGAAGATGCTACCCAATTATTATACAAATCCTTTTAGTTCGGGCGCCAGTTTTAGAGGCAATAGGTTTTTGCTGTTCTGAAATGTAGTTCCAACTGCTCCAGGGAGGGCACCACAGAGGCTTTTCCGTTGAAGGTATTAGCCGAATTGTACACACAACCTTTTAGTTCGGGCGCCAGTGTTAGAATCAATAGGTTTTTTACTGTTTTGATATATGAAATGTATTTCCAACTGCTCCCCAGAGGACATCACAAACTTTTCGAAGAAGCTACCCAATTATTATACAAACCCTTTTAGTTCGGGCGCCAGTGTTAGAGTCAATAGGTTTTTTACTGTTTTGATATATGAAATGTATTTCCAACTGCTCCACAGAGGACATCACAAACTTGTCGAAGAAGCTACCCAATTATTATACAAACCCTTTTAGTTCGGGCGGCAGTGTTAGAGGCACTAGGTTTTTGCTGTTCTGAAATGTAGTTCCAATTGCTCCAGTGAGGACACCACAGAGGCTTTTCCGTTGAAGGTATTAGCCCAATTGTACACACAACCTTTTAGTTCGGGCGCCAGTGTTAGAGTCAATAGGTTTTTACTGTTTTGATATATGAAATGTATTTCCAACTGCTCCACAGAGGACATCACAAACCTTTCGAAGAATCTACCCAATTATTATACAAACTCTTTTAGTTCGGGCGCCAGTGTTAGAGGCAATAGGTTTTAGCTGTTCTGAAATGTAGTTCCAACTGCTCCAGGGAGGACACCACAGAAGCTTTTCCGTTGAAGGTATTAGCCCAATTGTATCCACAACCTTTTAGTTCGGGCGCCAGTGTTAGAGTCAATAGGTTTTTACTGTTTCGATATATGAAATGTATTTCCAACTGCTCCACAGAGGACATCACAAACCTTTCGAAGATGCTACCCAATTATTATACAAACCCCTTTAGTTCGGGCGCCAGTGTTAGAGTCAATAGGTTTTTACTGTTTTGATATATGAAATGTATTTCCAACTGCTCCACAGAGGACATCACAAACCTTTTGAAGAATCTACACAATTATTATACAAACCCTTTTAGTTCGGGCGCCAGTGTTAGAGGCAATAGGTTTTTGCTGTTCTGAAATGTAGTTCCAACTGCTCCAGGGAGGACACCACAGAGGCTTTACCGTTGAAGGTATTAGCCCAATTGTATCCACAACCTTTTAGTTCGGGCGCCAGTGTTAGAGTCAATAGTTTCTTACTGTTTTGATATATGAAATGTATTTCCAACTGCTCCACAGAGGACATCACAAACCTTTCGAAGATGCTACCCAATTATTATACAAATCCTTTTAGTTCGGGCGCCAGTGTTAGAGTCAATAGGTTTTTTACTGTTTTGATATATGAAATGTATTTCCAACTGCTCCACAGAGGACATCACAAATCTTTCGAAGAAGCTACCCAATTATTATACAAACCCTTTTAGTTCGGGCGCCAGTGTTAGAGGCAGTAGGTTTTTGCTGTTCTGAAATGTAGTTCCAACTGCTCCAGTGAGGACACCACAGAGGCTTTTCCGTTGAAGGTATTAGCCCAATTGTACACACAACCTTTTAGTTCGGGCGCCAGTGTTAGAGTCAAAAGGTTTTTACTGTTTTGATATATGAAATGTATTTCCAACTACTCTACAGAGGACATCACAAACCTTTCGAAGAAGCTACCCAATTATTATACAAACCCTTTTAGTTCGGGCGCCAGTGTTAGAGGCAGTAGGTTTTTGCTGTTCTGAAATGTAGTTCCAACTGCTCCAGCGAGGACACCACAGAGGCTTTTCCGTTGAAGGTATTAGCCCAATTGTACACACAACCTTTTACTTCGGGCGCCAGTGTTAGAGTCAATAGGTTTTTACTGTTTTGATATATGAAATGTATTTCCAACTGCTCCACAGAGGACATCACAAACCTTTCGAAGAAGATACCCAATTATTATACAAACCCTTCTTGTTCGGGCGCCAGGGTTAGATTCAATAGGTTTTTACTGTTTTGATATATGAAATGTATTTCCAACTGCTCCACAGAGGACATCACAAACGTTTCGAAGAAGCTACCCAATTATTATACAAACCCTTTTAGTTCGGGCGCCAGTGTTAGAATCAATAGGATTTTTACTGTTTTGATATATGAAATGTATTTCCAACTGCTCCACAGAGGAGATTACAAACCTTTCGAAGAATGTACCCAATTATTATACAAACCCTTTTAGTTCGGGCGCCAGTTTTAGAGGCAATAGGTTTTTGCTGTTCTGAAATGTAGTTCCAACTGCTCCAGGGAGGACACCACAGAGGCTTTTCCGTTGAATGTATTAGCCCAATTGTATCCACAACCTTTTAGTTCGGGCGCCAGTGTTAGAGTCAATATGTTTTAACTGTTTTGATATATGAAATGTATTTCCAAATGCTCCACAGAGGACATCACAAACATTCGAAGATGCTACCCAATTATTATACAAACCTTTTTAGTTCGGGCGCCAGTGTTAGAGGTAATAGGTTTTTGCTGTTCTGAAATGTAGTTCCAACTGCTCCAGGGAGGACACCAGAGAGGCACTTCCGTTGAAGGTATTAGCCTAATTGTATCCACAACCTTTTAGTTCGGGCGCCAGTGTTAGAGTCAATAGGTTTTTACTGTTTTGATATATGAAATGTATTTCCAACTGCTCCACAGAGGACATCACAAACCTTTCGAAGAATCTACCCAATTATTATACAAACCCCTTTAGTTCGGGCGCCAGGTTTAGAGGCAATAAGTTTTTGCTGTTCTGAAATGTAGTTCCAACTGCTCCAGGGAGGACACCACAGAGGCTTTTCCGTTGAAGGTATTAGCCCAATTGTATCCACAACCTTTTAGTTCGGGCGCCAGTGTTAAAGTCAATAGGTTTTTACTCTTTCGATATATGAAATGTATTTCCAACTGCTCCACAGAGGACATCACAAACCTTTCGAAGATGCTACCCAATTATTATACAAACCCTTTTAGTTCGGGCGCCAGTTTTAGAGGCAATAGGTTTTTGCTGTTCTGAAATGTAGTTCCAACTGCTCCAGGGAGGACACCACAGAGGCTTTTTGGTTGAAGGTATTAGCCCAATTATATCCACAACCTTATAGTTCGGGCGCCAGTGTTAGAGTCAATAGGTTTTTACTGTTTTGATATATGAAATGTATTTCCAACTGCTCTACAGAGGACATCACAAACCTTTCGAAGAAGCTACCCAATTATTGTACAAACCCTTTTAGTTCGGGCGCCAGTGTTACAGGCAATAGGTTTTTGCTGTTCTGAAATGTAGTCCCAACTGCTCCAGGGAGGACACCACAGAGGCTTTTCCGTTGAAGGTATTAGCCCAATTGTATCCACAACCTTTTAGTTCGGGCGCCAGTGTTAGAGTCAATAGGTTTTTACTGTTTTGATATATGAAATGTATTTCCAACTGCTCCACAGAGGACATCACAAACCTTTCGAAGAAGCTACCCAATTATTATACAAACCCTTTTAGTTCGGGCGCCAGTGTTAGAGGCAATAGGTTTTTGCTGTTCTGAAATGTAGTTTCAACTGCTCCAGGGAGGACACCACAGAAGCTTTTCCGTTGAAGGTATTAGCCCAATTGTATCCACAACCTTTTAGTTCGGGCGCCAGTGTTAGAGTCAATAGGTTTTTTACTGTTTTGATATATGAAATGTATTTCCAACTGCTGCACAGATGACATCACAAACCTTTCGAAGAAGCTACCCAATTATTATACAAACCCTTTTAGTTCGGGCGCCAGTGTTAAAGTCAATAGGTTTTTACTCTTTCGATATATGAAATGTATTTCCAACTGCTCCACAGAGGACATCACAAACCTTTCGAAGATGCTACCCAATTATTATACAAACCCTTTTAGTTCGGGCGCCAGTTTTAGAGGCAATAGGTTTTTGCTGTTCTGAAATGTAGTTCCAACTGCTCCAGGGAGGACACCACAGAGGCTTTTCCGTTGAAGGTATTAGCCCAATTGTATCCACAACCTTTTAGTTCGGGCGCCAGTGTTAGAGTCAATATGTTTTAACTGTTTTGATATATGAAATGTATTTCCAAATCCTCCACAGAGGACATCACAAACATTCGAAGATGCTACCCAATTATTATACAAACCCTTTTAGTTCGGGCGCCAGTGCTAGAGGTAATAGGTTTTTGCTGTTCTGAAATGTAGTTCCAACTGCTCCAGGGAGGACACCAGAGAGGCTTTTCCGTTGAAGGTATTAGCCTAATTGTATCCACAACCTTTTAGTTCGGGCGCCAGTGTTAGAGTCAATAGGTTTTTACTGTTTTGATATATGAAATGTATTTCCAACTGCTCCACAGAGGACATCACAAACCTTTCGAAGAAGGTACCCAATTATTATACAAACCCTTCTTTTTCGGGCGCCAGTGTTAGATTCAATAGGTTTTTACTGTTTTGATATATGAAATGTATTTCCAACTGCTCCACAGAGGACATCACAAACCTTTCGAAGAATCTACCCAATTATTATACAAACCCCTTTAGTTCGGGCGCCAGGTTTAGAGGCAATAGGTTTTTGCTGTTCTGAAATGTAGTTCCAACTGCTCCAGGGAGGACACCACAGAGGCTTTTCCGTTGAAGGTATTAGCCCAATTGTATCCACAACCTTTTATTTCGGGCGCCAGTGTTAAAGTCAATAGGTTTTTACTCTTTCGATATATGAAATGTATTTCCAACTGCTCCACAGAGGACATCACAAACCTTTCGAAGATGCTACCCAATTATTATACAAACCCTTTTAGTTCGGGCGCCAGTTTTAGAGGCAATAGGTTTTTGCTGTTCTGAAATGTAGTTCCAACTGCTCCAGGAAGGACACCACAGAGGCTTTTTCGTTGAAGGTATTAGCCCAATTATATCCACAACCTTTTAGTTCGGGCGCCAGTGTTAGATTCAATAGGTTTTTACTGTTTTGATATATGAAATGTATTTCCAACTGCTCCACAGAGGACATCACAAACCTTTCGAAGAATCTACCCAATTATTATACAAACCCCTTTAGTTCGGGCGCCAGGTTTAGAGGCAATAAGTTTTTGCTGTTCTGAAATGTAGTTCCAACTGCTCCAGGGAGGACACCACAGAGGCTTTTCCGTTGAAGGTATTAGCCCAATTGTATCCACAACCTTTTAGTTCGGGCGCCAGTGTTAAAGTCAATAGGTTTTTACTCTTTCGATATATGAAATGTATTTCCAACTGCTCCACAGAGGACATCACAAACCTTTCGAAGATGCTACCCAATTATTATACAAACCCTTTTAGTTCGGGCGCCAGTTTTAGAGGCAATAGGTTTTTGCTGTTCTGAAATGTAGTTCCAACTGCTCCAGGGAGGACACCAGAGAGGCTTTTCCGTTGAAGGTATTAGCCTAATTGTATCCACAACCTTTTAGTTCGGGCGCCAGTGTTAGAGTCAATAGGTTTTTACTGTTTTGATATATGAAATGTATTTCCAACTGCTCCACAGAGGACATCACAAACCTTTCGAAGAAGGTACCCAATTATTATACAAACCCTTCTTGTTCGGGCGCCAGTGTTAGATTCAATAGGTTTTTACTGTTTTGATATATGAAATGTATTTCCAACTGCTCCACAGAGGACATCACAAAAATTTCGAAGAATCTACCCAATTATTATACAAACCCCTTTAGTTCGGGCGCCAGGTTTAGAGGCAATAGGTTTTTGCTGTTCTGAAATGTAGTTCCAACTGCTCCAGGGAGGACACCACAGAGGCTTTTCCGTTGAAGGTATTAGCCCAATTGTATCCACAACCTTTTAGTTCGGGCGCCAGTGTTAAAGTCAATAGGTTTTTACTCTTTCGATATATGAAATGTATTTCCAACTGCTCCACAGAGGACATCACAAACCTTTCGAAGATGCTACCCAATTATTATACAAACCCTTTTAGTTCGGGCGCCAGTTTTAGAGGCAATAGGTTTTTGCTGTTCTGAAATGTAGTTCCAACTGCTCCAGGAAGGACACCACAGAGGCTTTTTCGTTGAAGGTATTAGCCCAATTGTATCCACAACCTTTTAGTTCGGGCGCCAGTGTTAGAGTCAATATGTTTTAACTGTTTTGATATATGAAATGTATTTCCAAATGCTCCACAGAGGACATCACAAACATTCGAAGATGCTACCCAATTATTATACAAACCCTTTTAGTTCGGGCGCCAGTGTTAGAGGTAATAGGTTTTTGCTGTTCTGAAATGTAGTTCCAACTGCTCCAGGGAGGACACCAGAGAGGCTTTTCCGTTGAAGGTATTAGCCTAATTGTATCCACAACCTTTTAGTTCGGGCGCCAGTGTTAGAGTCAATAGGTTTTTACTGTTTTGATATATGAAATGTATTTCCAACTGCTCCACAGAGGACATCACAAACCTTTCGAAGAAGGTACCCAATTATTATACAAACCCTTCTTTTTCGGGCGCCAGTGTTAGATTCAATAGGTTTTTACTGTTTTGATATATGAAATGTATTTCCAACTGCTCCACAGAGGACATCACAAACCTTTCGAAGAATCTACCCAATTATTATACAAACCCCTTTAGTTCGGGCGCCAGGTTTAGAGGCAATAGGTTTTTGCTGTTCTGAAATGTAGTTCCAACTGCTCCAGGGAGGACACCACAGAGGCTTTTCCGTTGAAGGTATTAGCCCAATTGTATCCACAACCTTTTAGTTCGGGCGCCAGTGTTAAAGTCAATAGGTTTTTACTCTTTCGATATATGAAATGTATTTCCAACTGCTCCACAGAGGACATCACAAACCTTTCGAAGATGCTACCCAATTATTATACAAACCCTTTTACTTCGGGCGCCAGTTTTAGAGGCAATAGGTTTTTGCTGTTCTGAAATGTAGTTCCAACTGCTCCAGGAAGGACACCACAGTGGCTTTTTCGTTGAAGGTATTAGCCCAATTATATCCACAACCTTTTAGTTCGGGCGCCAGTGTTAGATTCAATAGGTTTTTACTGTTTTGATATATGAAATGTATTTCCAACTGCTCCACAGAGGACATCACAAACCTTCCGAAGAATCTACCCAATTATTATACAAACCCCTTTAGTTCGGGCGCCAGGTTTAGAGGCAATAAGTTTTTGCTGTTCTGAAATGTAGTTCCAACTGCTCCAGGGAGGACACCACAGAGGCTTTTCCGTTGAAGGTATTAGCCCAATTGTATCCACAATCTTTTAGTTCGGGCGCCAGTGTTAAAGTCAATAGGTTTTTACTCTTTCGATATATGAAATGTATTTCCAACTGCTCCACAGAGGACATCACAAACCTTTCGAAGATGCTACCCAATTATTATACAAACCCTTTTAGTTCGGGCGCCAGTTTTAGAGGCAATAGGTTTTTGCTGTTCTGAAATGTAGTTCCAACTGCTCCAGGGAGGACACCACAGAGGCTTTTTCGTTGAAGGTATTAGCCCAATTATATCCACAACCTTTTAGTTCGGGCGCCAGTGTTAGAGTCAATAGGTTTTTACTGTTTTGATATATGAAATGTATTTCCAACTGCTCTACAGAGGACATCACAAACCTTTCGAAGAAGCTACCCAATTATTGTACAAACCCTTTTAGTTCGGGCGCCAGTGTTACAGGCAATAGGTTTTTGCTGTTCTGAAATGTAGTCCCAACTGCTCCAGGGAGGACACCACAGAGGCTTTTCCGTTGAAGGTATTAGCCCAATTGTATCCACAACCTTTTAGTTCGGGCGCCAGATTTAGAGTCAATAGGTTTTTACTGTTTTGATATATGAAATGTATTTCCAACTGCTCCACAGAGGACATCACAAACCTTTCGAAGAAGCTACCCAATTATTATACAAACCCTTTTAGTTCGGGCGCCAGTGTTAGAGGCAATAGGTTTTTGCTGTTCTGAAATGTAGTTTCAACTGCTCCAGGGAGGACACCACAGAAGCTTTTCCGTTGAAGGTATTAGCCCAATTGTATCCACAACCTTTTAGTTCGGGCGCCAGTGTTAGATTCAATAGGTTTTTTACTGTTTTGATATATGAAATGTATTTCCAACTGCTCCACAGATGACATCACAAACCTTTCGAAGAAGCTACCCATTTATTATACAAACCCTTTTAGTTCGGGCGCCAGTTTTAGAGTCAATAGGTTTTTTACTGTTTTGATATATGAAATGTATTTCCAACTGCTCCACAGAGGACATCACAAAACTTTCGAAGAATCTACCCAATTATTATACAAACCCTTTTAGTTCGGGCGCCAGTGTTAGAGGCAATAGATTTTTGCTGTTCTGAAATGTAGTTCCAACTGCTCCAGGGAGGACACCACAGAGGCTTTTTCGTTGAAGGTATTAGCCCAATTGTATCCACAACCTTTTAGTTCGGGCGCCAGTGTTAGAGTCAATAGGTTTTTACTGTTTTGATATATGAAATGTATTTCCAACTGCTCCACAGAGGACATCACAAAACTTTCGAAGAAGCTACCCAATTATTATACAAACCCTTTTAGTTCGGGCGCCAGTTTTAGAGGCAATAGGTTTTTGCTGTTCTGAAATGTAGTTCCAACTGCTCCAGGGAGGACACCACAGAGGCTTTTCCGTTGAAGGTATTAGCCCAATTGTATCCACAACCTTTTAGTTTGGGCGCCAGTGTTAGAGTCAATATGTTTTAACTGTTTTGATATATGAAATGTATTTCCAAATGCTCCACAGAGGACATCACAAACATTCGAAGATGCTACCCAATTATGATACAAACCCTTTTAGTTCGGGCGCCAGTGTTAGAGGTAATAGGTTTTTGCTGTTCTGAAATGTAGTTCCAACTGCTCCAGGGAGGACACCAGAGAGGCTTTTCCGTTGAAGGTATTAGCCTAATTGTATCCACAACCTTTTAGTTCGGGCGCCAGTGTTAGAGTCAATAGGTTTTTACTGTTTTGATATATGAAATGTATTTCCAACTGCTCCACAGAGGACATCACAAACCTTTCGAAGAAGGTACCCAATTATTATACAAACCCTTCTTGTTCGGGCGCCAGTGTTAGATTCAATAGGTTTTTAATGTTTTGATATATGAAATGTATTTCCAACTGCTCTACAGAGGACATCACAAACCTTTCGAAGAAGCTACCCAATTATTGTACAAACCCTTTTAGTTCGGGCGCCAGTGTTACAGGCAATAGGTTTTTGCTGTTCTGAAATGTAGTCCCAACTGCTCCAGGTAGGACACCACAGAGGCTTTTCCGTTGAAGGTATTAGCCCAATTGTATCCACAACCTTTTAGTTCGGGCGCCAGTGTTAGAGTCAATAGGTTTTTACTGTTTTGATATATGAAATGTATTTCCAACTGCTCCACAGAGGACATCACAAACCTTTCGAAGAAGCTACCCAATTATTATACAAACCCTTTTAGTTCTGGCGCCAGTGTTAGAGGCAATAGGTTTTTGCTGTTCTGAAATGTAGTTTCAACTGCTCCAGGGAGGACACCACAGAAGCTTTTCCGTTGAAGGTATTAGCCCAATTGTATCCACAACCTTTTAGTTCGGGCGCCAGTGTTAGATTCAATAGGTTTTTTACTGTTTTGATATATGAAATGTATTTCCAACTGCTCCACAGATGACATCACAAACCTTTCGAAGAAGCTACCCAATTATTATACAAACCCTTTTAGTTCGGGTGCCAGTTTTAGAGGCAATAGGTTTTTGCTGTTCTGAAATGTAGTTTCAACTGCTCCAGGGAGGACACCACAGAAGCTTTTCCGTTGAAGGTATTAGCCCAATTGTATCCACAACCTTTTAGTTCGGGCGCCAGTGTTAGATTCAATAGGTTTTTTACTGTTTTGATATATGAAAAGTATTTCCAACTGCTCCACAGATGACATCACAAACCTTTCGAAGAAGCTACCCAATTATTATACAAACGCTTTTAGTTCGGGCGCCAGTTTTAGAGTCAATAGGTTTTTTACTGTTTTGATATATGAAATGTATTTCCAACTGCTCCACAGAGGACAACACAAACCTTTCGAAGAATCTACCCAATTATTATACAAACCCTTTTAGTTCGGGCGCCAGTGTTAGAGGCAATAGGTTTTTGCTGTTCTGAAATGTAGTTCCAACTGCTCCAGGGAGGACACCACAGAGGCTTTTCCGTTGAAGGTATTAGCCCGATTGTATCCACAACCTTTTAGTTCGGGCGCCAGTGTTAAAGTCAATAGGTTTTTACTCTTTCGATATATGAAATGTATTTCCAACTGCTCCACAGAGGACATCACAAACCTTTCGAAGATGCTACCCAATTATTATACAAACCCTTTTAGTTCGGGCGCCAGTTTTAGAGGCAATAGGTTTTTGCTGTTCTGAAATGTAGTTCCAACTGCTCCAGGGAGGACACCACAGAGGCTTTTTCGTTGAAGGTATTAGCCCAATTGTATCCACAACCTTTTAGTTCGGGCGCCAGTGTTAGAGTCAATAGGTTTTTACTGTTTTGATATATGAAATGTATTTCCAACAGCTCCACAGAGGACATCACAAACCTTTCGAAGAAGCTACCCAATTATTATACAAACCCTTTTAGTTCGGGCGCCAGTTTTAGAGGCAATAGGTTTTTGCTGTTCTGAAATGTAGTTCCAACTGCTCCAGGGAGGACACCACAGAGGCTTTTCCGTTGAAGGTATTAGCCCAATTGTATCCACAACCTTTTAGTTCGGGCGCCAGTGTTAGAGTCAATATGTTTTAACTGTTTTGATATATGAAATGTATTTCCAAATGCTCCACAGAGGACATCACAAACATTCGAAGATGCTACCCAATTATTACACAAACCCTTTTAGTTCGGGCGCCAGTGTTAGAGGTAATAGGTTTTTGCTGTTCTGAAATGTAGTTCCAACTGCTCCAGGGAGGACACCAGAGAGGCTTTTCCGTTGAAGGTATTAGCCTAATTGTATCCACAACCTTTTAGTTCGGGCGCCAGTGTTAGAGTCAATAGGTTTTTACTGTTTTGATATATGAAATGTATTTCCAACTGCTCCACAGAAGACATCACAAACCTTTCGAAGAAGGTACCCAATTATTATACAAACCCTTCTTGTTCGGGCGCCAGTGTTAGATTCAATAGGTTTTTACTGTTTTGATATATGAAATGTATTTCCAACTGCTCCACAGAGGACATCACAAACCTTTCGAAGAATCTACCCAATTATTATACAAACCCCTTTAGTTCGGGCGCCAGGTTTAGAGGCAATAGGTTTTTGCTGTTCTGAAATGTAGTTCCAACTGCTCCAGGGAGGACACCACAGAGGCTTTTCCGTTGAAGGTATTAGCCCAATTGTATCCACAACCTTTTAGTTCGGGCGCCAGTGTTAAAGTCAATAGGTTTTTACTCTTTCGATATATGAAATGTATTTCCAACTGCTCCACAGAGGACATCACAAACCTTTCGAAGATGCTACCCAATTATTATACAAACCCTTTTAGTTCGGGCGCCAGTTTTAGAGGCAATAGGTTTTTGCTGTTCTGAAATGTAGTTCCAACTGCTCCAGGAAGGACACCACAGAGGCTTTTTCGTTGAAGGTATTAGCCCAATTATATCCACAACCTTTTAGTTCGGGCGCCAGTGTTAGAGTCAATAAGTTTTTACTGTTTTGATATATGAAATGTATTTCCAACTGCTCTACAGAGGACATCACAAACCTTTCGAAGAAGCTACCCAATTATTGTACAAACCCTTTTAGTTCGGGCGCCAGTGTTACAGGCAATAGGTTTTTGCTGTTCTGAAATGTAGTCCCAACTGCTCCAGGGAGGACACCACAGAGGCTTTTCCGTTGAAGGTATTAGCCCAATTGTATCCACAACCTTTTAGTTCGGGCGCCAGTGTTAGAGTCAATAGGTTTTTACTGTTTTGATATATGAAATGTATTTCCAACTGCTCCACAGAGGACATCACAAACCTTTCGAAGAAGCTACCCAATTATTATACAAACCCTTTTAGTTCTGGCGCCAGTGTTAGAGGCAATAGGTTTTTGCTGTTCTGAAATGTAGTTTCAACTGCTCCAGGGAGGACACCACAGAAGCTTTTCCGTTGAAGGTATTAGCCCAATTGTATCCACAACCTTTTAGTTCGGGCGCCAGTGTTAGATTCAATAGGTTTTTTACTGTTTTGATATATGAAATGTATTTCCAACTGCTCCACAGATGACATCACAAACCTTTCGAAGAAGCTACCCAATTATTATACAAACCCTTTTAGTTCGGGCGCCAGTTTTAGAGTCAATAGGTTTTTTACTGTTTTGATATATGAAATGTATTTCCAACTGCTCCACAGAGGACATCACAAACCTTTCGAAGAATCTACCCAATTATTATACAAACCCTTTTAGTTCGGGCGCCAGTGTTAGAGGCAATAGGTTTTTGCTGTTCTGAAATGTAGTTCCAACTGCTCCAGGGAGGACACCACAGAGGCTTTTCCGTTGAAGGAATTAGCCCAATTGTATCCACAACCTTTTAGTTCGGGCGCCAGTGTTAGAGTCATTAGGTTTTTACTGTTTTGATATATGGAATGTATTTCCAACTGCTCCACAGAGGACATCACAAACCTTTTGAAGAATCTACACAATTATTATACAAACCCTTTTAGTTCGGGCGCCAGTGTTAGAGGAAATAGGTTTTTGCTGTTCTGAAATGTAGTTCCAACTGCTCCAGGGAGGACACCACAGAGGCTTTACCGTTGAAGGTATTAGCCCAATTGTATCCACAACCTTTTAGTTCGGGCGCCAGTGTTAGAGTCAATAGGTTCTTACTGTTTTGATATATGAAATGTATTTCCAACTGCTCCACAGAGGACATCACAAACCTTTCGAAGATGCTACCCAATTATTATACAAATCCTTTTAGTTCGGGCGCCAGTGTTAGAGTCAATAGGTTTTTACTGTTTTGATATATGAAATGTATTTCCAACTGCTCCACAGAGCACATCACAAACCTTTCGAAGAAGCTACCCAATTATTATACAAACCCTTTAGTTCGGCCCCAGTGTTATAGTCAATAGGTTTTTTACTGTTTTGATATATGAAATGTATTTCCAACTGCTCCATAGAGGACATCACAAACCTTTCGAAGAAGCTACCCAATTATTATACAAATCCTTTTAGTTCGGGCGCCAATGTTAGAGTCAATAGGTTTTTTACTGTTTTGATATATGAAATGTATTTCCAACTGCTCCACAGAGGACATCACAAATCTTTCGAAGAAACTACCCAATTATTATACAAACCCTTTTAGTTCGGGCGCCAATGTTAGAGGCAGTAGGTTTTTGCTGTTCTGAAATGTAGTTCCAACTGCTCCAGTGAGGACACCACAGAGGCTTTTCCGTTGAAGGTATTAGCCCAATTGTACACACAACCTTTTAGTTCCGGCGCCAGTGTTAGAGTCAAAAGGTTTTTACTGTTATGATATATGAAATGTATTTCCAACTGCTCCACAGAGGACATAACAAACCTTTCGAAGAATCTACCCAATTATTATACAAACGCTTTTCGTTCGGGCGCCAGTGTTAGAGGCAGTAGGTTTTTGCTGTTCTGAAATGTAGTTCCAACTGCTCCAGCGAGGACACCACAGAGGCTTTTCCGTTGAAGGTATTAGCCCAATTGTACACACAACCTTTTAGTTCGGGCGCCAGTGTTAGAGTCAATAGGTATTTACTGTTTTGATATATGAAATGTATTTCCAACTGCTCCACAGAGGACATCACAAACCTTTCGAAGAAGCTACCCAATTATTATACAAACCCTTTTAGTTCGGGCGCCAGTGTTAGAGGCAGTAGGTTTTTGCTGTTCTGAAATGTAGTTCCAATTGCTCCAGTGAGGACACCACAGAGGCTTTTCCGTTGAAGGTATTAGCCCAATTGTACACAACCTTTTAGTTCGGGCGCCAGTGTTAGAGTCAAAAGGTTTTTACTGTTTTGATATATGAAATGTATTTCCAACTGCTCTACAGAGGACATCACAAACCTTTCGAAGAAGCTACCCAATTATTATACAAACCCTTTTAGTTCGGGCGCCAGTGTTAGAGGCAGTAGGTTTTTGCTGTTCTGAAATGTAGTTCCAACTGCTCCAGCGAGGACACCACAGAGGCTTTTCCGTTGAGAGTATTAGCCCAATTGTACACACAACCTTTTAGTTCGGGCACCAGTGTTAGGTTTTTACTGTTTTGATATATGAAATGTATTTCCAACTGCTCCACAGAGGACATAACAAACCTTTCGAAGAATCTACCCAATTATTATACAAACCCCTTTAGTTCGGGCGCCAGGTTTAGAGGCAATAAGTTTTTGCTGTTCTGAAATGTAGTTCCAACTGCTCCAGGGAGGACACCACAGAGGCTTTTCCGTTGAAGGTATTAGCCCAATTGTATCCACAACCTTTTAGTTCGGGCGCCAGTGTTAAAGTCAATAGGTTTTTACTCTTTCGATATATGAAATGTATTTCCAACTGCTCCACAGAGGACATCACAAACCTTTCGAAGATGCTACCCAATTATTATACAAACCCTTTTAGTTCGGGCGCCAGTTTTAGAGGCAATAGGTTTTTGCTGTTCTGAAATGTAGTTCCAACTGCTCCAGGAAGGACACCACAGAGGCTTTTTCGTTGAAGGTATTAGCCCAATTATATCCACAACCTTTTAGTTCGGGCGCCAGTGTTAGAGTCAATAAGTTTTTACTGTTTTGATATATGAAATGTATTTCCAACTGCTCTACAGAGGACATCACAAACCTTTCGAAGAAGCTACCCAATTATTGTACAAACCCTTTTAGTTCGGGCGCCAGTGTTACAGGCAATAGGTTTTTGCTGTTCTGAAATGTAGTCCCAACTGCTCCAGGGAGGACACCACAGAGGCTTTTCCGTTGAAGGTATTAGCCCAATTGTATCCACAACCTTTTAGTTCGGGCGCCAGTGTTAGAGTCAATAGGTTTTTACTGTTTTGATATATGAAATGTATTTCCAACTGCTCCACAGAGGACATCACAAACCTTTCGAAGAAGCTACCCAATTATTATACAAACCCTTTTAGTTCTGGCGCCAGTGTTAGAGGCAATAGGTTTTTGCTGTTCTGAAATGTAGTTTCAACTGCTCCAGGGAGGACACCACAGAAGCTTTTCCGTTGAAGGTATTAGCCCAATTGTATCCACAACCTTTTAGTTCGGGCGCCAGTGTTAGATTCAATAGGTTTTTTACTGTTTTGATATATGAAATGTATTTCCAACTGCTCCACAGATGACATCACAAACCTTTCGAAGAAGCTACCCAATTATTATACAAACCCTTTTAGTTCGGGCGCCAGTTTTAGAGTCAATAGGTTTTTTACTGTTTTGATATATGAAATGTATTTCCAACTGCTCCACAGAGGACATCACAAACCTTTCGAAGAATCTACCCAATTATTATACAAACCCTTTTAGTTCGGGCGCCAGTGTTAGAGGCAATAGGTTTTTGCTGTTCTGAAATGTAGTTCCAACTGCTCCAGGGAGGACACCACAGAGGCTTTTCCGTTGAAGGAATTAGCCCAATTGTATCCACAACCTTTTAGTTCGGGCGCCAGTGTTAGAGTCATTAGGTTTTTACTGTTTTGATATATGGAATGTATTTCCAACTGCTCCACAGAGGACATCACAAACCTTTTGAAGAATCTACACAATTATTATACAAACCCTTTTAGTTCGGGCGCCAGTGTTAGAGGAAATAGGTTTTTGCTGTTCTGAAATGTAGTTCCAACTGCTCCAGGGAGGACACCACAGAGGCTTTACCGTTGAAGGTATTAGCCCAATTGTATCCACAACCTTTTAGTTCGGGCGCCAGTGTTAGAGTCAATAGGTTCTTACTGTTTTGATATATGAAATGTATTTCCAACTGCTCCACAGAGGACATCACAAACCTTTCGAAGATGCTACCCAATTATTATACAAATCCTTTTAGTTCGGGCGCCAGTGTTAGAGTCAATAGGTTTTTACTGTTTTGATATATGAAATGTATTTCCAACTGCTCCACAGAGCACATCACAAACCTTTCGAAGAAGCTACCCAATTATTATACAAACCCTTTTAGTTCGGCCCCAGTGTTATAGTCAATAGGTTTTTTACTGTTTTGATATATGAAATGTATTTCCAACTGCTCCATAGAGGACATCACAAACCTTTCGAAGAAGCTACCCAATTATTATACAAATCCTTTTAGTTCGGGCGCCAATGTTAGAGTCAATAGGTTTTTTACTGTTTTGATATATGAAATGTATTTCCAACTGCTCCACAGAGGACATCACAAATCTTTCGAAGAAACTACCCAATTATTATACAAACCCTTTTAGTTCGGGCGCCAATGTTAGAGGCAGTAGGTTTTTGCTGTTCTGAAATGTAGTTCCAACTGCTCCAGTGAGGACACCACAGAGGCTTTTCCGTTGAAGGTATTAGCCCAATTGTACACACAACCTTTTAGTTCCGGCGCCAGTGTTAGAGTCAAAAGGTTTTTACTGTTTTGATATATGAAATGTATTTCCAACTGCTCCACAGAGGACATAACAAACCTTTCGAAGAATCTACCCAATTATTATACAAACGCTTTTCGTTCGGGCGCCAGTGTTAGAGGCAGTAGGTTTTTGCTGTTCTGAAATGTAGTTCCAACTGCTCCAGCGAGGACACCACAGAGGCTTTTCCGTTGAAGGTATTAGCCCAATTGTACACACAACCTTTTAGTTCGGGCGCCAGTGTTAGAGTCAATAGGTATTTACTGTTTTGATATATGAAATGTATTTCCAACTGCTCCACAGAGGACATCACAAACCTTTCGAAGAAGCTACCCAATTATTATACAAACCCTTTTAGTTCGGGCGCCAGTGTTAGAGGCAGTAGGTTTTTGCTGTTCTGAAATGTAGTTCCAATTGCTCCAGTGAGGACACCACAGAGGCTTTTCCGTTGAAGGTATTAGCCCAATTGTACACAACCTTTTAGTTCGGGCGCCAGTGTTAGAGTCAAAAGGTTTTTACTGTTTTGATATATGAAATGTATTTCCAACTGCTCTACAGAGGACATCACAAACCTTTCGAAGAAGCTACCCAATTATTATACAAACCCTTTTAGTTCGGGCGCCAGTGTTAGAGGCAGTAGGTTTTTGCTGTTCTGAAATGTAGTTCCAACTGCTCCAGCGAGGACACCACAGAGGCTTTTCCGTTGAGAGTATTAGCCCAATTGTATCCACAACCTTTTAGTTCGGGCGCCAGTGTTAAAGTCAATAGGTCTTTACTCTTTCGATATATGAAATGTATTTCCAACTGCTCCACAGAGGACATCACAAACCTTTCGAAGATGCTACCCAATTATTATACAAACCCTTTTAGTTCGGGCGCCAGTTTTAGAGGCAATAGGTTTTTGCTGTTCTGAAATGTAGTCCCAACTGCTCCAGGGAGGACACCAGAGAGGCTTTTTCGTTGAAGGTATTAGCCCAATTGTATCCACAACCTTTTAGTTCGGGCGCCAGTGTTAGAGTCAATAGGTTTTTACTGTTTTGATATATGAAATGTATTTCCAACTGCTCCACAGAGGACATCACAAACCTTTCGAAGAAGCTACCCAATTATTATACAAAAATCTTTTAGTTCGGGCGCCAGTGTTAGAGGCAATAGGTTTTTGCTGTTCTGAAATGTAGTTTCAACTGCTCCAGGGAGGACACCACAGAAGCTTTTCCGTTGAAGGTATTAGCCCAATTGTATCCACAACCTTTTAGTTCGGGCGCCAGTGTTAGATTCAATAGGTTTTTTACTGTTTTGATATATGAAATGTATTTCCAACTGCTCCACAGATGACATCACAAACCTTTCGAAGAAGCTACCCAATTATTATACAAACCCTTCTTGTTCGGGCGCCAGTGTTAGATTCAATAGGTTTTTACTGTTTTGATATATGAAATGTATTTCCAACTGCTCCACAGAGGACATCACAAACCTTTCGAAGAATCTACCCAATTATTATACAAACCCCTTTAGTTCGGGCGCCAGGTTTAGAGGCAATAGATTTTGCTGTTCTGAAATGTAGTTCCAACTGCTCCAGGGAGGACACCACAGAGGCTTTTCCGTTGAAGGTATTAGCCCAATTGTATCCACAACCTTTTAGTTCGGGCGCCAGTGTTAAAGTCAATAGGTTTTTACTCTTTCGATATATGAAATGTATTTCCAACTGCTCCACAGAGGACATCACAAACCTTTCGAAGATGCTACCCAATTATTATACAAACCCTTTTAGTTCGGGCGCCAGTTTTAGAGGCAATAGGTTTTTGCTGTTCTGAAATGTAGTTCCAACTGCTCCAGGAAGGACACCACAGAGGCTTTTTCGTTGAAGGTATTAGCCCAATTATATCCACAACCTTTTAGTTCGGGCGCCAGTGTTAGAGTCAATAAGTTTTTACTGTTTTGATATATGAAATGTATTTCCAACTGCTCTACAGAGGACATCACAAACCTTTCGAAGAAGCTACCCAATTATTGTACAAACCCTTTTAGTTCGGGCGCCAGTGTTACAGGCAATAGTTTTTGCTCTTCTGAAATGTAGTCCCAACTGCTCCAGGGAGGACACCACAGAGGCTTTTCCGTTGAAGGTATTAGCCCAATTGTATCCACAACCTTTTAGTTCGGGCGCCAGTGTTAGAGTCAATAGGTTTTTACTGTTTTGATATATGAAATATATTTCCAACTGCTCCACAGAGGACATCACAAACCTTTCGAAGAAGCTACCCAATTATTATACAAACCCTTTTAGTTCTGGCGCCAGTGTTAGAGGCAATAGGTTTTTGCTGTTCTGAAATGTAGTTTCAACTGCTCCAGGGAGGACACCACAGAAACTTTTCCGTTGAAGGTATTAGCCCAATTGTATCCACAACCTTTTAGTTCGGGCGCCAGTGTTAGATTCAATAGGTTTTTTACTGTTTTGCTATATGAAATGTATTTCCAACTGCTCCACAGATGACATCACAAACCTTTCGAAGAAGCTACCCAATTATTATACAAACCCTTTTAGTTCGGGCGCCAGTATTAGAGTCAATAGGTTTTTTACTGTTTTGATATATGAAATGTATTTCCAACTGCTCCACAGAGGACATCACAAACCTTTCGAAGAATCTACCCAATTATTATACAAACCCTTTTAGTTCGGGCGCCAGTGTTAGAGGCAATAGGTTTTTGCTGTTCTGAAATGTAGTTCCAACTGCTCCAGGGAGGACACCACAGAGGCTTTTCCGTTGAAGGAATTAGCCCAATTGTATCCACAACCTTTTAGTTCGGGCGCCAGTGTTAGAGTCATTAGGTTTTTACTGTTTTGATATATGAAATGTATTTCCAATTGCTCCACAGAGGACATCACAAACCTTTTGAAGAATCTACACAATTATTATACAAACCCTTTTAGTTCGGGCGCCAGTGTTAGAGGCAATAGGTTTTTGCTGTTCTGAAATGTAGTTCCAACTGCTCCAGGGAGGACACCACAGAGGCTTTACCGTTGAAGGTATTAGCCCAATTGTATCCACAACCTTTTAGTTCGGGCGCCAGTGTTAGAGTCAATAGGTTCTTACTGTTTTGATATATGAAATGTATTTCCAACTGCTCCACAGAGGACATCACAAACCTTTCGAAGATGCTACCCAATTATTATACAAATCCTTTTAGTTCGGGCGCCAGTGTTAGAGTCAATAGGTTTTTACTGTTTTGATATATGAAATGTATTTCCAACTGCTCCACAGAGCACATCACAAACCTTTCGAAGAATTTACCCAATTATTATACAAACCCTTTTAGTTCGGCCCCAGTGTTATAGTCAATAGGTTTTTTACTGTTTTGTTATATGAAATGTATTTCCAACTGCTCCATAGAGGACATCACAAACCTTTCGAAGAAGCTACCCAATTATTATACAAATCCTTTTAGTTCGGGCGCCAGTGTTAGAGTCAATAGGTTTTTTACTGTTTTGATATATGAAATGTATTTCCAACTGCTCCACAGAGCACATCACAAATCTTTCGAAGAAGCTACCCAATTATTATACAAACCCTTTTAGTTCGGGCGCCAGTGTTAGAGGCAGTAGGTTTTTGCTGTTCTGAAATGTAGTTCCAACTGCTCCAGTGAGGACACCACAGAGGCTTTTCCGTTGAAGGTATTAGCCCAATTGTACACACAACCTTTTAGTTCGGGCGCCAGTGTTAGAGTCAATAGGTTTTTATTGTTTTGATATATGAAATGTATTTCCAACTGCTCCACAGAGGACATCACAAACCTTTCGAAGAAGCTACCCAATTATTATACAAACCCTTTTAGTTCGGGCGCCAGTGTTAGAGGCAGTAGGTTTTTGCTGTTCTGAAATGTAGTTCCAATTGCTCCAGTGAGGACACCACAGAGGCTTTTCCGTTGAAGGTATTAGCCCAATTGTACACAACCTTTTAGTTCGGGCGCCAGTGTTAGAGTCAAAAGGTTTTTACTGTTTTGATATATGAAATGTATTTCCAACTGCTCTACAGAGGACATCACAAACCTTTCGAAGAAGCTACCCAATTATTATACAAACCCTTTTAGTTCGGGCGCCAGTGTTAGAGGCAGTAGCTTTTTGCTGTTCTGAAATGTAGTTCCAACTGCTCCAGCGAGGACACCACAGAGGCTTTTCCGTTGAGAGTATTAGCCCAATTGTACACACAACCTTTTAGTTCGGGCACAAGTGTTAGAGTCAATAGGTTTTTACTGTTTTGATATATGAAATGTATTTCCAACTGCTCCACAGAGGACATCACAAACCTTTCGAAGAAGCTACCCAATTATTATACAAACCCTTTTAGTTCGGGCGCCAGTGTTAGAGGCAGTAGGTTTTTGCTGTTCTGAAATGTAGTTCCAATTGCTCCAGTGAGGACACCACAGAGGCTTTTCCGTTGAAGGTATTAGCCCAATTGTACACACAACCTTTTAGTTCGGGCGCCAGTGTTAGAGTCAATAGGTTTTTACTGTTTTAATATATGAAATGTATTTCCAACTGCTCCACAGAGGACATCACCAACCTTTCGAAGAATTTACCCAATTATTATACAAACCCTTTTAGTTCGGGCGCCAGTTTTAGAGGCAGTAGGTTTTTGCTGTTCTGAAATGTAGTTCCAACTGCTCCAGCGAGGACACCACAGAGGCTTTTCCGTTGAAGGTATTAGCCCAATTGTACACACAACCTTTTAGTTCGGGCGCCAGTGTTAGAGTCAATAGGTTTTTATTGTTTTGATATATGAAATGTATTTCCAACTGCTCCACAGAGGACATCACAAACCTTTCGAAGAATGTACCCAATTATTATACAAACCCTTTTAGATCGGGCGCCAGTGTTAGAGGCAATAGGTTTTTGCTGTTCTGAAATGTAGTTCCAACTGCTCCACGGAGGACACCACAGAAGCTTTTCCGTTGAAGGTATTAGCCCAATTGCATCCACAACCTTTTAGTTCGGGCGCTGCTCCACAGAGGACATCACAAAACTTTCGAAGATGCTTCCCAATCATTATACAAACCCCTTTAGTTCGGCCGCCGGTGTTAGAGGCAATAGGTTTTGCTGTTCTGAAATGTAGTTCCAACTGCTCCAGGGAGGACACCACAGAGGCTTTTCCGTTGAAGGTATTAGCCCAATTGTATCCACAACCTTTTAGTTCGGGCGCCAGTGTTAGATTCAAAAGGTTTTTACTGTTTGGTATATGAAATGTATTTCCAACTGCTCCACAGAGGACATCACAAACCTTTCGAAGAAGCTACCCAATTATTATACAATCCCTTTTAGTTCGGGCGCCAGTGTTAGAGGCAGTAGGTTTTTGCTGTTCTGAAATGTAGTTCCAATTGCTCCAGTGAGGACACCACAGAGGCTTTTCCGTTGAAGGTATTAGCCCAATTGTACACAACCTTTTAGTTCGGGCGCCAGTGTTAGTGTCAAAAGATTTTTACTGTTTTGATATATGAAATGTATTTCCAACTACTCTACAGAGCACATCACAAACCTTTCGAAGAAGCTACCCAATTATTATACAAACCCTTTTAGTTCGGGCGCCAGTGTTAGAGGCAGTAGGTTTTTGCTGTTCTGAAATGTAGTTCCAACTGCTCCAGCGAGGACACCACAGAGGCTTTTCCGTTGAAGGTATTAGCCCAATTGTACACACAACCTTTTAGTTCGGGCGCCAGTGTTAGAGTCAATAGGTTTTTACTGTTTTAATATATGAAATGTATTTCCAACTGCTCCACAGAGGACATCACAAACCTTTCGAAGAATCTACCCAATTATTATACAAACCCTTTTAGTTCGGGCGCCAGTTTTAGAGGCAGTAGGTTTTTGCTGTTCTGAAATGTAGTTCCAACTGCTCCAGCGAGGACACCACAGAGGCTTTTCCGTTGAAGGTATTAGCCCAATTGTACACACAACCTTTTAGTTCGGGCGCCAGTGTTAGAGTCAATAGGTTTTTATTGTTTTGATATATGAAATGTATTTCCAACTGCTCCACAGAGGACATCACAAACCTTTCGAAGAATCTACCCAATTATTATACAAACCCTTTTAGATCGGGCGCCAGTGTTAGAGGCAATAGGTTTTTGCTGTTCTGATATGTAGTTCCAACTGCTCCAGGGAGGACACCACAGAAGCTTTTCCGTTGAAGGTATTAGCCCAATTGCATCCACAACCTTTTAGTTCGGGCGCTGCTCCACAGAGGACATCACAAAACTTTCGAAGATGCTTCCCAATCATTATACAAACCCCTTTAGTTCGGCCGCCGGTGTTAGAGGCAATAGGTTTTGCTGTTCTGAAATGTAGTTCCAACTGCTCCAGGGAGGACACCACAGAGGCTTTTCCGTTGAAGGTATTAGCCCAATTGTATCCACAACCTTTTAGTTCGGGCGCCAGTGTTAGAGTCAAAAGGTTTTTCCTGTTTTGATATATGAAATGTATTTCCAACTACTCTACAGAGGACATCACAAACCTTTCGAAGAAGCTACCCAATTATTATACAAACCCTTTTAGTTCGGGCGCCAGTTTTAGAGGCAATAGGTTTTTGCTGTTCTGAAATGTAGTTCCAACTGCTCCAGGGAGGACACCACAGAGGCTTTTTCGTTGAAGGTATTAGCCCAATTGTATCCACAACCTTTTAGTTCGGGCGCCAGTGTTAGAGTCAATAGGTTTTTACTGTTTTGATATATGAAATGTATTTCCAACTGCTCTACAGAGGACATCAGAAACCTTTCGAAGAAGCTACCCAATTATTGTACAAACACCTTTTAGTTCGGGCGCCAGTGTTACAGGCAATAGGTTTTTGCTGTTCTGAAATGTAGTTCCAACTGCTCCAGGGAGGACACCACAGAGGCTTTTCCGTTGAAGGTATTAGCCCAATTGTACACACAACCTTATAGTTCGGGCGCCAGTGTTAGAGTCAATAGGTTTTTACTGTTTTAATATATGAAATGTATTTCCAACTGCTCCACAGAGGACATCACAAACCTTTCGAAGAATCTACCCAATTATTATACAAACCCTTTTAGTTCGGGCGCCAGTTTTAGAGGCAGTAGGTTTTTGCTGTTCTGAAATGTAGTTCCAACTGCTCCAGCGAGGACACACAGAGGCTTTTCCGTTGAAGGTATTAGCCCAATTGTACACACAACCTTTTAGTTCGGGCGCCAGTGTTAGTGTCAATAGGTTTTTACTGTTTTGATATATGAAATGTATTTCCAACTGCTCCACAGAGAACATCACAAACCTTTCGAAGAATCTACCCAATTATTATACAAACCCTATTAGATCGGGCGCCAGTGTTAGAGGCAATAGGTTTTTGCTGTTCTGAAATGTAGTTTCAACTGCTCCAGGGAGGACACCACAGAAGCTTTTCCGTTGAAGGTATTAGCCCAATTGTATCCACAACCTTTTAGTTCGGGCGCCAGTGTTAGATTCAATAGGTTTTTTACTGTTTTGATATATGAAATGTATTTCCAACTGCTCCACAGATGACATCACAAACCTTTCGAAGAATCTACCCAATTATTATACAAACCCTTTTAGATCGGGCGCCAGTGTTAGAGGCAATAGGTTTTTGCTGTTCTGAAATGTAGTTCCAACTGCTCCAGGGTGGACACCACAGAAGCTTTTCCGTTGAAGGTATTAGCCCAATTGTATCCACAACCTTTTAGTTCGGGCGCTGCTCCACAGAGGACATCACAAAACTTTCGAAGATGCTTCCCAATCATTATACAAACCCCTTTAGTTCGGCCGCCGGTGTTACAGGCAATAGGTTTTGCTGTTCAGAAATGTAGTTCCAACTGCTCCAGGGAGGACACCACAGAGGCTTTTCCGTTGAAGGTATTAGCCCAATTGTATCCACAACCTTTTAGTTCGGGCGCCAGTGTTAGAGTCAAAAGGTTTTTACTGTTTTGATATATGAAATGTATTTCCAACTACTCTACAGAGGACATCACAAACCTTTCGAAGAAGCTACCCAATTATTATACAAACCCTTTTAGTTCGGGCGCCAGTTTTAGAGGCAATAGGTTTTTGCTGTTCTGAAATGTAGTTCCAACTGCTCCAGGGAGGACACCACAGAGGCTTTTTCGTTGAAGGTATTAGCCCAATTGTATCCACAACCTTTTAGTTCGGGCGCCAGTGTTAGAGTCAATAGGTTTTTACTGTTTTGATATATGAAATGTATTTCCAACTGCTCTACAGAAGACATCACAAACCTTTCGAAGAAGCTACCCAATTATTGTACAAACCCTTTTAGTTCGGGCGCCAGTGTTACAGGCAATAGGTTTTTGCTGTTCTGAAATGTAGTTCCAACTGCTCCAGGGAGGACACCACAGAGGCTTTTCCGTTGAAGGTATTAGCCCAATTGTATCCACAACCTTTTAGTTCGGGCGCCAGTGTTAGAGTCAATAGGTTTTACTGTTTTGATATATGAAATGTATTTCCAACTGCTCCACAGAGGACATCACAAACCTTTCGAAGAATCTACACAATTATTATACAAACCCTTTTAGTTCGGGCGCCAGTGTTAGAGGCAGTAGGTTTTTACTGTTTTGATATATGAAATGTATTTCCAACTGCTCCACAGAGGACATCACAAACCTTTCGAAGAAGCTACCCAATTATTATACAAACCCTTTTAGTTCGGGCGCCAGTGTTATAGTCAATAGGTTTTTTACTGTTTTGATATATGAAATGTATTTCCAACTGCTCCACAGAGGACATCACAAACCTTTCGAAGAAGCTACCCAATTATTATACAAACCCTTTTATTTCGGGCGCCAGTGTTATAGTCAATAGGTTTTTTACTGTTTTGATATATGAAATGTATTTCCAACTGCTCCATAGAGGACATCACAAACCTTTCGAAGAAGCTACCCAATTATTATACAAATCCTTTTTGTTCGGGTGCCAGTGTTAGAGTCAATAGGTTTTTTACTGTTTTGATATATGAAATGTATTTCCAACTGCTCCACAGAGGACATCACAAATCTTTCCAAGAAGCTACCCAATTATTTTACAAACCCTTTTAGTTCGGGCGCCAGTGTTAGAGGCAGTAGGTTTTTGCTGTTCTGAAATGTAGTTCCAACTGCTCCAGTGAGGACACCACAGAGGCTTTTCCGTTGAAGGTATTAGGCCAATTGTATCCACAACCTTTTAGTTCGGGCGCCAGTGTTAGAGTCAATAGGTTTTTTACTGTTTTGATATATGAAATGTATTTCCAACTGCTCCACAGAGGACATCACAAACATTCGAAGATGCTACCCAATTATTATACAAACCCTTTTAGTTCGGGCGCCAGTGTTAGAGGTAATAGGTTTTTCCTGTTCTGAAATGTAGTTCCAACTGCTCCAGGGAGGACACCAGAGAGGCTTTTCCGTTGAAGGTATTAGCCTAATTGTATCCACAACCTTTTAGTTCGGGCGCCAGTGTTAGATTCAATAGGTTTTTACTGTTTTGATATATGAAATGTATTTCCAACTGCTCCACAGAGGACATCACAAACCTTTCGAAGAATCTACCCAATTATTATACAAACCCCTTTAGTTCGGGCGCCAGGTTTAGAGGCAATAGGTTTTTGCTGTTCTGAAATGTAGTTCCAACTGCTCCAGGGAGGACACCACAGAGGCTTTTCCGTTGAAGGTATTAGCCCAATTGTATCCACAACCTTTTAGTTCGGGCGCCAGTGTTAGAGTCAATAGGTTTTTACTGTTTTGATATATGAAATGTATTTCCAACTGCTCCACAGAGGACATCACAAACCTTTCGAAGAAGCTACCCAATTATTATACAAACCCTTTTAGTTCGGGCGCCAGTGTTATAGTCAATAGGTTTTTTACTGTTTTGATATATGAAATGTATTTCCAACTGCTCCACAGAGGACATCACAAACCTTTCGAAGAAGCTACCCAATTATTATACAAACCCTTTTATTTCGGGCGCCAGTGTTATAGTCAATAGGTTTTTTACTGTTTTGATATATGAAATGTATTTCCAACTGCTCCATAGAGGACATCACAAACCTTTCGAAGAAGCTACCCAATTATTATACAAATCCTTTTTGTTCGGGCGCCAGTGTTAGAGTCAATAGGTTTTTTACTGTTTTGATATATGAAATGTATTTCCAACTGCTCCACAGAGGACATCACAAATCTTTCCAAGAAGCTACCCAATTATTTTACAAACCCTTTTAGTTCGGGCGCCAGTGTTAGAGGCAGTAGGTTTTTGCTGTTCTGAAATGTAGTTCCAACTGCTCCAGTGAGGACACCACAGAGGCTTTTCCGTTGAAGGTATTAGGCCAATTGTATCCACAACCTTTTAGTTCGGGCGCCAGTGTTAGAGTCAATAGGTTTTTTACTGTTTTGATATATGAAATGTATTTCCAACTGCTCCACAGAGGACATCACAAACATTCGAAGATGCTACCCAATTATTATACAAACCCTTTTAGTTCGGGCGCCAGTGTTAGAGGTAATAGGTTTTTCCTGTTCTGAAATGTAGTTCCAACTGCTCCAGGGAGGACACCAGAGAGGCTTTTCCGTTGAAGGTATTAGCCTAATTGTATCCACAACCTTTTAGTTCGGGCGCCAGTGTTAGATTCAATAGGTTTTTACTGTTTTGATATATGAAATGTATTTCCAACTGCTCCACAGAGGACATCACAAACCTTTCGAAGAATCTACCCAATTATTATACAAACCCCTTTAGTTCGGGCGCCAGGTTTAGAGGCAATAGGTTTTTGCTGTTCTGAAATGTAGTTCCAACTGCTCCAGGGAGGACACCACAGAGGCTTTTCCGTTGAAGGTATTAGCCCAATTGTATCCACAACCTTTTAGTTCGGGCGCCAGTGTTAGAGTCAATAGGTTTTTACTCTTTCGATATATGAAATGTATTTCCAACTGCTCCACAGAGGACATCACAAATCTTTCGAAGAAGCTACCCAATTATTATACAAACCCTTTTAGTTCGGGCGCCAGTGTTAGAGGCAGTAGGTTTTTGCTGTTCTGAAATGTAGTTCCAACTGCTCCAGTGAGGACACCACAGAGGCTTTTCCGTTGAAGGTATTAGCCCAATTGTACACACAACCTTTTAGTTCGGGCGCCAGTGTTAGAGTCAAAAGGTTTTTACTGTTTTGATATATGAAATGTATTTCCAACCGCTCCACAGAGGACATAACAAACCTTTCGAAGAATCTACCCAATTATTATACAAACGCTTTTAGTTCGGGCGCCAGTGTTAGAGGCAGTAGGTTTTTGCTGTTCTGAAATGTAGTTTCAACTGCTCCAGCGAGGACACCACAGAGGCTTTTCCGTTGAAGGTATTAGCCCAATTGTATCCACAACCTTTTAGTTCGGGCGCCAGTGTTAAAGTCAATAGGTATTTACTGTTTTGATATATGAAATGTATTTCCAACTGCTCCACAGAGGACATCACAAACCTTTCGAAGAAGCTACCCAATTATTATACAAACCCTTTTAGTTCGGGCGCCAGTGTTAGAGGCAGTAGGTTTTTGCTGTTCTGAAATGTAGTTCCAATTGCTCCAGTGAGGACACCACAGAGGCTTTTCCGTTGAAGGTATTAGCCCAATTGTACACAACCTTTTAGTTCGGGCGCCAGTGTTAGAGTCAAAAGGTTTTTACTGTTTTGATATATGAAATGTATTTCCAACTGCTCTACAGAGGACATCACAAACCTTTCGAAGAAGCTACCCAATTATTATACAAACCCTTTTAGTTCGGGCGCCAGTGTTAGAGGCAGTAGGTTTTTGCTGTTCTGAAATGTAGTTCCAACTGCTCCAGCGAGGACACCACAGAGGCTTTTCCGTTGAGAGTATTAGCCCAATTGTACACACAACCTTTTAGTTCGGGCACCAGTGTTAGAGTCAATAGGTTTTTACTGTTTTGATATATGAAATGTATTTCCAACTGCTCCACAGAGGACATAACAAACCTTTCGAAGAACCTACCCAATTATTATACAAACCCTTTTAGTTCGGGCGCCTGTGTTAGAGGCAGTAGGTTTTTGCTGTTCTGAAATGTAGTTCCAACTGCTCCAGCGAGGACACCACAGAGGCTTTTCCGTTGAAGGTATTAGCCCAATTGTACACACAACCTTTTAGTTCGGGCGCCAGTGTTAGAGTCAATAGGTTTTTACTGTTTTGATATATGAAATGTATTTCCAACTGCTCCACAGAGGACATCACAAACCTTTCGAAGAAGCTACCCAATTATTATACAAACCCTTTTAGTTCGGGCGCCAGTGTTAGAGGCAGTAGGTTTTTGCTGTTCTGAAATGTAGTTCCAATTGCTCCAGTGAGGACACCACAGAGGCTTTTCCGTTGAAGGTATTAGCCCAATTGTACACAACCTTTTAGTTCGGGCGCCAGTGTTAGAGTCAAAAGATTTTTACTGTTTTGATATATGAAATGTATTTCCAACTACTCTACAGAGGACATCACAAACCTTTCGAAAAAGCTACCCAATTATTATACAAACCCTTTTAGTTCGGGCGCCAGTGTTAGAGGCAGTAGGTTTTTGCTGTTCTGAAATGTAGTTCCAATTGCTCCAGTGAGGACACCACAGAGGCTTTTCCGTTGAAGGTATTAGCCCAATTGTACACAACCTTTTAGTTCGGGCGCCAGTGTTAGAGTCAAAAGATTTTTACTGTTTTGATATATGAAATTTATTTCCAACTACTCTACAGAGGACATCACAAACCTTTCGAAGAAACTACCCAATTATTATACAAACCCTTTTAGTTCGGGCGCCAGTGTTAGAGGCAGTAGGTTTTTGCTGTTCTGAAATGTAGTTCCAACTGCTCCAGCGAGGACACCACAGAGGCTTTTCCGTTGAAGGTATTAGCCCAATTGTACACACAACCTTTTAGTTCGGGCGCCAGTGTTAGAGTCAATAGGTTTTTACTGTTTTAATATATGAAATGTATTTCAACTGCTCCACAGAGGACATCACAAACCTTTCGAAGAATCTACCCAATTATTATACAAACCCTTTTAGTTCGGGCGCCAGTTTTAGAGGCAGTAGGTTTTTGCTGTTCTGAAATGTAGTTCCAACTGCTCCAGCGAGGACACCACAGAGGCTTTTCCGTTGAAGGTATTAGCCCAATTGTACACACAACCTTTTAGTTCGGGCGCCAGTGTTAGAGTCAATAGGTTTTTATTGTTTTGATATATGAAATGTATTTCCAACTACTCTACAGAGGACATCACAAACCTTTCGAAGAAGCTACCCAATTATTATACAAACCCTTTTAGTCCGGGCGCCAGTTTTAGAGGCAATAGGTTTTTGCTGTTCTGAAATGTAGTTCCAACTGCTCCAGCGAGGACACCACAGAAGCTTTTCCGTTGAAGGTATTAGCCCAATTGCATCCACAACCTTTTAGTTCGGGCGCTGCTCCACAGAGGACATCACAAAACTTTCGAAGATGCTTCCCAATCATTATACAAACCCCTTTAGTTCGGCCGCCGGTGTTAGAGGCAATAGGTTTTGCTGTTCTGAAATGTAGTTCCAACTGCTCCAGGGAGGACACCACAGAGGCTTTTCCGTTGAAGGTATTAGCCCAATTGTATCCACAACCTTTTAGTTCGGGCGCCAGTGTTAGAGTCAATAGGTTTTTACTGTTTTAATATATGAAATGTATTTCCAACTACTCTACAGAGGACATCACAAACCTTTCGAAGAAGCTACCCAATTATTATACAAACCCTTTTAGTTCGGGCGCCAGTTTTAGAGGCAGTAGGTTTTTGCTGTTCTGAAATGTAGTTCCAACTGCTCCAGCGAGGACACCACAGAGGCTTTTCCGTTGAAGGTATTAGCCCAATTGTACACACAACCTTTTAGTTCGGGCGCCAGTGTTAGAGTCAATAGGTTTTTATTGTTTTGATATATGAAATGTATTTCCAACTGCTCCACAGAGGACATCACAAACCTTTCGAAGAATCTACCCAATTATTATACAAACCCTTTTAGATCGGGCGCCAGTGTTAGAGGCAATAGGTTTTTGCTGTTCTGAAATGTAGTTCCAACTGCTCCAGGGAGGACACCACAGAGGCTTTTCCGTTGAAGGTATTAGCCCAATTGCATCCACAACCTTTTAGTTCGGGCGCTGCTCCACAGAGGACATCACAAAACTTTCGAAGATGCTTCCCAATCATTATACAAACCCCTTTAGTTCGGCCGCCGGTGTTAGAGGCAATAGGTTTTGCTGTTCTGAAATGTAGTTCCAACTGCTCCAGGGAGGACACCACAGAGGCTTTTCCGTTGAAGGTATTAGCCCAATTGTACACACAACCTTTTAGTTCGGGCGCCAGTGTTAGAGTCAATAGGTTTTTACTGTTTTAATATATGAAATGTATTTCCAACTGCTCCACAGAGGAAATCACGAAACTTTCGAAGAATCTACCCAATTATTATACAAACCCTTTTAGTTCGGGCGCCAGTTTTAGAGGCAGTAGGTTTTTGCTGTTCTGAAATGTAGTTCCAACTGCTCCAGCGAGGACACCACAGAGGCTTTTCCGTTGAAGGTATTAGCCCAATTGTACACACAACCTTTTAGTTCGGGCGCCAGTGTTAGAGTCAATAGGTTTTTATTGTTTTGATATATGAAATGTATTTCCAACTGCTCCACAGAGGACATCACAAACCTTTCGAAGAATCTACCCAATTATTATACAAACCCTTTTAGATCGGGCGCCAGTGTTAGAGGCAATAGGTTTTTGCTGTTCTGAAATGTAGTTCCAACTGCTCCAGGGAGGACACCACAGAGGCTTTTCCGTTGAAGGTATTAGCCCAATTGCATCCACAACCTTTTAGTTCGGGCGCTGCTCCACAGAGGACATCACAAAACTTTCGAAGATGCTTCCCAATCATTATACAAACCCCTTTAGTTCGGCCGCCGGTGTTAGAGGCAATAGGTTTTGCTGTTCTGAAATGTAGTTCCAACTGCTCCAGGGAGGACACCACAGAGGCTTTTCCGTTGAAGGTATTAGCCCAATTGTATCCACAACCTTTTAGTTCGGGCGCCAGTGTTAGATTCAAAAGGTTTTTACTGTTTTGATATATGAAATGTATTTCCAACTGCTCCACAGAGGACATCACAAACCTTTCGAAGAAGCTACCCAATTATTATACAAACCCTTTTAGTTCGGGCGCCAGTGTTAGAGGCAGTAGGTTTTTGCTGTTCTGAAATGTAGTTCCAATTGCTCCAGTGAGGACACCACAGAGGCTTTTCCGTTGAAGGTATTAGCCCAATTGTACACAACCTTTTAGTTCGGGCGCCAGTGTTAGAGTCAAAAGATTTTTACTGTTTTGATATATGAAATGTATTTCCAACTACTCTACAGAGCACATCACAAACCTTTCGAAGAAGCTACCCAATTATTATACAAACCCTTTTAGTTCGGGCGCCAGTGTTAGAGGCAGTAGGTTTTTGCTGTTCTGAAATGTAGTTCCAACTGCTCCAGCGAGGACACCACAGAGGCTTTTCCGTTGAAGGTATTAGCCCAATTGTACACACAACCTTTTAGTTCGGGCGCCAGTGTTAGAGTCAATAGGTTTTTACTGTTTTATTATATGAAATGTATTTCCAACTGCTCCACAGAGGACATCACAAACCTTTCGAAGAATCTACCCAATTATTACACAAACCCTTTTAGTTCGGGCGCCAGTTTTAGAGGCAGTAGGTTTTTGCTGTTCTGAAATGTAGTTCCAACTGCTCCAGCGAGGACACCACAGAGGCTTTTCCGTTGAAGGTATTAGCCCAATTGTACACACAACCTTTTAGTTCGGGCGCCAGTGTTAGAGTCAATAGGTTTTTACTGTTTTATTATATGAAATGTATTTCCAACTGCTCCACAGAGGACATCACAAACCTTTCGAAGAATCTACCCAATTATTATACAAACCCTTTTAGATCGGGCGCCAGTGTTAGAGGCAATAGGTTTTTGCTGTTCTGAAATGTAGTTCCAACTGCTCCAGGGAGGACACCACAGAAGCTTTTCCGTTGAAGGTATTAGCCCAATTGCATCCACAACCTTTTAGTTCGGGCGCTGCTCCACAGAGGACATCACAAAACTTTCGAAGATGCTTCCCAATCATTATACAAACCCCTTTAGTTCGGCCGCCGGTGTTAGAGGCAATAGGTTTTGCTGTTCTGAAATGTAGTTCCAACTGCTCCAGGGAGGACACCACAGAGGCTTTTCCGTTGAAGGTATTAGCCCAATTGTATCCACAACCTTTTAGTTCGGGCGCCAGTGTTAGAGTCAAAAGGTTTTTCCTGTTTTGATATATGAAATGTATTTCCAACTACTCTACAGAGGACATCACAAACCTTTCGAAGAAGCTACCCAATTATTATACAAACCCTTTTAGTTCGGGCGCCAGTTTTAGAGGCAATAGGTTTTTGCTGTTCTGAAATGTAGTTCCAACTGCTCCAGGGAGGACACCACAGAGGCTTTTTCGTTGAAGGTATTAGCCCAATTGTATCCACAACCTTTTAGTTCGGGCGCCAGTATTAGAGGCAATAGGTTTTTACTGTTTTGATATATGAAATGTATTTCCAACTGCTCTACAGAGGACATCACAAACCTTTCGAAGAAGCTACCCAATTATTGTACAAACACCTTTTAGTTCGGGCGCCAGTGTTACAGGCAATAGGTTTTTGCTGTTCTGAAATGTAGTTCCAACTGCTCCACGGAGGACACCACAGAGGCTTTTCCGTTGAAGGTATTAGCCCAATTGTACACACAACCTTTTAGTTCGGGCGCCAGTGTTAGAGTCAATAGGTTTTTACTGTTTTAATATATGAAATGTATTTCCAACTGCTCCACAGAGGACATCACAAACCTTTCAAAGAATCTACCCAATTATTATACAAACCCTTTTAGTTCGGGCGCCAGTTTTAGAGGCAGTAGGTTTTTGCTGTTCTGAAATGTAGTTCCAACTGCTCCAGCGAGGACACACAGAGGCTTTTCCGTTGAAGGTATTAGCCCAATTGTACACACAAACTTTTAGTTCGGGCGCCAGTGTTAGTGTCAATAGGTTTTTACTGTTTTGATATATGAAATGTATTTCCAACTGCTCCACAGAGAACATCACAAACCTTTCGAAGAATCTACCCAATTATTATACAAACGCTTTTAGATCGGGCGCCAGTGTTAGACGCAATAGGTTTTTGCTGTTCTGAAATGTAGTTTCAACTGCTCCAGGGAGGACACCACAGAAGCTTTTCCGTTGAAGGTATTAGCCCAATTGTATCCACAACCTTTTAGTTCGGGCGCCAGTGTTAGATTCAATAGGTTTTTTACTGTTTTGATATATGAAATGTATTTCCAACTGCTCCACAGATGACATCACAAACCTTTCGAAGAATCTACCAAATTATTATACAAACCCTTTTAGATCGGGCGCCAGTGTTAGAGGCAATAGGTTTTTGCTGTTCTGAAATGTAGTTCCAACTGCTCCAGGGTGGACACCACAGAAGCTTTTCCGTTGAAGGTATTAGCCCAATTGTATCCACAACCTTTTAGTTCGGGCGCTGCTCCACAGAGGACATCACAAAACTTTCGAAGATGCTTCCCAATCATTATACAAACCCGTTTAGTTCGGCCGCCGGTGTTACAGGCAATAGGTTTTGCTGTTCAGAAATGTAGTTCCAACTGCTCCAAGGAGGACACCACAGAGGCTTTTCCGTTGAAGGTATTAGCCCAATTGTATCCACAACCTTTTAGTTCGGGCGCCAGTGTTAGAGTCAAAAGGTTTTTACTGTTTTGATATATGAAATGTATTTCCAACTACTCTACAGAGGACATCACAAACCTTTCGAAGAAGCTACCCAATTATTATACAAACCCTTTTAGATCGGGCGCCAGTTTTAGAGGCAATAGGTTTTTGCTGTTCTGAAATGTAGTTCCAACTGCTCCAGGAAGGACACCACAGAGGCTTTTTCGTTGAAGGTATTAGCCCAATTGTATCCACAACCTTTTAGTTCGGGCGCCAGTGTTAGAGTCAATAGGTTTTTACTGTTTTGATATATGAAATGTATTTCCAACTGCTCTACAGAAGACATCACAAACCTTTCGAAGAAGCTACCCAATTATTGTACAAACCCTTTTAGTTCGGGCGCCAGTGTTACAGGCAATAGGTTTTTGCTGTTCTGAAATGTAGTTCCAACTGCTCCAGGGAGGACACCACAGAGGCTTTTCCGTTGAAGGTATTAGCCCAATTGTATCCACAACCTTTTAGTTCGGGCGCCAGTGTTAGAGTCAATAGGTTTTACTGTTTTGATATATGAAATGTATTTCCAACTGCTCCACAGAGGACATCACAAACCTTTCGAAGAATCTACACAATTATTTTACAAACCCTTTTAGTTCGGGCGCCAGTGTTAGAGGCAGTAGGTTTTTACTGTTTTGATATATGAAATGTATTTCCAACTGCTCCACAGAGGACATCACAAACCTTTCGAAGAAGCTACCCAATTATTATACAAACCCTTTTAGTTCGGGCGCCAGTGTTATAGTCAATAGGTTTTCTACTGTTTTGATATATGAAATGTATTTCCAACTGCTCCACAGAGGACATCACAAACCTTTCGAAGAAGCTACCCAATTATTATACAAACCCTTTTAGTTCGGGCGCCAGTGTTATAGTCAATAGGTTTTTTACTGTTTTGATATATGAAATGTATTTCCAACTGCTCCATAGAGGACATCACAAACCTTTCGAAGAAGCTACCCAATTATTATACAAATCCTTTTAGTTCGGGCGCCAGTGTTAGAGTCAATAGGTTTTTTACTGTTTTGATATATGAAATGTATTTCCAACTGCTCCACAGAGGACATCACAAATCTTTCCAAGAAGCTACCCAATTATTTTACAAACCCTTTTAGTTCGGGCGCCAGTGTTAGAGGTAATAGGTTTTTCCTGTTCTGAAATGTAGTTCCAACTGCTCCAGGGAGGACACCAGAGAGGCTTTTCCGTTGAAGGTATTAGCCTAATTGTATCCACAACCTTTTAGTTCGGGCGCCAGTGTTAGATTCAATAGGTTTTTACTGTTTTGATATATGAAATGTATTTCCAACTGCTCCACAGAGGACATCACAAACCTTTCGAAGAATCTACCCAATTATTATACAAACCCCTTTAGTTCGGGCGCCAGGTTTAGAGGCAATAGGTTTTTGCTGTTCTGAAATGTAGTTCCAACTGCTCCAGGGAGGACACCACAGAGGCTTTTCCGTTGAAGGTATTAGCCCAATTGTATCCACAACCTTTTAGTTCGGGCGCCAGTGTTAGAGTCAATAGGTTTTTACTCTTTCGATATATGAAATGTATTTCCATCTGCTCCACAGAGGACATCACAAATCTTTCGAAGAAGCTACCCAATTATTATACAAACCCTTTTCGTTCGGGCGCCAGTGTTAGAGGCAGTAGGTTTTTGCTGTTCTGAAATGTAGTTCCAACTGCTCCAGTGAGGACACCACAGAGGCTTTTCCGTTGAAGGTATTAGCCCAATTGTACACACAACCTTTTAGTTCGGGCGCCAGTGTTAGAGTCAAAAGGTTTTTACTGTTTTGATATATGAAATGTATTTCCAACTGCTCCACAGAGGACATAACAAACCTTTCGAAGAATCTACCCAATTATTATACAAACGCTTTTAGTTCGGGCGCCAGTGTTAGAGGCAGTAGGTTTTTGCTGTTCTGAAATGTAGTTCCAACTGCTCCAGCGAGGACAACACAGAGGCTTTTCCGTTGAAGGTATTAGCCCAATTGTACACACAACCTTTTAGTTCGGGCGCCAGTGTTAGAGTCAATAGGTATTTACTGTTTTGATATATGAAATGTATTTCCAACTGCTCCACAGAGGACATCACAAACCTTTCGAAGAAGCTACCCAATTATTATACAAACCCTTTTAGTTCGGGCGCCAGTGTTAGAGGCAGTAGGTTTTTGCTGTTCTGAAATGTAGTTCCAATTGCTCCAGTGAGGACACCACAGAGGCTTTTCCGTTGAAGGTATTAGCCCAATTGTACACAACCTTTTAGTTCGGGCGCCAATGTTAGAGTCAAAAGGTTTTTACTGTTTTGATATATGAAATGTATTTCCAACTGCTCTACAGAGGACATCACAAACCTTTCGAAGAAGCTACCCAATTATTATACAAACCCTTTTAGTTCGGGCGCCAGTGTTAGAGGCAGTAGGTTTTTGCTGTTCTGAAATGTAGTTCCAACTGCTCCAGCGAGGACACCACAGAGGCTTTTCCGTTGAGAGTATTAGCCCAATTGTACACACAACCTTTTAGTTCGGGCACCAGTGTTAGAGTCAATAGGTTTTTACTGTTTTGATATATGAAATGTATTTCCAACTGCTCCACAGAGGACATAACAAACCTTTCGAAGAACCTACCCAATTATTATACAAACCCTTTTAGTTCGGGCGCCTGTGTTAGAGGCAGTAGGTTTTTGCTGTTCTGAAATGTAGTTCCAACTGCTCCACCGAGGACACCACAGAGGCTTTTCCGTTGAAGGTATTAGCCCAATTGTACACACAACCTTTTAGTTCGGGCGCCAGTGTTAGAGTCAATAGGTTTTTACTGTTTTGATATATGAAATGTATTTCCAACTGCTCCACAGAGGACATCACAAACCTTTCGAAGAAGCTACCCAATTATTATACAAACCCTTTTAGTTCGGGCGCCAGTGTTAGAGGCAGTAGGTTTTTGCTGTTCTGAAATGTAGTTCCAATTGCTCCAGTGAGGACACCACAGAGGCTTTTCCGTTGAAGGTATTAGCCCAATTGTACACAACCTTTTAGTTCGGGCGCCAGTGTTAGAGTCAAAAGATTTTTACTGTTTTGATATATGAAATGTATTTCCAACTACTCTACAGAGGACATCACAAACCTTTCGAAGAAGCTACCCAATTATTATACAAACCCTTTTAGTTCGGGCGCCAGTGTTAGAGGCAGTAGGTTTTTGCTGTTCTGAAATGTAGTTCCAACTGCTCCAGCGAGGACACCACAGAGGCTTTTCCGTTGAAGGTATTAGCCCAATTGTACACACAACCTTTTAGTTCGGGCGCCAGTGTTAGAGTCAATAGGTTTTTACTGTTTTAATATATGAAATGTATTTCCAACTGCTCCACAGAGGACATCACCAACCTTTCGAAGAATCTACCCAATTATTATACAAACCCTTTTAGTTCGGGCGCCAGTTTTAGAGGCAGTAGGTTTTTGCTGTTCTGAAATGTAGTTCCAACTGCTCCAGCGAGGACACCACAGATGCTTTTCCGTTGAAGGTATTAGCCCAATTGTACACACAACCTTTTAGTTCGGGCGCCAGTGTTAGAGTCAATAGGTTTTTATTGTTTTGATATATGAAATGTATTTCAACTGCTCCACAGAGGACATCACAAACCTTTCGAAGAATCTACCCAATTATTATACAAACCCTTTTAGATCGGGCGCCAGTGTTAGAGGCAATAGGTTTTTGCTGTTCTGAAATGTAGTTCCAACTGCTCCAGGGAGGACACCACAGAAGCTTTTCCGTTGAAGGTATTAGCCCAATTGCATCCACAACCTTTTAGTTCGGGCGCTGCTCCACAGAGGACATCACAAAACTTTCGAAGATGCTTCCCAATCATTATACAAACCCCTTTAGTTCGGCCGCCGGTGTTAGAGGCAATAGGTTTTGCTGTTCTGAAATGTAGTTCCAACTGCTCCAGGGAGGACACCACAGAGGCTTTTCCGTTGAAGGTATTAGCCCAATTGTATCCACAACCTTTTAGTTCGGGCGCCAGTGTTAGAGTCAAAAGGTTTTTCCTGTTTTGATATATGAAATGTATTTCCAACTACTCTACAGAGGACATCACAAACCTTTCGAAGAAGCTACCCAATTATTATACAAACCCTTTTAGTTCGGGCGCCAGTTTTAGAGGCAATAGGTTTTTGCTGTTCTGAAATGTAGTTCCAACTGCTCCAGGGAGGACACCACAGAGGCTTTTTCGTTGAAGGTATTAGCCCAATTGTATCCACAACCTTTTAGTTCGGGCGCCAGTGTTAGAGTCAATAGGTTTTTACTGTTTTGATATATGAAATGTATTTCCAACTGCTCTACAGAGGACATCACAAACCTTTCGAAGAAGCTACCCAATTATTGTACAAACACCTTTTAGTTCGGGCGCCAGTGTTACAGGCAATAGGTTTTTGCTGTTCTGAAATGTAGTTCCAACTGCTCCACGGAGGACACCACAGAGGCTTTTCCGTTGAAGGTATTAGCCCAATTGTACACACAACCTTTTAGTTCGGGCGCCAGTGTTAGAGTCAATAGGTTTTTACTGTTTTAATATATGAAATGTATTTCCAACTGCTCCACAGAGGACATCACAAACCTTTCGAAGAATCTACCCAATTATTATACAAACCCTTTTAGTTCGGGCGCAAGTTTTAGAGGCAGTAGGTTTTTGCTGTTCTGAAATGTAGTTCCAACTGCTCCAGCGAGGACACACAGAGGCTTTTCCGTTGAAGGTATTAGCCCAATTGTACACACAAACTTTTAGTTCGGGCGCCAGTGTTAGTGTCAATAGGTTTTTACTGTTTTGATATATGAAATGTATTTCCAACTGCTCCACAGAGAACATCACAAACCTTTCGAAGAATCTACCCAATTATTATACAAACGCTTTTAGATCGGGCGCCAGTGTTAGAGGCAATAGGTTTTTGCTGTTCTGAAATGTAGTTTCAACTGCTCCAGGGAGGACACCACAGAAGCTTTTCCGTTGAAGGTATTAGCCCAATTGTATCCACAACCTTTTAGTTCGGGCGCCAGTGTTAGATTCAATAGGTTTTTTACTGTTTTGATATATGAAATGTATTTCCAACTGCTCCACAGATGACATCACAAACCTTTCGAAGAATCTACCAAATTATTATACAAACCCTTTTAGATCGGGCGCCAGTGTTAGAGGCAATAGGTTTTTGCTGTTCTGAAATGTAGTTCCAACTGCTCCAGGGTGGACACCACAGAAGCTTTTCCGTTGAAGGTATTAGCCCAATTGTATCCACAACCTTTTAGTTCGGGCGCTGCTCCACAGAGGACATCACAAAACTTTCGAAGATGATTCCCAATCATTATACAAACCCCTTTAGTTCGGCCGCCGGTGTTACAGGCAATAGGTTTTGCTGTTCAGAAATGTAGTTCCAACTGCTCCAAGGAGGACACCACAGAGGCTTTTCCGTTGAAGGTATTAGCCCAATTGTATCCACAACCTTTTAGTTCGGGCGCCAGTGTTAGAGTCAAAAGGTTTTTACTGTTTTGATATATGAAATGTATTTCCAACTACTCTACAGAGGACATCACAAACCTTTCGAAGAAGCTACCCAATTATTATACAAACCCTTTTAGATCGGGCGCCAGTTTTAGAGGCAATAGGTTTTTGCTGTTCTGAAATGTAGTTCCAACTGCTCCAGGGAGGACACCACAGAGGCTTTTTCGTTGAAGGTATTAGCCCAATTGTATCCACAAACTTTTAGTTCGGGCGCCAGTGTTAGAGTCAATAGGTTTTTACTGTTTTGATATATGAAATGTATTTCCAACTGCTCTACAGAAGACATCACAAACCTTTCGAAGAAGCTACCCAATTATTGTACAAACCCTTTTAGTTCGGGCGCCAGTGTTACAGGCAATAGGTTTTTGCTGTTCTGAAATGTAGTTCCAACTGCTCCAGGGAGGACACCACAGAGGCTTTTCCGTTGAAGGTATTAGCCCAATTGTATCCACAACCTTTTAGTTCGGGCGCCAGTGTTAGAGTCAATAGGTTTTACTGTTTTGATATATGAAATGTATTTCCAACTGCTCCACAGAGGACATCACAAACCTTTCGAAGAATCTACACAATTATTATACAAACCCTTTTAGTTCGGGCGCCAGTGTTAGAGGCAGTAGGTTTTTACTGTTTTGATATATGAAATGTATTTCCAACTGCTCCACAGAGGACATCACAAACCTTTCGAAGAAGCTACCCAATTATTATACAAACCCTTTTAGTTCGGGCGCCAGTGTTATAGTCAATAGGTTTTCTACTGTTTTGATATATGAAATGTATTTCCAACTGCTCCACAGAGGACATCACAAACCTTTCGAAGAAGCTACCCAATTATTATACAAACCCTTTTAGTTCGGGCGCCAGTGTTATAGTCAATAGGTTTTTTACTGTTTTGATATATGAAATGTATTTCCAACTGCTCCATAGAGGACATCACAAACCTTTCGAAGAAGCTACCCAATTATTATACAAATCCTTTTAGTTCGGGCGCCAGTGTTAGAGTCAATAGGTTTTTTACTGTTTTCATATATGAAATGTATTTCCAACTGCTCCACAGAGGACATCACAAATCTTTCCAAGAAGCTACCCAATTATTTTACAAACCCTTTTAGTTCGGGCGCCAGTGTTAGAGGTAATAGGTTTTTCCTGTTCTGAAATGTAGTTCCAACTGCTCCAGGGAGGACACCAGAGAGGCTTTTCCGTTGAAGGTATTAGCCTAATTGTATCCACAACCTTTTAGTTCGGGCGCCAGTGTTAGATTCAATAGGTTTTTACTGTTTTGATATATGAAATGTATTTCCAACTGCTCCACAGAGGACATCACAAACCTTTCGAAGAATCTACCCAATTATTATACAAACCCCTTTAGTTCGGGCGCCAGGTTTAGAGGCAATAGGTTTTTGCTGTTCTGAAATGTAGTTCCAACTGCTCCAGGGAGGACACCACAGAGGCTTTTCCGTTGAAGGTATTAGCCCAATTGTATCCACAACCTTTTAGTTCGGGCGCCAGTGTTAGAGTCAATAGGTTTTTACTCTTTCGATATATGAAATGTATTTCCATCTGCTCCACAGAGGACATCACAAATCTTTCGAAGAAGCTACCCAATTATTATACAAACCCTTTTCGTTCGGGCGCCAGTGTTAGAGGCAGTAGGTTTTTGCTGTTCTGAAATGTAGTTCCAACTGCTCCAGTGAGGACACCACAGAGGCTTTTCCGTTGAAGGTATTAGCCCAATTGTACACACAACCTTTTAGTTCGGGCGCCAGTGTTAGAGTCAAAAGGTTTTTACTGTTTTGATATATGAAATGTATTTCCAACTGCTCCACAGAGGACATAACAAACCTTTCGAAGAATCTACCCAATTATTATACAAACGCTTTTAGTTCGGGCGCCAGTGTTAGAGGCAGTAGGTTTTTGCTGTTCTGAAATGTAGTTCCAACTGCTCCAGCGAGGACAACACAGAGGCTTTTCCGTTGAAGGTATTAGCCCAATTGTACACACAACCTTTTAGTTCGGGCGCCAGTGTTAGAGTCAATAGGTATTTACTGTTTTGATATATGAAATGTATTTCCAACTGCTCCACAGAGGACATCACAAACCTTTCGAAGAAGCTACCCAATTATTATACAAACCCTTTTAGTTCGGGCGCCAGTGTTAGAGGCAGTAGGTTTTTGCTGTTCTGAAATGTAGTTCCAATTGCTCCAGTGAGGACACCACAGAGGCTTTTCCGTTGAAGGTATTAGCCCAATTGTACACAACCTTTTAGTTCGGGCGCCAATGTTAGAGTCAAAAGGTTTTTACTGTTTTGATATATGAAATGTATTTCCAACTGCTCTACAGAGGACATCACAAACCTTTCGAAGAAGCTACCCAATTATTATACAAACCCTTTTAGTTCGGGCGCCAGTGTTAGAGGCAGTAGGTTTTTGCTGTTCTGAAATGTAGTTCCAACTGCTCCAGCGAGGACACCACAGAGGCTTTTCCGTTGAGAGTATTAGCCCAATTGTACACACAACCTTTTAGTTCGGGCACCAGTGTTAGAGTCAATAGGTTTTTACTGTTTTGATATATGAAATGTATTTCCAACTGCTCCACAGAGGACATAACAAACCTTTCGAAGAACCTACCCAATTATTATACAAACCCTTTTAGTTCGGGCGCCTGTGTTAGAGGCAGTAGGTTTTTGCTGTTCTGAAATGTAGTTCCAACTGCTCCACCGAGGACACCACAGAGGCTTTTCCGTTGAAGGTATTAGCCCAATTGTACACACAACCTTTTAGTTCGGGCGCCAGTGTTAGAGTCAATAGGTTTTTACTGTTTTGATATATGAAATGTATTTCCAACTGCTCCACAGAGGACATCACAAACCTTTCGAAGAAGCTACCCAATTATTATACAAACCCTTTTAGTTCGGGCGCCAGTGTTAGAGGCAGTAGGTTTTTGCTGTTCTGAAATGTAGTTCCAATTGCTCCAGTGAGGACACCACAGAGGCTTTTCCGTTGAAGGTATTAGCCCAATTGTACACAACCTTTTAGTTCGGGCGCCAGTGTTAGAGTCAAAAGATTTTTACTGTTTTGATATATGAAATGTATTTCCAACTACTCTACAGAGGACATCACAAACCTTTCGAAGAAGCTACCCAATTATTATACAAACCCTTTTAGTTCGGGCGCCAGTGTTAGAGGCAGTAGGTTTTTGCTGTTCTGAAATGTAGTTCCAACTGCTCCAGCGAGGACACCACAGAGGCTTTTCCGTTGAAGGTATTAGCCCAATTGTACACACAACCTTTTAGTTCGGGCGCCAGTGTTAGAGTCAATAGGTTTTTACTGTTTTAATATATGAAATGTATTTCCAACTGCTCCACAGAGGACATCACCAACCTTTCGAAGAATCTACCCAATTATTATACAAACCCTTTTAGTTCGGGCGCCAGTTTTAGAGGCAGTAGGTTTTTGCTGTTCTGAAATGTAGTTCCAACTGCTCCAGCGAGGACACCACAGATGCTTTTCCGTTGAAGGTATTAGCCCAATTGTACACACAACCTTTTAGTTCGGGCGCCAGTGTTAGAGTCAATAGGTTTTTATTGTTTTGATATATGAAATGTATTTCAACTGCTCCACAGAGGACATCACAAACCTTTCGAAGAATCTACCCAATTATTATACAAACCCTTTTAGATCGGGCGCCAGTGTTAGAGGCAATAGGTTTTTGCTGTTCTGAAATGTAGTTCCAACTGCTCCAGGGAGGACACCACAGAAGCTTTTCCGTTGAAGGTATTAGCCCAATTGCATCCACAACCTTTTAGTTCGGGCGCTGCTCCACAGAGGACATCACAAAACTTTCGAAGATGCTTCCCAATCATTATACAAACCCCTTTAGTTCGGCCGCCGGTGTTAGAGGCAATAGGTTTTGCTGTTCTGATATGTAGTTCCAACTGCTCCAGGGAGGACACCACAGAGGCTTTTCCGTTGAAGGTATTAGCCCAATTGTATCCACAACCTTTTAGTTCGGGCGCCAGTGTTAGATTCAAAAGGTTTTTACTGTTTTGATATATGAAATGTATTTCCAACTGCTCCACAGAGGACATCACAAACCTTTCGAAGAAGCTACCCAATTATTATACAAACCCTTTAAGTTCGGGCGCCAGTGTTAGAGGCAGTAGGTTTTTGCTGTTCTGAAATGTAGTTCCAATTGCTCCAGTGAGGACACCACAGAGGCTTTTCCGTTGAAGGTATTAGCCCAATTGTACACAACCTTTTAGTTCGGGCGCCAGTGTTAGAGTCAAAAGATTTTTACTGTTTTGATATATGAAATTTATTTCCAACTACTCTACAGAGGACATCACAAAACTTTCGAAGAAACTACCCAATTATTATACAAACCCTTTTAGTTCGGGCGCCAGTGTTAGAGGCAGTAGGTTTTTGCTGTTCTGAAATGTAGTTCCAACTGCTCCAGCGAGGACACCACAGAGGCTTTTCCGTTGAAGGTATTAGCCCAATTGTACACACAACCTTTTAGTTCGGGCGCCAGTGTTAGAGTCAATAGGTTTTTACTGTTTTAATATATGAAATGTATTTCCAACTGCTCCACAGAGGACATCACAAACCTTTCGAAGAATCTACCCAATTATTATACAAACCCTTTTAGTTCGGGCGCCAGTTTTAGAGGCAGTAGGTTTTTGCTGTTCTGAAATGTAGTTCCAACTGCTCCAGCGAGGACACCACAGAGGCTTTTCCGTTGAAGGTATTAGCCCAATTGTACACACAACCTTTTAGTTCGGGCGCCAGTGTTAGAGTCAATAGGTTTTTATTGTTTTGATATATGAAATGTATTTCCAACTGCTCCACAGAGGACATCACAAACCTTTCGAAGAATCTACCCAATTATTATACAAACCCTTTTAGATCGGGCGCCAGTGTTAGAGGCAATAGGTTTTTGCTGTTCTGAAATGTAGTTTCAACTGCTCCAGGGAGGACACCACAGAAGCTTTTCCGTTGAAGGTATTAGCCCAATTGTATCCACAACCTTTTAGTTCGGGCGCCAGTGTTAGATTCAATAGGTTTTTTACTGTTTTGATATATGAAATGTATTTCCAACTGCTCCACAGATGACATCACAAACCTTTCGAAGAATCTACCCAATTATTATACAAACCCTTTTAGATCGGGCGCCAGTGTTAGAGGCAATAGGTTTTTGCTGTTCTGAAATGTAGTTCCAACTGCTCCAGGGTGGACACCACAGAAGCTTTTCCGTTGAAGGTATTAGCCCAATTGTATCCACAACCTTTTAGTTCGGGCGCTGCTCCACAGAGGACATCACAAAACTTTCGAAGATGCTTCCCAATCATTATACAAACCCCTTTAGTTCGGCCGCCGGTGTTAGAGGCAATAGGTTTTGCTGTTCAGAAATGTAGTTCCAACTGCTCCTTTGAGGACACCACAGAGGCTTTTCCGTTGAAGGTATTAGCCCAATTGTATCCACAACCTTTTAGTTCGGGCGCCAGTGTTAGAGTCAAAAGATTTTTACTGTTTTGATATATGAAATGTATTTCCAACTACTCTACAGAGGACATCACAAACCTTTCGAAGAAGCTACCCAATTATTATACAAACCCTTTTAGTTCGGGCGCCAGTGTTAGAGGCAGTAGGTTTTTGCTGTTCTGAAATGTAGTTCCAACTGCTCCAGCGAGGACACCACAGAGGATTTTCCGTTGAAGGTATTAGCCCAATTGTACACACAACCTTTTAGTTCGGGCGCCAGTGTTAGAGTCAATAGGTTTTTACTGTTTTAATATATGAAATGTATTTCCAACTGCTCCACAGAGGACATCACCAACCTTTCGAAGAATCTACCCAATTATTATACAAACCCTTTTAGTTCGGGCGCCAGTTTTAGAGGCAGTAGGTTTTTGCTGTTCTGAAATGTAGTTCCAACTGCTCCAGCGAGGACACCACAGAGGCTTTTCCGTTGAAGGTATTAGCCCAATTGTACACACAACCTTTTAGTTCGGGCGCCAGTGTTAGAGTCAATAGGTTTTTATTGTTTTGATATATGAAATGTATTTCAACTGCTCCACAGAGGACATCACAAACCTTTCGAAGAATCTACCCAATTATTATACAAACCCTTTTAGATCGGGCGCCAGTGTTAGAGGCAATAGGTTTTTGCTGTTCTGAAATGTAGTTCCAACTGCTCCAGGGAGGACACCACAGAAGCTTTTCCGTTGAAGGTATTAGCCCAATTGCATCCACAACCTTTTAGTTCGGGCGCTGCTCCACAGAGGACATCACAAAACTTTCGAAGATGCTTCCCAATCATTATACAAACCCCTTTAGTTCGGCCGCCGGTGTTAGAGGCAATAGGTTTTGCTGTTCTGAAATGTAGTTCCAACTGCTCCAGGGAGGACACCACAGAGGCTTTTCCGTTGAAGGTATTAGCCCAATTGTATCCACAACCTTTTAGTTCGGGCGCCAGTGTTAGATTCAAAAGGTTTTTACTGTTTTGATATATGAAATGTATTTCCAACTGCTCCACAGAGGACATCACAAACCTTTCGAAGAAGCTACCCAGTTATTATACAAACCCTTTAAGTTCGGGCGCCAGTGTTAGAGGCAGTAGGTTTTTGCTGTTCTGAAATGTAGTTCCAATTGCTCCAGTGAGGACACCACAGAGGCTTTTCCGTTGAAGGTATTAGCCCAATTGTACACAACCTTTTAGTTCGGGCGCCAGTGTTAGAGTCAAAAGATTTTTACTGTTTTGATATATGAAATTTATTTCCAACTACTCTACAGAGGACATCACAAACCTTTCGAAGAAACTACCCAATTATTATACAAACCCTTTTTGTTCGGGCGCCAGTGTTAGAGGCAGTAGGTTTTTGCTGTTCTGAAATGTAGTTCCAACTGCTCCAGCGAGGACACCACAGAGGCTTTTCCGTTGAAGGTATTAGCCCAATTGTACACACAACCTTTTAGTTCGGGCGCCAGTGTTAGAGTCAATAGGTTTTTACTGTTTTAATATATGAAATGTATTTCCAACTGCTCCACAGAGGACATCACAAACCTTTCGAAGAATCTACCCAATTATTATACAAACCCTTTTAGTTCGGGCGCCAGTTTTAGAGGCAGTAGGTTTTTGCTGTTCTGAAATGTAGTTCCAACTGCTCCAGCGAGGACACCACAGAGGCTTTTCCGTTGAAGGTATTAGCCCAATTGTACACACAACCTCTTAGTTCGGGCGCCAGTGTTAGAGTCAATAGGTTTTTATTGTTTTGATATATGAAATGTATTTCCAACTGCTCCACAGAGGACATAACAAACCTTTCGAAGAATCTACCCAATTATTATACAAACGCTTTTAGTTCGGGCGCCAGTGTTAGAGGCAGTAGGTTTTTGCTGTTCTGAAATGTAGTTCCAACTGCTCCAGCGAGGACAACACAGAGGCTTTTCCGTTGAAGGTATTAGCCCAATTGTACACACAACCTTTTAGTTCGGGCGCCAGTGTTAGAGTCAATAGGTATTTACTGTTTTGATATATGAAATGTATTTCCAACTGCTCCACAGAGGACATCACAAACCTTTCGAAGAAGCTACCCAATTATTATACAAACCCTTTTAGTTCGGGCGCCAGTGTTAGAGGCAGTAGGTTTTTGCTGTTCTGAAATGTAGTTCCAATTGCTCCAGTGAGGACACCACAGAGGCTTTTCCGTTGAAGGTATTAGCCCAATTGTACACAACCTTTTAGTTCGGGCGCCAATGTTAGAGTCAAAAGGTTTTTACTGTTTTGATATATGAAATGTATTTCCAACTGCTCTACAGAGGACATCACAAACCTTTCGAAGAAGCTACCCAATTATTATACAAACCCTTTTAGTTCGGGCGCCAGTGTTAGAGGCAGTAGGTTTTTGCTGTTCTGAAATGTAGTTCCAACTGCTCCAGCGAGGACACCACAGAGGCTTTTCCGTTGAGAGTATTAGCCCAATTGTACACACAACCTTTTAGTTCGGGCACCAGTGTTAGAGTCAATAGGTTTTTACTGTTTTGATATATGAAATGTATTTCCAACTGCTCCACAGAGGACATAACAAACCTTTCGAAGAACCTACCCAATTATTATACAAACCCTTTTAGTTCGGGCGCCTGTGTTAGAGGCAGTAGGTTTTTGCTGTTCTGAAATGTAGTTCCAACTGCTCCACCGAGGACACCACAGAGGCTTTTCCGTTGAAGGTATTAGCCCAATTGTACACACAACCTTTTAGTTCGGGCGCCAGTGTTAGAGTCAATAGGTTTTTACTGTTTTGATATATGAAATGTATTTCCAACTGCTCCACAGAGGACATCACAAACCTTTCGAAGAAGCTACCCAATTATTATACAAACCCTTTTAGTTCGGGCGCCAGTGTTAGAGGCAGTAGGTTTTTGCTGTTCTGAAATGTAGTTCCAATTGCTCCAGTGAGGACACCACAGAGGCTTTTCCGTTGAAGGTATTAGCCCAATTGTACACAACCTTTTAGTTCGGGCGCCAGTGTTAGAGTCAAAAGATTTTTACTGTTTTGATATATGAAATGTATTTCCAACTACTCTACAGAGGACATCACAAACCTTTCGAAGAAGCTACCCAATTATTATACAAACCCTTTTAGTTCGGGCGCCAGTGTTAGAGGCAGTAGGTTTTTGCTGTTCTGAAATGTAGTTCCAACTGCTCCAGCGAGGACACCACAGAGGCTTTTCCGTTGAAGGTATTAGCCCAATTGTACACACAACCTTTTAGTTCGGGCGCCAGTGTTAGAGTCAATAGGTTTTTACTGTTTTAATATATGAAATGTATTTCCAACTGCTCCACAGAGGACATCACCAACCTTTCGAAGAATCTACCCAATTATTATACAAACCCTTTTAGTTCGGGCGCCAGTTTTAGAGGCAGTAGGTTTTTGCTGTTCTGAAATGTAGTTCCAACTGCTCCAGCGAGGACACCACAGATGCTTTTCCGTTGAAGGTATTAGCCCAATTGTACACACAACCTTTTAGTTCGGGCGCCAGTGTTAGAGTCAATAGGTTTTTATTGTTTTGATATATGAAATGTATTTCAACTGCTCCACAGAGGACATCACAAACCTTTCGAAGAATCTACCCAATTATTATACAAACCCTTTTAGATCGGGCGCCAGTGTTAGAGGCAATAGGTTTTTGCTGTTCTGAAATGTAGTTCCAACTGCTCCAGGGAGGACACCACAGAAGCTTTTCCGTTGAAGGTATTAGCCCAATTGCATCCACAACCTTTTAGTTCGGGCGCTGCTCCACAGAGGACATCACAAAACTTTCGAAGATGTTTCCCAATCATTATACAAACCCCTTTAGTTCGGCCGCCGGTGTTAGAGGCAATAGGTTTTGCTGTTCTGAAATGTAGTTCCAACTGCTCCAGGGAGGACACCACAGAGGCTTTTCCGTTGAAGGTATTAGCCCAATTGTATCCACAACCTTTTAGTTCGGGCGCCAGTGTTAGATTCAAAAGGTTTTTACTGTTTTGATATATGAAATGTATTTCCAACTGCTCCACAGAGGACATCACAAACCTTTCGAAGAAGCTACCCAATTATTATACAAACCCTTTAAGTTCGGGCGCCAGTGTTAGAGGCAGTAGGTTTTTGCTGTTCTGAAATGTAGTTCCAATTGCTCCAGTGAGGACACCACAGAGGCTTTTCCGTTGAAGGTATTAGCCCAATTGTACACAACCTTTTAGTTCGGGCGCCAGTGTTAGAGTCAAAAGATTTTTACTGTTTTGATATATGAAATTTATTTCCAACTACTCTACAGAGGACATCACAAACCTTTCGAAGAAACTACCCAATTATTTTACAAACCCTTTTTGTTCGGGCGCCAGTGTTAGAGGCAGTAGGTTTTTGCTGTTCTGAAATGTAGTTCCAACTGCTCCAGCGAGGACACCACAGAGGCTTTTCCGTTGAAGGTATTAGCCCAATTGTACACACAACCTTTTAGTTCGGGCGCCAGTGTTAGAGTCAATAGGTTTTTACTGTTTTAATATATGAAATGTATTTCCAACTGCTCCACAGAGGACATCACAAACCTTTCGAAGAATCTACCCAATTATTATACAAACCCTTTTAGTTCGGGCGCCAGTTTTAGAGGCAGTAGGTTTTTGCTGTTCTGAAATGTAGTTCCAACTGCTCCAGCGAGGACACCACAGAGGCTTTTCCGTTGAAGGTATTAGCCCAATTGTACACACAACCTTTTAGTTCGGGCGCCAGTGTTAGAGTCAATAGGTTTTTATTGTTTTGATATATGAAATGTATTTCCAACTGCTCCACAGAGGACATCACAAACCTTTCGAAGAATCTACCCAATTATTATACAAACCCTTTTAGATCGGGCGCCAGTGTTAGAGGCAATAGGTTTTTGCTGTTCTGAAATGTAGTTTCAACTGCTCCAGGGAGGACACCACAGAAGCTTTTCCGTTGAAGGTATTAGCCCAATTGTATCCACAACCTTTTAGTTCGGGCGCCAGTGTTAGATTCAATAGGTTTTTTACTGTTTTGATATATGAAATGTATTTCCAACTGCTCCACAGATGACATCACAAACCTTTCGAAGAATCTACCCAATTATTATACAAACCCTTTTAGATCGGGCGCCAGTGTTAGAGGCAATAGGTTTTTGCTGTTCTGAAATGTAGTTCCAACTGCTCCAGGGTGGACACCACAGAAGCTTTTCCGTTGAAGGTATTAGCCCAATTGTATCCACAACCTTTTAGTTCGGGCGCTGCTCCACAGAGGACATCACAAAACTTTCGAAGATGCTTCCCAATCATTATACAAACCCCTTTAGTTCGGCCGCCGGTGTTAGAGGCAATAGGTTTTGCTGTTCAGAAATGTAGTTCCAACTGCTCCAGGGAGGACACCACAGAGGCTTTTCCGTTGAAGGTATTAGCCCAATTGTATCCACAACCTTTTAGTTCGGGCGCCAGTGTTAGAGTCAAAAGATTTTTACTGTTTTGATATATGAAATGTATTTCCAACTACTCTACAGAGGACATCACAAACCTTTCGAAGAAGCTACCCAATTATTATACAAACCCTTTTAGTTCGGGCGCCAGTGTTAGAGGCAGTAGGTTTTTGCTGTTCTGAAATGTAGTTCCACCTGCTCCAGCGAGGACACCACAGAGGCTTTTCCGTTGAAGGTATTAGCCCAATTGTACACACAACCTTTTAGTTCGGGCGCCAGTGTTAGAGTCAATAGGTTTTTATTGTTTTGATATATGAAATGTATTTCAACTGCTCCACAGATGACATCACAAACCTTTCGAAGAATCTACCCAATTATTATACAAACCCTTTTAGATCGGGCGCCAGTGTTAGAGGCAATAGGTTTTTGCTGTTCTGAAATGTAGTTCCAACTGCTCCAGGGAGGACACCACAGAAGCTTTTCCGTTGAAGGTATTAGCCCAATTGCATCCACAACCTTTTAGTTCGGGCGCTGCTCCACAGAGGACATCACAAAACTTTCGAAGATGCTTCCCAATCATTATACAAACCCCTTTAGTTCGGCCGCCGGTGTTAGAGGCAATAGGTTTTGCTGTTCTGAAATGTAGTTCCAACTGCTCCAGGGAGGACACCACAGAGGCTTTTCCGTTGAAGGTATTAGCCCAATTGTATCCACAACCTTTTAGTTCGGGCGCCAGTGTTAGATTCAAAAGGTTTTTACTGTTTTGATATATGAAATGTATTTCCAACTGCTCCACAGAGGACATCACAAACCTTTCGAAGAAGCTACCCAATTATTATACAAACCCTTTAAGTTCGGGCGCCAGTGTTAGAGGCAGTAGGTTTTTGCTGTTCTGAAATGTAGTTCCAATTGCTCCAGTGAGGACACCACAGAGGCTTTTCCGTTGAAGGTATTAGCCCAATTGTACACAACCTTTTAGTTCGGGCGCCAGTGTTAGAGTCAAAAGATTTTTACTGTTTTGATATATGAAATTTATTTCCAACTACTCTACAGAGGACATCACAAACCTTTCGAAGAATCTACCCAATTATTATACAAACCCTTTTAGTTCGGGCGCCAGTGTTAGAGGCAGTAGGTTTTTGCTGTTCTGAAATGTAGTTCCAACTGCTCCAGCGAGGACACCACAGAGGCTTTTCCGTTGAAGGTATTAGCCCAATTGTACACACAACCTTTTAGTTCGGGCGCCAGTGTTAGAGTCAATAGGTTTTTACTGTTTTAATATATGAAATGTATTTCCAACTGCTCCACAGAGGACATCACAAACCTTTCGAAGAATCTACCCAATTATTATACAAACCCTTTTAGTTCGGGCGCCAGTTTTAGAGGCAGTAGGTTTTTGCTGTTCTGAAATGTAGTTCCAACTGCTCCAGCGAGGACACCACAGAGGCTTTTCCGTTGAAGGTATTAGCCCAATTGTACACACAACCTTTTAGTTCGGGCGCCAGTGTTAGAGTCAATAGGTTTTTATTGTTTTGATATATGAAATGTATTTCCAACTGCTCCACAGAGGACATCACAAACCTTTCGAAGAATCTACCCAATTATTATACAAACCCTTTTAGATCGGGCGCCAGTGTTAGAGGCAATAGGTTTTTGCTGTTCTGAAATGTAGTTTCAACTGCTCCAGGGAGGACACCACAGAAGCTTTTCCGTTGAAGGTATTAGCCCAATTGTATCCACAACCTTTTAGTTCGGGCGCCAGTGTTAGATTCAATAGGTTTTTTACTGTTTTGATATATGAAATGTATTTCCAACTGCTCCACAGATGACATCACAAACCTTTCGAAGAATCTACCCAATTATTATACAAACCCTTTTAGATCGGGCGCCAGTGTTAGAGGCAATAGGTTTTTGCTGTTCTGAAATGTAGTTCCAACTGCTCCAGGGTGGACACCACAGAAGCTTTTCCGTTGAAGGTATTAGCCCAATTGTATCCACAACCTTTTAGTTCGGGCGCTGCTCCACAGAGGACATCACAAAACTTTCGAAGATGCTTCCCAATCATTATACAAACCCCTTTAGTTCGGCCGCCGGTGTTAGAGGCAATAGGTTTTGCTGTTCAGAAATGTAGTTCCAACTGCTCCAGGGAGGACACCACAGAGGCTTTTCCGTTGAAGGTATTAGCCCAATTGTATCCACAACCTTTTAGTTCGGGCGCCAGTGTTAGAGTCAAAAGGTTTTTACTGTTTTGATATATGAAATGTATTTCCAACTACTCTACAGAGGACATCACAAACCTTTCGAAGAAGCTACCCAATTATTATACAAACCCTTTTAGTTCGGGCGCCAGTTTTAGAGGCAATAGGTTTTTGCTGTTCTGAAATGTAGTTCCAACTGCTCCAGGGAGGACACCACAGAGGCTTTTTCGTTGAAGGTATTAGCCCAATTGTATCCACAACCTTTTAGTTCGGGCGCCAGTGTTAGAGTCAATAGGTTTTTACTGTTTTGATATATGAAATGTATTTCCAACTGCTCTACAGAGGACATCACAAACCTTTCGAAGAAGCTACCCAATTATTGTACAAACACCTTTTAGTTCGGGCGCCAGTGTTACAGGCAATAGGTTTTTGCTGTTCTGAAATGTAGTTCCAACTGCTCCACGGAGGACACCACAGAGGCTTTTCCGTTGAAGGTATTAGCCCAATTGTACACACAACCTTTTAGTTCGGGCGCCAGTGTTAGAGTCAATAGGTTTTTACTGTTTTAATATATGAAATGTATTTTAAACTGCTCCACAGAGGACATCACAAACCTTTCGAAGAATCTACCCAATTATTATACAAACCCTTTTAGTTCGGGCGCCAGTTTTAGAGGCAGTAGGTTTTTGCTGTTCTGAAATGTAGTTCCAACTGCTCCAGCGAGGACACACAGAGGCTTTTCCGTTGAAGGTATTAGCCCAATTGTACACACAAACTTTTAGTTCGGGCGCCAGTGTTAGTGTCAATAGGTTTTTACTGTTTTGATATATGAAATGTATTTCCAACTGCTCCACAGAGAACATCACAAACCTTTCGAAGAATCTACCCAATTATTATACAAACGCTTTTAGATCGGGCGCCAGTGTTAGAGGCAATAGGTTTTTGCTGTTCTGAAATGTAGTTTCAACTGCTCCAGGGAGGACACCACAGAAGCTTTTCCGTTGAAGGTATTAGCCCAATTGTATCCACAACCTTTTAGTTCGGGCGCCAGTGTTAGATTCAATAGGTTTTTTACTGTTTTGATATATGAAATGTATTTCCAACTGCTCCACAGAGGACATCACAAAACTTTCGAAGATGCTTCCCAATCATTATACAAACCCCTTTAGTTCGGCCGCCGGTGTTACAGGCAATAGGTTTTGCTGTTCAGAAATGTAGTTCCAACTGCTCCAAGGAGGACACCACAGAGGCTTTTCCGTTGAAGGTATTAGCCCAATTGTATCCACAACCTTTTAGTTCGGGCGCCAGTGTTAGAGTCAAAAGGTTTTTACTGTTTTGATATATGAAATGTATTTCCAACTACTCTACAGAGGACATCACAAACCTTTCGAAGAAGCTACCCAATTATTATACAAACCCTTTTAGATCGGGCGCCAGTTTTAGAGGCAATAGGTTTTTGCTGTTCTGAAATGTAGTTCCAACTGCTCCAGGGAGGACACCACAGAGGCTTTTTCGTTGAAGGTATTAGCCCAATTGTATCCACAACCTTTTAGTTCGGGCGCCAGTGTTAGAGTCAATAGGTTTTTACTGTTTTGATATATGAAATGTATTTCCAACTGCTCTACAGAAGACATCACAAACCTTTCGAAGAAGCTACCCAATTATTGTACAAACCCTTTTAGTTCGGGCGCCAGTGTTACAGGCAATAGGTTTTTGCTGTTCTGAAATGTAGTTCCAACTGCTCCAGGGAGGACACCACAGAGGCTTTTCCGTTGAAGGTATTAGCCCAATTGTATCCACAACCTTTTAGTTCGGGCGCCAGTGTTAGAGTCAATAGGTTTTACTGTTTTGATATATGAAATGTATTTCCAACTGCTCCACAGAGGACATCACAAACCTTTCGAAGAATCTACACAATTATTATACAAACCCTTTTAGTTCGGGCGCCAGTGTTAGAGGCAGTAGGTTTTTACTGTTTTGATATATGAAATGTATTTCCAACTGCTCCACAGAGTACATCACAAACCTTTCGAAGAAGCTACCCAATTATTATACAAACCCTTTTAGTTCGGGCGCCAGTGTTATAGTCAATAGGTTTTCTACTGTTTTGATATATGAAATGTATTTCCAACTGCTCCACAGAGGACATCACAAACCTTTCGAAGAAGCTACCCAATTATTATACAAACCCTTTTAGTTTGGGCGCCAGTGTTATAGTCAATAGGTTTTTTACTGTTTTGATATATGAAATGTATTTCCAACTGCTCCATAGAGGACATCACAAACCTTTCGAAGAAGCTACCCAATTATTATACAAATCCTTTTAGTTCGGGCGCCAGTGTTAGAGTCAATAGGTTTTTTACTGTTTTGATATATGAAATGTATTTCCAACTGCTCCACAGAGGACATCACAAATCTTTCCAAGAAGCTACCCAATTATTTTACAAACCCTTTTAGTTCGGGCGCCAGTGTTAGAGGTAATAGGTTTTTCCTGTTCTGAAATGTAGTTCCAACTGCTCCAGGGAGGACACCAGAGAGGCTTTTCCGTTGAAGGTATTAGCCTAATTGTATCCACAACCTTTTAGTTCGGGCGCCAGTGTTAGATTCAATAGGTTTTTACTGTTTTGATATATGAAATGTATTTCCAACTGCTCCACAGAGGACATCACAAACCTTTCGAAGAATCTACCCAATTATTATACAAACCCCTTTAGTTCGGGCGCCAGGTTTAGAGGCAATAGGTTTTTGCTGTTCTGAAATGTAGTTCCAACTGCTCCAGGGAGGACACCACAGAGGCTTTTCCGTTGAAGGTATTAGCCCAATTGTATCCACAACCTTTTAGTTCGGGCGCCAGTGTTAGAGTCAATAGGTTTTTACTCTTTCGATATATGAAATGTATTTCCATCTGCTCCACAGAGGACATCACAAATCTTTCGAAGAAGCTACCCAATTATTATACAAACCCTTTTAGTTCGGGCGCCAGTGTTAGAGGCAGTAGGTTTTTGCTGTTCTGAAATGTAGTTCCAACTGCTCCAGTGAGGACACCACAGAGGCTTTTCCGTTGAAGGTATTAGCCCAATTGTACACACAACCTTTTAGTTCGGGCGCCAGTGTTAGAGTCAAAAGGTTTTTACTGTTTTGATATATGAAATGTATTTCCAACTGCTCCACAGAGGACATAACAAACCTTTCGAAGAATCTACCCAATTATTATACAAACGCTTTTAGTTCGGGCGCCAGTGTTAGAGGCAGTAGGTTTTTGCTGTTCTGAAATGTAGTTCCAACTGCTCCAGCGAGGACAACACAGAGGCTTTTCCGTTGAAGGTATTAGCCCAATTGTACACACAACCTTTTAGTTCGGGCGCCAGTGTTAGAGTCAATAGGTATTTACTGTTTTGATATATGAAATGTATTTCCAACTGCTCCACAGAGGACATCACAAACCTTTCGAAGAAGCTACCCAATTATTATACAAACCCTTTTAGTTCGGGCGCCAGTGTTAGAGGCAGTAGGTTTTTGCTGTTCTGAAATGTAGTTCCAATTGCTCCAGTGAGGACACCACAGAGGCTTTTCCGTTGAAGGTATTAGCCCAATTGTACACAACCTTTTAGTTCGGGCGCCAATGTTAGAGTCAAAAGGTTTTTACTGTTTTGATATATGAAATTTATTTCCAACTGCTCTACAGAGGACATCACAAACCTTTCGAAGAAGCTACCCAATTATTATACAAACCCTTTTAGTTCGGGCGCCAGTGTTAGAGGCAGTAGGTTTTTGCTGTTCTGAAATGTAGTTCCAACTGCTCCAGCGAGGACACCACAGAGGCTTTTCCGTTGAGAGTATTAGCCCAATTGTACACACAACCTTTTAGTTCGGGCACCAGTGTTAGAGTCAATAGGTTTTTACTGTTTTGATATATGAAATGTATTTCCAACTGCTCCACAGAGGACATAACAAACCTTTCGAAGAACCTACCCAATTATTATACAAACCCTTTTAGTTCGGGCGCCTGTGTTAGAGGCAGTAGGTTTTTGCTGTTCTGAAATGTAGTTCCAACTGCTCAACCGAGGACACCACAGAGGCTTTTCCGTTGAAGGTATTAGCCCAATTGTACACACAACCTTTTAGTTCGGGCGCCAGTGTTAGAGTCAATAGGTTTTTACTGTTTTGATATATGAAATGTATTTCCAACTGCTCCACAGAGGACATCACAAACCTTTCGAAGAAGCTACCCAATTATTATACAAACCCTTTTAGTTCGGGCGCCAGTGTTAGAGGCAGTAGGTTTTTGCTGTTCTGAAATGTAGTTCCAATTGCTCCAGTGAGAACACCACAGAGACTTTTCCGTTGAAGGTATTAGCCCAATTGTACACAACCTTTTAGTTCGGGCGCCAGTGTTAGAGTCAAAAGATTTTTACTGTTTTGATATATGAAATGTATTTCCAACTACTCTACAGAGGACATCACAAACCTTTCGAAGAAGCTACCCAATTATTATACAAACCCTTTTAGTTCGGGCGCCAGTGTTAGAGGCAGTAGGTTTTTGCTGTTCTGAAATGTAGTTCCAACTGCTCCAGCGAGGACACCACAGAGGCTTTTCCGTTGATGGTATTAGCCCAATTGTACACACAACCTTTTAGTTCGGGCGCCAGTGTTAGAGTCAATAGGTTTTTACTGTTTTAATATATGAAATGTATTTCCAACTGCTCCACAGAGGACATCACCAACCTTTCGAAGAATCTACCCAATTATTATACAAACCCTTTTAGTTCGGGCGCCAGTTTTAGAGGCAGTAGGTTTTTGCTGTTCTGAAATGTAGTTCCAACTGCTCCAGCGAGGACACCACAGAGGCTTTTCCGTTGAAGGTATTAGCCCAATTGTACACACAACCTTTTAGTTCGGGCGCCAGTGTTAGAGTCAATAGGTTTTTATTGTTTTGATATATGAAATGTATTTCAACTGCTCCACAGAGGACATCACAAACCTTTCGAAGAATCTACCCAATTATTATACAAACCCTTTTAGATCGGGCGCCAGTGTTAGAGGCAATAGGTTTTTGCTGTTCTGAAATGTAGTTCCAACTGCTCCAGGGAGGACACCACAGAAGCTTTTCCGTTGAAGGTATTAGCCCAATTGCATCCACAACCTTTTAGTTCGGGCGCTGCTCCACAGAGGACATCACAAAACTTTCGAAGATGCTTCCCAATCATTATACAAACCCCTTTAGTTCGGCCGCCGGTGTTAGAGGCAATAGGTTTTGCTGTTCTGAAATGTAGTTCCAACTGCTCCAGGGTGGACACCACAGAAGCTTTTCCGTTGAAGGTATTAGCCCAATTGTATCCACAACCTTTTAGTTCGGGCGCTGCTCCACAGAGGACATCACAAAACTTTCGAAGATGCTTCCCAATCATTATACAAACCCCTTTAGTTCGGCCGCCGGTGTTAGAGGCAATAGGTTTTGCTGTTCAGAAATGTAGTTCCAACTGCTCCAGGGAGGACACCACAGAGGCTTTTCCGTTGAAGGTATTAGCCCAATTGTATCCACAACCTTTTAGTTCGGGCGCCAGTGTTAGATTCAAAAGGTTTTTACTGTTTTGATATATGAAATTTATTTCCAACTGCTCCACAGAGGACATCACAAACCTTTCGAAGAAGCTACCCAATTATTATACAAACCCTTTAAGTTCGGGCGCCAGTGTTAGAGGCAGTAGGTTTTTGCTGTTCTGAAATGTAGTTCCAATTGCTCCAGTGAGGACACCACAGAGGCTTTTCCGTTGAAGGTATTAGCCCAATTGTACACAACCTTTTAGTTCGGGCGCCAGTGTTAGAGTCAAAAGATTTTTACTGTTTTGATATATGAAATTTATTTCCAACTACTCTACAGAGGACATCACAAACCTTTCGAAGAAACTACCCAATTATTATACAAACCCTTTTAGTTCGGGCGCCAGTGTTAGAGGCAGTAGGTTTTTGCTGTTCTGAAATGTAGTTCCAACTGCTCCAGCGAGGACACCACAGAGGCTTTTCCGTTGAAGGTATTAGCCCAATTGTACACACAACCTTTTAGTTCGCGCGCCAGTGTTAGAGTCAATAGGTTTTTACTGTTTTAATATATGAAATGTATTTCCAACTGCTCCACAGAGGACATCACAAACATTTCGAAGAATCTACCCAATTATTATACAAACCCTTTTAGTTCGGGCGCCAGTTTTAGAGGCAGTAGGTTTTTGCTGTTCTGAAATGTAGTTCCAACTGCTCCAGCGAGGACACCACAGAGGCTTTTCCGTTGAAGGTATTAGCCCAATTGTACACACAACCTTTTAGTTCGGGCGCCAGTGTTAGAGTCAATAGGTTTTTATTGTTTTGATATATGAAATGTATTTCCAACTGCTCCACAGAGGACATCACAAACCTTTCGAAGAATCTACCCAATTATTATACAAACCCTTTTAGATCGGGCGCCAGTGTTAGAGGCAATAGGTTTTTGCTGTTCTGAAATGTAGTTTCAACTGCTCCAGGGAGGACACCACAGAAGCTTTTCCGTTGAAGGTATTAGCCCAATTGTATCCACAACCTTTTAGTTCGGGCGCCAGTGTTAGATTCAATAGGTTTTTTACTGTTTTGATATATGAAATGTATTTCCAACTGCTCCACAGATGACATCACAAACCTTTCGAAGAATCTACCCAATTATTATACAAACCCTTTTAGATCGGGCGCCAGTGTTAGAGGCAATAGGTTTTTGCTGTTCTGAAATGTAGTTCCAACTGCTCCAGGGTGGACACCACAGAAGCTTTTCCGTTGAAGGTATTAGCCCAATTGTATCCACAACCTTTTAGTTCGGGCGCTGCTCCACAGAGGACATCACAAAACTTTCGAAGATGCTTCCCAATCATTATACAAACCCCTTTAGTTCGGCCGCCGGTGTTAGAGGCAATAGGTTTTGCTGTTCAGAAATGTAGTTCCAACTGCTCCAGGGAGGACACCACAGAGGCTTTTCCGTTGAAGGTATTAGCCCAATTGTATCCACAACCTTTTAGTTCGGGCGCCAGTGTTAGAGTCAAAAGGTTTTTACTGTTTTGATATATGAAATGTATTTCCAACTACTCTACAGAGGACATCACAAACCTTTCGAAGAAGCTACCCAATTATTATACAAACCCTTTTAGTTCGGGCGCCAGTTTTAGAGGCAATAGGTTTTTGCTGTTCTGAAATGTAGTTCCAACTGCTCCAGGGAGGACACCACAGAGGCTTTTTCGTTGAAGGTATTAGCCCAATTGTATCCACAACCTTTTAGTTCGGGCGCCAGTGTTAGAGTCAATAGGTTTTTACTGTTTTGATATATGAAATGTATTTCCAACTGCTCTACAGAGGACATCACAAACCTTTCGAAGAAGCTACCCAATTACTGTACAAACCCTTTTAGTTCGGGCGCCTGTGTTAGAGGCAGTAGGTTTTTGCTGTTCTGAAATGTAGTTCCAACTGCTCAACCGAGGACACCACAGAGGCTTTTCCGTTGAAGGTATTAGCCCAATTGTACACACAACCTTTTAGTTCGGGCGCCAGTGTTAGAGTCAATAGGTTTTTACTGTTTTAATATATGAAATGTATTTCCAACTGCTCCACAGAGGACATCACAAACCTTTCGAAGAATCTACCCAATTATTATACAAACCCTTTTAGTTCGGGCGCCAGTTTTAGAGGCAGTAGGTTTTTGCTGTTCTGAAATGTAGTTCCAACTGCTCCAGCGAGGACACACAGAGGCTTTTCCGTTGAAGGTATTAGCCCAATTGTACACACAAACTTTTAGTTCGGGCGCCAGTGTTAGTGTCAATAGGTTTTTACTGTTTTGATATATGAAATGTATTTCCAACTGCTCCACAGAGAACATCACAAACCTTTCGAAGAATCTACCCAATTATTATACAAACGCTTTTAGATCGGGCGCCAGTGTTAGAGGCAATAGGTTTTTGCTGTTCTGAAATGTAGTTTCAACTGCTCCAGGGAGGACACCACAGAAGCTTTTCCGTTGAAGGTATTAGCCCAATTGTATCCACAACCTTTTAGTTCGGGCGCCAGTGTTAGATTCAATAGGTTTTTTACTGTTTTGATATATGAAATGTATTTCCAACTGCTCCACAGATGACATCACAAACCTTTCGAAGAATCTACCAAATTATTATACAAACCCTTTTAGATCGGGCGCCAGTGTTAGAGGCAATAGGTTTTTGCTGTTCTGAAATGTAGTTCCAACTGCTCCAGGGTGGACACCACAGAAGCTTTTCCGTTGAAGGTATTAGCCCAATTGTATCCACAACCTTTTAGTTCGGGCGCTGCTCCACAGAGGACATCACAAAACTTTCGAAGATGCTTCCCAATCATTATACAAACCCCTTTAGTTCGGCCGCCGGTGTTACAGGCAATAGGTTTTGCTGTTCAGAAATGTAGTTCCAACTGCTCCAAGGAGGACACCACAGAGGCTTTTCCGTTGAAGGTATTAGCCCAATTGTATCCACAACCTTTTAGTTCGGGCGCCAGTGTTAGAGTCAAAAGGTTTTTACTGTTTTGATATATGAAATGTATTTCCAACTACTCTACAGAGGACATCACAAACCTTTCGAAGAAGCTACCCAATTATTATACAAACCCTTTTAGATCGGGCGCCAGTTTTAGAGGCAATAGGTTTTTGCTGTTCTGAAATGTAGTTCCAACTGCTCCAGGGAGGACACCACAGAGGCATTTTCGTTGAAAGTATTAGCCCAATTGTATCCACAACCTTTTAGTTCGGGCGCCAGTGTTAGAGTCAATAGGTTTTTACTGTTTTGATATATGAAATGTATTTCCAACTGCTCTACAGAAGACATCACAAACCTTTCGAAGAAGCTACCCAATTATTGTACAAACCCTTTTAGTTCGGGCGCCAGTGTTACAGGCAATAGGTTTTTGCTGTTCTGAAATGTAGTTCCAACTGCTCCAGGGAGGACACCACAGAGGCTTTTCCGTTGAAGGTATTAGCCCAATTGTATCCACAACCTTTTAGTTCGGGCGCCAGTGTTAGAGTCAATAGGTTTTACTGTTTTGATATATGAAATGTATTTCCAACTGCTCCACAGAGGACATCACAAACCTTTCGAAGAATCTACACAATTATTATACAAACCCTTTTAGTTCGGGCGCCAGTGTTAGAGGCAGTAGGTTTTTACTGTTTTGATATATGAAATGTATTTCCAACTGCTCCACAGAGGACATCACAAACCTTTCGAAGAAGCTACCCAATTATTATACAAACCCTTTTAGTTCGGGCGCCAGTGTTATAGTCAATAGGTTTTCTACTGTTTTGATATATGAAATGTATTTCCAACTGCTCCACAGAGGACATCACAAACCTTTCGAAGAAGCTACCCAATTATTATACAAACCCTTTTAGTTCGGGCGCCAGTGTTATAGTCAATAGGTTTTTTACTGTTTTGATATATGAAATGTATTTCCAACTGCTCCATAGAGGACATCACAAACCTTTCGAAGAAGCTACCCAATTATTATACAAATCCTTTTAGTTCGGGCGCCAGTGTTAGAGTCAATAGGTTTTTTACTGTTTTGATATATGAAATGTATTTCCAACTGCTCCACAGAGGACATCACAAATCTTTCCAAGAAGCTACCCAATTATTTTACAAACCCTTTTAGTTCGGGCGCCAGTGTTAGAGGTAATAGGTTTTTCCTGTTCTGAAATGTAGTTCCAACTGCTCCAGGGAGGACACCAGAGAGGCTTTTCCGTTGAAGGTATTAGCCTAATTGTATCCACAACCTTTTAGTTCGGGCGCCAGTGTTAGATTCAATAGGTTTTTACTGTTTTGATATATGAAATGTATTTCCAACTGCTCCACAGAGGACATCACAAACCTTTCGAAGAATCTACCCAATTATTATACAAACCCCTTTAGTTCGGGCGCCAGGTTTAGAGGCAATAGGTTTTTGCTGTTCTGAAATGTAGTTCCAACTGCTCCAGGGAGGACACCACAGAGGCTTTTCCGTTGAAGGTATTAGCCCAATTGTATCCACAACCTTTTAGTTCGGGCGCCAGTGTTAGAGTCAATAGGTTTTTACTCTTTCGATATATGAAATGTATTTCCATCTGCTCCACAGAGGACATCACAAATCTTTCGAAGAAGCTACCCAATTATTATACAAACCCTTTTAGTTCGGGCGCCAGTGTTAGAGGCAGTAGGTTTTTGCTGTTCTGAAATGTAGTTCCAACTGCTCCAGTGAGGACACCACAGAGGCTTTTCCGTTGAAGGTATTAGCCCAATTGTACACACAACCTTTTAGTTCGGGCGCCAGTGTTAGAGTCAAAAGGTTTTTACTGTTTTGATATATGAAATGTATTTCCAACTGCTCCACAGAGGACATAACAAACCTTTCGAAGAATCTACCCAATTATTATACAAACGCTTTTAGTTCGGGCGCCAGTGTTAGAGGCAGTAGGTTTTTGCTGTTCTGAAATGTAGTTCCAACTGCTCCAGCGAGGACAACACAGAGGCTTTTCCGTTGAAGGTATTAGCCCAATTGTACACACAACCTTTTAGTTCGGGCGCCAGTGTTAGAGTCAATAGGTATTTACTGTTTTGATATATGAAATGTATTTCCAACTGCTCCACAGAGGACATCACAAACCTTTCGAAGAAGCTACCCAATCATTATACAAACCCTTTTAGTTCGGGCGCCAGTGTTAGAGGCAGTAGGTTTTTGCTGTTCTGAAATGTAGTTCCAATTGCTCCAGTGAGGACACCACAGAGGCTTTTCAGTTGAAGGTATTAGCCCAATTGTACACAACCTTTTAGTTCGGGCGCCAATGTTAGAGTCAAAAGGTTTTTACTGTTTTGATATATGAAATGTATTTCCAACTGCTCTACAGAGGACATCACAAACCTTTCGAAGAAGCTACCCAATTATTATACAAACCCTTTTAGTTCGGGCGCCAGTGTTAGAGGCAGTAGGTTTTTGCTGTTCTGAAATGTAGTTCCAACTGCTCCAGCGAGGACACCACAGAGGCTTTTCCGTTGAGAGTATTAGCCCAATTGTACACACAAACTTTTAGTTTGGGCACCAGTGTTAGAGTCAATAGGTTTTTACTGTTTTGATATATGAAATGTATTTCCAACTGCTCCACAGAGGACATAACAAACCTTTCGAAGAACCTACCCAATTATTATACAAACCCTTTTAGTTCGGGCGCCTGTGTTAGAGGCAGTAGGTTTTTGCTGTTCTGAAATGTAGTTCCAACTGCTCCACCGAGGACACCACAGAGGCTTTTCCGTTGAAGGTATTAGCCCAATTGTACACACAACCTTTTAGTTCGGGCGCCAGTGTTAGAGTCAATAGGTTTTTACTGTTTTGATATATGAAATGTATTTCCAACTGCTCCACAGAGGACATCACAAACCTTTCGAAGAAGCTACCCAATTATTATACAAACCCTTTTAGTTCGGGCGCCAGTGTTAGAGGCAGTAGGTTTTTGCTGTTCTGAAATGTAGTTCCAATTGCTCCAGTGAGGACACCACAGAGGCTTTTCCGTTGAAGGTATTAGCCCAATTGTACACAACCTTTTAGTTCGGGCGCCAGTGTTAGAGTCAAAAGATTTTTACTGTTTTGATATATGAAATGTATTTCCAACTACTCTACAGAGGACATCACAAACCTTTCGAAGAAGCTACCCAATTATTATACAAACCCTTTTAGTTCGGGCGCCAGTGTTAGAGGCAGTAGGTTTTTGCTGTTCTGAAATGTAGTTCCAACTGCTCCAGCGAGGACACCACAGAGGCTTTTCCGTTGAAGGTATTAGCCCAATTGTACACACAACCTTTTAGTTCGGGCGCCAGTGTTAGAGTCAATAGGTTTTTACTGTTTTAATATATGAAATGTATTTCCAACTGCTCCACAGAGGACATCACCAACCTTTCGAAGAATCTACCCAATTATTATACAAACCCTTTTAGTTCGGGCGCCAGTTTTAGAGGCAGTAGGTTTTTGCTGTTCTGAAATGTAGTTCCAACTGCTCCAGCGAGGACACCACAGAGGCTTTTCCGTTGAAGGTATTAGCCCAATTGTACACACAACCTTTTAGTTCGGGCGCCAGTGTTAGAGTCAATAGGTTTTTATTGTTTTGATATATGAAATGTATTTCAACTGCTCCACAGAGGACATCACAAACCTTTCGAAGAATCTACCCAATTATTATACAAACCCTTTTAGATCGGGCGCCAGTGTTAGAGGCAATAGGTTTTTGCTGTTCTGAAATGTAGTTCCAACTGCTCCAGGGAGGACACCACAGAAGCTTTTCCGTTGAAGGTATTAGCCCAATTGCATCCACAACCTTTTAGTTCGGGCGCTGCTCCACAGAGGACATCACAAAACTTTCGAAGATGCTTCCCAATCATTATACAAACCCCTTTAGTTCGGCCGCCGGTGTTAGAGGCAATAGGTTTTGCTGTTCTGAAATGTAGTTCCAACTGCTCCAGGGAGGACACCACAGAGGCTTTTCCGTTGAAGGTATTAGCCCAATTGTATCCACAACCTTTTAGTTCGGGCGCCAGTGTTAGATTCAAAAGGTTTTTACTGTTTTGATATATGAAATGTATTCCCAACTGCTCCACAGAGGACATCACAAACCTTTCGAAGAAGCTACCCAATTATTATACAAACCCTTTAAGTTCGGGCGCCAGTGTTAGAGGCAGTAGGTTTTTGCTGTTCTGAAATGTAGTTCCAATTGCTCCAGTGAGGACACCACAGAGGCTTTTCCGTTGAAGGTATTAGCCCAATTGTACACAACCTTTTAGTTCGGGCGCCAGTGTTAGAGTCAAAAGATTTTTACTGTTTTGATATATGAAATTTATTTCCAACTACTCTACAGAGGACATCACAAACCTTTCGAAGAAACTACCCAATTATTATACAAACCCTTTTAGTTCGGGCGCCAGTGTTAGAGGCAGTAGGTTTTTGCTGTTCTGAAATGTAGTTCCAACTGCTCCAGCGAGGACACCACAGAGGCTTTTCCGTTGAAGGTATTAGCCCAATTGTACACACAACCTTTTAGTTCGGGCGCCAGTGTTAGAGTCAATAGGTTTTTACTGTTTTAATATATGAAATGTATTTCCAACTGCTCCACAGAGGACATCACAAACCTTTCGAAGAATCTACCCAATTATTATACAAACCCTTTTAGTTCGGGCGCCAGTTTTAGAGGCAGTAGGTTTTTGCTGTTCTGAAATGTAGTTCCAACTGCTCCAGCGAGGACACCACAGAGGCTTTTCCGTTGAAGGTATTAGCCCAATTGTACACACAACCTTTTAGTTCGGGCGCCAGTGTTAGAGTCAATAGGTTTTTACTGTTTTAATATATGAAATGTATTTCCAACTGCTCCACAGAGGACATCACAAACCTTTCGAAGAATCTACCCAATTATTATACAAACCCTTTTAGTTCGGGCGCCAGTTTTAGAGGCAGTAGGTTTTTGCTGTTCTGAAATGTAGTTCCAACTGCTCCAGCGAGGACACCACAGAGGCTTTTCCGTTGAAGGTATTAGCCCAATTGTACACACAACCTTTTAGTTCGGGCGCCAGTGTTAGAGTCAATAGGTTTTTATTGTTTTGATATATGAAATGTATTTCCAACTGCTCCACAGAGGACATCACAAACCTTTCGAAGAATCTACCCAATTATTATACAAACCCTTTTAGATCGGGCGCCAGTGTTAGAGGCAATAGGTTTTTGCTGTTCTGAAATGTAGTTTCAACTGCTCCAGGGAGGACACCACAGAAGCTTTTCCGTTGAAGGTATTAGCCCAATTGTATCCACAACCTTTTAGTTCGGGCGCCAGTGTTAGATTCAATAGGTTTTTTACTGTTTTGATATATGAAATGTATTTCCAACTGCTCCACAGATGACATCACAAACCTTTCGAAGAATCTACCCAATTATTATACAAACCCTTTTAGATCGGGCGCCAGTGTTAGAGGCAATAGGTTTTTGCTGTTCTGAAATGTAGTTCCAACTGCTCCAGGGTGGACACCACAGAAGCTTTTCCGTTGAAGGTATTAGCCCAATTGTATCCACAACCTTTTAGTTCGGGCGCTGCTCCACAGAGGACATCACAAAACTTTCGAAGATGCTTCCCAATCATTATACAAACCCCTTTAGTTCGGCCGCCGGTGTTAGAGGCAATAGGTTTTGCTGTTCAGAAATGTAGTTCCAACTGCTCCAGGGAGGACACCACAGAGGCTTTTCCGTTGAAGGTATTAGCCCAATTGTATTCACAACCTTTTAGTTCGGGCGCCAGTGTTAGAGTCAAAAGGTTTTTACTGTTTTGATATATGAAATGTATTTCCAACTACTCTACAGAGGACATCACAAACCTTTCGAAGAAGCTACCCAATTATTATACAAACCCTTTTAGTTCGGGCGCCAGTTTTAGAGGCAATAGGTTTTTGCTGTTCTGAAATGTAGTTCCAACTGCTCCAGGGAGGACACCACAGAGGCTTTTTCGTTGAAGGTATTAGCCCAATTGTATCCACAACCTTTTAGTTCGGGCGCGAGTGTTAGAGTCAATAGGTTTTTACTGTTTTGATATATGAAATGTATTTCCAACTGCTCTACAGAGGACATCACAAACCTTTCGAAGAAGCTACCCAATTATTGTACAAACACCTTTTAGTTCGGGCGCCAGTGTTACAGGCAATAGGTTTTTGCTGTTCTGAAATGTAGTTCCAACTGCTCCACGGAGGACACCACAGAGGCTTTTCCGTTGAAGGTATTAGCCCAATTGTACACACAACCTTTTAGTTCGGGCGCCAGTGTTAGAGTCAATAGGTTTTTACTGTTTTAATATATGAAATGTATTTCCAACTGCTCCACAGAGGACATCACAAACCTTTCGAAGAATCTACCCAATTATTATACAAACCCTTTTAGTTCGGGCGCCAGTTTTAGAGGCAGTAGGTTTTTGCTGTTCTGAAATGTAGTTCCAACTGCTCCAGCGAGGACACACAGAGGCTTTTCCGTTGAAGGTATTAGCCCAATTGTACACACAAACTTTTAGTTCGGGCGCCAGTGTTAGTGTCAATAGGTTTTTACTGTTTTGATATATGAAATGTATTTCCAACTGCTCCACAGAGAACATCACAAACCTTTCGAAGAATCTACCCAATTATTATACAAACGCTTTTAGATCGGGCGCCAGTGTTAGAGGCAATAGGTTTTTGCTGTTCTGAAATGTAGTTTCAACTGCTCCAGGGAGGACACCACAGAAGCTTTTCCGTTGAAGGTATTAGCCCAATTGTATCCACAACCTTTTAGTTCGGGCGCCAGTGTTAGATTCAATAGGTTTTTTACTGTTTTGATATATGAAATGTATTTCCAACTGCTCCACAGATGACATCACAAACCTTTCGAAGAATCTACCAAATTATTATACAAACCCTTTTAGATCGGGCGCCAGTGTTAGAGGCAATAGGTTTTTGCTGTTCTGAAATGTAGTTCCAACTGCTCCAGGGTGGACACCACAGAAGCTTTTCCGTTGAAGGTATTAGCCCAATTGTATCCACAACCTTTTAGTTCGGGCGCTGCTCCACAGAGGACATCACAAAACTTTCGAAGATGCTTCCCAATCATTATACAAACCCCTTTAGTTCGGCCGCCGGTGTTACAGGCAATAGGTTTTGCTGTTCAGAAATGTAGTTCCAACTGCTCCAAGGAGGACACCACAGAGGCTTTTCCGTTGAAGGTATTAGCCCAATTGTATCCACAACCTTTTAGTTCGGGCGCCAGTGTTAGAGTCAAAAGGTTTTTACTGTTTTGATATATGAAATGTATTTCCAACTACTCTACAGAGGACATCACAAACCTTTCGAAGAAGCTACCCAATTATTATACAAACCCTTTTAGATCGGGCGCCAGTTTTAGAGGCAATAGGTTTTTGCTGTTCTGAAATGTAGTTCCAACTGCTCCAGGGAGGACACCACAGAGGCTTTTTCGTTGAAGGTATTAGCCCAATTGTATCCACAACCTTTTAGTTCGGGCGCCAGTGTTAGAGTCAATAGGTTTTTACTGTTTTGATATATGAAATGTATTTCCAACTGCTCTACAGAAGACATCACAAACCTTTCGAAGAAGCTACCCAATTATTGTACAAACCCTTTTAGTTCGGGCGCCAGTGTTACAGGCAATAGGTTTTTGCTGTTCTGAAATGTAGTTCCAACTGCTCCAGGGAGGACACCACAGAGGCTTTTCCGTTGAAGGTATTAGCCCAATTGTATCCACAACCTTTTAGTTCGGGCGCCAGTGTTAGAGTCAATAGGTTTTACTGTTTTGATATATGAAATGTATTTCCAACTGCTCCACAGAGGACATCACAAACCTTTCGAAGAATCTACACAATTATTATACAAACCCTTTTAGTTCGGGCGCCAGTGTTAGAGGCAGTAGGTTTTTACTGTTTTGATATATGAAATGTATTTCCAACTGCTCCACAGAGGACATCACAAACCTTTCGAAGAAGCTACCCAATTATTATACAAACCCTTTTAGTTCGGGCGCCAGTGTTATAGTCAATAGGTTTTCTACTGTTTTGATATATGAAATGTATTTCCAACTGCTCCACAGAGGACATCACAAACCTTTCGAAGAAGCTACCCAATTATTATACAAACCCTTTTAGTTCGGGCGCCAGTGTTATAGTCAATAGGTTTTTTACTGTTTTGATATATGAAATGTATTTCCAACTGCTCCATAGAGGACATCACAAACCTTTCGAAGAAGCTACCCAATTATTATACAAATCCTTTTAGTTCGGGCGCCAGTGTTAGAGTCAATAGGTTTTTTACTGTTTTGATATATGAAATGTATTTCCAACTGCTCCACAGAGGACATCACAAATCTTTCCAAGAAGCTACCCAATTATTTTACAAACCCTTTTAGTTCGGGCGCCAGTGTTAGAGGTAATAGGTTTTTCCTGTTCTGAAATGTAGTTCCAACTGCTCCAGGGAGGACACCAGAGAGGCTTTTCCGTTGAAGGTATTAGCCTAATTGTATCCACAACCTTTTAGTTCGGGCGCCAGTGTTAGATTCAATAGGTTTTTACTGTTTTGATATATGAAATGTATTTCCAACTGCTCCACAGAGGACATCACAAACCTTTCGAAGAATCTACCCAATTATTATACAAACCCCTTTAGTTCGGGCGCCAGGTTTAGAGGCAATAGGTTTTTGCTGTTCTGAAATGTAGTTCCAACTGCTCCAGGGAGGACACCACAGAGGCTTTTCCGTTGAAGGTATTAGCCCAATTGTATCCACAACCTTTTAGTTCGGGCGCCAGTGTTAGAGTCAATAGGTTTTTACTCTTTCGATATATGAAATGTATTTCCATCTGCTCCACAGAGGACATCACAAATCTTTCGAAGAAGCTACCCAATTATTATACAAACCCTTTTAGTTCGGGCGCCAGTGTTAGAGGCAGTAGGTTTTTGCTGTTCTGAAATGTAGTTCCAACTGCTCCAGTGAGGACACCACAGAGGCTTTTCCGTTGAAGGTATTAGCCCAATTGTACACACAACCTTTTAGTTCGGGCGCCAGTGTTAGAGTCAAAAGGTTTTTACTGTTTTGATATATGAAATGTATTTCCAACTGCTCCACAGAGGACATAACAAACCTTTCGAAGAATCTACCCAATTATTATACAAACGCTTTTAGTTCGGGCGCCAGTGTTAGAGGCAGTAGGTTTTTGCTGTTCTGAAATGTAGTTCCAACTGCTCCAGCGAGGACAACACAGAGGCTTTTCCGTTGAAGGTATTAGCCCAATTGTACACACAACCTTTTAGTTCGGGCGCCAGTGTTAGAGTCAATAGGTATTTACTGTTTTGATATATGAAATGTATTTCCAACTGCTCCACAGAGGACATCACAAACCTTTCGAAGAAGCTACCCAATTATTATACAAACCCTTTTAGTTCGGGCGCCAGTGTTAGAGGCAGTAGGTTTTTGCTGTTCTGAAATGTAGTTCCAATTGCTCCAGTGAGGACACCACAGAGGCTTTTCCGTTGAAGGTATTAGCCCAATTGTACACAACCTTTTAGTTCGGGCGCCAATGTTAGAGTCAAAAGGTTTTTACTGTTTTGATATATGAAATGTATTTCCAACTGCTCTACAGAGGACATCACAAACCTTTCGAAGAAGCTACCCAATTATTATACAAACCCTTTTAGTTCGGGCGCCAGTGTTAGAGGCAGTAGGTTTTTGCTGTTCTGAAATGTAGTTCCAACTGCTCCAGCGAGGACACCACAGAGGCTTTTCCGTTGAGAGTATTAGCCCAATTGTACACACAACCTTTTAGTTCGGGCACCAGTGTTAGAGTCAATAGGTTTTTACTGTTTTGATATATGAAATGTATTTCCAACTGCTCCACAGAGGACATAACAAACCTTTCGAAGAACCTACCCAATTATTATACAAACCCTTTTAGTTCGGGCGCCTGTGTTAGAGGCAGTAGGTTTTTGCTGTTCTGAAATGTAGTTCCAACTGCTCCACCGAGGACACCACAGAGGCATTTCCGTTGAAGGTATTAGCCCAATTGTACACACAACCTTTTAGTTCGGGCGCCAGTGTTAGAGTCAATAGGTTTTTACTGTTTTGATATATGAAATGTATTTCCAACTGCTCCACAGAGGACATCACAAACCTTTCGAAGAAGCTACCCAATTATTATACAAACCCTTTTAGTTCGGGCGCCAGTGTTAGAGGCAGTAGGTTTTTGCTGTTCTGAAATGTAGTTCCAATTGCTCCAGTGAGGACACCACAGAGGCTTTTCCGTTGAAGGTATTAGCCCAATTGTACACAACCTTTTAGTTCGGGCGCCAGTGTTAGAGTCAAAAGATTTTTACTGTTTTGATATATGAAATGTATTTCCAACTACTCTACAGAGGACATCACAAACCTTTCGAAGAAGCTACCCAATTATTATACAAACCCTTTTAGTTCGGGCGCCAGTGTTAGAGGCAGTAGGTTTTTGCTGTTCTGAAATGTAGTTCCAACTGCTCCAGCGAGGACACCACAGAGGCTTTTCCGTTGAAGGTATTAGCCCAATTGTACACACAACCTTTTAGTTCGGGCGCCAGTGTTAGAGTCAATAGGTTTTTACTGTTTTAATATATGAAATGTATTTCCAACTGCTCCACAGAGGACATCACCAACCTTTCGAAGAATCTACCCAATTATTATACAAACCCTTTTAGTTCGGGCGCCAGTTTTAGAGGCAGTAGGTTTTTGCTGTTCTGAAATGTAGTTCCAACTGCTCCAGCGAGGACACCACAGAGGCTTTTCCGTTGAAGGTATTAGCCCAATTGTACACACAACCTTTTAGTTCGGGCGCCAGTGTTAGAGTCAATAGGTTTTTATTGTTTTGATATATGAAATGTATTTCAACTGCTCCACAGAGGACATCACAAACCTTTCGAAGAATCTACCCAATTATTATACAAACCCTTTTAGATCGGGCGCCAGTGTTAGAGGCAATAGGTTTTTGCTGTTCTGAAATGTAGTTCCAACTGCTCCAGCGAGGACAACACAGAGGCTTTTCCGTTGAAGGTATTAGCCCAATTGTACACACAACCTTTTAGTTCGGGCGCCAGTGTTAGAGTCAATAGGTATTTACTGTTTTGATATATGAAATGTATTTCCAACTGCTCCACAGAGGACATCACAAACCTTTCGAAGAAGCTACCCAATTATTATACAAACCCTTTTAGTTCGGGCGCCAGTGTTAGAGGCAGTAGGTTTTTGCTGTTCTGAAATGTAGTTCCAATTGCTCCAGTGAGGACACCACAGAGGCTTTTCCGTTGAAGGTATTAGCCCAATTGTACACAACCTTTTAGTTCGGGCGCCAATGTTAGAGTCAAAAGGTTTTTACTGTTTTGATATATGAAATGTATTTCCAACTGCTCTACAGAGGACATCACAAACCTTTCGAAGAAGCTACCCAATTATTATACAAACCCTTTTAGTTCGGGCGCCAGTGTTAGAGGCAGTAGGTTTTTGCTGTTCTGAAATGTAGTTCCAACTGCTCCAGCGAGGACACCACAGAGGCTTTTCCGTTGAGAGTATTAGCCCAATTGTACACACAACCTTTTAGTTCGGGCACCAGTGTTAGAGTCAATAGGTTTTTACTGTTTTGATATATGAAATGTATTTCCAACTGCTCCACAGAGGACATAACAAACCTTTCGAAGAACCTACCCAATTATTATACAAACCCTTTTAGTTCGGGCGCCTGTGTTAGAGGCAGTAGGTTTTTGCTGTTCTGAAATGTAGTTCCAACTGCTCCACCGAGGACACCACAGAGGCTTTTCCGTTGAAGGTATTAGCCCAATTGTACACACAACCTTTTAGTTCGGGCGCCAGTGTTAGAGTCAATAGGTTTTTACTGTTTTGATATATGAAATGTATTTCCAACTGCTCCACAGAGGACATCACAAACCTTTCGAAGAAGCTACCCAATTATTATACAAACCCTTTTAGTTCGGGCGCCAGTGTTAGAGGCAGTAGGTTTTTGCTGTTCTGAAATGTAGTTCCAATTGCTCCAGTGAGGACACCACAGAGGCTTTTCCGTTGAAGGTATTAGCCCAATTGTACACAACCTTTTAGTTCGGGCGCCAGTGTTAGAGTCAAAAGATTTTTACTGTTTTGATATATGAAATGTATTTCCAACTACTCTACAGAGGACATCACAAACCTTTCGAAGAAGCTACCCAATTATTATACAAACCCTTTTAGTTCGGGCGCCAGTGTTAGAGGCAGTAGGTTTTTGCTGTTCTGAAATGTAGTTCCAACTGCTCCAGCGAGGACACCACAGAGGCTTTTCCGTTGAAGGTATTAGCCCAATTGTACACACAACCTTTTAGTTCGGGCGCCAGTGTTAGAGTCAATAGGTTTTTACTGTTTTAATATATGAAATGTATTTCCAACTGCTCCACAGAGGACATCACCAACCTTTCGAAGAATCTACCCAATTATTATACAAACCCTTTTAGTTCGGGCGCCAGTTTTAGAGGCAGTAGGTTTTTGCTGTTCTGAAATGTACTTCCAACTGCTCCAGCGAGGACACCACAGAGGCTTTTCCGTTGAAGGTATTAGCCCAATTGTACACACAACCTTTTAGTTCGGGCGCCAGTGTTAGAGTCAATAGGTTTTTATTGTTTTGATATATGAAATGTATTTCAACTGCTCCACAGAGGACATCACAAACCTTTCGAAGAATCTACCCAATTATTATACAAACCCTTTTAGATCGGGCGCCAGTGTTAGAGGCAATAGGTTTTTGCTGTTCTGAAATGTAGTTCCAACTGCTCCAGGGAGGACACCACAGAAGCTTTTCCGTTGAAGGTATTAGCCCAATTGCATCCACAACCTTTTAGTTCGGGCGCTGCTCCACAGAGGACATCACAAAACTTTCGAAGATGCTTCCCAATCATTATACAAACCCCTTTAGTTCGGCCGCCGGTGTTAGAGGCAATAGGTTTTGCTGTTCTGAAATGTAGTTCCAACTGCTCCAGGGAGGACACCACAGAGGCTTTTCCGTTGAAGGTATTAGCCCAATTGTATCCACAACCTTTTAGTTCGGGCGCCAGTGTTAGATTCAATAGGTTTTTTACTGTTTTGATATATGAAATGTATTTCCAACTGCTCCACAGATGACATCACAAACCTTTCGAAGAATCTACCCAATTATTATACAAACCCTTTTAGATCGGGCGCCAGTGTTAGAGGCAATAGGTTTTTGCTGTTCTGAAATGTAGTTCCAACTGCTCCAGGGTGGACACCACAGAAGCTTTTCCGTTGAAGGTATTAGCCCAATTGTATCCACAACCTTTTAGTTCGGGCGCTGCTCCACAGAGGACATCACAAAACTTTCGAAGATGCTTCCCAATCATTATACAAACCCCTTTAGTTCGGCCGCCGGTGTTAGAGGCAATAGGTTTTGCTGTTCAGAAATGTAGTTCCAACTGCTCCAGGGAGGACACCACAGAGGCTTTTCCGTTGAAGGTATTAGCCCAATTGTATCCACAACCTTTTAGTTCGGGCGCCAGTGTTAGAGTCAAAAGGTTTTTACTGTTTTGATATATGAAATGTATTTCCAACTACTCTACAGAGGACATCACAAACCTTTCGAAGAAGCTACCCAATTATTATACAAACCCTTTTAGTTCGGGCGCCAGTTTTAGAGGCAATAGGTTTTTGCTGTTCTGAAATGTAGTTCCAACTGCTCCAGGGAGGACACCACAGAGGCTTTTTCGTTGAAGGTATTAGCCCAATTGTATCCACAACCTTTTAGTTCGGGCGCCAGTGTTAGAGTCAATAGGTTTTTACTGTTTTGATATATGAAATGTATTTCCAACTGCTCTACAGAAGACATCACAAACCTTTCGAAGAAGCTACCTAATTATTGTACAAACCCTTTTAGTTCGGGCGCCAGTGTTACAGGCAATAGGTTCTTGCTGTTCTGAAATGTAGTTCCAACTGCTCCAGGGAGGACACCACAGAGGCTTTTCCGTTGAAGGTATTAGCCCAATTGTATCCACAACCTTTTATTTCGGGCGCCAGTGTTAGAGTCAATAGGTTTTTACTGTTTTGATATATGAAATGTATTTCCAACTGCTCCACAGAGGACATCACAAACCTTTCGAAGAATCTACCCAATTATTATACAAACCCTTTTAGTTCGGGCGCCAGTGTTAGAGGCAGTAGGTTTTTGCTGTTCTGAAATGTAGTTCCAATTGCTCCAATGAGGACACCACAGAGGCTTTTCCGTTGAAGGTATTAGCCCAATTGTACACAACCTTTTAGTTCGGGCGCCAGTGTTAGAGTCAAAAGATTTTTACTGTTTTGATATATGAAATGTATTTCCAACTACTCTACAGAGGACATCACAAACCTTTCGAAGAAGCTACCCAATTATTATACAAACCCTTTTAGTTCGGGCGCCAGTGTTAGAGGCAGTAGGTTTTTGCTGTTCTGAAATGTAGTTCCAACTGCTCCAGCGAGGACACCACAGAGGCTTTTCCGTTGAAGGTATTAGCCCAATTGTACACACAACCTTTTAGTTCGAGCGCCAGTGTTAGAGTCAATAGGTTTTTACTGTTTTAATATATGAAATGTATTTCCAACTGCTCCACAGAGGACATCACCAACCTTTCGAAGAATCTACCCAATTATTATACAAACCCTTTTAGTTCGGGCGCCAGTTTTAGAGGCAGTGAGTTTTTGCTGTTCTGAAATGTAGTTCCAACTGCTCCAGCGAGGACACCACAGAGGCTTTTCCGTTGAAGGTATTAGCCCAATTGTACACACAACCTTTTAGTTCGGGCGCCAGTGTTAGAGTCATTAGGTTTTTATTGTTTTGATATATGAAATGTATTTCCAACTGCTCCACAGAGGACATCACAAACCTTTCGAAGAATCTACCCAATTATTATACAAACCCTTTTAGATCGGGCGCCAGTGTTAGAGGCAATAGGTTTTTGCTGTTCTGAAATGTAGTTCCAACTGCTCCAGGGAGGACACCACAGAAGCTTTTCCGTTGAAGGTATTAGCCCAATTGCATCCACAACCTTTTAGTTCGGGCGCTGCTCCACAGAGGACATCACAAAACTTTCGAAGATGCTTCCCAATCATTATACAAACCCCTTTAGTTCGGCCGCCGGTGTTAGAGGCAATAGGTTTTGCTGTTCTGAAATGTAGTTCCAACTGCTCCAGGGAGAACACCACAGAGGCTTTTCCGTTGAAGGTATTAGCCCAATTGTATCCACAACCTTTTAGTTCGGGCGCCAGTGTTAGAGTCAAAAGGTTTTTACTGTTTTGATATATGAAATGTATTTCCAACTGCTCCACAGAGGACATCACAAACCTTTCGAAGAAGCTACCCAATTATTATACAAACCCTTTTAGTTCGGGCGCCAGTGTTAGAGGCAGTAGGTTTTTGCTGTTCTGAAATGTAGTTCCAATTGCTCCAGTGAGGACACCACAGAGACTTTTCCGTTGAAGGTATTAGCCCAATTGTACACAACCTTTTAGTTCGGGCGCCAGTGTTAGAGTCAAAAGATTTTTACTGTTTTGATATATGAAATGTATTTCCAACTACTCTACAGAGGACATCACAAAACTTTCGAAGAAGCTACCCAATTATTAAACAAACCCTTTTAGTTCGGGCGCCAGTTTTAGAGGCAATAGGTTTTTGCTGTTCTGAAATGTAGTTCCAACTGCTCCAGGGAGGACACCACAGAGGCTTTTTCGTTGAAGGTATTAGCCCAATTGTATCCACAACCTTTTAGTTCGGGCGCCAGTGTTAGAGTCAATAGGTTTTTACTGTTTTGATATATGAAATGTATTTCCAACTGCTCTACAGAGGACATCACAAACCTTTCGAAGAAGCTACCCAATTATTGTACAAACACCTTTTAGTTCGGGCGCCAGTGTTACAGGCAATAGGTTTTTGCTGTTCTGAAATGTAGTTCCAACTGCTCCAGGGAGGACACCACAGAGGCTTTTCCGTTGAAGGTATTAGCCCAATTGTACACACAACCTTTTAGTTCGGGCGCCAGTGTTAGAGTCAATAGGTTTTTACTGTTTTAATATATGAAATGTATTTCCAACTGCTCCACAGAGGACATCACAAACCTTTCGAAGAATCTACCCAATTACTATACAAACCCTTTTAGTTCGGGCGCCAGTTTTAGAGGCAGTAGGTTTTTGCTGTTCTGAAATGTAGTTCCAACTGCTCCAGCGAGGACACACAGAGGCTTTTCCGTTGAAGGTATTAGCCCAATTGTACACACAACCTTTTAGTTCGGGCGCCAGTGTTAGTGTCAATAGGTTTTTACTGTTTTGATATATGAAATGTATTTCCAATTGCTCCACAGAGAACATCACAAACCTTTCGAAGAATCTACCCAATTATTATACAAACCCTTTTAGATCGGGCGCCAGTGTTAGAGGCAATAGGTTTTTGCTGTTCTGAAATGTAGTTTCAACTGCTCCAGGGAGGACACCACAGAAGCTTTTCCGTTGAAGGTATTAGCCCAATTGTATCCACAACCTTTTAGTTCGGGCGCCAGTGTTAGATTCAATAGGTTTTTTACTGTTTTGATATATGAAATGTATTTCCAACTGCTCCACAGATGACATCACAAACCTTTCGAAGAATCTACCCAATTATTATACAAACCCTTTTAGATCGGGCGCCAGTGTTAGAGGCAATAGGTTTTTGCTGTTCTGAAATGTAGTTCCAACTGCTCCAGGGTGGACACCACAGAAGCTTTTCCGTTGAAGGTATTAGCCCAATTGTATCCACAACCTTTTAGTTCGGGCGCTGCTCCACAGAGGACATCACAAAACTTTCGAAGATGCTTCCCAATCATTATACAAACCCCTTTAGTTCGGCCGCCGGTGTTAGAGGCAATAGGTTTTGCTGTTCAGAAATGTAGTTCCAACTGCTCCAGGGAGGACACCACAGAGGCTTTTCCGTTGAAGGTATTAGCGCAATTGTATCCACAACCTTTTAGTTCGGGCGCCAGTGTTAGAGTCAAAAGGTTTTTACTGTTTTGATATATGAAATGTATTTCCAACTACTCTACAGAGGACATCACAAAACTTTCGAAGAAGCTACCCAATTATTATACAAACCCTTTTAGTTCGGGCGCCAGTTTTAGAGGCAATAGGTTTTTGCTGTTCTGAAATGTAGTTCCAACTGCTCCAGGGAGGACACCACAGAGGCTTTTTCGTTGAAGGTATTAGCCCAATTGTATCCACAACCTTTTAGTTCGGGCGCCAGTGTTAGAGTCAATAGGTTTTTACTGTTTTGATATATGAAATGTATTTCCAACTGCTCTACAGAAGACATCACAAACCTTTCGAAGAAGCTACCCAATTATTGTACAAACCCTTTTAGTTCGGGCGCCAGTGTTACAGGCAATAGGTTTTTGCTGTTCTGAAATGTAGTTCCAACTGCTCCAGGGAGGACACCACAGAGGCTTTTCCGTTGAAGGTATTAGCCCAATTGTATCCACAACTTTTTAGTTCGGGCGCCAGTGTTAGAGTCAATAGGTTTTTACTGTTTTGATATATGAAATGTATTTCCAACTGCCCCACAGAGGACATCACAAACCTTTCGAAGAATCTACACAATTATTATACAAACCCTTTTAGTTCGGGCGCCAGTGTTAGAGGCAGTAGGTTTTTACTGTTTTGATATATGAAATGTATTTCCAACTGCTCCACAGAGGACATCACAAACCTTTCGAAGAAGCTACCCAATTATTATACAAACCCTTTTAGTTCGGGCGCCAGTGTTATAGTCAATAGGTTTTTTACTGTTTTGATATATGAAATGTATTTCCAACTGCTCCACAGAGGACATCACAAACCTTTCGAAGAAGCTACCCAATTATTATACAAACCCTTTTAGTTCGGGCGCCAGTGTTATAGTCAATAGGTTTTTTACTGTTTTGATATATGAAATGTATTTCCAACTGCTCCATAGAGGACATCACAAACCTTTCGAAGAAGCTACCCAATTATTATACAAATCCTTTTAGTTCGGGCGCCAGTGTTAGAGTCAATAGGTTTTTTACCGTTTTGATATATGAAATGTATTTCCAACTGCTCCACAGAGGACATCACAAACATTCGAAGATGCTACCCAATTATTATACAAACCCTTTTAGTTCGGGCGCCAGTGTTAGAGGTAATAGGTTTTTCCTGTTCTGAAATGTAGTTCCAACTGCTCCAGGGAGGACACCAGAGAGGCTTTTCCGTTGAAGGTATTAGCCTAATTGTATCCACAACCTTTTAGTTCGGGCGCCAGTGTTAGATTCAATAGGTTTTTCTGTTTTGATATATGAAATGTATTTCCAACTGCTCCACAGAGGACATCACAAACCTTTCGAAGAATCTACCCAATTATTATACAAACCCCTTTAGTTCGGGCGCCAGGTTTAGAGGCAATAGGTTTTTGCTGTTCTGAAATGTAGTTCCAACTGCTCCAGGGAGGACACCACAGAGGCTTTTCCGTTGAAGGTATTAGCCCAATTGTATCCACAACCTTTTATTTCGGGCGCCAGTGTTAGAGTCAATAGGTTTTTACTCTTTCGATATATGAAATGTATTTCCAACTGCTCCACAGAGGACATCACAAACCTTTCGAAGATGCTACCCAATTATTATACAAACCCTTTTAGTTCGGGCGCCAGTTTTAGAGGCAATAGGTTTTTGCTGTTCTGAAATGTAGTTCCAACTGCTCCAGGGAGGACGCCACAGAGGCTTTTTCGTTGAAGGTATTAGCCCAATTGTATCCACAACCTTTTAGTTCGGGCGCCAGTGTTAGAGTCAATAGGTTTTTACTGTTTTGATATATGAAATGTATTTCCAACTGCTCTACAGAGGACATCACAAACCTTTCGAAGAAGCTACCCAATTATTATACAAACCCTTTTCGTTCGGGCGCCAGTGTTAGAGGCAATAGGTTTTTGCTGTTCTGAAATGTAGTTCCAACTGCTCCAGGGACGACACCACAGAGGCTTTTCCGTTGAAGGTATTAGCCCAATTGTATCCACAGCCTTTTAGTTCGGGCGCCAGTGTTAGAGTCAATAGGTTTTTACTGTTTTGATATATGAAATTTCCAACAGCTCCACAGAGGACATCACAAACCTTTCGAAGATGCTACCCAATTATTATACAAATCCTTTTAGTTCGGCCGCCAGTTTTAGAGGCAATAGGTTTTTGCTGTTCTGAAATGTAGTTCCAACTGCTCCAGGGAGGGCACCACAGAGGCTTTTCCGTTGAAGGTATTAGCCCAATTGTACACACAACCTTTTAGTTCCGCGCCAGTGTTAGAGTCAATAGGTTTTTACTGTTTTGATATATGAAATGTATTTCCAACTGCTCCACAGAAGACATCACAAACTTTTCGAAGAAGCTACACAATTATTATACAAACCCTTTTAGTTCGGGCGCCAGTGTTAGAGTCAATATGTTTTTTACTGTTTTGATATATGAAATGTATTTCCAACTGCTCTACAGAGGACATCACAAATCTTTCGAAGAAGCTACCCAATTATTATACAAACCCTTTTCGTTCGGGCGCCAGTGTTAGAGGCAATAGGTTTTTGCAGTTCTGAAATGCAGTTCCAACTGCTCCAGGGAGGACACCACGAAGGCTTTTCCGTTGAAGGTATTAGCCCAATTGTATCCACAAACTTTTAGTTCGGGCGCCAGTGTTAGAGTCATTAGGTTTTTACTGTTTTGATATATGAAATATATTTCCAACTGCTCCTCAGATGACATCACAAACCTTTCGAAGAAGCTACCCAATTATTATACAATTCCTTTTAGTTCGGGCGCCAGTGTTAGAGTCATTAGGTTTTTACTGTTTTGATATATGAAATGTATTTCCAACTGCTCCACAAAGGACATCACAAACCTTTCGAAGAATCTACCCAATTATTATACAAACCCTTTTAGTTCGGGCGCCAGTGTTACAGGCAATAGGTTTTTGCTGTTCTGAAATGTAGTTCCAACTGCTCCAGGGAGGACACCACAGAGGCTTTTCCGTTGAAGGTATTAGCCCAATTGTATCCACAACCTTTTAGTTCGGGCGCCAGTGTTAGAGTCAATAGGTTTTTACTGTTTTGATATATGAAATGTATTTCCAACTGCTCCACAGAGGACATCACAAACCTTTCGAAGAATCTACACAATTATTATACAAACCCTTTTAGTTCGGGCGCCAGTGTTAGAGTCAATAGGTTTTTACTGTTTTGATATATGAAATGTATTTCCAAGTGCTCCACAGAGGACATCACAAACCTTTCGAAGAAGCTACCCAATTATTATACAAACCCTTTTATTTCGGGCGCCAGTGTTATAGTCAATAGGTTTTTTACTGTTTTGATATATGAAATGTATTTCCAACTGCTCCATAGAGGACATCACAAACCTTTCGAACAAGCTACCCAATTATTATACAAATCCTTTTAGTTCGGGCGCCAGTGTTAGAGTCAATAGGTTTTTTACTGTTTTGATATATGAAATGTATTTCCAACTGCTCCACGGAGGACATCACAAATCTTTCGAAGAAGCTACCCAATTAATATACAAACCCTTTTAGTTCGGGCGCCAGTGTTAGAGGCAGTAGGTTTTTGCTGTTCTGAAATGTAGTTCCAACTGCTCCAGGGAGGACACCACAGAGGCTTTTCCGTTGAAGGTATTAGCCCAATTGTACACACAACCTTTTAGTTCGGGCGCCACTGTTAGAGTCAATAGGTTTTTACTGTTTTGATATATGAAATGTATTTCCAACTGCTCCACAGAGGACATCACAAACCTTTCGAAGAATCTACCCAATTATTATACAAACCCTTTTAGTTCGGGCGCCAGTGTTAGAGGCAATAGGTTTTAGCTGTTCTGAAATGTAGTTCCAACTGCTCCAGGAGGGACACCACAGAAGCTTTTCCGTTGAAGGTATTAGCCCAATTGTATCCACAACCTTTTAGTTCGGGCGCCAGTGTTAGAGTCAATAGGTTTTTACTGTTTCGATATATGAAATGTATTTCCAACTGCTCCACAGAGGACATCACAAACCTTTCGAAGATGCTACCCAATTATTATACAAACCCCTTTAGTTCGGGCGCCAGTGTTAGAGTCAATAGGTTTTTACTGTTTTGATATATGAAATGTATTTCCAACTGCTCCACAGAGGACATCACAAACCTTTTGAAGAATCTACACAATTATTATACAAACCCTTTTTGTTCGGGCGCCAGTGTTAGAGGCAATAGGTTTTTGCTGTTCTGAAATGTAGTTCCAACTGCTCCAGGGAGGACACCACAGAGGCTTTACCGTTGAAGGTATTAGCCCAATTGTATCCACAACCTTTTAGTTCGGGCGCCAGTGTTAGAGTCAATAGGTTCTTACTGTTTTGATATATGAAATGTATTTCCAACTGCTCCACAGAGCACATCACAAACCTTTCGAAGATGCTACCCAATTATTATACAAATCCTTTTAGTTCGGGCGCCAGTGTTAGAGTCAATAGGTTTTTACTGTTTTGATATATGAAATGTATTTCCAACTGCTCCACAGAGCACATCACAAACCTTTCGAAGAAGCTACCCAATTATTATACAAACCCTTTTAGTTCGGCCCCAGTGTTATAGTCAATAGGTTTTTTACTATTTTGATATATGAAATGTATTTCCAACTGCTCCATAGAGGACATCACAAACCTTTCGAAGAAGCTACCCAATTATTATACAAATCCTTTTAGTTCGGGCGCCAGTGTTAGAGTCAATAGGTTTTTTACTGTTTTGATATATGAAATGTATTTCCAACTGCTCCACAGAGGACATCACAAATCTTTCGAAGAAGCTACCCAATTATTATACAAACCCTTTTAGTTCGGGCGCCAGTGTTAGAGGCAGTATGTTTTTGCTGTTCTGAAATGTAGTTCCAACTGCTCCAGTGAGGACACCACAGAGGCTTTTCCGTTGAAGGTATTAGCCCAATTGTACACACAACCTTTTAGTTCGGGCGCCAGTGTTAGAGTCAAAAGGTTTTTACTGTTTTGATATATGAAATGTATTTCCAACTGCTCCACAGAGGACATAACAAACCTTTCGAAGAATCTACCCAATTATTATACAAACCCTTTTAGTTCGGGCGCCAGTGTTAGAGGCAGTAGGTTTTTGCTGTTCTGAAATGTAGTTCCAACTGCTCCAGCGAGGACACCACAGAGGCTTTTCCGTTGAATGTATTAGCCCAATTGTACACACAACCTTTTAGTTCGGGCGCCAGTGTTAGAGTCAATAGGTGTTTACTGTTTTGATATATGAAATGTATTTCCAACTGCTCCACAGAGGACATCACAAACCTTTCGAAGAAGCTACCCAATTATTATACAAACCCTTTTAGTTCGGGCGCCAGTGTTAGAGGCAGTAGGTTTTTGCTGTTCTGAAATGTAGTTCCAATTGCTCCAGTGAGGACACCACAGAGGCTTTTCCGTTGAAGGTATTAGCCCAATTGTACACAACCTTTTAGTTCGGGCGCCAGTGTTAGAGTCAAAAGGTTTTTACTGTTTTGATATATGAAATGTATTTCCAACTGATCTACAGAGGACATCACAAACCTTTCTAAGAAGCTACCCAATTATTATACAAACCCTTTTAGTTCGGGCGCCAGTGTTAGAGGCAGTAGGTTTTTGCTGTTCTGAAATGTAGTTCCAACTGCTCCAGCGAGGACACCACAGAGGCTTTTCCGTTGAGAGTATTAGCCCAATTGTACACACAACCTTTTAGTTCGGGATCCAGTGTTAGAGTCAATAGGTTTTTACTGTTTTGATATATGAAATGTATTTCCAACTGCTCCACAGAGGACATAACAAACCTTTCGAAGAACCTACCCAATTATTATACAAACCCTTTTAGTTCGGGCGCCAGTGTTAGAGGCAGTAGGTTTTTGCTGTTCTGAAATGTAGTTCCAACTGCTCCAGCGAGGACACCACAGAGGCTTTTCCGTTGAAGGTATTAGCCCAATTGTACACACAACCTTTTAGTTCGGGCGCCAGTGTTAGAGTCAATAGGTTTTTACTGTTTTGATATATGAAATGTATTTCCAACTGCTCCACAGAGGACATCACAAACCTTTCGAAGAATCTACCCAATTATTATACAAACCCTTTTAGTTCGGGCGCCAGTGTTAGAGGCAATAGGTTTTAGCTGTTCTGAAATGTAGTTCCAACTGCTCCAGGGAGGACACCACAGAAGCTTTTCCGTTGAAGGTATTAGCCCAATTGTATCCACAACCTTTTAGTTCGGGCGCCAGTGTTAGAGTCAATAGGTTTTTACTGTTTCGATATATGAAATGTATTTCCAACTGCTCCACAGAGGACATCACAAACCTTTCGAAGATGCTACCCAATTATTATACAAACCCCTTTAGTTCGGGCGCCAGTGTTAGAGTCAATAGGTTTTTACTGTTTTGATATATGAAATGTATTTCCAACTGCTCCTCAGAGGACATCACAAACCTTTTGAAGAATCTACACAATTATTATACAAACCCTTTTAGTTCGGGCGCCAGTGTTAGAGGCAATAGGTTTTTGCTGTTCTGAAATGTAGTTCCAACTGCTCCAGGGAGGACACCACAGAGGCTTTACCGTTGAAGGTATTAGCCCAATTGTATCCACAACCTTTTAGTTCGGGCGCCAGTGTTAGAGTCAATAGGTTCTTACTGTTTTGATATATGAAATGTATTTCCAACTGCTCCACAGAGCACATCACAAACCTTTCGAAGATGCTACCCAATTATTATACAAATCCTTTTAGTTCGGGCGCCAGTGTTAGAGTCAATAGGTTTTTACTGTTTTGATATATGAAATGTATTTCCAACTGCTCCACAGAGCACATCACAAACCTTTCGAAGAAGCTACCCAATTATTATACAAACCCTTTTAGTTCGGCCCCAGTGTTATAGTCAATAGGTTTTTTACTATTTTGATATATGAAATGTATTTCCAACTGCTCCATAGAGGACATCACAAACCTTTCGAAGAAGCTACCCAATTATTATACAAATCCTTTTAGTTCGGGCGCCAGTGTTAGAGTCAATAGGTTTTTTACTGTTTTGATATATGAAATGTATTTCCAACTGCTCCACAGAGGACATCACAAATCTTTCGAAGAAGCTACCCAATTATTATACAAACCCTTTTAGTTCGGGCGCCAGTGTTAGAGGCAGTATGTTTTTGCTGTTCTGAAATGTAGTTCCAACTGCTCCAGTGAGGACACCACAGAGGCTTTTCCGTTGAAGGTATTAGCCCAATTGTACACACAACCTTTTAGTGCGGGCGCCAGTGTTAGAGTCAAAAGGTTTTTACTGTTTTGATATATGAAATGTATTTCCAACTGCTCCACAGAGGACATAACAAACCTTTCGAAGAATCTACCCAATTATTATACAAACCCTTTTAGTTCGGGCGCCAGTGTTAGAGGCAGTAGGTTTTTGCTGTTCTGAAATGTAGTTCCAACTGCTCCAGCGAGGACACCACAGAGGCTTTTCCGTTGAATGTATTAGCCCAATTGTACACACAACCTTTTAGTTCGGGCGCCAGTGTTAGAGTCAATAGGTGTTTACTGTTTTGATATATGAAATGTATTTCCAACTGCTCCACAGAGGACATCACAAACCTTTCGAAGAAGCTACCCAATTATTATACAAACCCTTTTAGTTCGGGCGCCAGTGTTAGAGGCAGTAGGTTTTTGCTGTTCTGAAATGTAGTTCCAATTGCTCCAGTGAGGACACCACAGAGGCTTTTCCGTTGAAGGTATTAGCCCAATTGTACACAACCTTTTAGTTCGGGCGCCAGTGTTAGAGTCAAAAGGTTTTTACTGTTTTGATATATGAAATGTATTTCCAACTGATCTACAGAGGACATCACAAACCTTTCTAAGAAGCTACCCAATTATTATACAAACCCTTTTAGTTCGGGCGCCAGTGTTAGAGGCAGTAGGTTTTTGCTGTTCTGAAATGTAGTTCCAACTGCTCCAGCGAGGACACCACAGAGGCTTTTCCGTTGAGAGTATTAGCCCAATTGTACACACAACCTTTTAGTTCGGGATCCAGTGTTAGAGTCAATAGGTTTTTACTGTTTTGATATATGAAATGTATTTCCAACTGCTCCACAGAGGACATAACAAACCTTTCGAAGAACCTACCCAATTATTATACAAACCCTTTTAGTTCGGGCGCCAGTGTTAGAGGCAGTAGGTTTTTGCTGTTCTGAAATGTAGTTCCAACTGCTCCAGCGAGGACACCACAGAGGCTTTTCCGTTGAAGGTATTAGCCCAATTGTACACACAACCTTTTAGTTCGGGCGCCAGTGTTAGAGTCAATAGGTTTTTACTGTTTTGATATATGAAATGTATTTCCAACTGCTCCACAGAGGACATCACAAACCTTTCGAAGAATCTACCCAATTATTATACAAACCCTTTTAGTTCGGGCGCCAGTGTTAGAGGCAATAGGTTTTAGCTGTTCTGAAATGTAGTTCCAACTGCTCCAGGGAGGACACCACAGAAGCTTTTCCGTTGAAGGTATTAGCCCAATTGTATCCACAACCTTTTAGTTCGGGCGCCAGTGTTAGAGTCAATAGGTTTTTACTGTTTCGATATATGAAATGTATTTCCAACTGCTCCACAGAGGACATCACAAACCTTTCGAAGATGCTACCCAATTATTATACAAACCCCTTTAGTTCGGGCGCCAGTGTTAGAGTCAATAGGTTTTTACTGTTTTGATATATGAAATGTATTTCCAACTGCTCCTCAGAGGACATCACAAACCTTTTGAAGAATCTACACAATTATTATACAAACCCTTTTAGTTCGGGCGCCAGTGTTAGAGGCAATAGGTTTTTGCTGTTCTGAAATGTAGTTCCAACTGCTCCAGGGAGGACACCACAGAGGCTTTACCGTTGAAGGTATTAGCCAAATTGTATCCACAACCTTTTAGTTCGGGCGCCAGTGTTAGAGTCAATAGGTTCTTACTGTTTTGATATATGAAATGTATTTCCAACTGCTCCACAGAGGACATCACAAACCTTTCGAAGATGCTACCCAATTATTATACAATTCCTTTTAGTTCGGGCGCCAGTGTTAGAGTCATTAGGTTTTTACTGTTTTGATATATGAAATGTATTTCCAACTGCTCCACAGAGGACATCACAAACCTTTCGAAGAATCTACCCAATTATTATACAAACCCTTTTAGTTCGGGCGCCAGTGTTACAGGCAATAGGTTTTTGCTGTTCTGAAATGTAGTTCCAACTGCTCCAGGGAGGACACCACAGAGGCTTTTCCGTTGAAGGTATTAGCCCAATTGTATCCACAACCTTTTAGTTCGGGCGCCAGTGTTAGAGTCAATAGGTTTTTACTGTTTTGATATATGAAATGTATTTCCAACTGCTCCACAGAGGACATCACAAACCTTTCGAAGAATCTACGCAATTATTATACAAACCCTTTTAGTTCGGGCGCCAGTGTTAGAGTCAATAGGTTTTTACTGTTTTGATATATGAAATGTATTTCCAAGTGCTCCACAGAGGATATCACAAACCTTTCGAAGAAGCTACCCAATTATTATACAAACCCTTTTAGTTCGGGCGCCAGTGTTATAGTCAATAGGTTTTTTACTGTTTTGATATATGAAATGTATTTCCAACTGCTCCATAGAGGACATCACAAACCTTTCGAAGAAGCTACCCAATTATTATACAAATCCTTTTAGTTCGGGCGCCAGTGTTAGAGTCAATAGGTTTTTTACTGTTTTGATATATGAAATGTATTTCCAACTGCTCCACGGAGGACATCACAAATCTTTCGAAGAAGCTACCCAATTATTATACAAACCCTTTTAGTTGGGCGCCAGTGTTAGAGGCAGTAGGTTTTTGCTGTTCTGAAATGTAGTTCCAACTGCTCCAGGGAGGACACCACAGAGGCTTTTCCGTTGAAGGTATTAGCCCAATTGTACACACAACCTTTTAGTTCGGGCGCCACTGTTAGAGTCAATAGGTTTTTACTGTTTTGATATATGAAATGTATTTCCAAATGCTCCACAGAGGACATCACAAACCTTTCGAAGAATCTACCCAATTATTATACAAACCCTTTTAGTTCGGGCGGCAGTGTTAGAGGCAATAGGTTTTAGCTGTTCTGAAATGTAGTTCCAACTGCTCCAGGGAGGACACCACAGAAGCTTTTCCGTTGAAGGTATTAGCCCAATTGTATCCACAACCTTTTAGTTCGGGCGCCAGTGTTAGAGTCAATAGGTTTTTACTGTTTCGATATATGAAATGTATTTCCAACTGCTCCACAGAGGACATCACAAACCTTTCGAAGATGCTACCCAATTATTATACAAACCCCTTTAGTTCGGGCGCCAGTGTTAGAGTCAATAGGTTTTTACTGTTTTGATATATGAAATGTATTTCCAACTGCTCCTCAGAGGACATCACAAACCTTTTGAAGAATCTACACAATTATTATACAAACCCTTTTAGTTCGGGCGCCAGTGTTAGAGGCAATAGGTTTTTGCTGTTCTGAAATGTAGTTCCAACTGCTCCAGGGAGGACACCACAGAGGCTTTACCGTTGAAGGTATTAGCCAAATTGTATCCACAACCTTTTAGTTCGGGCGCCAGTGTTAGAGTCAATAGGTTCTTACTGTTTTGATATATGAAATGTATTTCCAACTGCTCCACAGAGGACATCACAAACCTTTCGAAGATGCTACCCAATTATTATACAATTCCTTTTAGTTCGGGCGCCAGTGTTAGAGTCATTAGGTTTTTACTGTTTTGATATATGAAATGTATTTCCAACTGCTCCACAGAGGACATCACAAACCTTTCGAAGAATCTACCCAATTATTATACAAACCCTTTTAGTTCGGGCGCCAGTGTTACAGGCAATAGGTTTTTGCTGTTCTGAAATGTAGTTCCAACTGCTCCAGGGAGGACACCACAGAGGCTTTTCCGTTGAAGGTATTAGCCCAATTGTATCCACAACCTTTTAGTTCGGGCGCCAGTGTTAGAGTCAATAGGTTTTTACTGTTTTGATATATGAAATGTATTTCCAACTGCTCCACAGAGGACATCACAAACCTTTCGAAGAATCTACGCAATTATTATACAAACCCTTTTAGTTCGGGCGCCAGTGTTAGAGTCAATAGGTTTTTACTGTTTTGATATATGAAATGTATTTCCAAGTGCTCCACAGAGGATATCACAAACCTTTCGAAGAAGCTACCCAATTATTATACAAACCCTTTTAGTTCGGGCGCCAGTGTTATAGTCAATAGGTTTTTTACTGTTTTGATATATGAAATGTATTTCCAACTGCTCCATAGAGGACATCACAAACCTTTCGAAGAAGCTACCCAATTATTATACAAATCCTTTTAGTTCGGGCGCCAGTGTTAGAGTCAATAGGTTTTTTACTGTTTTGATATATGAAATGTATTTCCAACTGCTCCACGGAGGACATCACAAATCTTTCGAAGAAGCTACCCAATTATTATACAAACCCTTTTAGTTGGGCGCCAGTGTTAGAGGCAGTAGGTTTTTGCTGTTCTGAAATGTAGTTCCAACTGCTCCAGGGAGGACACCACAGAGGCTTTTCCGTTGAAGGTATTAGCCCAATTGTACACACAACCTTTTAGTTCGGGCGCCACTGTTAGAGTCAATAGGTTTTTACAGTTTTGATATATGAAATGTATTTCCAAATGCTCCACAGAGGACATCACAAACCTTTCGAAGAATCTACCCAATTATTATACAAACCCTTTTAGTTCGGGCGGCAGTGTTAGAGGCAATAGGTTTTAGCTGTTCTGAAATGTAGTTCCAACTGCTCCAGGGAGGACACCACAGAAGCTTTTCCGTTGAAGGTATTAGCCCAATTGTATCCACAACCTTATAGTTCGGGCGCCAGTGTTAGAGTCAATAGGTTTTTACTGTTTCGATATATGAAATGTATTTCCAACTGCTCCACAGAGGACATCACAAACCTTTCGAAGATGCTACCCAATTATTATACAAACCCCTTTAGTTCGGGCGCCAGTGTTAGAGTCAATAGGTTTTTACTGTTTTGATATATGAAATGTATTTCCAACTGCTCCACAGAGGACATCACAAACCTTTCGAAGAAGCTACCCAATTATTATACAAATCCTTTTAGTTCGGGCGCCAGTGTTAGAGTCAATAGGTTTTTTACTGTTTTGATATATGAAATGTATTTCCAACTGCTCCACAGAGGACATCACAAATCTTTCGAAGAAGCTACCCAATTATTATACAAATCCTTTTAGTTCGGGCGCCAGTGTTAGAGTCAATAGGTTTTTTACTGTTTTGATATATGAAATGTATTTCCAACTGCTCCACAGAGGACATCACAAATCTTTCGAAGAAGCTACCCAATTATTATACAAACCCTTTTAGTTCGGGCGCCAGTGTTAGAGGCAGTAGGTTTTTGCTGTTATGAAATGTAGTTCCAACTGCTCCAGTGAGGACACCACAGAGGCTTTTCCGTTGAAGGTATTAGCCCAATTGTACACACAACCTTTTAGTTCGGGCGCCAGTGTTAGAGTCAAAAGGTTTTTACTGTTTTGATATATGAAATGTATTTCCAACTGCTCCACAGAGGACATAACAAACCTTTCGAAAAATCTACCCAATTATTATACAAACCCTTTTAGTTCGGGCGCCAGTGTTAGAGGCAGTAGGTTTTTGCTGTTCTGAAATGTAGTTCCAAATGCTCCAGCGAGGACACCACAGAGGCTTTTCCGTTGAAGGTATTAGCCCAATTGTACACACAACCTTTTAGTTCGGGCGCCAGTGTTAGAGTCAATAGGTTTTTACTGTTTTGATATATGAAATGTATTTCCAACTGCTCCACAGAGGACATCACAAACCTTTCGAAGAAGCTACCCAATTATTATACAAACCCTTTTAGTTCGGGCGCCAGTGTTAGAGGCAGTAGGTTTTTGCTGTTCTGAAATGTAGTTCCAATTGCTCCAGTGAGGACACCACAGAGGCTTTTCCGTTGAAGGTATTAGCCCAATTGTACACAACCTTTTAGTTCGGGCGCCAGTGTTAGAGTCAAAAGATTTTTACTGTTTTGATATATGAAATGTATTTCCAACTGCTCTACAGAGGACATCACAAAACTTTCGAAGAAGCTACCCAATTATTATACAAACCCTTTTAGTTCGGGCGCCAGTGTTAGAGGCAGTAGGTTTTTGCTGTTCTGATATATGAAATGTATTTCCAAGTGCTCCACAGAGGACATCACAAACCTTTCGAAGAAGCTACCCAATTATTATACAAACCCTTTTATTTCGGGCGCCAGTGTTATAGTCAATAGGTTTTTTACTGTTTTGATATATGAAATGTATTTCCAACTGCTCCATAGAGGACATCACAAACCTTTCGAACAAGCTACCCAATTATTATACAAATCCTTTTAGTTCGGGCGCCAGTGTTAGAGTCAATAGGTTTTTTACTGTTTTGATATATGAAATGTATTTCCAACTGCTCCACGGAGGACATCACAAATCTTTCGAAGAAGCTACCCAATTAATATACAAACCCTTTTAGTTCGGGCGCCAGTGTTAGAGGCAGTAGGTTTTTGCTGTTCTGAAATGTAGTTCCAACTGCTCCAGGGAGGACACCACAGAGGCTTTTCCGTTGAAGGTATTAGCCCAATTGTACACACAACCTTTTAGTTCGGGCGCCACTGTTAGAGTCAATAGGTTTTTACTGTTTTGATATATGAAATGTATTTCCAACTGCTCCACAGAGGACATCACAAACCTTTCGAAGAATCTACCCAATTATTATACAAACCCTTTTAGTTCGGGCGCCAGTGTTAGAGGCAATAGGTTTTAGCTGTTCTGAAATGTAGTTCCAACTGCTCCAGGAGGGACACCACAGAAGCTTTTCCGTTGAAGGTATTAGCCCAATTGTATCCACAACCTTTTAGTTCGGGCGCCAGTGTTAGAGTCAATAGGTTTTTACTGTTTCGATATATGAAATGTATTTCCAACTGCTCCACAGAGGACATCACAAACCTTTCGAAGATGCTACCCAATTATTATACAAACCCCTTTAGTTCGGGCGCCAGTGTTAGAGTCAATAGGTTTTTACTGTTTTGATATATGAAATGTATTTCCAACTGCTCCACAGAGGACATCACAAACCTTTTGAAGAATCTACACAATTATTATACAAACCCTTTTTGTTCGGGCGCCAGTGTTAGAGGCAATAGGTTTTTGCTGTTCTGAAATGTAGTTCCAACTGCTCCAGGGAGGACACCACAGAGGCTTTACCGTTGAAGGTATTAGCCCAATTGTATCCACAACCTTTTAGTTCGGGCGCCAGTGTTAGAGTCAATAGGTTCTTACTGTTTTGATATATGAAATGTATTTCCAACTGCTCCACAGAGCACATCACAAACCTTTCGAAGATGCTACCCAATTATTATACAAATCCTTTTAGTTCGGGCGCCAGTGTTAGAGTCAATAGGTTTTTACTGTTTTGATATATGAAATGTATTTCCAACTGCTCCACAGAGCACATCACAAACCTTTCGAAGAAGCTACCCAATTATTATACAAACCCTTTTAGTTCGGCCCCAGTGTTATAGTCAATAGGTTTTTTACTATTTTGATATATGAAATGTATTTCCAACTGCTCCATAGAGGACATCACAAACCTTTCGAAGAAGCTACCCAATTATTATACAAATCCTTTTAGTTCGGGCGCCAGTGTTAGAGTCAATAGGTTTTTTACTGTTTTGATATATGAAATGTATTTCCAACTGCTCCACAGAGGACATCACAAATCTTTCGAAGAAGCTACCCAATTATTATACAAACCCTTTTAGTTCGGGCGCCAGTGTTAGAGGCAGTATGTTTTTGCTGTTCTGAAATGTAGTTCCAACTGCTCCAGTGAGGACACCACAGAGGCTTTTCCGTTGAAGGTATTAGCCCAATTGTACACACAACCTTTTAGTTCGGGCGCCAGTGTTAGAGTCAAAAGGTTTTTACTGTTTTGACATATGAAATGTATTTCCAACTGCTCCACAGAGGACATAACAAACCTTTCGAAGAATCTACCCAATTATTATACAAACCCTTTTAGTTCGGGCGCCAGTGTTAGAGGCAGTAGGTTTTTGCTGTTCTGAAATGTAGTTCCAACTGCTCCAGCGAGGACACCACAGAGGCTTTTCCGTTGAATGTATTAGCCCAATTGTACACACAACCTTTTAGTTCGGGCGCCAGTGTTAGAGTCAATAGGTGTTTACTGTTTTGATATATGAAATGTATTTCCAACTGCTCCACAGAGGACATCACAAACCTTTCGAAGAAGCTACCCAATTATTATACAAACCCTTTTAGTTCGGGCGCCAGTGTTAGAGGCAGTAGGTTTTTGCTGTTCTGAAATGTAGTTCCAATTGCTCCAGTGAGGACACCACAGAGGCTTTTCCGTTGAAGGTATTAGCCCAATTGTACACAACCTTTTAGTTCGGGCGCCAGTGTTAGAGTCAAAAGGTTTTTACTGTTTTGATATATGAAATGTATTTCCAACTGATCTACAGAGGACATCACAAACCTTTCTAAGAAGCTACCCAATTATTATACAAACCCTTTTAGTTCGGGCGCCAGTGTTAGAGGCAGTAGGTTTTTGCTGTTCTGAAATGTAGTTCCAACTGCTCCAGCGAGGACACCACAGAGGCTTTTCCGTTGAGAGTATTAGCCCAATTGTACACACAACCTTTTAGTTCGGGATCCAGTGTTAGAGTCAATAGGTTTTTACTGTTTTGATATATGAAATGTATTTCCAACTGCTCCACAGAGGACATAACAAACCTTTCGAAGAACCTACCCAATTATTATACAAACCCTTTTAGTTCGGGCGCCAGTGTTAGAGGCAGTAGGTTTTTGCTGTTCTGAAATGTAGTTCCAACTGCTCCAGCGAGGACACCACAGAGGCTTTTCCGTTGAAGGTATTAGCCCAATTGTACACACAACCTTTTAGTTCGGGCGCCAGTGTTAGAGTCAATAGGTTTTTACTGTTTTGATATATGAAATGTATTTCCAACTGCTCCACAGAGGACATCACAAACCTTTCGAAGAATCTACCCAATTATTATACAAACCCTTTTAGTTCGGGCGCCAGTGTTAGAGGCAATAGGTTTTAGCTGTTCTGAAATGTAGTTCCAACTGCTCCAGGGAGGACACCACAGAAGCTTTTCCGTTGAAGGTATTAGCCCAATTGTATCCACAACCTTTTAGTTCGGGCGCCAGTGTTAGAGTCAATAGGTTTTTACTGTTTCGATATATGAAATGTATTTCCAACTGCTCCACAGAGGACATCACAAACCTTTCGAAGATGCTACCCAATTATTATACAAACCCCTTTAGTTCGGGCGCCAGTGTTAGAGTCAATAGGTTTTTACTGTTTTGATATATGAAATGTATTTCCAACTGCTCCTCAGAGGACATCACAAACCTTTTGAAGAATCTACACAATTATTATACAAACCCTTTTAGTTCGGGCGCCAGTGTTAGAGGCAATAGGTTTTTGCTGTTCTGAAATGTAGTTCCAACTGCTCCAGGGAGGACACCACAGAGGCTTTACCGTTGAAGGTATTAGCCCAATTGTATCCACAACCTTTTAGTTCGGGCGCCAGTGTTAGAGTCAATAGGTTCTTACTGTTTTGATATATGAAATGTATTTCCAACTGCTCCACAGAGCACATCACAAACCTTTCGAAGATGCTACCCAATTATTATACAAATCCTTTTAGTTCGGGCGCCAGTGTTAGAGTCAATAGGTTTTTACTGTTTTGATATATGAAATGTATTTCCAACTGCTCCACAGAGCACATCACAAACCTTTCGAAGAAGCTACCCAATTATTATACAAACCCTTTTAGTTCGGCCCCAGTGTTATAGTCAATAGGTTTTTTACTATTTTGATATATGAAATGTATTTCCAACTGCTCCATAGAGGACATCACAAACCTTTCGAAGAAGCTACCCAATTATTATACAAATCCTTTTAGTTCGGGCGCCAGTGTTAGAGTCAATAGGTTTTTTACTGTTTTGATATATGAAATGTATTTCCAACTGCTCCACAGAGGACATCACAAATCTTTCGAAGAAGCTACCCAATTATTATACAAACCCTTTTAGTTCGGGCGCCAGTGTTAGAGGCAGTATGTTTTTGCTGTTCTGAAATGTAGTTCCAACTGCTCCAGTGAGGACACCACAGAGGCTTTTCCGTTGAAGGTATTAGCCCAATTGTACACACAACCTTTTAGTGCGGGCGCCAGTGTTAGAGTCAAAAGGTTTTTACTGTTTTGATATATGAAATGTATTTCCAACTGCTCCACAGAGGACATAACAAACCTTTCGAAGAATCTACCCAATTATTATACAAACCCTTTTAGTTCGGGCGCCAGTGTTAGAGGCAGTAGGTTTTTGCTGTTCTGAAATGTAGTTCCAACTGCTCCAGCGAGGACACCACAGAGGCTTTTCCGTTGAATGTATTAGCCCAATTGTACACACAACCTTTTAGTTCGGGCGCCAGTGTTAGAGTCAATAGGTGTTTACTGTTTTGATATATGAAATGTATTTCCAACTGCTCCACAGAGGACATCACAAACCTTTCGAAGAAGCTACCCAATTATTATACAAACCCTTTTAGTTCGGGCGCCAGTGTTAGAGGCAGTAGGTTTTTGCTGTTCTGAAATGTAGTTCCAATTGCTCCAGTGAGGACACCACAGAGGCTTTTCCGTTGAAGGTATTAGCCCAATTGTACACAACCTTTTAGTTCGGGCGCCAGTGTTAGAGTCAAAAGGTTTTTACTGTTTTGATATATGAAATGTATTTCCAACTGATCTACAGAGGACATCACAAACCTTTCTAAGAAGCTACCCAATTATTATACAAACCCTTTTAGTTCGGGCGCCAGTGTTAGAGGCAGTAGGTTTTTGCTGTTCTGAAATGTAGTTCCAACTGCTCCAGCGAGGACACCACAGAGGCTTTTCCGTTGAGAGTATTAGCCCAATTGTACACACAACCTTTTAGTTCGGGATCCAGTGTTAGAGTCAATAGGTTTTTACTGTTTTGATATATGAAATGTATTTCCAACTGCTCCACAGAGGACATAACAAACCTTTCGAAGAACCTACCCAATTATTATACAAACCCTTTTAGTTCGGGCGCCAGTGTTAGAGGCAGTAGGTTTTTGCTGTTCTGAAATGTAGTTCCAACTGCTCCAGCGAGGACACCACAGAGGCTTTTCCGTTGAAGGTATTAGCCCAATTGTACACACAACCTTTTAGTTCGGGCGCCAGTGTTAGAGTCAATAGGTTTTTACTGTTTTGATATATGAAATGTATTTCCAACTGCTCCACAGAGGACATCACAAACCTTTCGAAGAATCTACCCAATTATTATACAAACCCTTTTAGTTCGGGCGCCAGTGTTAGAGGCAATAGGTTTTAGCTGTTCTGAAATGTAGTTCCAACTGCTCCAGGGAGGACACCACAGAAGCTTTTCCGTTGAAGGTATTAGCCCAATTGTATCCACAACCTTTTAGTTCGGGCGCCAGTGTTAGAGTCAATAGGTTTTTACTGTTTCGATATATGAAATGTATTTCCAACTGCTCCACAGAGGACATCACAAACCTTTCGAAGATGCTACCCAATTATTATACAAACCCCTTTAGTTCGGGCGCCAGTGTTAGAGTCAATAGGTTTTTACTGTTTTGATATATGAAATGTATTTCCAACTGCTCCTCAGAGGACATCACAAACCTTTTGAAGAATCTACACAATTATTATACAAACCCTTTTAGTTCGGGCGCCAGTGTTAGAGGCAATAGGTTTTTGCTGTTCTGAAATGTAGTTCCAACTGCTCCAGGGAGGACACCACAGAGGCTTTACCGTTGAAGGTATTAGCCAAATTGTATCCACAACCTTTTAGTTCGGGCGCCAGTGTTAGAGTCAATAGGTTCTTACTGTTTTGATATATGAAATGTATTTCCAACTGCTCCACAGAGGACATCACAAACCTTTCGAAGATGCTACCCAATTATTATACAATTCCTTTTAGTTCGGGCGCCAGTGTTAGAGTCATTAGGTTTTTACTGTTTTGATATATGAAATGTATTTCCAACTGCTCCACAGAGGACATCACAAACCTTTCGAAGAATCTACCCAATTATTATACAAACCCTTTTAGTTCGGGCGCCAGTGTTACAGGCAATAGGTTTTTGCTGTTCTGAAATGTAGTTCCAACTGCTCCAGGGAGGACACCACAGAGGCTTTTCCGTTGAAGGTATTAGCCCAATTGTATCCACAACCTTTTAGTTCGGGCGCCAGTGTTAGAGTCAATAGGTTTTTACTGTTTTGATATATGAAATGTATTTCCAACTGCTCCACAGAGGACATCACAAACCTTTCGAAGAATCTACGCAATTATTATACAAACCCTTTTAGTTCGGGCGCCAGTGTTAGAGTCAATAGGTTTTTACTGTTTTGATATATGAAATGTATTTCCAAGTGCTCCACAGAGGATATCACAAACCTTTCGAAGAAGCTACCCAATTATTATACAAACCCTTTTAGTTCGGGCGCCAGTGTTATAGTCAATAGGTTTTTTACTGTTTTGATATATGAAATGTATTTCCAACTGCTCCATAGAGGACATCACAAACCTTTCGAAGAAGCTACCCAATTATTATACAAATCCTTTTAGTTCGGGCGCCAGTGTTAGAGTCAATAGGTTTTTTACTGTTTTGATATATGAAATGTATTTCCAACTGCTCCACGGAGGACATCACAAATCTTTCGAAGAAGCTACCCAATTATTATACAAACCCTTTTAGTTGGGCGCCAGTGTTAGAGGCAGTAGGTTTTTGCTGTTCTGAAATGTAGTTCCAACTGCTCCAGGGAGGACACCACAGAGGCTTTTCCGTTGAAGGTATTAGCCCAATTGTACACACAACCTTTTAGTTCGGGCGCCACTGTTAGAGTCAATAGGTTTTTACTGTTTTGATATATGAAATGTATTTCCAAATGCTCCACAGAGGACATCACAAACCTTTCGAAGAATCTACCCAATTATTATACAAACCCTTTTAGTTCGGGCGGCAGTGTTAGAGGCAATAGGTTTTAGCTGTTCTGAAATGTAGTTCCAACTGCTCCAGGGAGGACACCACAGAAGCTTTTCCGTTGAAGGTATTAGCCCAATTGTATCCACAACCTTTTAGTTCGGGCGCCAGTGTTAGAGTCAATAGGTTTTTACTGTTTCGATATATGAAATGTATTTCCAACTGCTCCACAGAGGACATCACAAACCTTTCGAAGATGCTACCCAATTATTATACAAACCCCTTTAGTTCGGGCGCCAGTGTTAGAGTCAATAGGTTTTTACTGTTTTGATATATGAAATGTATTTCCAACTGCTCCTCAGAGGACATCACAAACCTTTTGAAGAATCTACACAATTATTATACAAACCCTTTTAGTTCGGGCGCCAGTGTTAGAGGCAATAGGTTTTTGCTGTTCTGAAATGTAGTTCCAACTGCTCCAGGGAGGACACCACAGAGGCTTTACCGTTGAAGGTATTAGCCAAATTGTATCCACAACCTTTTAGTTCGGGCGCCAGTGTTAGAGTCAATAGGTTCTTACTGTTTTGATATATGAAATGTATTTCCAACTGCTCCACAGAGGACATCACAAACCTTTCGAAGATGCTACCCAATTATTATACAATTCCTTTTAGTTCGGGCGCCAGTGTTAGAGTCATTAGGTTTTTACTGTTTTGATATATGAAATGTATTTCCAACTGCTCCACAGAGGACATCACAAACCTTTCGAAGAATCTACCCAATTATTATACAAACCCTTTTAGTTCGGGCGCCAGTGTTACAGGCAATAGGTTTTTGCTGTTCTGAAATGTAGTTCCAACTGCTCCAGGGAGGACACCACAGAGGCTTTTCCGTTGAAGGTATTAGCCCAATTGTATCCACAACCTTTTAGTTCGGGCGCCAGTGTTAGAGTCAATAGGTTTTTACTGTTTTGATATATGAAATGTATTTCCAACTGCTCCACAGAGGACATCACAAACCTTTCGAAGAATCTACGCAATTATTATACAAACCCTTTTAGTTCGGGCGCCAGTGTTAGAGTCAATAGGTTTTTACTGTTTTGATATATGAAATGTATTTCCAAGTGCTCCACAGAGGATATCACAAACCTTTCGAAGAAGCTACCCAATTATTATACAAACCCTTTTAGTTCGGGCGCCAGTGTTATAGTCAATAGGTTTTTTACTGTTTTGATATATGAAATGTATTTCCAACTGCTCCATAGAGGACATCACAAACCTTTCGAAGAAGCTACCCAATTATTATACAAATCCTTTTAGTTCGGGCGCCAGTGTTAGAGTCAATAGGTTTTTTACTGTTTTGATATATGAAATGTATTTCCAACTGCTCCTCAGAGGACATCACAAACCTTTTGAAGAATCTACACAATTATTATACAAACCCTTTTAGTTCGGGCGCCAGTGTTAGAGGCAATAGGTTTTTGCTGTTCTGAAATGTAGTTCCAACTGCTCCAGGGAGGACACCACAGAGGCTTTACCGTTGAAGGTATTAGCCAAATTGTATCCACAACCTTTTAGTTCGGGCGCCAGTGTTAGAGTCAATAGGTTCTTACTGTTTTGATATATGAAATGTATTTCCAACTGCTCCACAGAGGACATCACAAACCTTTCGAAGATGCTACCCAATTATTATACAATTCCTTTTAGTTCGGGCGCCAGTGTTAGAGTCATTAGGTTTTTACTGTTTTGATATATGAAATGTATTTCCAACTGCTCCACAGAGGACATCACAAACCTTTCGAAGAATCTACCCAATTATTATACAAACCCTTTTAGTTCGGGCGCCAGTGTTACAGGCAATAGGTTTTTGCTGTTCTGAAATGTAGTTCCAACTGCTCCAGGGAGGACACCACAGAGGCTTTTCCGTTGAAGGTATTAGCCCAATTGTATCCACAACCTTTTAGTTCGGGCGCCAGTGTTAGAGTCAATAGGTTTTTACTGTTTTGATATATGAAATGTATTTCCAACTGCTCCACAGAGGACATCACAAACCTTTCGAAGAATCTACGCAATTATTATACAAACCCTTTTAGTTCGGGCGCCAGTGTTAGAGTCAATAGGTTTTTACTGTTTTGATATATGAAATGTATTTCCAAGTGCTCCACAGAGGATATCACAAACCTTTCGAAGAAGCTACCCAATTATTATACAAACCCTTTTAGTTCGGGCGCCAGTGTTATAGTCAATAGGTTTTTTACTGTTTTGATATATGAAATGTATTTCCAACTGCTCCATAGAGGACATCACAAACCTTTCGAAGAAGCTACCCAATTATTATACAAATCCTTTTAGTTCGGGCGCCAGTGTTAGAGTCAATAGGTTTTTTACTGTTTTGATATATGAAATGTATTTCCAACTGCTCCACGGAGGACATCACAAATCTTTCGAAGAAGCTACCCAATTATTATACAAACCCTTTTAGTTGGGCGCCAGTGTTAGAGGCAGTAGGTTTTTGCTGTTCTGAAATGTAGTTCCAACTGCTCCAGGGAGGACACCACAGAGGCTTTTCCGTTGAAGGTATTAGCCCAATTGTACACACAACCTTTTAGTTCGGGCGCCACTGTTAGAGTCAATAGGTTTTTACAGTTTTGATATATGAAATGTATTTCCAAATGCTCCACAGAGGACATCACAAACCTTTCGAAGAATCTACCCAATTATTATACAAACCCTTTTAGTTCGGGCGGCAGTGTTAGAGGCAATAGGTTTTAGCTGTTCTGAAATGTAGTTCCAACTGCTCCAGGGAGGACACCACAGAAGCTTTTCCGTTGAAGGTATTAGCCCAATTGTATCCACAACCTTATAGTTCGGGCGCCAGTGTTAGAGTCAATAGGTTTTTACTGTTTCGATATATGAAATGTATTTCCAACTGCTCCACAGAGGACATCACAAACCTTTCGAAGATGCTACCCAATTATTATACAAACCCCTTTAGTTCGGGCGCCAGTGTTAGAGTCAATAGGTTTTTACTGTTTTGATATATGAAATGTATTTCCAACTGCTCCACAGAGGACATCACAAACCTTTCGAAGAAGCTACCCAATTATTATACAAATCCTTTTAGTTCGGGCGCCAGTGTTAGAGTCAATAGGTTTTTTACTGTTTTGATATATGAAATGTATTTCCAACTGCTCCACAGAGGACATCACAAATCTTTCGAAGAAGCTACCCAATTATTATACAAATCCTTTTAGTTCGGGCGCCAGTGTTAGAGTCAATAGGTTTTTTACTGTTTTGATATATGAAATGTATTTCCAACTGCTCCACAGAGGACATCACAAATCTTTCGAAGAAGCTACCCAATTATTATACAAACCCTTTTAGTTCGGGCGCCAGTGTTAGAGGCAGTAGGTTTTTGCTGTTATGAAATGTAGTTCCAACTGCTCCAGTGAGGACACCACAGAGGCTTTTCCGTTGAAGGTATTAGCCCAATTGTACACACAACCTTTTAGTTCGGGCGCCAGTGTTAGAGTCAAAAGGTTTTTACTGTTTTGATATATGAAATGTATTTCCAACTGCTCCACAGAGGACATAACAAACCTTTCGAAAAATCTACCCAATTATTATACAAACCCTTTTAGTTCGGGCGCCAGTGTTAGAGGCAGTAGGTTTTTGCTGTTCTGAAATGTAGTTCCAAATGCTCCAGCGAGGACACCACAGAGGCTTTTCCGTTGAAGGTATTAGCCCAATTGTACACACAACCTTTTAGTTCGGGCGCCAGTGTTAGAGTCAATAGGTTTTTACTGTTTTGATATATGAAATGTATTTCCAACTGCTCCACAGAGGACATCACAAACCTTTCGAAGAAGCTACCCAATTATTATACAAACCCTTTTAGTTCGGGCGCCAGTGTTAGAGGCAGTAGGTTTTTGCTGTTCTGAAATGTAGTTCCAATTGCTCCAGTGAGGACACCACAGAGGCTTTTCCGTTGAAGGTATTAGCCCAATTGTACACAACCTTTTAGTTCGGGCGCCAGTGTTAGAGTCAAAAGATTTTTACTGTTTTGATATATGAAATGTATTTCCAACTGCTCTACAGAGGACATCACAAAACTTTCGAAGAAGCTACCCAATTATTATACAAACCCTTTTAGTTCGGGCGCCAGTGTTAGAGGCAGTAGGTTTTTGCTGTTCTGAAATGTAGTTCCAACTGCTCCAGCGAGGACACCACAGAGGCTTTTCCGTTGAGAGTATTAGCCCAATTCTACACACAACCTTTTAGTTCGGGATCCAGTGTTAGAGTCAATAGGTTTTTACTGTTTTGATATATGAAATGTATTTCCAACTGCTCCACAGAGGACATAACAAACCTTTCGAAGAACCTACCCAATTATTATACAAACCCTTTTAGTTCGGGCGCCAGTGTTAGAGGCAGTAGGTTTTTGCTGTTCTGAAATGTAGTTCCAACTGCTCCAGCGAGGACACCACAGAGGCTTTTCCGTTGAAGGTATTAGCCCAATTGTACACACAACCTTTTAGTTCGGGCGCCAGTGTTAGAGTCAATAGGTTTTTACTGTTTTGATATATGAAATGTATTTCCAACTGCTCCACAGAGGACATCACAAACCTTTCGAAGAATCTACCCAATTATTATACAAACCCTTTTAGTTCGGGCGCCAGTGTTAGAGGCAATAGGTTTTAGCTGTTCTGAAATGTAGTTCCAACTGCTCCAGGGAGGACACCACAGAAGCTTTTCCGTTGAAGGTATTAGCCCAATTGTATCCACAACCTTTTAGTTCGGGCGCCAGTGTTAGAGTCAATAGGTTTTTACTGTTTCGATATATGAAATGTATTTCCAACTGCTCCACAGAGGACATCACAAACCTTTCGAAGATGCTACCCAATTATTATACAAACCCCTTTAGTTCGGGCGCCAGTGTTAGAGTCAATAGGTTTTTACTGTTTTGATATATGAAATGTATTTCCAACTGCTCCTCAGAGGACATCACAAACCTTTTGAAGAATCTACACAATTATTATACAAACCCTTTTAGTTCGGGCGCCAGTGTTAGAGGCAATAGGTTTTTGCTGTTCTGAAATGTAGTTCCAACTGCTCCAGGGAGGACACCACAGAGGCTTTACCGTTGAAGGTATTAGCCAAATTGTATCCACAACCTTTTAGTTCGGGCGCCAGTGTTAGAGTCAATAGGTTCTTACTGTTTTGATATATGAAATGTATTTCCAACTGCTCCACAGAGGACATCACAAACCTTTCGAAGATGCTACCCAATTATTATACAATTCCTTTTAGTTCGGGCGCCAGTGTTAGAGTCATTAGGTTTTTACTGTTTTGATATATGAAATGTATTTCCAACTGCTCCACAGAGGACATCACAAACCTTTCGAAGAATCTACCCAATTATTATACAAACCCTTTTAGTTCGGGCGCCAGTGTTACAGGCAATAGGTTTTTGCTGTTCTGAAATGTAGTTCCAACTGCTCCAGGGAGGACACCACAGAGGCTTTTCCGTTGAAGGTATTAGCCCAATTGTATCCACAACCTTTTAGTTCGGGCGCCAGTGTTAGAGTCAATAGGTTTTTACTGTTTTGATATATGAAATGTATTTCCAACTGCTCCACAGAGGACATCACAAACCTTTCGAAGAATCTACGCAATTATTATACAAACCCTTTTAGTTCGGGCGCCAGTGTTAGAGTCAATAGGTTTTTACTGTTTTGATATATGAAATGTATTTCCAAGTGCTCCACAGAGGATATCACAAACCTTTCGAAGAAGCTACCCAATTATTATACAAACCCTTTTAGTTCGGGCGCCAGTGTTATAGTCAATAGGTTTTTTACTGTTTTGATATATGAAATGTATTTCCAACTGCTCCATAGAGGACATCACAAACCTTTCGAAGAAGCTACCCAATTATTATACAAATCCTTTTAGTTCGGGCGCCAGTGTTAGAGTCAATAGGTTTTTTACTGTTTTGATATATGAAATGTATTTCCAACTGCTCCACGGAGGACATCACAAATCTTTCGAAGAAGCAACCCAATTATTATACAAACCCTTTTAGTTGGGCGCCAGTGTTAGAGGCAGTAGGTTTTTGCTGTTCTGAAATGTAGTTCCAACTGCTCCAGGGAGGACACCACAGAGGCTTTTCCGTTGAAGGTATTAGCCCAATTGTACACACAACCTTTTAGTTCGGGCGCCACTGTTAGAGTCAATAGGTTTTTACTGTTTTGATATATGAAATGTATTTCCAAATGCTCCACAGAGGACATCACAAACCTTTCGAAGAATCTACCCAATTATTATACAAACCCTTTTAGTTCGGGCGGCAGTGTTAGAGGCAATAGGTTTTAGCTGTTCTGAAATGTAGTTCCAACTACTCCAGGGAGGACACCACAGAAGCTTTTCCGTTGAAGGTATTAGCCCAATTGTATCCACAACCTTTTAGTTCGGGCGCCAGTGTTAGAGTCAATAGGTTTTTACTGTTTCGATATATGAAATGTATTTCCAACTGCTCCACAGAGGACATCACAAACCTTTCGAAGATGCTACCCAATTATTATACAAACCCCTTTAGTTCGGGCGCCAGTGTTAGAGTCAATAGGTTTTTACTGTTTTGATATATGAAATGTATTTCCAACTGCTCCACAGAGGACATCACAAACCTTTTGAAGAATCTACACAATTATTATACAAACCCGTTTAGTTCGGGCGCCAGTGTTAGAGGCAATAGGTTTTTGCTGTTCTGAAATGTAGTTCCAACTGCTCCAGGGAGGACACCACAGAGGCTTTACCGTTGAAGGTATTAGCCCAATTGTATCCACAACCTTTTAGTTCGGGCGCCAGTGTTAGAGTCAATAGGTTCTTACTGTTTTGATATATGAAATGTATTTCCAACTGCTCCACAGAGGACATCACAAACCTTTCGAAGATGCTACCCAATTATTATACAAATCCTTTTAGTTCGGGCGCCAGTGTTAGAGTCAATAGGTTTTTACTGTTTTGATATATGAAATGTATTTCCAACTGCTCCACAGAGCACATCACAAACCTTTCGAAGAAGCTACCCAATTATTATACAAACCCTTTTAGTTCGGCCCCAGTGTTATAGTCAATAGGTTTTTTACTGTTTTGATATATGAAATGTATTTCCAACTGCTCCATAGAGGACATCACAAACCTTTCGAAGAAGCTACCCAATTATTATACAAATCCTTTTAGTTCGGGCGCCAGTGTTAGAGTCAATAGGTTTTTTACTGTTTTGATATATGAAATGTATTTCCAACTGCTCCACAGAGGACATCACAAATCTTTCGAAGAAGCTACCCAATTATTATACAAACCCTTTTAGTTCGGGCGCCAGTGTTAGAGGCAGTAGGTTTTTGCTGTTCTGAAATGTAGTTCCAACTGCTCCAGTGAGGACACCACAGAGGCTTTTCCGTTGAAGGTATTAGCCCAATTGTACACACAACCTTTTAGTTCGGGCGCCAGTGTTAGAGTCAAAAGGTTTTTACTGTTTTGATATATGAAATGTATTTCCAACTGCTCCACAGAGGACATAACAAACCTTTCGAAAAATCTACCCAATTATTATACAAACCCTTTTAGTTCGGGCGCCAGTGTTAGAGGCAGTAGGTTTTTGCTGTTCTGAAATGTAGTTCCAACTGCTCCAGCGAGGACACCACAGAGGCTTTTCCGTTGAAGGTATTAGCCCAATTGTACACACAACCTTTTAGTTCGGGCGCCAGTGTTAGAGTCAATAGGTTTTTACTGTTTTGATATATGAAATGTATTTCCAACTGCTCCACAGAGGACATCACAAACCTTTCGAAGAAGCTACCCAATTATTATACAAACCCTTTTAGTTCGGGCGCCAGTGTTAGAGGCAGTAGGTTTTTGCTGTTCTGAAATGTAGTTCCAATTGCTCCAGTGAGGACACCACAGAGGCTTTTCCGTTGAAGGTATTAGCCCAATTGTACACAACCTTTTAGTTCGGGCGCCAGTGTTAGAGTCAAAAGGTTTTTACTGTTTTGATATATGAAATGTATTTCCAACTGCTCTACAGAGGACATCACAAACCTTTCTAAGAAGCTACCCAATTATTATACAAACCCTTTTAGTTCGGGCGCCAGTGTTAGAGGCAGTAGGTTTTTGCTGTTCTGAAATGTAGTTCCAATGTTCCAGCGAGGACACCACAGAGGCTTTTCCGTTGAGAGTATTAGCCCAATTGTACACACAACCTTTTAGTTCGGGCACCAGTGTTAGAGTCAATAGGTTTTTACTGTTTTGATATATGAAATGTATTTCCAACTGCTCCACAGAGGACATAACAAACCTTTCGAAGAACCTACCCAATTATTATACAAACCCTTTTAGTTCGGGCGCCAGTGTTAGAGGCAGTAGGTTTTTGCTGTTCTGAAATGTAGTTCCAACTGCTCCAGCGAGGACACCACAGAGGCTTTTCCGTTGAAGGTATTAGCCCAATTGTACACACAACCTTTTAGTTCGGGCGCCAGTGTTAGAGTCAATAGGTTTTTACTGTTTTGATATATGAAACGTATTTCAAACTGCTCCACAGAGGACATCACAAACCTTTCGAAGAATCTACCCAATTATTATACAAACCCTTTTAGTTCGGGCGCCAGTGTTAGAGGCAATAGGTTTTAGCTGTTCTGAAATGTAGTTCCAACTGCTCCAGGGAGGACACCACAGAAGCTTTTCCGTTGAAGGTATTAGCCCAATTGTACACACAACCTTTTAGTTCGGGCGCCACTGTTAGAGTCAATAGGTTTTTACTGTTTTGATATATGAAATGTATTTCCAACTGCTCCACGGAGGACATCACAAATCTTTCGAAGAAGCTACCCAATTATTATACAAACCCTTTTAGTTCGGGCGCCAGTGTTAGAGGCAGTAGGTTTTTGCTGTTCTGAAATGTAGTTCAAACTGCTCAAGGGAGGACACCACAGAGGCTTTTCCGTTGAAGGTATTAGCCCAATTGTACACACAACCTTTTAGTTCGGGCGCCACTGTTAGAGTCAATAGGTTTTTACTGTTTTGATATATGAAATGTATTTCCAACTGCTCCACAGAGGACATCACAAACCTTTCGAAGAATCTACCCAATTATTATACAAACCCTTTTAGTTCGGGCGCCAGTGTTAGAGGCAATAGGTTTTAGCTGTTCTGAAATGTAGTTCCAACTGCTCCAGGGAGGACACCACAGAAGCTTTTCCGTTGAAGGTATTAGCCCAATTGTATCCACAACCTTTTAGTTCGGGCGCCAGTGTTAGAGTCAATAGGTTTTTACTGTTTCGATATATGAAATGTATTTCCAACTGCTCCACAGAGGACATCACAAACCTTTCGAAGATGCTACCCAATTATTATACAAACCCCTTTAGTTCGGGCGCCAGTGTTAGAGTCAATAGGTTTTTACTGTTTTGATATATGAAATGTATTTCCAACTGCTCCACAGAGGACATCACAAACCTTTTGAAGAATCTACACAATTATTATACAAACCCTTTTAGTTCGGGCGCCAGTGTTAGAGGCAATAGGTTTTTGCTGTTCTGAAATGTAGTTCCAACTGCTCCAGGGAGGACACCACAGAGGCTTTACCGTTGAAGGTATTAGCCCAATTGTATCCACAACCTTTTAGTTCGGGCGCCAGTGTTAGAGTCAATAGGTTCTTACTGTTTTGATATATGAAATGTATTTCCAACTGCTCCACAGAGGACATCACAAAACTTTCGAAGATGCTACCCAATTATTATACAAATCCTTTTAGTTCGGGCGCCAGTGTTAGAGTCAATAGGTTTTTACTGTTTTGATATATGAAATGTATTTCCAACTGCTCCACAGAGCACATCACAAACCTTTCGAAGAAGCTACCCAATTATTATACAAACCCTTTTAGTTCGGCCCCAGTGTTATAGTCAATAGGTTTTTTACTGTTTTGATATATGAAATGTATTTCCAACTGCTCCATAGAGGACATCACAAACCTTTCGAAGAAGCTACCCAATTATTATACAAATCCTTTTAGTTCGGGCGCCAGTGTTAGAGTCAATAGGTTTTTTACTGTTTTGATATATGAAATGTATTTCCAACTGCTCCACAGAGGACATCACAAATCTTTCGAAGAAGCTACCCAATTATTATACAAACCCTTTTAGTTCGGGCGCCAGTGTTAGAGGCAGTAGGTTTTTGCTGTTCTGAAATGTAGTTCCAACTGCTCCAGTGAGGACACCACAGAGGCTTTTCCGTTGAAGGTATTAGCCCAATTGTACACACAACCTTTTAGTTCGGGCGCCAGTGTTAGAGTCAAAAGGTTTTTACTGTTTTGATATATGAAATGTATTTCCAACTGCTCCACAGAGGACATAACAAACCTTTCGAAAAATCTACCCAATTATTATACAAACCCTTTTAGTTCGGGCGCCAGTGTTAGAGGCAGTAGGTTTTTGCTGTTCTGAAATGTAGTTCCAACTGCTCCAGCGAGGACACCACAGAGGCTTTTCCGTTGAAGGTATTAGCCCAATTGTACACACAACCTTTTAGTTCGGGCGCCAGTGTTAGAGTCAATAGGTTTTTACTGTTTTAATATATGAAATGTATTTCCAACTGCTCCACAGAGGACATCACAAACCTTTCGAAGAAGCTACCCAATTATTATACAAACCCTTTTAGTTCGGGCGCCAGTGTTAGAGGCAGTAGGTTTTTGCTGTTCTGAAATGTAGTTCCAATTGCTCCAGTGAGGACACCACAGAGGCTTTTCCGTTGAAGGTATTAGCCCAATTGTACACAACCTTTTAGTTGGGCGCCAGTGTTAGAGTCAAAAGGTTTTTACTGTTTTGATATATGAAATGTATTTCCAACTGCTCTACAGAGGACATCACAAACCTTTCTAAGAAGCTACCCAATTATTATACAAACCCTTTTAGTTCGGGCGCCAGTGTTAGAGGCAGTAGGTTTTTGCTGTTCTGAAATGTAGTTCCAACTGCTCCAGCGAGGACACCACAGAGGCTTTTCCGTTGAGAGTATTAGCCCAATTGTACACACAACCTTTTAGTTCGGGCACCAGTGTTAGAGTCAATAGGTTTTTACTGTTTTGATATATGAAATGTATTTCCAACTGCTCCACAGAGGACATAACAAACCTTTCGAAGAACCTACCCAATTATTATACAAACCCTTTTAGTTCGGGCGCCAGTGTTAGAGGCAGTAGGTTTTTGCTGTTCTGAAAGTAGTTCCAACTGCTCCAGCGAGGACACCACAGAGGCTTTTCCGTTGAAGGTATTAGCCCAATTGTACACACAACCTTTTAGTTCGGGCGCCAGTGTTAGAGTCAATAGGTTTTTACTGTTTTGATATATGAAACGTATTTCCAACTGCTCCACAGAGGACATCACAAACCTTTCGAAGAAACTACCCAATTATTATACAAACCCTTTTAGTTCGGGCGCCAGTGTTAGAGGCAATAGGTTTTAGCTGTTCTGAAATGTAGTTCCAACTGCTCCAGGGAGGACACCACAGAAGCTTTTCCGTTGAAGGTATTAGCCCAATTGTATCCACAACCTTTTAGTTCGGGCGCCAGTGTTAGAGTCAATAGGTTTTTACTGTTTTGATATATGAAATGTATTTCCAACTGCTCCACAGAGGACATCACAAACCTTTCGAAGAAGCTACCCAATTATTATACAAACCCTTTTAGTTCGGGCGCCAGTGTTATAGTCAATAGGTTTTTTACTGTTTTGATATATGAAATGTATTTCCAACTGCTCCATAGAGGATATCACAAACCTTTCGAAGAAGCTACCCAATTATTATACAAATCCTTTTAGTTCGGGCGCCAGTGTTAGAGTCAATAGGTTTTTTACTGTTTTGATATATGAAATGTATTTCCAACTGCTCCACGGAGGACATCACAAATCTTTCGAAGAAGCTACCCAATTATTATACAAACCCTTTTAGTTCGGGCGCCAGTGTTAGAGGCAGTAGGTTTTTGCTGTTCTGAAATGTAGTTCCAACTGCTCCAGGGAGGACACCACAGAGGCTTTTCCGTTGAAGGTATTAGCCCAATTGTACACACAACCTTTTAGTTCGGGCGCCACTGTTAGAGTCAATAGGTTTTTACTGTTTTGATATATGAAATGTATTTCCAACTGCTCCACAGAGGACATCACAAACCTTTCGAAGAATCTACCCAATTATTATACAAACCCTTTTAGTTCGGGCGGCAGTGTTAGAGGCAATAGGTTTTAGCTGTTTTGATATATGAAATGTATTTCCAACTGCTCCACAGAGGACATCACAAACCTTTTGAAGAATCTACACAATTATTATACAAACCCTTTTAGTTCGGGCGCCAGTGTTAGAGGCAATAGGTTTTTGCTGTTCTGAAATGTAGTTCCAACTGCTCCAGGGAGGACACCACAGAGGCTTTACCGTTGAAGGTATTAGCCCAATTGTATCCACAACCTTTTAGTTCGGGCGCCAGTGTTAGAGTCAATAGGTTCTTACTGTTTTGATATATGAAATGTATTTCCAACTGCTCCACAGAGGACATCACAAACCTTTCGAAGATGCTACCCAATTATTATACAAATCCTTTTAGTTCGGGCGCCAGTGTTAGAGTCAATAGGTTTTTTCTGTTTTGATATATGAAATGTATTTCCAACTGCTCCACAGAGCACATCACAAACCTTTCGAAGAAGCTACCCAATTATTATACAAACCCTTTTAGTTCGGCCCCAGTGTTATAGTCAATAGGTTTTTTACTGTTTTGATATATGAAATGTATTTCCAACTGCTCCATAGAGGACATCACAAACCTTTCGAAGAAGCTACCCAGTTATTATACAAATCCTTTTAGTTCGGGCGCCAGTGTTAGAGTCAATAGGTTTTTTACTGTTTTGATATATGAAATGTATTTCCAACTGCTCCACAGAGGACATCACAAATCTTTCGAAGAAGCTACCCAATTATTATACAAACCCTTTTAGTTCGGGCGCCAGTGTTAGAGGCAGTAGGTTTTTGCTGTTCTGAAATGTAGTTCCAACTGCTCCAGTGAGGACACCACAGAGGCTTTTCCGTTGAAGGTATTAGCCCAATTGTACACACAACCTTTTAGTTCGGGCGCCAGTGTTAGAGTCAAAAGGTTTTTACTGTTTTGATATATGAAATGTATTTCCAACTGCTCCACAGAGGACATAACAAACCTTTCGAAAAATCTACCCAATTATTATACAAACCCTTTTAGTTCGGGCGCCAGTGTTAGAGGCAGTAGGTTTTTGCTGTTCTGAAATGTAGTTCCAACTGCTCCAGCGAGGACACCACAGAGGCTTTTCCGTTGAAGGTATTAGCCCAATTGTACACACAACCTTTTAGTTCGGGCGCCAGTGTTAGAGTCAATAGGTTTTTACTGTTTTGATATATGAAATGTATTTCCAACTGCTCCACAGAGGACATGACAAACCTTTCGAAGAAGCTACCCAATTATTATACAAACCCTTTTAGTTCGGGCGCCAGTGTTAGAGGCAGTAGGTTTTTGCTGTTCTGAAATGTAGTTCCAATTGCTCCAGTGAGGACACCACAGAGGCTTTTCCGTTGAAGGTATTAGCCCAATTGTACACAACCTTTTAGTTCGGGCGCCAGTGTTAGAGTCAAAAGGTTTTTACTGTTTTGATATATGAAATGTATTTCCAACTGCTCTACAGAGGACATCACAAACCTTTCTAAGAAGCTACCCAATTATTATACAAACCCTTTTAGTTCGGGCGCCAGTGTTAGAGGCAGTAGGTTTTTGCTGTTCTGAAATGTAGTTCCAACTGCTCCAGCGAGGACACCACAGAGGCTTTTCCGTTGAGAGTATTAGCCCAATTGTACACACAACCTTTTAGTTCGGGCACCAGTGTTAGAGTCAATAGGTTTTTACTGTTTTGATATATGAAATGTATTTCCAACTGCTCCACAGAGGACATAACAAATCTTTCGAAGAAGCTACCCAATTATTATACAAACCCTTTTAGTTCGGGCGCCAGTGTTAGAGGCAGTAGGTTTTTGCTGTTCTGAAATGTAGTTCCAACTGCTCCAGTGAGGACACCACAGAGGCTTTTCCGTTGAAGGTATTAGCCCAATTGTACACACAACCTTTTAGTTCGGGCGCCAGTGTTAGAGTCAAAAGGTTTTTACTGTTTTGATATATGAAATGTATTTCCAACTGCTCCACAGAGGACATAACAAACCTTTCGAAAAATCTACCCAATTATTATACAAACCCTTTTAGTTCGGGCGCCAGTGTTAGAGGCAGTAGGTTTTTGCTGTTCTGAAATGTAGTTCCAACTGCTCCAGCGAGGACACCACAGAGGCTTTTCCGTTGAAGGTATTAGCCCAATTGTACACACAACCTTTTAGTTCGGGCGCCAGTGTTAGAGTCAATAGGTTTTTACTGTTTTGATATATGAAATGTATTTCCAACTGCTCCACAGAGGACATCACAAACCTTTCGAAGAAGCTACCCAATTATTATACAAACCCTTTTAGTTCGGGCGCCAGTGTTAGAGGCAGTAGGTTTTTGCTGTTCTGAAATGTAGTTCCAATTGCTCCAGTGAGGACACCACAGAGGCTTTTCTGTTGAAGGTATTAGCCCAATTGTACACAACCTTTTAGTTGGGCGCCAGTGTTAGAGTCAAAAGGTTTTTACTGTTTTGATATATGAAATGTATTTCCAACTGCTCTACAGAGGACATCACAAACCTTTCTAAGAAGCTACCCAATTATTATACAAACCCTTTTAGTTCGGGCGCCAGTGTTAGAGGCAGTAGGTTTTTGCTGTTCTGAAATGTAGTTCCAACTGCTCCAGCGAGGACACCACAGAGGCTTTTCCGTTGAGAGTATTAGCCCAATTGTACACACAACCTTTTAGTTCGGGCACCAGTGTTAGAGTCAATAGGTTTTTACTGTTTTGATATATGAAATGTATTTCCAACTGCTCCACAGAGGACATAACAAACCTTTCGAAGAACCTACCCAATTATTATACAAACCCTTTTAGTTCGGGCGCCAGTGTTAGAGGCAGTAGGTTTTTGCTGTTCTGAAAGTAGTTCCAACTGCTCCAGCGAGGACACCACAGAGGCTTTTCCGTTGAAGGTATTAGCCCAATAGTACACACAACCTTTTAGTTCGGGCGCCAGTGTTAGAGTCAATAGGTTTTTTCTGTTTTGATATATGAAATGTATTTCCAACTGCTCCACAGAGCACATCACAAACCTTTCGAAGAAGCTACCCAATTATTATACAAACCCTTTTAGTTCGGCCCCAGTGTTATAGTCAATAGGTTTTTTACTGTTTTGATATATGAAATGTATTTCCAACTGCTCCATAGAGGACATCACAAACCTTTCGAAGAAGCTACCCAATTATTATACAAATCCTTTTAGTTCGGGCGCCAGTGTTAGAGTCAATAGGTTTTTTACTGTTTTGATATATGAAATGTATTTCCAACTGCTCCACAGAGGACATCACAAATCTTTCGAAGAAGCTACCCAATTATTATACAAACCCTTTTAGTTCGGGCGCCAGTGTTAGAGGCAGTAGGTTTTTGCTGTTCTGAAATGTAGTTCCAACTGCTCCAGTGAGGACACCACAGAGGCTTTTCCGTTAAAGGTATTAGCCCAATTGTACACACAACCTTTTAGTTCGGGCGCCAGTGTTAGAGTCAAAAGGTTTTTACTGTTTTGATATATGAAATGTATTTCCAACTGCTCCACAGAGGACATAACAAACCTTTCGAAAAATCTACCCAATTATTATACAAACCCTTTTAGTTCGGGCGCCAGTGTTAGAGGCAGTAGGTTTTTGCTGTTCTGAAATGTAGTTCCAACTGCTCCAGCGAGGACACCACAGAGGCTTTTCCGTTGAAGGTATTAGCCCAATTGTACACACAACCTTTTAGTTCGGGCGCCAGTGTTAGAGTCAATAGGTTTTTACTGTTTTGATATATGAAATGTATTTCCAACTGCTCCACAGAGGACATCACAAACCTTTCGAAGAAGCTACCCAATTATTATACAAACCCTTTTAGTTCGGGCGCCAGTGTTAGAGGCAGTAGGTTTTTGCTGTTCTGAAATGTAGTTCCAATTGCTCCAGTGAGGACACCACAGAGGCTTTTCCGTTGAAGGTATTAGCCCAATTGTACACAACCTTTTAGTTCGGGCGCCAGTGTTAGAGTCAAAAGGTTTTTACTGTTTTGATATATGAAATGTATTTCCAACTGCTCTACAGAGGACATCACAAACCTTTCTAAGAAGCTACCCAATTATTATACAAACCCTTTTAGTTCGGGCGCCAGTGTTAGAGGCAGTAGGTTTTTGCTGTTCTGAAATGTAGTTCCAACTGCTCCAGCGAGGACACCACAGAGGCTTTTCCGTTGAGAGTATTACCCCAATTGTACACACAACCTTTTAGTTCGGGCACCAGTGTTAGAGTCAATAGGTTTTTACTGTTTTGATATATGAAATGTATTTCCAACTGCTCCACAGAGGACATAACAAACCTTTCGAAGAACCTACCCAATTATTATACAAACCCTTTTAGTTCGGGCGCCAGTGTTAGAGGCAGTAGGTTTTTGCTGTTCTGAAATGTAGTTCCAACTGCTCCAGCGAGGACACCACAGAGGCTTTTCCGTTGATGGTATTAGCCCAATTGTACACACAACCTTTTAGTTCGGGCGCCAGTGTTAGAGTCAATAGGTTTTTACTGTTTTGATATATGAAACGTATTTCCAACTGCTCCACAGAGGACATCACAAACCTTTCGAAGAATCTACCCAATTATTATACAAACCCTTTTAGTTCGGGCGCCAGTGTTAGAGGCAATAGGTTTTAGCTGTTCTGAAATGTAGTTCCAACTGCTCCAGGGAGGACACCACAGGAGCTTTTCCGTTGAAGGTATTAGCCCAATTGTATCCACAACCTTTTAGTTCGGGCGGCACTGTTAGAGTCAGTAGGTTTTTACTGTTTTGATATATGAAATGTATTTCCAACTGCTCCACAGAGGACATCACAAACCTTTCGAAGAATCTACCCAATTATTATACAAACCCTTTTAGTTCGGGCGGCAGTGTTAGAGGCAATAAGTTTTAGCTGTTCTGAAATGTAGTTCCAACTGCTCCAGGGAGGACACCACAGAAGCTTTTCCGTTGAAGGTATTAGCCCAATTGTACACACAACCTTTTAGTTCGGGCGCCACTGTTAGAGTCAATAGGTTTTTACTGTTTTGATATATGAAATGTATTTCCAACTGCTCCACGGAGGACATCACAAATCTTTCGAAGAAGCTACCCAATTATTATACAAACCCTTTTAGTTCGGGCGCCAGTGTTAGAGGCAGTAGGTTTTTGCTGTTCTGAAATGTAGTTCCAACTGCTCAAGGGAGGACACCACAGAGGCTTTTCCGTTGAAGGTATTAGCCCAATTGTACACACAACCTTTTAGTTCGGGCGCCACTGTTAGAGTCAATAGGTTTTTACTGTTTTGATATATGAAATGTATTTCCAACTGCTCCACAGAGGACATCACAAACCTTTCGAAGAATCTACCCAATTATTATACAAACCCTTTTAGTTCGGGCGCCAGTGTTAGAGGCAATAGGTTTTAGCTGTTCTGAAATGTAGTTCCAACTGCTCCAGGGAGGACACCACAGAAGCTTTTCCGTTGAAGGTATTAGCCCAATTGTATCCACAACCTTTTAGTTCGGGCGCCAGTGTTAGAGTCAATAGGTTTTTACTGTTTCGATATATGAAATGTATTTCCAACTGCTCCACAGAGGACATCACAAACCTTTCGAAGATGCTACCCAATTATTATACAAACCCCTTTAGTTCGGGCGCCAGTGTTAGAGTCAATAGGTTTTTACTGTTTTGATATATGAAATGTATTTCCAACTGCTCCACAGAGGACATCACAAACCTTTTGAAGAATCTACACAATTATTATACAAACCCTTTTAGTTCGGGCGCCAGTGTTAGAGGCAATAGGTTTTTGCTGTTCTGAAATGTAGTTCCAACTGCTCCAGGGAGGACACCACAGAGGCTTTACCGTTGAAGGTATTAGCCCAATTGTATCCACAACCTTTTAGTTCGGGCGCCAGTGTTAGAGTCAATAGGTTCTTACTGTTTTGATATATGAAATGTATTTCCAACTGCTCCACAGAGGACATCACAAACCTTTCGAAGATGCTACCCAATTATTATACAAATCCTTTTAGTTCGGGCGCCAGTGTTAGAGTCAATAGGTTTTTACTGTTTTGATATATGAAATGTATTTCCAACTGCTCCACAGAGCACATCACAAACCTTTCGAAGAAGCTACCCAATTATTATACAAACCCTTTTAGTTCGGCCCCAGTGTTATAGTCAATAGGTTTTTTACTGTTTTGATATATGAAATGTATTTCCAACTGCTCCATAGTTGACATCACAAACCTTTCGAAGAAGCTACCCAATTATTATACAAATCCTTTTAGTTCGGGCGCCAGTGTTAGAGTCAATAGGTTTTTTACTGTTTTGATATATGAAATGTATTTCCAACTGCTCCACAGAGGACATCACAAATCTTTCGAAGAAGCTACCCAATTATTATACAAACCCTTTTAGTTCGGGCGCCAGTGTTAGAGGCAGTAGGTTTTTGCTGTTCTGAAATGTAGTTCCAACTGCTCCAGTGAGGACACCACAGAGGCTTTTCCGTTGAAGGTATTAGCCCAATTGTACACACAACCTTTTAGTTCGGGCGCCAGTGTTAGAGTCAAAAGGTTTTTACTGTTTTGATATATGAAATGTATTTCCAACTGCTCCACAGAGGACATAACAAACCTTTCGAAAAATCTACCCAATTATTATACAAACCCTTTTAGTTCGGGCGCCAGTGTTAGAGGCAGTAGGTTTTTGCTGTTCTGAAATGTAGTTCCAACTGCTCCAGCGAGGACACCACAGAGGCTTTTCCGTTGAAGGTATTAGCCCAATTGTACACACAACCTTTTAGTTCGGGCGCCAGTGTTAGAGTCAATAGGTTTTTACTGTTTTGATATATGAAATGTATTTCCAACTGCTCCACAGAGGACATCACAAACCTTTCGAAGAAGCTACCCAATTATTATACAAACCCTTTTAGTTCGGGCGCCAGTGTTAGAGGCAGTAGGTTTTTGCTGTTCTGAAATGTAGTTCCAATTGCTCCAGTGAGGACACCACAGAGGCTTTTCCGTTGAAGGTATTAGCCCAATTGTACACAACCTTTTAGTTGGGCGCCAGTGTTAGAGTCAAAAGGTTTTTACTGTTTTGATATATGAAATGTATTTCCAACTGCTCTACAGAGGACATCACAAACCTTTCTAAGAAGCTACCCAATTATTATACAAACCCTTTTAGTTCGGGCGCCAGTGTTAGAGGCAGTAGGTTTTTGCTGTTCTGAAATGTAGTTCCAACTGCTCCAGCGAGGACACCACAGAGGCTTTTCCGTTGAGAGTATTAGCCCAATTGTACACACAACCTTTTAGTTCGGGCACCAGTGTTAGAGTCAATAGGTTTTTACTGTTTTGATATATGAAATGTATTTCCAACTGCTCCACAGAGGACATAACAAACCTTTCGAAGAACCTACCCAATTATTATACAAACCCTTTTAGTTCGGGCGCCAGTGTTAGAGGCAGTAGGTTTTTGCTGTTCTGAAAGTAGTTCCAACTGCTCCAGCGAGGACACCACAGAGGCTTTTCCGTTGAAGGTATTAGCCCAATAGTACACACAACCTTTTAGTTCGGGCGCCAGTGTTAGAGTCAATAGGTTTTTACTGTTTTGATATATGAAACGTATTTCCATCTGCTCCACAGAGGACATCACAAACCTTTCGAAGAATCTACCCAATTATTATACAAACCCTTTTAGTTCGGGCGCCAGTGTTAGAGGCAATAGGTTTTAGCTGTTCTGAAATGTAGTTCCAACTGCTCCAGGGAGGACACCACAGAAGCTTTTCCGTTGAAGGTATTAGCCCAATTGTATCCACAACCTTTTAGTTCGGGCGCCAGTGTTAGAGTCAATAGGTTTTTACTGTTTCGATATATGAAATGTATTTCCAACTGCTCCACAGAGGACATCACAAACCTTTCGAAGATGCTACCCAATTATTATACAAACCCCTTTAGTTCGGGCGCCAGTGTTAGAGTCAATAGGTTTTTACTGTTTTGATATATGAAATGTATTTCCAACTGCTCCACAGAGGACATCACAAACCTTTTGAAGAATCTACACAATTATTATACAAACCCTTTTAGTTCGGGCGCCAGTGTTAGAGGCAATAGGTTTTTGCTGTTCTGAAATGTAGTTCCAACTGCTCGAGGGAGGACACCACAGAGGCTTTACCGTTGAAGGTATTAGCCCAATTGTATCCACAACCTTTTAGTTCGGGCGCCAGTGTTAGAGTCAATAGGTTCTTACTGTTTTGATATATGAAATGTATTTCCAACTGCTCCACAGAGGACATCACAAACCTTTCGAAGATGCTACCCAATTATTATACAAATCCTTTTAGTTCGGGCGCCAGTGTTAGAGTCAATAGGTTTTTACTGTTTTGATATATGAAATGTATTTCCAACTGCTCCACAGAGCACATCACAAAACTTTCGAAGAAGCTACCCAATTATTATACAAACCCTTTTAGTTCGTCCCCAGTGTTATAGTCAATAGGTTTTTTACTGTTTTGATATATGAAATGTATTTCCAACTGCTCCATAGAGGACATCACAAACCTTTCGAAGAAGCTACCCAATTATTATAGAAAACCCTTTTAGTTCGGGCGCCAGTGTTAGAGGCAATAGGTTTTAGCTGTTCTGAAATGTAGTTCCAACTGCTCCAGGGAGGACACCACAGAAGCTTTTCCGTTGAAGGTATTAGCCCAATTGTATCCACAACCTTTTAGTTCGGGCGCCAGTGTTAGAGTCAATAGGTTCTTACTGTTTTGATATATGAAATGTATTTCCAACTGCTCCACAGAGGACATCACAAACCTTTCGAAGATGCTACCCAATTATTATACAAATCCTTTTAGTTCGGGCGCCAGTGTTAGAGTCAATAGGTTTTTACTGTTTTGATATATGAAATGTATTTCCAACTGCTCCACAGAGCACATCACAAACCTTTCGAAGAAGCTACCCAATTATTATACAAACCCTTTTAGTTCGGCCCCAGTGTTATAGTCAATAGGTTTTTTACTGTTTTGATATATGAAATGTATTTCCAACTGCTCCATAGAGGACATCACAAACCTTTCGAAGAAGCTACCCAATTATTATACAAATCCTTTTAGTTCGGGCGCCAGTGTTAGAGTCAATAGGTTTTTTACTGTTTTGATATATGAAATGTATTTCCAACTGCTCCACAGAGGACATCACAAATCTTTCGAAGAAGCTACCCAATTATTATACAAACCCTTTTAGTTCGGGCGCCAGTGTTAGAGGCAGTAGGTTTTTGCTGTTCTGAAATGTAGTTCCAACTGCTCCAGTGAGGACACCACAGAGGCTTTTCCGTTGAAGGTATTAGCCCAATTGTACACACAACCTTTTAGTTCGGGCGCCAGTGTTAGAGTCAAAAGGTTTTTACTGTTTTGATATATGAAATGTATTTCCAACTGCTCCACAGAGGACATAACAAACCTTTCGAAGAATCTACCCAATTATTATACAAACCCTTTTAGTTCGGGCGCCAGTGTTAGAGGCAGTAGGTTTTTGCTGTTCTGAAATGTAGTTCCAACTGCTCCAGCGAGGACACCACAGAGGCTTTTCCGTTGAAGGTATTAGCCCAATTGTACACACAACCTTTTAGTTCGGGCGCCAGTGTTAGAGTCAATAGGTTTTTACTGTTTTGATATATGAAATGTATTTCCAACTGCTCCACAGAGGACATCACAAACCTTTCGAAGAAGCTACCCAATTATTATACAAACCCTTTTAGTTCGGGCGCCAGTGTTAGAGGCAGTAGGTTTTTGCTGTTCTGAAATGTAGTTCCAATTGCTCCAGTGAGGACACCACAGAGGCTTTTCCGTTGAAGGTATTAGCCCAATTGTACACAACCTTTTAGTTCGGGCGCCAGTGTTAGAGTCAAAAGGTTTTTACTGTTTTGATATATGAAATGTATTTCCAACTGCTCTACAGAGGACATCACAAACCTTTCTAAGAAGCTACCCAATTATTATACAAACCCTTTTAGTTCGGGCGCCAGTGTTAGAGGCAGTAGGTTTTTGCTGTTCTGAAATGTAGTTCCAACTGCTCCAGCGAGGACACCACAGAGGCTTTTCCGTTGAGAGTATTAGCCCAATTGTACACACAACCTTTTAGTTCGGGCACCAGTGTTAGAGTCAATAGGTTTTTACTGTTTTGATATATGAAATGTATTTCCAACTGCTCCACAGAGGACATAACAAACCTTTCGAAGAACCTACCCAATTATTATACAAACCCTTTTAGTTCGGGCGGCAGTGTTAGAGGCAGTAGGTTTTTGCTGTTCTGAAAGTAGTTCCAACTGCTCCAGCGAGGACACCACAGAGGCTTTTCCGTTGAAGGTATTAGCCCAATTGTACACACAACCTTTTAGTTCGGGCGCCAGTGTTAGAGTCAATAGGTTTTTACTGTTTTGATATATGAAACGTATTTCCAACTGCTCCACAGAGGACATCACAAACCTTTCGAAGAATCTACCCAATTATTATACAAACCCTTTTAGTTCGGGCGCCAGTGTTAGAGGCAATAGGTTTTAGCTGTTCTGAAATGTAGTTCCAACTGCTCCAGGGAGGACACCACAGAAGCTTTTCCGTTGAAGGTATTAGCCCAATTGTATCCACAACCTTTTAGTTCGGGCGCCAGTGTTAGAGTCAATAGGTTTTTACTGTTTCGATATATGAAATGTATTTCCAACTGCTCCACAGAGGACATCACAAACCTTTCGAAGATGCTACCCAATTATTATACAAACCCCTTTAGTTCGGGCGCCAGTGTTAGAGTCAATAGGTTTTTACTGTTTTGATATATGAAATGTATTTCCAACTGCTCCACAGAGGACATCACAAACCTTTTGAAGAATCTACACAATTATTATACAAACCCTTTTAGTTCGGGCGCCAGTGTTAGAGGCAATAGGTTTTTGCTGTTCTGAAATGTAGTTCCAACTGCTCGAGGGAGGACACCACAGAGGCTTTACCGTTGAAGGTATTAGCCCAATTGTATCCACAACCTTTTAGTTCGGGCGCCAGTGTTAGAGTCAATAGGTTCTTACTGTTTTGATATATGAAATGTATTTCCAACTGCTCCACAGAGGACATCACAAACCTTTCGAAGATGCTACCCAATTATTATACAAATCCTTTTAGTTCGGGCGCCAGTGTTAGAGTCAATAGGTTTTTACTGTTTTGATATATGAAATGTATTTCCAACTGCTCCACAGAGCACATCACAAAACTTTCGAAGAAGCTACCCAATTATTATACAAACCCTTTTAGTTCGTCCCCAGTGTTATAGTCAATAGGTTTTTTACTGTTTTGATATATGAAATGTATTTCCAACTGCTCCATAGAGGACATCACAAACCTTTCGAAGAAGCTACCCAATTATTATACAAACCCTTTTAGTTCGGGCGCCAGTGTTAGAGGCAATAGGTTTTAGCTGTTCTGAAATGTAGTTCCAACTGCTCTAGGGAGGACACCACAGAAGCTTTTCCGTTGAAGGTATTAGCCCAATTGTATCCACAACCTTTTAGTTCGGGCGCCAGTGTTAGAGTCAATAGATTTTTACTGTTTCGATATATGAAATGTATTTCCAACTGCTCCACAGAGGACATCACAAACCTTTCGAAGATGCTACCCAATTATTATACAAACCCCTTTAGTTCGGGCGCCAGTGTTAGAGTCAATAGATTTTTACTGTTTTGATATATGAAATGTATTTCCAACTGCTCCACAGAGGACATCACAAACCTTTTGAAGAATCTACACAATTATTATACAAACCCTTTTAGTTCGGGCGCCAGTGTTAGAGGCAATAGGTTTTTGCTGTTCTGAAATGTAGTTCCAACTGCTCCAGGGAGGACACCACAGAGGCTTTACCGTTGAAGGTATTAGCCCAATTGTATCCACAACCTTTTAGTTCGGGCGCCAGTGTTAGAGTCAATAGGTTCTTACTGTTTTGATATATGAAATGTATTTCCAACTGCTCCACAGAGGACATCACAAACCTTTCGAAGATGCTACCCAATTATTATACAAATCCTTTTAGTTCGGGCGCCAGTGTTAGAGTCAATAGGTTTTTACTGTTTTGATATATGAAATGTATTTCCAACTGCTCCACAGAGCACATCACAAACCTTTCGAAGAAGCTACCCAATTATTATACAAACCCTTTTAGTTCGGCCCCAGTGTTATAGTCAATAGGTTTTTTACTGTTTTGATATATGAAATGTGTTTCCAACTGCTCCATAGAGGACATCACAAATCTTTCGAAGAAGCTACCCAATTTTTATACAAACCCTTTTAGTTCGGGCTCCAGTGTTAGACGCAGTAGGTTTTTGCTGTTCTGAAATGTAGTTCCAACTGCTCCAGTGAGGACACCACAGAGGCTTTTCCGTTGAAGGTATTAGCCCAATTGTACACACAACCTTTTAGTTCGGGCGCCAGTGTTAGAGTCAAAAGGTTTTTACTGTTTTGATATATGAAATGTATTTCCAACTGCTCCACAGAGGACATAACAAACCTTTCGAAGAATCTACCCAATTATTATACAAACCCTTTTAGTTCGGGCGCCAGTGTTAGAGGCAGTAGGTTTTTGCTGTTCTGAAATGTAGTTCCAACTGCTCCAGCGAGGACACCACAGAGGCTTTTCCGTTGAAGGTATTAGCCCAATTGTACACACAACCTTTTAGTTCGGGCGCCAGTGTTAGAGTCAATAGGTTTTTACTGTTTTGATATATGAAATGTATTTCCAACTGCTCCACAGAGGACATCACAAACCTTTCGAAGAAGCTACCCAATTATTATACAAACCCTTTTAGTTCGGGCGCCAGTGTTAGAGGCAGTAGGTTTTTGCTGTTCTGAAATGTAGTTCCAATTGCTCCAGTGAGGACACCACAGAGGCTTTTCCGTTGAAGGTATTAGCCCAATTGTACACAACCTTTTAGTTCGGGCGCCAGTGTTAGAGTCAAAAGGTTTTTACTGTTTTGATATATGAAATGTATTTCCAACTGCTCTACAGAGGACATCACAAACCTTTCTAAGAAGCTACCCAATTATTATACAAACCCTTTTAGTTCGGGCGCCAGTGTTAGAGGCAGTAGGTTTTTGCTGTTCTGAAATGTAGTTCCAACTGCTCCAGCGAGGACACCACAGAGGCTTTTCCGTTGAGAGTATTAGCCCAATTGTACACACAACCTTTTAGTTCGGGCACCAGTGTTAGAGTCAATAGGTTTTTACTGTTTTGATATATGAAATGTATTTCCAACTGCTCCACAGAGGACATAACAAACCTTTCGAAGAACCTACCCAATTATTATACAAACCCTTTTAGTTCGGGCGCCAGTGTTAGAGGCAGTAGGTTTTTGCTGTTCTGAAATGTAGTTCCAACTGCTCCAGGGAGGACACCACAGAGGCTTTTCCGTTGAAGGTATTAGCCCAATTGTACACACAACCTTCTAGTTCGGGCGCCAGTGTTAGAGTCAATAGGTTTTTACTGTTTTAATATATGAAATGTATTTCCAACTGCTCCACAGAGGACATCACAAACCTTTCGAAGAATCTACCCAATTATTATACAAACCCTTTTAGTTCGGGCGCCAATGTTATAGTCAATAGGTTTTTTACTGTTTTGATATATGAAATGTATTTCCAACTGCTCCACAGAGCACATCACAAAACTTTCGAAGAAGCTACCCAATTATTATACAAACCCTTTTAGTTCGGCCCCAGTGTTATAGTCAATAGGTTTTTTACTGTTTTGATATATGAAATGTATTTCCAACTGCTCCATAGAGGACATCACAAACCTTTCGAAGAAGCTACCCAATTATTATACAAACCCTTTTAGTTCGGGCGCCAGTGTTAGAGGCAATAGCTTTTAGCTGTTCTGAAATGTAGTTCCAACTGCTCCAGGGAGGACACCACAGAAGCTTTTCCGTTGAAGATATTAGCCCAATTGTATCCACAACCTTTTAGTTCGGGCGCCAGTGTTAGAGTCAATAGGTTTTTACTGTTTCGATATATGAAATGTATTTCCAACTGCTCCACAGAGGACATCACAAACCTTTCGAAGATGCTACCCAATTATTATACAAACCCCTTTAGTTCGGGCGCCAGTGTTAGAGTCAATAGGTTTTTAGTGTTTTGATATATGAAATGTATTTCCAACTGCTCCACAGAGGACATCACAAACCTTTTGAAGAATCTACACAATTATTATACAAACCCTTTTAGTTCGGGCGCCAGTGTTAGAGGCAATAGGTTTTTGCTGTTCTGAAATGTAGTTCCAACTGCTCCAGGGAGGACACCACAGAGGCTTTACCGTTGAAGGTATTAGCCCAATTGTATCCACAACCTTTTAGTTCGGGCGCCAGTGTTAGAGTCAATAGGTTCTTACTGTTTTGATATATGAAATGTATTTCCAACTGCTCCACAGAGGACATCACAAACCTTTCGAAGATGCTACCCAATTATTATACAAATCCTTTTAGTTCGGGCGCCAGTGTTAGAGTCAATAGGTTTTTACTGTTTTGATATATGAAATGTATTTCCAACTGCTCCACAGAGCACATCACAAACCTTTCGAAGAAGCTACCCAATTATTATACAAACCCTTTAATTCGGCCCCAGTGTTATAGTCAATAGGTTTTTTACTGTTTTGATATATGAAATGTGTTTCCAACTGCTCCATAGAGGACATCACAAATCTTTCGAAGAAGCTACCCAATTTTTATACAAACCCTTTTAGTTCGGGCGCCAGTGTTAGACGCAGTAGGTTTTTGCTGTTCTGATATGTAGTTCCAACTGCTCCAGTGAGGACACCACAGAGGCTTTTCCGTTGAAGGTATTAGCCCAATTGTACACACAACATTTTAGTTCGGGCGCCAGTGTTAGAGTCAAAAGGTTTTTACTGTTTTGATATATGAAATGTATTTCCAACTGCTCTACAGAGGACATCACAAACCTTTCTAAGAAGCTACCCAATTATTATACAAACCCTTTTAGTTCGGGCGCCAGTGTTAGAGGCAGTAGGTTTTTGCTGTTCTGAAATGTAGTTCCAACTGCTCCAGCGAGGACACCACAGAGGCTTTTCCGTTGAGAGTATTAGCCCAATTGTACACACAACCTTTTAGTTCGGGCACCAGTGTTAGAGTCAATAGGTTTTTACTGTTTTGATATATGAAATGTATTTCCAACTGCTCCACAGAGGACATAACAAACCTTTCGAAGAACCTACCCAATTATTATACAAACCCTTTTAGTTCGGGCGCCAGTGTTAGAGGCAGTAGGTTTTTGCTGTTCTGAAATGTAGTTCCAACTGCTCCAGGGAGGACACCACAGAGGCTTTTCCGTTGAAGGTATTAGCCCAATTGTACACACAACCTTCTAGTTCGGGCGCCAGTGTTAGAGTCAATAGGTTTTTACTGTTTTAATATATGAAATGTATTTCCAACTGCTCCACAGAGGACATCACAAACCTTTCGAAGAATCTACCCAATTATTATACAAACCCTTTTAGTTCGGGCGCCAGTTTTAGAGGCAGTAGGTTTTTGCTGTTCTGAAATGTAGTTCCAACTGCTCCAGCGAGGACACCACAGAGGCTTTTCCGTTGAAGGTATTAGCCCAATTGTACACACAACCTTTTAGTTCGGGCGCCAGTGTTAGAGTCAATAGGTTTTTATTGTTTTGATATATGAAATGTATTTCCAACTGCTCCACAGAGGACATCACAAACCTTTCGAAGAATCTACCCAATTATTATACAAACCCTTTTAGATCGGGCGCCAGTGTTAGAGGCAATAGGTTTTTGCTGTTCTGAAATGTAGTTCCAACTGCTCCAGGGAGGACACCACAGAAGCTTTTCCGTTGAAGGTATTAGCCCAATTGTATCCACAACCTTTTAGGTCGGGCGCTGCTCCACAGAGGACATCACAAAACTTTCGAAGATGCTTCCCAATCATTATACAAAACCCTTTAGTTCGGCCGCCGGTGTTAGAGGCAATAGGTTTTGCTGTTCTGAAATGTAGTTCCAACTGCTCCAGGGAGGACACCACAGAGGCTTTTCCGTTGAAGGTATTAGCCCAATTGTATCCACAACCTTTTAGTTCGGGCGCCAGTGTTAGAGTCAAAAGGTTTTTACTGTTTTGATATATGAAATGTATTTCCAACTACTCTACAGAGGACATCACAGACCTTTCGAAGAAGCTACCCAATTATTATACAAACCCTTTTAGTTCGGGCGCCAGTTTTAGAGGCAATAGGTTTTTGCTGTTCTGAAATGTAGTTCCAACTGCTCCAGGGAGGACACCACAGAGGCTTTTCCGTTGAAGGTATTAGCCCAATTGTATCCACAACCTTTTAGTTCGGGCGCCAGTGTTAGAGTTAATAGGTTTTTACTGTTTTGATATATGAAATGTATTTCCAACTGCTCTACAGAGGACATCACAAACCTTTCGAAGAAGCTACCCAATTATTGTACAAACCCTTTTAGTTCGGGCGCCAGTGTTACAGGCAATAGGTTTTTGCTGTTCTGAAATGTAGTTCCAACTGCTCCAGGGAGGACACCACAGAAGCTTTTCCGTTGAAGGTATTAGCCCAATTGTATCCACAACCTTTTAGGTCGGGCGCTGCTCCACAGAGGACATCACAAAACTTTCGAAGATGCTTCCCAATCATTATACAAACCCCTTTAGTTCGGCCGCCGGTGTTAGAGGCAATAGGTTTTGCTGTTCTGAAATGTAGTTCCAACTGCTCCAGGGAGGACACCACAGAGGCTTTTCCGTTGAAGGTATTAGCCCAATTGTATCCACAACCTTTTAGTTCGGGCGCCAGTGTTAGAGTCAAAAGGTTTTTACTGTTTTGATATATGAAATGTATTTCCAACTACTCTACAGAGGACATCACAGACCTTTCGAAGAAGCTACCCAATTATTATACAAACCCTTTTAGTTCGGGCGCCAGTTTTAGAGGCAATAGGTTTTTGCTGTTCTGAAATGTAGTTCCAACTGCTCCAGGGAGGACACCACAGAGGCTTTTTCGTTGAAGGTATTAGCCCAATTGTATCCACAACCTTTTAGTTCGGGCGCCAGTGTTAGAGTCAATAGGTTTTTACTGTTTTGATATATGAAATGTATTTCCAACTGCTTTACAGAGGACATCACAAACCTTTCGAAGAAGCTACCCAATTATTGTACAAACCCTTTTAGTTCGGGCGCCAGTGTTAGAGGCAGTAGGTTTTTGCTGTTCTGAAATGTAGTTCCAACTGCTCCAGCGAGGACACCACAGAGGCTTTTCCGTTGAGAGTATTAGCCCAATTGTACACACAACCTTTTAGTTCGGGCACCAGTGTTAGAGTCAATAGGTTTTTACTGTTTTGATATATGAAATGTATTTCCAACTGCTCCACAGAGGACATAACAAACCTTTCGAAGAACCTACCCAATTATTATACAAACCCTTTTAGTTCGGGCGCCAGTGTTAGAGGCAGTAGGTTTTTGCTGTTCTGAAATGTAGTTCCAACTGCTCCAGGGAGGACACCACAGAGGCTTTTCCGTTGAAGGTATTAGCCCAATTGTACACACAACCTTCTAGTTCGGGCGCCAGTGTTAGAGTCAATAGGTTTTTACTGTTTTAATATATGAAATGTATTTCCAACTGCTCCACAGAGGACATCACAAACCTTTCGAAGAATCTACCCAATTATTATACAAACCCTTTTAGTTCGGGCGCCAGTTTTAGAGGCAGTAGGTTTTTGCTGTTCTGAAATGTAGTTCCAACTGCTCCAGCGAGGACACCACAGAGGCTTTTCCGTTGAAGGTATTAGCCCAATTGTACACACAACCTTTTAGTTCGGGCGCCAGTGTTAGAGTCAATAGGTTTTTATTGTTTTGATATATGAAATGTATTTCCAACTGCTCCACAGAGGACATCACAAACCTTTCGAAGAATCTACCCAATTATTATACAAACCCTTTTAGATCGGGCGCCAGTGTTAGAGGCAATAGGTTTTTGCTGTTCTGAAATGTAGTTCCAACTGCTCCAGGGAGGACACCACAGAAGCTTTTCCGTTGAAGGTATTAGCCCAATTGTATCCACAACCTTTTAGGTCGGGCGCTGCTCCACAGAGGACATCACAAAACTTTCGAAGATGCTTCCCAATCATTATACAAAACCCTTTAGTTCGGCCGCCGGTGTTAGAGGCAATAGGTTTTGCTGTTCTGAAATGTAGTTCCAACTGCTCCAGGGAGGACACCACAGAGGCTTTTCCGTTGAAGGTATTAGCCCAATTGTATCCACAACCTTTTAGTTCGGGCGCCAGTGTTAGAGTCAAAAGGTTTTTACTGTTTTGATATATGAAATGTATTTCCAACTACTCTACAGAGGACATCACAGACCTTTCGAAGAAGCTACCCAATTATTATACAAACCCTTTTAGTTCGGGCGCCAGTTTTAGAGGCAATAGGTTTTTGCTGTTCTGAAATGTAGTTCCAACTGCTCCAGGGAGGACACCACAGAGGCTTTTCCGTTGAAGGTATTAGCCCAATTGTATCCACAACCTTTTAGTTCGGGCGCCAGTGTTAGAGTTAATAGGTTTTTACTGTTTTGATATATGAAATGTATTTCCAACTGCTCTACAGAGGACATCACAAACCTTTCGAAGAAGCTACCCAATTATTGTACAAACCCTTTTAGTTCGGGCGCCAGTGTTACAGGCAATAGGTTTTTGCTGTTCTGAAATGTAGTTCCAACTGCTCCAGGGAGGACACGACAGAAGCTTTTCCGTTGAAGGTATTAGCCCAATTGTATCCACAACCTTTTAGGTCGGGCGCTGCTCCACAGAGGACATCACAAAACTTTCGAAGATGCTTCCCAATCATTATACAAACCCCTTTAGTTCGGCCGCCGGTGTTAGAGGCAATAGGTTTTGCTGTTCTGAAATGTAGTTCCAACTGCTCCAGGGAGGACACCACAGAGGCTTTTCCGTTGAAGGTATTAGCCCAATTGTATCCACAACCTTTTAGTTCGGGCGCCAGTGTTAGAGTCAAAAGGTTTTTACTGTTTTGATATATGAAATGTATTTCCAACTACTCTACAGAGGACATCACAGACCTTTCGAAGAAGCTACCCAATTATTATACAAACCCTTTTAGTTCGGGCGCCAGTTTTAGAGGCAATAGGTTTTTGCTGTTCTGAAATGTAGTTCCAACTGCTCCAGGGAGGACACCACAGAGGCTTTTTCGTTGAAGGTATTAGCCCAATTGTATCCACAACCTTTTAGTTCGGGCGCCAGTGTTAGAGTCAATAGGTTTTTACTGTTTTGATATATGAAATGTATTTCCAACTGCTTTACAGAGGACATCACAAACCTTTCGAAGAAGCTACCCAATTATTGTACAAACCCTTTTAGTTCGGGCGCCAGTGTTAGAGGCAGTAGGTTTTTGCTGTTCTGAAATGTAGTTCCAACTGCTCCAGCGAGGACACCACAGAGGCTTTTCCGTTGAGAGTATTAGCCCAATTGTACACACAACCTTTTAGTTCGGGCACCAGTGTTAGAGTCAATAGGTTTTTACTGTTTTGATATATGAAATGTATTTCCAACTGCTCCACAGAGGACATAACAAACCTTTCGAAGAACCTACCCAATTATTATACAAACCCTTTTAGTTCGGGCGCCAGTGTTAGAGGCAGTAGGTTTTTGCTGTTCTGAAATGTAGTTCCAACTGCTCCAGGGAGGACACCACAGAGGCTTTTCCGTTGAAGGTATTAGCCCAATTGTACACACAACCTTCTAGTTCGGGCGCCAGTGTTAGAGTCAATAGGTTTTTACTGTTTTAATATATGAAATGTATTTCCAACTGCTCCACAGAGGACATCACAAACCTTTCGAAGAATCTACCCAATTATTATACAAACCCTTTTAGTTCGGGCGCCAGTTTTAGAGGCAGTAGGTTTTTGCTGTTCTGAAATGTAGTTCCAACTGCTCCAGCGAGGACACCACAGAGGCTTTTCCGTTGAAGGTATTAGCCCAATTGTACACACAACCTTTTAGTTCGGGCGCCAGTGTTAGAGTCAATAGGTTTTTATTGTTTTGATATATGAAATGTATTTCCAACTGCTCCACAGAGGACATCACAAACCTTTCGAAGAATCTACCCAATTATTATACAAACCCTTTTAGATCGGGCGCCAGTGTTAGAGGCAATAGGTTTTTGCTGTTCTGAAATGTAGTTCCAACTGCTCCAGGGAGGACACCACAGAAGCTTTTCCGTTGAAGGTATTAGCCCAATTGTATCCACAACCTTTTAGGTCGGGCGCTGCTCCACAGAGGACATCACAAAACTTTCGAAGATGCTTCCCAATCATTATACAAAACCCTTTAGTTCGGCCGCCGGTGTTAGAGGCAATAGGTTTTGCTGTTCTGAAATGTAGTTCCAACTGCTCCAGGGAGGACACCACAGAGGCTTTTCCGTTGAAGGTATTAGCCCAATTGTATCCACAACCTTTTAGTTCGGGCGCCAGTGTTAGAGTCAAAAGGTTTTTACTGTTTTGATATATGAAATGTATTTCCAACTACTCTACAGAGGACATCACAGACCTTTCGAAGAAGCTACCCAATTATTATACAAACCCTTTTAGTTCGGGCGCCAGTTTTAGAGGCAATAGGTTTTTGCTGTTCTGAAATGTAGTTCCAACTGCTCCAGGGAGGACACCACAGAGGCTTTTCCGTTGAAGGTATTAGCCCAATTGTATCCACAACCTTTTAGTTCGGGCGCCAGTGTTAGAGTTAATAGGTTTTTACTGTTTTGATATATGAAATGTATTTCCAACTGCTCTACAGAGGACATCACAAACCTTTCGAAGAAGCTACCCAATTATTGTACAAACCCTTTTAGTTCGGGCGCCAGTGTTACAGGCAATAGGTTTTTGCTGTTCTGAAATGTAGTTCCAACTGCTCCAGGGAGGACACCACAGAAGCTTTTCCGTTGAAGGTATTAGCCCAATTGTATCCACAACCTTTTAGGTCGGGCGCTGCTCCACAGAGGACATCACAAAACTTTCGAAGATGCTTCCCAATCATTATACAAACCCCTTTAGTTCGGCCGCCGGTGTTAGAGGCAATAGGTTTTGCTGTTCTGAAATGTAGTTCCAACTGCTCCAGGGAGGACACCACAGAGGCTTTTCCGTTGAAGGTATTAGCCCAATTGTATCCACAACCTTTTAGTTCGGGCGCCAGTGTAAGAGTCAAAAGGTTTTTACTGTTTTGATATATGAAATGTATTTCCAACTACTCTACAGAGGACATCACAGACCTTTCGAAGAAGCTACCCAATTATTATACAAAGCCTTTTAGTTCGGGCGCCAGTTTTAGAGGCAATAGGTTTTTGCTGTTCTGAAATGTAGTTCCAACTGCTCCAGGGAGGACACCACAGAGGCTTTTTCGTTGAAGGTATTAGCCCAATTGTATCCACAACCTTTTAGTTCGGGCGCCAGTGTTAGAGTAAATAGGTTTTTACTGTTTTGATATATGAAATGTATTTCCAACTGCTTTACAGAGGACATCACAAACCTTTCGAAGAAGCTACCCAATTATTGTACAAACCCTTTTAGTTCGGGCGCCAGTGTTACAGGCAATAGGTTTTTCCTGTTCTGAAATGTAGTTCCAACTGCTCCAGGGAGGACACCACAGAGGCTTTTCCGTTGAAGGTATTAGCCCAATTGTACACACAACCTTTTAGTTCGGGCGCCAGTGTTAGAGTCAATAGGTTTTTACTGTTTTAATATATGAAATGTATTTCCAACTGCTCCACAGAGGACATCACAAACCTTTCGAAGAATCTACCCAATTATTATACAAATCCTTTTAGTTCGGGCGCCAGTTTTGGAGGCAGTAGGTTTTTGCTGTTCTGAAATGTAGTTCCAACTGCTCCAGCGAGGACACCACAGAGGCTTTTCCGTTGAAGGTATTAGCCCAATTGTACACACAACCTTTTAGTTCGGGCGCCAGTGTTAGAGTCAATAGGTTTTTACTGTTTTGATATATGAAATGTATTTCCAACTGCTCCACAGAGGACATCACAAACCTTTCGAAGAATCTACCCAATTGTTATACAAACCCTTTTCGATCGGGCGCCAGTGTTAGAGGCAATAGGTTTTTGCTGTTCTGAAATGTAGTTCCAACTGCTCCAGGGAGGACACCACAGAAGCTTTTCCGTTGAAGGTATTAGCCCAATTGTATCCACAACCTTTTAGTTCGGGCGCTGCTCCACAGAAGACATCACAAAACTTTCGAAGATGCTTCCCAATCATTATACAAACCCCTTTAGTTCGGCCGCCGGTGTTAGAGGCAATAGGTTTTGCTGTTCGGAAATGTAGTTCCAACTGCTCCAGGGAGGACACCACAGAGGCTTTTCCGTTGAAGGTATTAGCCCAATTGTATCCACAACCTTTTAGTTCGGGCGCCAGTGTTAGAGTCAAAAGGTTTTTACTGTTTTGATATATGAAATGTATTTCCAACTACTCTACAGAGGACATCACAAACCTTTCGAAGAAGCTACCCAATTATTATACAAACCCTTTTAGTTCGGGCGCCAGTTTTAGAGGCAATAGGTTTTTGCTGTTCTGAAATGTAGTTCCAACTGCTCCAGGGAGGACACCACAGAGGCTTTTTCGTTGAAGGTATTAGCCCAATTGTATCCACAACCTTTTTGTTCGGGCGCCAGTGTTAGAGTCAATAGGTTTTTACTGTTTTGATATATGAAATGTATTTCCAACTGCTCTACAGAGGACATCACAAACCTTTCGAAGAAGCTACCCAATTATTGTACAAACCCTTTTAGTTCGGGCGCCAGTGTTACAGGCAATAGGTTTTTGCTGTTCTGAAATGTAGTTCCAACTGCTCCAGGGAGGACACCACAGAGGCTTTTCCGTTGAAGGTATTAGCCCAATTGTATCCACAACCTTTTAGTTCGGGCGCCAGTGTTAGAGTCAATAGGTTTTTACTGTTTTGATATATGAAATGTATTTCCAACTGCTCCACAGAGGACATCACAAACCTTTCGAAGAATCTACACAATTATTATACAAACCCTTTTAGTTCGGGCGCCAGTGTTAGAGTCAATAGGTTTTTACTGTTTTGATATATGAAATGTATTTCCAACTGCTCCACAGAGGACATCACAAACCTTTCGAAGAAGGTACCCAATTATTATACAAACCCTTTTAGTTCGGGCGCCAGTGTTATAGTCAATAGGTTTTTTACTGTTTTGATATATGAAATGTATTTCCAACTGCTCCAAAGAGGACATCACAAATCTTTCGAAGAAGCTACCCAATTATTATACAAATCCTTTTAGTTCGGGCGCCAGTGTTATAGTCAAAAGGTTTTTTACTGTTTTGATATATGAAATGTATTTCCAACTGCTCCATAGAGGACATCACAAACCTTTCGAAGAAGCTACCCAATTATTATACAAATCCTTTTAGTTCGGGCGCCAGTGTTAGAGTCAATAGGTTTTTTACTGTTTTGATATATGAAATGTATTTCCAACTGCTCCACAGAGGACATCACAAATCTTTCGAAGAAGCTACCCAATTAATTTACAAAACCTTTTAGTTCGGGCGCCAGTGTTAGAGGCAGTAGGTTTTTGCTGTTCTGAAATGTAGTTCCAACTGCTCCAGTGAGGACACCACAGAGGCTTTTCCGTTGAAGGTATTAGCCCAATTGTACACACAACCTTTTAGTTCGGGCGCCAGTGTTAGAGTCAATAGGTTTTTATTGTTTTGATATATGAAATGTATTTCCAACTGCTCCACAGAGGACATCACAAACCTTTCGAAGAATCTACCCAATTATTATACAAACCCTCTTAGATCGGGCGCCAGTGTTAGAGGCAATAGGTTTTTGCTGTTCTGAAATGTAGTTCCAACTGCTCCAGGGAGGACAGCACAGAGGCTTTTCCGTTGAAGGTATTAGCCCAATTGTATCCACAACCTTTTAGTTCGGGCGCCAGTGTTAGAGTCAATAGGTTTTTACTGTTTTGATATATGAAATGTATTTCCAACTGCTCCACAGAGGACATCACAAACCTTTCGAAGAATCTACACAATTATTATACAAACCCTTTTAGTTCGGGCGCCAGTGTTAGAGTCAATAGGTTTTTACTGTTTTGATATATGAAATGTATTTCCAACTGCTCCACAGAGGACATCACAGACCTTTCGAAGAAGCTACCCAATTATTATACAAACCCTTTTAGTTCGGGCGCCAGTTTTAGAGGCAATAGGTTTTTGCTGTTCTGAAATGTAGTTCCAACTGCTCCAGGGAGGACACCACAGAGGCTTTTTCGTTGAAGGTATTAGCCCAATTGTATCCACAACCTTTTAGTTCGGGCGCCAGTGTTAGAGTCAATAGGTTTTTACTGTTTTGATATATGAAATGTATTTCCAACTGCTTTACAGAGGACATCACAAACCTTTCGAAGAAGCTACCCAATTATTGTACAAACCCTTTTAGTTCGGGCGCCAGTGTTAGAGGCAGTAGGTTTTTGCTGTTCTGAAATGTAGTTCCAACTGCTCCAGCGAGGACACCACAGAGGCTTTTCCGTTGAGAGTATTAGCCCAATTGTACACACAACCTTTTAGTTCGGGCACCAGTGTTAGAGTCAATAGGTTTTTACTGTTTTGATATATGAAATGTATTTCCAACTGCTCCACAGAGGACATAACAAACCTTTCGAAGAACCTACCCAATTATTATACAAACCCTTTTAGTTCGGGCGCCAGTGTTAGAGGCAGTAGGTTTTTGCTGTTCTGAAATGTAGTTCCAACTGCTCCAGGGAGGACACCACAGAGGCTTTTCCGTTGAAGGTATTAGCCCAATTGTACACACAACCTTCTAGTTCGGGCGCCAGTGTTAGAGTCAATAGGTTTTTACTGTTTTAATATATGAAATGTATTTCCAACTGCTCCACAGAGGACATCACAAACCTTTCGAAGAATCTACCCAATTATTATACAAACCCTTTTAGTTCGGGCGCCAGTTTTAGAGGCAGTAGGTTTTTGCTGTTCTGAAATGTAGTTCCAACTGCTCCAGCGAGGACACCACAGAGGCTTTTCCGTTGAAGGTATTAGCCCAATTGTACACACAACCTTTTAGTTCGGGCGCCAGTGTTAGAGTCAATAGGTTTTTATTGTTTTGATATATGAAATGTATTTCCAACTGCTCCACAGAGGACATCACAAACCTTTCGAAGAATCTACCCAATTATTATACAAACCCTTTTAGATCGGGCGCCAGTGTTAGAGGCAATAGGTTTTTGCTGTTCTGAAATGTAGTTCCAACTGCTCCAGGGAGGACACCACAGAAGCTTTTCCGTTGAAGGTATTAGCCCAATTGTATCCACAACCTTTTAGGTCGGGCGCTGCTCCACAGAGGACATCACAAAACTTTCGAAGATGCTTCCCAATCATTATACAAAACCCTTTAGTTCGGCCGCCGGTGTTAGAGGCAATAGGTTTTGCTGTTCTGAAATGTAGTTCCAACTGCTCCAGGGAGGACACCACAGAGGCTTTTCCGTTGAAGGTATTAGCCCAATTGTATCCACAACCTTTTAGTTCGGGCGCCAGTGTTAGAGTCAAAAGGTTTTTACTGTTTTGATATATGAAATGTATTTCCAACTACTCTACAGAGGACATCACAGACCTTTCGAAGAAGCTACCCAATTATTATACAAACCCTTTTAGTTCGGGCGCCAGTTTTAGAGGCAATAGGTTTTTGCTGTTCTGAAATGTAGTTCCAACTGCTCCAGGGAGGACACCACAGAGGCTTTTCCGTTGAAGGTATTAGCCCAATTGTATCCACAACCTTTTAGTTCGGGCGCCAGTGTTAGAGTTAATAGGTTTTTACTGTTTTGATATATGAAATGTATTTCCAACTGCTCTACAGAGGACATCACAAACCTTTCGAAGAAGCTACCCAATTATTGTACAAACCCTTTTAGTTCGGGCGCCAGTGTTACAGGCAATAGGTTTTTGCTGTTCTGAAATGTAGTTCCAACTGCTCCAGGGAGGACACCACAGAAGCTTTTCCGTTGAAGGTATTAGCCCAATTGTATCCACAACCTTTTAGGTCGGGCGCTGCTCCACAGAGGACATCACAAAACTTTCGAAGATGCTTCCCAATCATTATACAAACCCCTTTAGTTCGGCCGCCGGTGTTAGAGGCAATAGGTTTTGCTGTTCTGAAATGTAGTTCCAACTGCTCCAGGGAGGACACCACAGAGGCTTTTCCGTTGAAGGTATTAGCCCAATTGTATCCACAACCTTTTAGTTCGGGCGCCAGTGTAAGAGTCAAAAGGTTTTTACTGTTTTGATATATGAAATGTATTTCCAACTACTCTACAGAGGACATCACAGACCTTTCGAAGAAGCTACCCAATTATTATACAAACCCTTTTAGTTCGGGCGCCAGTTTTAGAGGCAATAGGTTTTTGCTGTTCTGAAATGTAGTTCCAACTGCTCCAGGGAGGACACCACAGAGGCTTTTTCGTTGAAGGTATTAGCCCAATTGTATCCACAACCTTTTAGTTCGGGCGCCAGTGTTAGAGTAAATAGGTTTTTACTGTTTTGATATATGAAATGTATTTCCAACTGCTTTACAGAGGACATCACAAACCTTTCGAAGAAGCTACCCAATTATTGTACAAACCCTTTTAGTTCGGGCGCCAGTGTTACAGGCAATAGGTTTTTCCTGTTCTGAAATGTAGTTCCAACTGCTCCAGGGAGGACACCACAGAGGCTTTTCCGTTGAAGGTATTAGCCCAATTGTACACACAACCTTTTAGTTCGGGCGCCAGTGTTAGAGTCAATAGGTTTTTACTGTTTTAATATATGAAATGTATTTCCAACTGCTCCACAGAGGACATCACAAACCTTTCGAAGAATCTACCCAATTATTATACAAATCCTTTTAGTTCGGGCGCCAGTTTTGGAGGCAGTAGGTTTTTGCTGTTCTGAAATGTAGTTCCAACTGCTCCAGCGAGGACACCACAGAGGCTTTTCCGTTGAAGGTATTAGCCCAATTGTACACACAACCTTTTAGTTCGGGCGCCAGTGTTAGAGTCAATAGGTTTTTACTGTTTTGATATATGAAATGTATTTCCAACTGCTCCACAGAGGACATCACAAACCTTTCGAAGAATCTACCCAATTGTTATACAAACCCTTTTCGATCGGGCGCCAGTGTTAGAGGCAATAGGTTTTTGCTGTTCTGAAATGTAGTTCCAACTGCTCCAGGGAGGACACCACAGAAGCTTTTCCGTTGAAGGTATTAGCCCAATTGTATCCACAACCTTTTAGTTCGGGCGCTGCTCCACAGAAGACATCACAAAACTTTCGAAGATGCTTCCCAATCATTATACAAACCCCTTTAGTTCGGCCGCCGGTGTTAGAGGCAATAGGTTTTGCTGTTCGGAAATGTAGTTCCAACTGCTCCAGGGAGGACACCACAGAGGCTTTTCCGTTGAAGGTATTAGCCCAATTGTATCCACAACCTTTTAGTTCGGGCGCCAGTGTTAGAGTCAAAAGGTTTTTACTGTTTTGATATATGAAATGTATTTCCAACTACTCTACAGAGGACATCACAAACCTTTCGAAGAAGCTACCCAATTATTATACAAACCCTTTTAGTTCGGGCGCCAGTTTTAGAGGCAATAGGTTTTTGCTGTTCTGAAATGTAGTTCCAACTGCTCCAGGGAGGACACCACAGAGGCTTTTTCGTTGAAGGTATTAGCCCAATTGTATCCACAACCTTTTTGTTCGGGCGCCAGTGTTAGAGTCAATAGGTTTTTACTGTTTTGATATATGAAATGTATTTCCAACTGCTCTACAGAGGACATCACAAACCTTTCGAAGAAGCTACCCAATTATTGTACAAACCCTTTTAGTTCGGGCGCCAGTGTTACAGGCAATAGGTTTTTGCTGTTCTGAAATGTAGTTCCAACTGCTCCAGGGAGGACACCACAGAGGCTTTTCCGTTGAAGGTATTAGCCCAATTGTATCCACAACCTTTTAGTTCGGGCGCCAGTGTTAGAGTCAATAGGTTTTTACTGTTTTGATATATGAAATGTATTTCCAACTGCTCCACAGAGGACATCACAAACCTTTCGAAGAATCTACACAATTATTATACAAACCCTTTTAGTTCGGGCGCCAGTGTTAGAGTCAATAGGTTTTTACTGTTTTGATATATGAAATGTATTTCCAACTGCTCCACAGAGGACATCACAAACCTTTCGAAGAAGGTACCCAATTATTATACAAACCCTTTTAGTTCGGGCGCCAGTGTTATAGTCAATAGGTTTTTTACTGTTTTGATATATGAAATGTATTTCCAACTGCTCCAAAGAGGACATCACAAATCTTTCGAAGAAGCTACCCAATTATTATACAAATCCTTTTAGTTCGGGCGCCAGTGTTATAGTCAAAAGGTTTTTTACTGTTTTGATATATGAAATGTATTTCCAACTGCTCCATAGAGGACATCACAAACCTTTCGAAGAAGCTACCCAATTATTATACAAATCCTTTTAGTTCGGGCGCCAGTGTTAGAGTCAATAGGTTTTTTACTGTTTTGATATATGAAATGTATTTCCAACTGCTCCACAGAGGACATCACAAATCTTTCGAAGAAGCTACCCAATTAATTTACAAAACCTTTTAGTTCGGGCGCCAGTGTTAGAGGCAGTAGGTTTTTGCTGTTCTGAAATGTAGTTCCAACTGCTCCAGTGAGGACACCACAGAGGCTTTTCCGTTGAAGGTATTAGCCCAATTGTACACACAACCTTTTAGTTCGGGCGCCAGTGTTAGAGTCAATAGGTTTTTATTGTTTTGATATATGAAATGTATTTCCAACTGCTCCACAGAGGACATCACAAACCTTTCGAAGAATCTACCCAATTATTATACAAACCCTCTTAGATCGGGCGCCAGTGTTAGAGGCAATAGGTTTTTGCTGTTCTGAAATGTAGTTCCAACTGCTCCAGGGAGGACAGCACAGAGGCTTTTCCGTTGAAGGTATTAGCCCAATTGTATCCACAACCTTTTAGTTCGGGCGCCAGTGTTAGAGTCAATAGGTTTTTACTGTTTTGATATATGAAATGTATTTCCAACTGCTCCACAGAGGACATCACAAACCTTTCGAAGAATCTACACAATTATTATACAAACCCTTTTAGTTCGGGCGCCAGTGTTAGAGTCAATAGGTTTTTACTGTTTTGATATATGAAATGTATTTCCAACTGCTCCACAGAGGACATCACAAACCTTTCGAAGAAGGTACCCAATTATTATACAAACCCTTTTAGTTCGGGCGCCAGTGTTATAGTCAATAGGTTTTTTACTGTTTTGATATATGAAATGTATTTCCAACTGCTCCACAGAGGACATCACAAACCTTTCGAAGAAGCTACCCAATTATTATACAAATCCTTTTAGTTCGGGCGCCAGTGTTATAGTCAAAAGGTTTTTTTACTGTTTTGATATATGAAATGTATTTCCAACTGCTCCATAGAGGACATCACAAACCTTTCGAAGAAGCTACCCAATTATTATACAAATCCTTTTAGTTCGGGCGCCAGTGTTAGAGTCAATAGGTTTTTTACTGTTTTGATATATGAAATGTATTTCCAACTGCTCCACAGAGGACATCACAAACCTTTCGAAGAATCTACCCAATTATTATACAAACCCTTTTAGATCGGGCGCCAGTGTTAGAGGCAATAGGTTTTTGCTATTCTGAAATGTAGTTCCAACTGCTCCAGGGAGGACACCACAGAAGCTTTTCCGTTGAAGGTATTAGCCCAATTGTATCCACAACCTTTTAGTTCGGGCGCTGCTCCACAGAAGACATCACAAAACTTTCGAAGATGCTTCCCAATCATTATACAAACCCCTTTAGTTCGGCCGCCGGTGTTAGAGGCAATAGGTTTTGCTGTTCGGAAATGTAGTTCCAACTGCTCCAGGGAGGACACCACAGAGGCTTTTCCGTTGAAGGTATTAGCCCAATTGTATCCACAACCTTTTAGTTCGGGCGCCAGTGTTAGAGTCAAAAGGTTTTTACTGTTTTGATATATGAAATGTATTTCCAACTACTCTACAGAGGACATCACAAACCTTTCGAAGAAGCTACCCAATTATTATACAAACCCTTTTAGTCCGGGCGCCAGTTTTAGAGGCAATAGGTTTTTGCTGTTCTGAAATGTAGTTCCAACTGCTCCAGGGAGGACACCACAGAGGCTTTTTCGTTGAAGGTATTAGCCCAATTGTATCCACAACCTTTTTGTTCGGGCGCCAGTGTTAGAGTCAATAGGTTTTTACTGTTTTGATATATGAAATGTATTTCCAACTGCTCTACAGAGGACATCACAAACCTTTCGAAGAAGCTACCCAATTATTGTACAAACCCTTTTAGTTCGGGCGCCAGTGTTACAGGCAATAGGTTTTTGCTGTTCTGAAATGTAGTTCCAACTGCTCCAGGGAGGACACCACAGAGGCTTTTCCGTTGAAGGTATTAGCCCAATTGTATCCACAACCTTTTAGTTCGGGCGCCAGTGTTAGAGTCAATAGGTTTTTACTGTTTTGATATATGAAATGTATTTCCAACTGCTCCACAGAGGACATCACAAACCTTTCGAAGAATCTACACAATTATTATACAAACCCTTTTAGTTCGGGCGCCAGTGTTAGAGTCAATAGGTTTTTACTGTTTTGATATATGAAATGTATTTCCAACTGCTCCACAGAGGACATCACAAACCTTTCGAAGAAGGTACCCAATTATTATACAAACCCTTTTAGTTCGGGCGCCAGTGTTATAGTCAATAGGTTTTTTACTGTTTTGATATATGAAATGTATTTCCAACTGCTCCACAGAGGACATCACAAATCTTTCGAAGAAGCTACCCAATTATTATACAAATCCTTTTAGTTCGGGCGCCAGTGTTTTAGTCAAAAGGTTTTTTACTGTTTTGATATATGAAATGTATTTCCAACTGCTCCATAGAGGACATCACAAACCTTTCGAAGAAGCTACCCAATTATTATACAAATCCTTTTAGTTCGGGCGCCAGTGTTAGAGTCAATAGGTTTTTTACTGTTTTGATATATGAAATGTATTTCCAACTGCTCCACAGAGGACATCACAAATCTTTCGAAGAAGCTACCCAATTAATTTACAAACCCTTTTAGTTCGGGCGCCAGTGTTAGAGGCAGTAGGTTTTTGCTGTTCTGAAATGTAGTTCCAACTGCTCCAGTGAGGACACCACAGAGGCTTTTCCGTTGAAGGTATTAGCCCAATTGTACACACAACCTTTTAGTTCGGGCGCCAGTGTTAGAGTCAATAGGTTTTTATTGTTTTGATATATGAAATGTATTTCCAATCGCTCCACAGAGGACATCACAAACCTTTCGAAGAATCTACCCAATTATTATACAAACCCTCTTAGATCGGGCGCCAGTGTTAGAGGCAATAGGTTTTTGCTGTTCTGAAATGTAGTTCCAACTGCTCCAGGGAGGACACCACAGAGGCTTTTCCGTTGAAGGTATTAGCCCAATTGTATCCACAACCTCTTAGTTCGGGCGCCAGTGTTAGGGTCAATAGGTTTTTACTGTTTTGATATATGAAATGTATTTCCAACTGCTCCACAGAGGACATCACAAACCTTTCGAAGAATCTACACAATTATTATACAAACCCTTATAGTTCGGGCGCCAGTGTTAGAGTCAATAGGTTTTTACTGTTTTGATATATGAAATGTATTTCCAACTGCTCCACAGAGGACATCACAAACCTTTCGAAGAAGGTACCCAATTATTATACAAACCCTTTTAGTTCGGGCGCCAGTGTTATAGTCAATAGGTTTTTTACTGTTTTGATATATGAAATGTATTTCCAACTGCTCCACAGAGGACATCACAAACCTTTCGAAGAAGCTACCCAATTATTATACAAATCCTTTTAGTTCGGGCGCCAGTGTTATAGTCAAAAGGTTTTTTTACTGTTTTGATATATGAAATGTATTTCCAACTGCTCCATAGAGGACATCACAAACCTTTCGAAGAAGCCACCCAATTATTATACAAATCCTTTTAGTTCGGGCGCCAGTGTTAGAGTCAATAGGTTTTTTACTGTTTTGATATATGAAATGTATTTCCAACTGCTCCACAGAGGACATCACAAATCTATCGAAGAAGCTACCCAATTATTTTACAAACCCTTTTAGTTCGGGCGCCAGTGTTAGAGGCAGTAGGTTTTTTGCTGTTCTGAAATGTAGTTCCAACTGCTCCAGTGAGGACACCACAGAGGCTTTTCCGTTGAAGGTATTAGCCCAATTGTACACACAACCTTTTAGTTCGGGCGCCAGTGTTACAGTCAATAGGTTTTTATTGTTTTGATATATGAAATGTATTTCCAACTGCTCCACAGAGGACATCACAAACCTTTCGAAGAATCTACCCAATTATTATACAAACCCTTTTAGATCGGGCGCCAGTGTTAGAGGCAATAGGTTTTGCTGTTCTGAAATGTAGTTCCAACTGCTCCAGGGAGGACACCACAGAGGCTTTTCCGTTGAAGGTATTAGCCCAATTGTATCCACAACCTTTTAGTTCGGGCGCCAGTGTTAGAGTCAAAAGGTTTTTACTGTTTTGATATATGAAATGTATTTCCAACTACTCTACAGAGGACATCACAGACCTTTCGAAGAAGCTACCCAATTATTGTACAAACCCTTTTAGTTCGGGCGCCAGTGTTACAGGCAATAGGTTTTTGCTGTTCTGAAATGTAGTTCCAACTGCTCCAGGGAGGACACCACAGAAGCTTTTCCGTTGAAGGTATTAGCCCAATTGTATCCACAACCTTTTAGGTCGGGCGCTGCTCCACAGAGGACATCACAAAACTTTCGAAGATGCTTCCCAATCATTATACAAACCACTTTAGTTCGGCCGCCGGTGTTAGAGGCAATAGGTTTTGCTGTTCTGAAATGTAGTTCCAACTGCTCCAGGGAGGACACCACAGAGGCTTTTCCGTTGAAGGTATTAGCCCAATTGTATCCACAACCTTTTAGTTCGGGCGCCAGTGTTAGAGTCAAAAGGTTTTTACTGTTTTGATATATGAAATGTATTTCCAACTACTCTACAGAGGACATCACAGACCTTTCGAAGAAGCTACCCAATTATTATACAAACCCTTTTAGTTCGGGCGCCAGTTTTAGAGGCAATAGGTTTTTGCTGTTCTGAAATGTAGTTCCAACTGCTCCAGGGAGGACACCACAGAGGCTTTTTCGTTGAAGGTATTAGCCCAATTGTATCCACAACCTTTTAGTTCGGGCGCCAGTGTTAGAGTCAATAGGTTTTTACTGTTTTGATATATGAAATGTATTTCCAACTGCTCTACAGAGGACATCACAAACCTTTCGAAGAAGCTACCCAATTATTGTACAAACCCTTTTAGTTCGGGCGCCAGTGTTACAGGCAATAGGTTTTTCCTGTTCTGAAATGTAGTTCCAACTGCTCCAGGGAGGACACCACAGAGGCTTTTCCGTTGAAGGTATTAGCCCAATTGTACACACAACCTTTTAGTTCGGGCGCCAGTGTTAGAGTCAATAGGTTTTTACTGTTTTAATATATGAAATGTATTTCCAACTGCTCCACAGAGGACATCACAAACCTTTCGAAGAATCTACCCAATTATTATACAAACCCTTTTAGTTCGGGCGCCAGTTTTGGAGGCAGTAGGTTTTTGCTGTTCTGAAATGTAGTTCCAACTGCTCCAGCGAGGACACCACAGAGGCTTTTCCGTTGAAGGTATTAGCCCAATTGTACACACAACCTTTTAGTTCGGGCGCCAGTGTTAGAGTCAATAGGTTTTTACTGTTTTGATATATGAAATGTATTTCCAACTGCTCCACAGAGGACATCACAAACCTTTCGAAGAATCTACCCAATTATTATACAAACCCTTTTAGATCGGGCGCCAGTGTTAGAGGCAATAGGTTTTTGCTGTTCTGAAATGTAGTTCCAACTGCTCCAGGGAGGACACCACAGAAGCTTTTCCGTTGAAGGTATTAGCCCAATTGTATCCACAACCTTTTAGTTCGGGCGCTGCTCCACAGAAGACATCACAAAACTTTCGAAGATGCTTCCCAATCATTATACAAACCCCTTTAGTTCGGCCGCCGGTGTTAGAGGCAATAGGTTTTGCTGTTCGGAAATGTAGTTCCAACTGCTCCAGGGAGGACACCACAGAGGCTTTTCCGTTGAAGGTATTAGCCCAATTGTATCCACAACCTTTTAGTTCGGGCGCCAGTGTTAGAGTCAAAAGGTTTTTACTGTTTTGATATATGAAATGTATTTCCAACTACTCTACAGAGGACATCACAAACCTTTCGAAGAAGCTACCCAATTATTATACAAACCCTTTTAGTTCGGGCGCCAGTTTTAGAGGCTATAGGTTTTTGCTGTTCTGAAATGTAGTTCCAACTGCTCCAGGGAGGACACCACAGAGGCTTTTTCGTTGAAGGTATTAGCCCAATTGTATCCACAACCTTTTTGTTCGGGCGCCAGTGTTAGAGTCAATAGGTTTTTACTGTTTTGATATATGAAATGTATTTCCAACTGCTCTACAGAGGACATCACAAACCTTTCGAAGAAGCTACCCAATTATTGTACAAACCCTTTTAGTTCGGGCGCCAGTGTTACAGGCAACAGGTTTTTGCTGTTCTGAAATGTAGTTCCAACTGCTCCAGGGAGGACACCACAGAGGCTTTTCCGTTGAAGGTATTAGCCCAATTGTATCCACAACCTTTTAGTTCGGGCGCCAGTGTTAGAGTCAATAGGTTTTTACTGTTTTGATATATGAAATGTATTTCCAACTGCTCCACAGAGGACATCACAAACCTTTCGAAGAATCTACACAATTATTATACAAACCCTTTTAGTTCGGGCGCCAGTGTTAGAGTCAATAGGTTTTTACTGTTTTGATATATGAAATTTATTTCCAACTGCTCCACAGAGGACATCACAAACCTTTCGAAGAAGGTACCCAATTATTATACAAACCCTTTTCGTTCGGGCGCCAGTGTTATAGTCAATAGGTTTTTTACTGTTTTGATATATGAAATGTATTTCCAACTGCTCCACAGAGGACATCACAAACCTTTCGAAGAAGCTACCCAATTATTATACAAATCCTTTTAGTTCGGGCGCCAGTGTTATAGTCAAAAGGTTTTTTACTGTTTTGATATATGAAATGTATTTCCAACTGCTCCATAGAGGACATCACAAACCTTTCGAAGAAGCTACCCAATTATTATACAAATCCTTTTAGTTCGGGCGCCAGTGTTAGAGTCAATAGGTTTTTTACTGTTTTGATTTATGAAATGTATTTCCAACTGCTCCACAGAGGACATCACAAATCTTTCGAAGAAGCTACCCAATTATTTTACAAACCCTTTTAGTTCGGGCGCCAGTGTTAGAGGCAGTAGGTTTTTGCTGTTCTGAAATGTAGTTCCAACTGCTCCAGTGAGGACACCACAGAGGCTTTTCCGTTGAAGGTATTAGCCCAATTGTATCCACAACCGTTTAGTTCGGGCGCCAGTGTTAGAGTCAATAGGTTTTTTACTGTTTTGATATATGAAATGTATTTCCAACTGCTCCACAGAGGACATCACAAACATTCGAAGATGCTACCCAATTATTATACAAACCCTTTTAGTTCGGGCGCCAGTTTTAGAGGCAATAGGTTTTTGCTGTTCTGAAATGTAGTTCCAACTGCTCCAGGGAGGACACCACAGAGGCTTTTTCGTTGAAGGTATTAGCCCAATTGTATCCACAACCTTTTAGTTCGGGCGCCAGTGTTAGAGTCAATAGGTTTTTACTGTTTTGATATATGAAATGTATTTCCAACTGCTCTACAGAGGACATCACAAACCTTTCGAAGAAGCTACCCAATTATTGTACAAACCCTTTTAGTTCGGGCGCCAGTGTTACAGGCAATAGGTTTTTCCTGTTCTGAAATGTAGTTCCAACTGCTCCAGGGAGGACACCACAGAGGCTTTTCCGTTGAAGGTATTAGCCCAATTGTACACACAACCTTTTAGTTCGGGCGCCAGTGTTAGAGTCAATAGGTTTTTACTGTTTTAATATATGAAATGTATTTCCAACTGCTCCACAGAGGACATCACAAACCTTTCGAAGAATCTACCCAATTATTATACAAACCCTTTTAGTTCGGGCGCCAGTTTTGGAGGCAGTAGGTTTTTGCTGTTCTGAAATGTAGTTCCAACTGCTCCAGCGAGGACACCACAGAGGCTTTTCCGTTGAAGGTGTTAGCCCAATTGTACACACAACCTTTTAGTTCGGGCGCCAGTGTTAGAGTCAATAGGTTTTTACTGTTTTGATATATGAAATGTATTTCCAACTGCTCCACAGAGGACATCACAAACCTTTCGAAGAATCTACCCAATTATTATACAAACCCTTTTAGATCGGGCGCCAGTGTTAGAGGGAATAGGTTTTTGCTGTTCTGAAATGTAGTTCCAACTGCTCCAGGGAGGACACCACAGAAGCTTTTCCGTTGAAAGTATTAGCTCAATTGTATCCACAACCTTTTAGTTCGGGCGCTGCTCCACAGAAGACATCACAAAACTTTCGAAGATGCTTCCCAATCATTATACAAACCCCTTTAGTTCGGCCGCCGGTGTTAGAGGCAATAGGTTTTGCTGTTCGGAAATGTAGTTCCAACTGCTCCAGGGAGGACACCACAGAGGCTTTTCCGTTGAAGGTTTTAGCCCAATTGTATCCACAACCTTTTAGTTCGGGCGCCAGTGTTAGAGTCAAAAGGTTTTTACTGTTTTGATATATGAAATGTATTTCCAACTACTCTACAGAGGACATCACAAACCTTTCGAAGAAGCTACCCAATTATTATACAAACCCTTTTAGTTCGGGCGCCAGTTTTAGAGGCTATAGGTTTTTGCTGTTCTGAAATGTAGTTCCAACTGCTCCAGGGAGGACAGCACAGAGGCTTTTTCGTTGAAGGTATTAGCCCAATTGTATCCACAACCTTTTTGTTCGGGCGCCAGTGTTAGAGTCAATAGGTTTTTACTGTTTTGATATATGAAATGTATTTCCAACTGCTCTACAGAGGACATCACAAACCTTTCGAAGAAGCTACCCAATTATTGTACAAACCCTTTTAGTTCGGGCGCCAGTGTTACAGGCAACAGGTTTTTGCTGTTCTGAAATGTAGTTCCAACTGCTCCAGGGAGGACACCACAGAGGCTTTTCCGTTGAAGGTATTAGCCCAATTGTATCCACAACCTTTTAGTTCGGGCGCCAGTGTTAGAGTCAATAGGTTTTTACTGTTTTGATATATGAAATGTATTTCCAACTGCTCCACAGAGGACATCACAAACCTTTCGAAGAATCTACACAATTATTATACAAACCCTTTTAGTTCGGGCGCCAGTGTTTACTGTTTTGATATATGAAATTTATTTCCAACTGCTCCACAGAGGACATCACAAACCTTTCGAAGAAGGTACCCAATTATTATACAAACCCTTTTCGTTCGGGCGCCAGTGTTATAGTCAATAGGTTTTTTACTGTTTTGATATATGAAATGTATTTCCAACTGCTCCACAGAGGACATCACAAACCTTTCGAAGAAGCTACCCAATTATTATACAAATCCTTTTAGTTCGGGCGCCAGTGTTATAGTCAAAAGGTTTTTTACTGTTTTGATATATGAAATGTATTTCCAACTGCTCCATAGAGGACATCACAAACCTTTCGAAGAAGCTACCCAATTATTATACAAATCCTTTTAGTTCGGGCGCCAGTGTTAGAGTCAATAGGTTTTTTACTGTTTTGATATATGAAATGTATTTCCAACTGCTCCACAGAGGACATCACAAATCTTTCGAAGAAGCTACCCAATTATTTTACAAACCCTTTTAGTTCGGGCGCCAGTGTTAGAGGCAGTAGGTTTTTGCTGTTCTGAAATGTAGTTCCAACTGCTCCAGTGAGGACACCACAGAGGCTTTTCCGTTGAAGGTATTAGCCCAATTGTATCCACAACCGTTTAGTTCGGGCGCCAGTGTTAGAGTCAATAGGTTTTTTACTGTTTTGATATATGAAATGTATTTCCAACTGCTCCACAGAGGACATCACAAACATTCGAAGATGCTACCCAATTATTATACAAACCCTTTTAGTTCGGGCGCCAGTGTTAGAGGTAATAGGTTTTTCCTGTTCTGAAATGTAGTTCCAACTGCTCCAGCGAGGACACCACAGAGGCTTTTCCGTTGAAGGTATTAGCCCAATTGTACACACAACCTTTTAGTTCGGGCGCCAGTGTTAGAGTCAATAGGTTTTTACTGTTTTGATATATGAAATGTATTTCCAACTGCTCCACAGAGGACATCACAAACCTTTCGAAGAATCTACCCAATTATTATACAAACCCTTTTAGATCGGGCGCCAGTGTTAGAGGCAATAGGTTTTTGCTGTTCTGAAATGTAGTTCCAACTGCTCCAGGGAGGACACCACAGAAGCTTTTCCGTTGAAGGTATTAGCCCAATTGTATCCACAACCTTTTAGTTCGGGCGCTGCTCCACAGAAGACATCACAAAACTTTCGAAGATGCTTCCCAATCATTATACAAACCCCTTTAGTTCGGCCGCCGGTGTTAGAGGCAATAGGTTTTGCTGTTCGGAAATGTAGTTCCAACTGCTCCAGGGAGGACACCACAGAGGCTTTTCCGTTGAAGGTATTAGCCCAATTGTATCCACAACCTTTTAGTTCGGGCGCCAGTGTTAGAGTCAAAAGGTTTTTACTGTATTGATATATGAAATGTATTTCCAACTACTCTACAGAGGACATCACGAACCTTTCGAAGAAGCTACCCAATTATTATACAAACCCTTTTAGTTCGGGCGCTAGTTTTAGAGGCTATAGGTTTTTGCTGTTCTGAAATGTAGTTCCAACTGCTCCAGGGAGGACACCACAGAGGCTTTCTCGTTGAAGGTATTAGCCCAATTGTATCCACAACCTTTTTGTTCGGGCGCCAGTGTTAGAGTCAATAGGTTTTTACTGTTTTGATATATGAAATGCATTTCCAACTGCTCTACAGAGGACATCACAAACCTTTCGAAGAAGCTACCCAATTATTGTACAAACCCTTTTAGTTCGGGCGCCAGTGATACAGGCAATAGGTTTTTGCTGTTCTGAAATGTAGTTCCAACTGCTCCAGGGAGGACACCACAGAGGCTTTTCCGTTGAAGGTATTAGCCCAATTGTATCCACAACCTTTTAGTTCGGGCGCCAGTGTTTGAGTCAATAGGTTTTTACTGTTTTGATATATGAAATGTATTTCCAACTGCTCCACAGAGGACATCACAAACCTTTCGAAGAATCTACACAATTATTATACAAACCCTTTTAGTTCGGGCGCCAGTGTTAGAGTCAATAGGTTTTTACTGTTTTGATATATGAAATTTATTTCCAACTGCTCCACAGAGGACATCACAAACCTTTCGAAGAAGGTACCCAATTATTATACAAACCCTTTTAGTTCGGGCGCCAGTGTTATAGTCAATAGGTTTTTTACTGTTTTGATATATGAAATGTATTTCCAACTGCTCCACAGAGGACATCACAAACCTTTCGAAGAAGCTACCCAATTATTATACAAATCCTTTTAGTTCGGGCGCCAGTGTTATAGTCAAAAGGTTTTTTACTGTTTTGATATATGAAATGTATTTCCAACTGCTCCATAGAGGACATCACAAACATTTCGAAGAAGCTACCCAATTATTATACAAATCCTTTTAGTTCGGGCGCCAGTGTTAGAGTCAATAGGTTTTTTACTGTTTTGATATATGAAATGTATTTCCAACTGCTCCACAGAGGACATCACAAATCTTTCGAAGAAGCTACCCAATTATTTTACAAACCCTTTTAGTTCGGGCGCCAGTGTTAGAGGCAGTAGGTTTTTGCTGTTCTGAAATGTAGTTCCAACTGCTCCAGTGAGGACACCACAGAGGCTTTTCCGTTGAAGGTATTAGCCCAATTGTATCCACAACCGTTTAGTTCGGGCGCCAGTGTTAGAGTCAATAGGTTTTTTACTGTTTTGATATATGAAATGTATTTCCAACTGCTCCACAGAGGACATCACAAACATTCGAAGATGCTACCCAATTATTATACAAACCCTTTTAGTTCGGGCGCCAGTGTTAGAGGTAATAGGTTTTTCCTGTTCTGAAATGTAGTTCCAACTGCTCCAGCGAGGACACCACAGAGGCTTTTCCGTTGAAGGTATTAGCCCAATTGTACACACAACCTTTTAGTTCGGGCGCCAGTGTTAGAGTCAATAGGTTTTTACTGTTTTGATATATGAAATGTATTTCCAACTGCTCCACAGAGGACATCACAAACCTTTCGAAGAAGGTACCCAATTATTATACAAACCCTTTTCGTTCGGGCGCCAGTGTTATAGTCAATAGGTTTTTTACTGTTTTGATATATGAAATGTATTTCCAACTGCTCCACAGAGGACATCACAAACCTTTCGAAGAAGCTACCCAATTATTATACAAATCCTTTTAGTTCGGGCGCCAGTGTTATAGTCAAAAGGTTTTTTACTGTTTTGATATATGAAATGTATTTCCAACTGCTCCATAGAGGACATCACAAACCTTTCGAAGAAGCTACCCAATTATTATACAAATCCTTTTAGTTCGGGCGCCAGTGTTAGAGTCAATAGGTTTTTTACTGTTTTGATATATGAAATGTATTTCCAACTGCTCCACAGAGGACATCACAAATCTTTCGAAGAAGCTACCCAATTATTTTACAAACCCTTTTAGTTCGGGCGCCAGTGTTAGAGGCAGTAGGTTTTTGCTGTTCTGAAATGTAGTTCCAACTGCTCCAGTGAGGACACCACAGAGGCTTTTCCGTTGAAGGTATTAGCCCAATTGTATCCACAACCGTTTAGTTCGGGCGCCAGTGTTAGAGTCAATAGGTTTTTTACTGTTTTGATATATGAAATGTATTTCCAACTGCTCCACAGAGGACATCACAAACATTCGAAGATGCTACCCAATTATTATACAAACCCTTTTAGTTCGGGCGCCAGTGTTAGAGGTAATAGGTTTTTCCTGTTCTGAAATGTAGTTCCAACTGCTCCAGCGAGGACACCACAGAGGCTTTTCCGTTGAAGGTATTAGCCCAATTGTACACACAACCTTTTAGTTCGGGCGCCAGTGTTAGAGTCAATAGGTTTTTACTGTTTTGATATATGAAATGTATTTCCAACTGCTCCACAGAGGACATCACAAACCTTTCGAAGAATCTACCCAATTATTATACAAACCCTTTTAGATCGGGCGCCAGTGTTAGAGGCAATAGGTTTTTGCTGTTCTGAAATGTAGTTCCAACTGCTCCAGGGAGGACACCACAGAAGCTTTTCCGTTGAAGGTATTAGCCCAATTGTATCCACAACCTTTTAGTTCGGGCGCTGCTCCACAGAAGACATCACAAAACTTTCGAAGATGCTTCCCAATCATTATACAAACCCCTTTAGTTCGGCCGCCGGTGTTAGAGGCAATAGGTTTTGCTGTTCGGAAATGTAGTTCCAACTGCTCCAGGGAGGACACCACAGAGGCTTTTCCGTTGAAGGTATTAGCCCAATTGTATCCACAACCTTTTAGTTCGGGCGCCAGTGTTAGAGTCAAAAGGTTTTTACTGTATTGATATATGAAATGTATTTCCAACTACTCTACAGAGGACATCACGAACCTTTCGAAGAAGCTACCCAATTATTATACAAACCCTTTTAGTTCGGGCGCTAGTTTTAGAGGCTATAGGTTTTTGCTGTTCTGAAATGTAGTTCCAACTGCTCCAGGGAGGACACCACAGAGGCTTTCTCGTTGAAGGTATTAGCCCAATTGTATCCACAACCTTTTTGTTCGGGCGCCAGTGTTAGAGTCAATAGGTTTTTACTGTTTTGATATATGAAATGCATTTCCAACTGCTCTACAGAGGACATCACAAACCTTTCGAAGAAGCTACCCAATTATTGTACAAACCCTTTTAGTTCGGGCGCCAGTGTTACAGGCAATAGGTTTTTGCTGTTCTGAAATGTAGTTCCAACTGCTCCAGGGAGGACACCACAGAGGCTTTTCCGTTGAAGGTATTAGCCCAATTGTATCCACAACCTTTTAGTTCGGGCGCCAGTGTTTGAGTCAATAGGTTTTTACTGTTTTGATATATGAAATGTATTTCCAACTGCTCCACAGAGGACATCACAAACCTTTCGAAGAATCTACACAATTATTATACAAACCCTTTTAGTTCGGGCGCCAGTGTTAGAGTCAATAGGTTTTTACTGTTTTGATATATGAAATTTATTTCCAACTGCTCCACAGAGGACATCACAAACCTTTCGAAGAAGGTACCCAATTATTATACAAACCCTTTTAGTTCGGGCGCCAGTGTTATAGTCAATAGGTTTTTTACTGTTTTGATATATGAAATGTATTTCCAACTGCTCCACAGAGGACATCACAAACCTTTCGAAGAAGCTACCCAATTATTATACAAATCCTTTTAGTTCGGGCGCCAGTGTTATAGTCAAAAGGTTTTTTACTGTTTTGATATATGAAATGTATTTCCAACTGCTCCATAGAGGACATCACAAACATTTCGAAGAAGCTACCCAATTATTATACAAATCCTTTTAGTTCGGGCGCCAGTGTTAGAGTCAATAGGTTTTTTACTGTTTTGATATATGAAATGTATTTCCAACTGCTCCACAGAGGACATCACAAATCTTTCGAAGAAGCTACCCAATTATTTTACAAACCCTTTTAGTTCGGGCGCCAGTGTTAGAGGCAGTAGGTTTTTGCTGTTCTGAAATGTAGTTCCAACTGCTCCAGTGAGGACACCACAGAGGCTTTTCCGTTGAAGGTATTAGCCCAATTGTATCCACAACCGTTTAGTTCGGGCGCCAGTGTTAGAGTCAATAGGTTTTTTACTGTTTTGATATATGAAATGTATTTCCAACTGCTCCACAGAGGACATCACAAACATTCGAAGATGCTACCCAATTATTATACAAACCCTTTTAGTTCGGGCGCCAGTGTTAGAGGTAATAGGTTTTTCCTGTTCTGAAATGTAGTTCCAACTGCTCCAGCGAGGACACCACAGAGGCTTTTCCGTTGAAGGTATTAGCCCAATTGTACACACAACCTTTTAGTTCGGGCGCCAGTGTTAGAGTCAATAGGTTTTTACTGTTTTGATATATGAAATGTATTTCCAACTGCTCCACAGAGGACATCACAAACCTTTCGAAGAATCTACCCAATTATTATACAAACCCTTTTAGATCGGGCGCCAGTGTTAGAGGCAACAGGTTTTTGCTGTTCTGAAATGTAGTTCCAACTGCTCCAGGGAGGACACCACAGAAGCTTTTCCGTTGAAGGTATTAGCCCAATTGTATCCACAACCTTTTAGTTCGGGCGCTGCTCCACAGAAGACATCACAAAACTTTCGAAGATGCTTCCCAATCATTATACAAACCCCTTTAGTTCGGCCGCCGGTGTTAGAGGCAATAGGTTTTGCTGTTCGGAAATGTAGTTCCAACTGCTCCAGGGAGGACACCACAGAGGCTTTTCCGTTGAAGGTATTAGCCCAATTGTATCCACAACCTTTTAGTTCGGGCGCCAGTGTTAGAGTCAATAGGTTTTTACTGTTTTGATATATGAAATGTATTTCCAACTGCTCCACAGAGGACATCACAAACCTTTCGAAGAATCTACACAATTATTATACAAACCCTTTTAGTTCGGGCGCCAGTGTTAGAGTCAATAGGTTTTTACTGTTTTGATATATGAAATTTATTTCCAACTGCTCCACAGAGGACATCACAAACCTTTCGAAGAAGGTACCCAATTATTATACAAACCCTTTTAGTTCGGGCGCCAGTGTTATAGTCAATAGGTTTTTTACTGTTTTGATATATGAAATGTATTTCCAACTGCTCCACAGAGGACATCACAAACCTTTCGAAGAAGCTACCCAATTATTATACAAATCCTTTTAGTTCGGGCGCCAGTGTTATAGTCAAAAGGTTTTTTACTGTTTTGATATATGAAATGTATTTCCAACTGCTCCATAGAGGACATCACAAACCTTTCGAAGAAGCTACCCAATTATTATACAAATCCTTTTAGTTCGGGCGCCAGTGTTAGAGTCAATAGGTTTTTTACTGTTTTGATATATGAAATGTATTTCCAACTGCTCCACAGAGGACATCACAAATCTTTCGAAGAAGCTACCCAATTATTTTACAAATCCTTTTAGTTCGGGCGCCAGTGTTAGAGGCAGTAGGTTTTTGCTGTTCTGAAATGTAGTTCCAACTGCTCCAGTGAGGACACCACAGAGGCTTTTCCGTTGAAGGTATTAGCCCAATTGTATCCACAACCGTTTAGTTCGGGCGCCAGTGTTAGAGTCAATAGGTTTTTTACTGTTTTGATATATGAAATGTATTTCCAACTGCTCCACAGAGGACATCACAAACATTCGAAGATGCTACCCAATTATTATACAAACCCTTTTAGTTCGGGCGCCAGTGTTAGAGGTAATAGGTTTTTCCTGTTCTGAAATGTAGTTCCAACTGCTCCAGGGAGGACACCAGAGAGGCTCTTCCGTTGAAGGTATTAGCCTAATTGTATCCACAACCTTTTAGTTCGGGCGCCAGTGTTAGAGTCAATGGGTTTTTACTGTTTTGATATATGAAATGTATTTCCAACTGCTCCACAGAGGACATCACAAACCTTTCGAAGAAGGTACCCAATTATTATACAAACCCTTCTTGTTCGGGCGCCAGTGTTAGATTCAATAGGTTTTTATGTTTTGATATATGAAATGTATTTCCAACTGCTCCACAGAGGACATCACAAACCTTTCGAAGATGCTACCCAATTATTATACAAACCCTTTTAGTTCGGGCGCCAGTGTTACAGGCAATAGGTTTTTGCTGTTCTGAAATGTAGTTCCAACTGCTCCAGGGAGGACACCACAGAGGCTTTTCCGTTGAAGGTATTAGCCCAATTGTATCCACAGCCTTTTAGTTCGGGCGCCAGTGTTAGAGTCAATAGGTTTTTACTGTTTTGATATATGAAATGTATTTCCAACAGCTCCACAGAGGACATCACAAACCTTTCGAAGATGCTACCCAATTATTATACAAACCCTTTTAGTTCGGGCGCCAGTTTTAGAGTGAATAGGTTTTTTACTGTTTTGATATATGAAATGTATTTCCAACTGCTCCACAGAGGACATCACAAATCTTTCGAAGAAGCTACCCAATTATTTTACAAACCCTTTTAGTTCGGGCGCCAGTGTTAGAGGCAGTAGGTTTTTGCTGTTCTGAAATGTAGTTCCAACTGCTCCAGTGAGGACACCACAGAGGCTTTTCCGTTGAAGGTATTAGCCCAATTGTATCCACAACCGTTTAGTTCGGGCGCCAGTGTTAGAGTCAATAGGTTTTTTACTGTTTTGATATATGAAATGTATTTCCAACTGCTCCACAGAGGACATCACAAACATTCGAAGATGCTACCCAATTATTATACAAACCCTTTTAGTTCGGGCGCCAGTGTTAGAGGTAATAGGTTTTTCCTGTTCTGAAATGTAGTTCCAACTGCTCCAGCGAGGACACCACAGAGGCTTTTCCGTTGAAGGTATTAGCCCAATTGTACACACAACCTTTTAGTTCGGGCGCCAGTGTTAGAGTCAATAGGTTTTTACTGTTTTGATATATGAAATGTATTTCCAACTGCTCCACAGAGGACATCACAAACCTTTCGAAGAATCTACCCAATTATTATACAAACCCTTTTAGATCGGGCGCCAGTGTTAGAGGCAATAGGTTTTTGCTGTTCTGAAATGTAGTTCCAACTGCTCCAGGGAGGACACCACAGAAGCTTTTCCGTTGAAGGTATTAGCCCAATTGTATCCACAACCTTTTAGTTCGGGCGCTGCTCCACAGAAGACATCACAAAACTTTCGAAGATGCTTCCCAATCATTATACAAACCCCTTTAGTTCGGCCGCCGGTGTTAGAGGCAATAGGTTTTGCTGTTCGGAAATGTAGTTCCAACTGCTCCAGGGAGGACACCACAGAGGCTTTTCCGTTGAAGGTATTAGCCCAATTGTATCCACAACCTTTTAGTTCGGGCGCCAGTGTTAGAGTCAAAAGGTTTTTACTGTATTGATATATGAAATGTATTTCCAACTACTCTACAGAGGACATCACGAACCTTTCGAAGAAGCTACCCAATTATTATACAAACCCTTTTAGTTCGGGCGCCAGTTTTAGAGGCTATAGGTTTTTGCTGTTCTGAAATGTAGTTCCAACTGCTCCAGGGAGGACACCACAGAGGCTTTCTCGTTGAAGGTATTAGCCCAATTGTATCCACAACCTTTTTGTTCGGGCGCCAGTGTTAGAGTCAATAGGTTTTTACTGTTTTGATATATGAAATGCATTTCCAACTGCTCTACAGAGGACATCACAAACCTTTCGAAGAAGCTACCCAATTATTGTACAAACCCTTTTAGTTCGGGCGCCAGTGTTACAGGCAATAGGTTTTTGCTGTTCTGAAATGTAGTTCCAACTGCTCCAGGGAGGACACCACAGAGGCTTTTCCGTTGAAGGTATTAGCCCAATTGTATCCACAACCTTTTAGTTCGGGCGCCAGTGTTTGAGTCAATAGGTTTTTACTGTTTTGATATATGAAATGTATTTCCAACTGCTCCACAGAGGACATCACAAACCTTTCGAAGAATCTACACAATTATTATACAAACCCTTTTAGTTCGGGCGCCAGTGTTAGAGTCAATAGGTTTTTACTGTTTTGATATATGAAATTTATTTCCAACTGCTCCACAGAGGACATCACAAACCTTTCGAAGAAGGTACCCAATTATTATACAAACCCTTTTAGTTCGGGCGCCAGTGTTATAGTCAATAGGTTTTTTACTGTTTTGATATATGAAATGTATTTCCAACTGCTCCACAGAGGACATCACAAACCTTTCGAAGAAGCTACCCAATTATTTTACAAATCCTTTTAGTTCGGGCGCCAGTGTTATAGTCAAAAGGTTTTTTACTGTTTTGATATATGAAATGTATTTCCAACTGCTCCATAGAGGACATCACAAACATTTCGAAGAAGCTACCCAATTTTTATACAAATCCTTTTAGTTCGGGCGCCAGTGTTAGAGTCAATAGGTTTTTTACTGTTTTGATATATGAAATGTATTTCCAACTGCTCCACAGAGGACATCACAAATCTTTCGAAGAAGCTACCCAATTATTTTACAAACCCTTTTAGTTCGGGCGCCAGTGTTAGAGGCAGTAGGTTTTTGCTGTTCTGAAATGTAGTTCCAACTGCTCCAGTGAGGACACCACAGAGGCTTTTCCGTTGAAGGTATTAGCCCAATTGTATCCACAACCGTTTAGTTCGGGCGCCAGTGTTAGAGTCAATAGGTTTTTTACTGTTTTGATATATGAAATGTATTTCCAACTGCTCCACAGAGGACATCACAAACATTCGAAGATGCTACCCAATTATTATACAAACCCTTTTAGTTCGGGCGCCAGTGTTAGAGGTAATAGGTTTTTCCTGTTCTGAAATGTAGTTCCAACTGCTCCAGCGAGGACACCACAGAGGCTTTTCCGTTGAAGGTATTAGCCCAATTGTACACACAACCTTTTAGTTCGGGCGCCAGTGTTAGAGTCAATAGGTTTTTACTGTTTTGATATATGAAATGTATTTCCAACTGCTCCACAGAGGACATCACAAACCTTTCGAAGAATCTACCCAATTATTATACAAACCCTTTTAGATCGGGCGCCAGTGTTAGAGGCAATAGGTTTTTGCTGTTCTGAAATGTAGTTCCAACTGCTCCAGGGAGGACACCACAGAAGCTTTTCCGTTGAAGGTATTAGCCCAATTGTATCCACAACCTTTTAGTTCGGGCGCTGCTCCACAGAAGACATCACAAAACTTTCGAAGATGCTTCCCAATCATTATACAAACCCCTTTAGTTCGGCCGCCGGTGTTAGAGGCAATAGGTTTTGCTGTTCGGAAATGTAGTTCCAACTGCTCCAGGGAGGACACCACAGAGGCTTTTCCGTTGAAGGTATTAGCCCAATTGTATCCACAACCTTTTAGTTCGGGCGCCAGTGTTAGAGTCAATAGGTTTTTACTGTTTTGATATATGAAATGTATTTCCAACTGCTCCACAGAGGACATCACAAACCTTTCGAAGAATCTACACAATTATTATACAAACCCTTTTAGTTCGGGCGCCAGTGTTAGAGTCAATAGGTTTTTACTGTTTTGATATATGAAATTTATTTCCAACTGCTCCACAGAGGACATCACAAACCTTTCGAAGAAGGTACCCAATTATTATACAAACCCTTTTAGTTCGGGCGCCAGTGTTATAGTCAATAGGTTTTTTACTGTTTTGATATATGAAATGTATTTCCAACTGCTCCACAGAGGACATCACAAACCTTTCGAAGAAGCTACCCAATTATTATACAAATCCTTTTAGTTCGGGCGCCAGTGTTATAGTCAAAAGGTTTTTTACTGTTTTGATATATGAAATGTATTTCCAACTGCTCCATAGAGGACATCACAAACCTTTCGAAGAAGCTACCCAATTATTATACAAATCCTTTTAGTTCGGGCGCCAGTGTTAGAGTCAATAGGTTTTTTACTGTTTTGATATATGAAATGTATTTCCAACTGCTCCACAGAGGACATCACAAATCTTTCGAAGAAGCTACCCAATTATTTTACAAATCCTTTTAGTTCGGGCGCCAGTGTTAGAGGCAGTAGGTTTTTGCTGTTCTGAAATGTAGTTCCAACTGCTCCAGTGAGGACACCACAGAGGCTTTTCCGTTGAAGGTATTAGCCCAATTGTATCCACAACCGTTTAGTTCGGGCGCCAGTGTTAGAGTCAATAGGTTTTTTACTGTTTTGATATATGAAATGTATTTCCAACTGCTCCACAGAGGACATCACAAACATTCGAAGATGCTACCCAATTATTATACAAACCCTTTTAGTTCGGGCGCCAGTGTTAGAGGTAATAGGTTTTTCCTGTTCTGAAATGTAGTTCCAACTGCTCCAGGGAGGACACCAGAGAGGCTCTTCCGTTGAAGGTATTAGCCTAATTGTATCCACAACCTTTTAGTTCGGGCGCCAGTGTTAGAGTCAATGGGTTTTTACTGTTTTGATATATGAAATGTATTTCCAACTGCTCCACAGAGGACATCACAAACCTTTCGAAGAAGGTACCCAATTATTATACAAACCCTTCTTGTTCGGGCGCCAGTGTTAGATTCAATAGGTTTTTACTGTTTTGATATATGAAATGTATTTCCAACTGCTCCACAGAGGACATCACAAACCTTTCGAAGATGCTACCCAATTATTATACAAACCCTTTTAGTTCGGGCGCCAGTGTTACAGGCAATAGGTTTTTGCTGTTCTGAAATGTAGTTCCAACTGCTCCAGGGAGGACACCACAGAGGCTTTTCCGTTGAAGGTATTAGCCCAATTGTATCCACAGCCTTTTAGTTCGGGCGCCAGTGTTAGAGTCAATAGGTTTTTACTGTTTTGATATATGAAATGTATTTCCAACAGCTCCACAGAGGACATCACAAACCTTTCGAAGATGCTACCCAATTATTATACAAACCCTTTTAGTTCGGGCGCCAGTTTTAGAGTGAATAGGTTTTTTACTGTTTTGATATATGAAATGTATTTCCAACTGCTCCACAGAGGACATCACAAACCTTTCGAAGAATCTACCCAATTATTATACAAACCCTTTTAGTTCGGGCGCCAGTCTTAGAGGCAATAGGTTTTTGCTGTTCTGAAATGTAGTTCCAACTGCTCCAGGGAGGACACCACAGAGGCTTTTCCGTTGATGGAATTAGCCCAATTGTATCCACAAACTTTTAGTTCGGGCGCCAGTTTTAGAGCCAATAGGTTCTTAATGTTTTGATATATGAAATGTATTTCCAACTGCTCCACAGAGGACATCACAAACCTTTCGAAGATGCTACCCAATTATTATACAAATCCTTTTAGTTCGGGCGCCAGTTTTAAAGGCAATAGGTTTTTGCTGTTCTGAAATGTAGTTCCAATTGCTCCAGTGAGGACACCACAGAGGCTTTTCCGTTGAAGGTATTAGCCCAATTGTACACACAACCTTTTAGTTCGGGCGCCAGTGTTAGAGTAAATAGGTTCTTACTGTTTTGATATATGAAATGTATTTCCAACTGCTCCACAGAGGACATCACAAACCTTTCGAAGAATCTACCCAATTATTATACAAACCCTTTTAGTTCGGGCGCCAGTTTTAGAGGCAGTAGGTTTTTGCTGTTCTGAAATGTAGTTCCAACTGCTCCAGCGAGGACACCACAGAGGCTTTTCCGTTGAAGGTATTAGCCCAATTGTACACACAACCTTTTAGTTCGGGCGCCAGTGTTAGAGTCAATAGGTTTTTATTGTTTTGATATATGAAATGTATTTCCAACTGCTCCACAGAGGACATCACAAACCTTTCGAAGAATCTACCCAATTATTATACAAACCCTTTTAGATCGGGCGCCAGTGTTAGAGGCAATAGGTTTTTGCTGTTCTGAAATGTAGTTCCAACTGCTCCAGGGAGGACACCACAGAAGCTTTTCCGTTGAAGGTATTAGCCCAATTGTATCCACAACCTTTTAGGTCGGGCGCTGCTCCACAGAGGACATCACAAAACTTTCGAAGATGCTTCCCAATCATTATACAAACCCCTTTAGTTCGGCCGCCGGTGTTAGAGGCAATAGGTTTTGCTGTTCTGAAATGTAGTTCCAACTGCTCCAGGGAGGACACCACAGAGGCTTTTCCGTTGAAGGTATTAGCCCAATTGTATCCACAACCTTTTAGTTCGGGCGCCAGTGTTAGAGTCAAAAGGTTTTTACTGTTTTGATATATGAAATGTATTTCCAACTACTCTACAGAGGACATCACAGACCTTTCGAAGAAGCTACCCAATTATTATACAAACCCTTTTAGTTCGGGCGCCAGTTTTAGAGGCAATAGGTTTTTGCTGTTCTGAAATGTAGTTCCAACTGCTCCAGGGAGGACACCACAGAGGCTTTTTCGTTGAAGGTGTTAGCCCAATTGTATCCACAACCTTTTAGTTCGGGCGCCAGTTTTAGAGTCAATAGGTTTGTACTGTTTTGATATATGAAATATATTTCCAACTGCTCTACAGAGGACATCACAAACCTTTCGAAGAAGCTACCCAATTATTGTACAAACCCTTTTAGTTCGGGCGCCAGTGTTACAGGCAATAGGTTTTTGCTGTTCTGAAATGTAGTTCCAACTGCTCCAGGGAGGACACCACAGAAGCTTTTCCGTTGAAGGTATTAGCCCAATTGTATCCACAACCTTTTAGGTCGGGCGCTGCTCCACAGAGGACATCACAAAACTTTCGAAGATGCTTCCCAATCATTATACAAACCCCTTTAGTTCGGCCGCCGGTGTTAGAGGCAATAGGTTTTGCTGTTCTGAAATGTAGTTCCAACTGCTCCAGGGAGGACACCACAGAGGCTTTTCCGTTGAAGGTATTAGCCCAATTGTATCCACAACCTTTTAGTTCGGGCGCCAGTGTTAGAGTCAAAAGGTTTTTACTGTTTTGATATATGAAATGTATTTCCAACTACTCTACAGAGGACATCACAGACCTTTCGAAGAAGCTACCCAATTATTATACAAACCCTTTTAGTTCGGGCGCCAGTTTTAGAGGCAATAGGTTTTTGCTGTTCTGAAATGTAGTTCCAACTGCTCCAGGGAGGACACCACAGAGGCTTTTTCGTTGAAGGTATTAGCCCAATTGTATCCACAACCTTTTAGTTCGGGCGCCAGTGTTAGAGTCAATAGGTTTTTACTGTTTTGATATATGAAATGTATTTCCAACTGCTCTACAGAGGACATCACAAACCTTTCGAAGAAGCTACCCAATTATTGTACAAACCCTTTTAGTTCGGGCGCCAGTGTTACAGGCAATAGGTTTTTCCTGTTCTGAAATGTAGTTCCAACTGCTCCAGGGAGGACACCACAGAGGCTTTTCCGTTGAAGGTATTAGCCCAATTGTACACACAACCTTTTAGTTCGGGCGCCAGTGTTAGAGTCAATAGGTTTTTACTGTTTTAATATATGAAATGTATTTCCAACTGCTCCACAGAGGACATCACAAACCTTTCGAAGAATCTACCCAATTATTATACAAACCCTTTTAGTTCGGGCGCCAGTTTTGGAGGCAGTAGGTTTTTGCTGTTCTGAAATGTAGTTCCAACTGCTCCAGCGAGGACACCACAGAGGCTTTTCCGTTGAAGGTATTAGCCCAATTGTACACACAACCTTTTAGTTCGGGCGCCAGTGTTAGAGTCAATGGTTTTTTACTGTTTTGATATATGAAATGTATTTCCAACTGCTCCACAGAGGACATCACAAACCTTTCGAAGAATCTACCCAATTATTATACAAACCCTTTTAGATCGGGCGCCAGTGTTAGAGGCAATAGGTTTTTGCTGTTCTGAAATGTAGTTCCAACTGCTCCAGGGAGGACACCACAGAAGCTTTTCCGTTGAAGGTATTAGCCCAATTGTATCCACAACCTTTTAGTTCGGGCGCTGCTCCACAGAAGACATCACAAAACTTTCGAAGATGCTTCCCAATCATTATACAAACCCCTTTAGTTCGGCCGCCGGTGTTAGAGGCAATAGGTTTTGCTGTTCGGAAATGTAGTTCCAACTGCTCCAGGGAGGACACCACAGAGGCTTTTCCGTTGAAGGTAGTAGCCCAATTGTATCCACAACCTTTTAGTTCGGGCGCCAGTGTTAGAGTCAAAAGGTTTTTACTGTTTTGATATATGAAATGTATTTCCAACTACTCTACAGAGGACATCACAAACCTTTCGAAGAAGCTACCCAATTATTATACAAACCCTTTTAGTTCGGGCGCCAGTTTTAGAGGCAATAGGTTTTTGCTGTTCTGAAATGTAGTTCCAACTGCTCCAGGGAGGACACCACAGAGGCTTTTTCGTTGAAGGTATTAGCCCAATTGTATCCACAACCTTTTTGTTCGGGCGCCAGTGTTAGAGTCAATAGGTTTTTACTGTTTTGATATATGAAATGTATTTCCAACTGCTCTACAGAGGACATCACAAACCTTTCGAAGAAGCTACCCAATTATTGTACAAACCCTTTTAGTTCGGGCGCCAGTGTTACAGGCAATAGGTTTTTGCTGTTCTGAAATGTAGTTCCAACTGCTCCAGGGAGGACACCACAGAGGCTTTTCCGTTGAAGGTATTAGCCCAATTGTATCCACAACCTTTTAGTTCGGGCGCCAGTGTTAGAGTCAATAGGTTTTTACTGTTTTGATATATGAAATGTATTTCCAACTGCTCCACAGAGGACATCACAAACCTTTCGAAGAATCTACACAATTATTATACAAACCCTTTTAGTTCGGGCGCCAGTGTTAGAGTCAATAGGTTTTTACTGTTTTGATATATGAAATGTATTTCCAACTGCTCCACAGAGGACAACACAAACCTTTCGAAGAAGGTACCCAATTATTATACAAACCCTTTTAGTTCGGGCGCCAGTGTTATATTCAATAGGTTTTTTACTGTTTTGATATATGAAATGTATTTCCAACTGCTCCACAGAGGACATCACAAACCTTTCGAAGAAGCTACCCAATTATTATACAAATCCTTTTAGTTCGGGCGCCAGTGTTATAGTCAAAAGGTTTTTTACTGTTTTGATATATGAAATGTATTTCCAACTGCTCCATAGAGGACATCACAAACCTTTCGAAGAAGCTACCCAATTATTATACAAATCCTTTTAGTTCGGGCGCCAGTGTTAGAGTCAATAGGTTTTTTACTGTTTTGATATATGAAATGTATTTCCAACTGCTCCACAGAGGACATCACAAATCTTTCGAAGAAGCTACCCAATTATTTTACAAACCCTTTTAGTTCGGGCGCCAGTGTTAGAGGCAGTAGGTTTTTGCTGTTCTGAAATGTAGTTCCAACTGCTCCAGTGAGGACACCACAGAGGCTTTTCCGTTGAAGGTATTAGCCCAATTGTATCCACAACCGTTTAGTTCGGGCGCCAGTGTTAGAGTCAATAGGTTTTTTACTGTTTTGATATATGAAATGTATTTCCAACTGCTCCACAGAGGACATCACAAACATTCGAAGATGCTACCCAATTATTATACAAACCCTTTTAGTTCGGGCGCCAGTGTTAGAGGTAATAGGTTTTTCCTGTTCTGAAATGTAGTTCCAACTGCTCCAGGGAGGACACCAGAGAGGCTTTTCCGTTGAAGGTATTAGCCTAATTGTATCCACAACCTTTTAGTTCGGGCGCCAGTGTTAGAGTCAATGGGTTTTTACTGTTTTGATATATGAAATGTATTTCCAACTGCTCCACAGAGGACATCACAAACCTTTCGAAGAAGGTACCCAATTATTATACAAACCCTTCTTGTTCGGGCGCCAGTGTTAGATTCAATAGGTTTTTACTGTTTTGATATATGAAATGTATTTCCAACTGCTCCACAGAGGACATCACAAACCTTTCGAAGAATCTACCCAATTATTATACAAACCCCTTTAGTTCGGGCGCCAGGTTTAGAGGCAATAGGTTTTTGCTGTTCTGAAATGTAGTTCCAACTGCTCCAGGGAGGACACCACAGAGGCTTTTCCGTTGAAGGTATTAGCCCAATTGTATCCACAACCTTTTAGTTCGGGCGCCAGTGTTAGAGTCAATAGGTTTTTACTCTTTCGATATATGAAATGTATTTCCATCTGCTCCACAGAGGACATCACAAACCTTTCGAAGATGCTACCCAATTATTATACAAACCCTTTTAGTTCGGGCGCCAGTTTTAGAGGCAATAGGTTTTTGCTGTTCTGAAATGTAGTTCCAACTGCTCCAGGGAGGACACCACAGAGGCTTTTTCGTTGAAGGTATTAGCCCAATTGTATCCACAACCTTTTAGTTCGGGCGCCAGTGTTAGAGTCAATAGGTTTTTACTGTTTTGATATATGAAATGTATTTCCAACTGCTCTACAGAGGACATCACAAACCTTTCGAAGAAGCTACCCAATTATTGTACAAACCCTTTTAGTTCGGGCGCCAGTGTTACAGGCAATAGGTTTTTCCTGTTCTGAAATGTAGTTCCAACTGCTCCAGGGAGGACACCACAGAGGCTTTTCCGTTGAAGGTATTAGCCCAATTGTACACACAACCTTTTAGTTCGGGCGCCAGTGTTAGAGTCAATAGGTTTTTACTGTTTTAATATATGAAATGTATTTCCAACTGCTCCACAGAGGACATCACAAACCTTTCGAAGAATCTACCCAATTATTATACAAACCCTTTTAGTTCGGGCGCCAGTTTTGGAGGCAGTAGGTTTTTGCTGTTCTGAAATGTAGTTCCAACTGCTCCAGCGAGGACACCACAGAGGCTTTTCCGTTGAAGGTATTAGCCCAATTGTACACACAACCTTTTAGTTCGGGCGCCAGTGTTAGAGTCAATGGTTTTTTACTGTTTTGATATATGAAATGTATTTCCAACTGCTCCACAGAGGACATCACAAACCTTTCGAAGAATCTACCCAATTATTATACAAACCCTTTTAGATCGGGCGCCAGTGTTAGAGGCAATAGGTTTTTGCTGTTCTGAAATGTAGTTCCAACTGCTCCAGGGAGGACACCACAGAAGCTTTTCCGTTGAAGGTATTAGCCCAATTGTATCCACAACCTTTTAGTTCGGGCGCTGCTCCACAGAAGACATCACAAAACTTTCGAAGATGCTTCCCAATCATTATACAAACCCCTTTAGTTCGGCCGCCGGTGTTAGAGGCAATAGGTTTTGCTGTTCGGAAATGTAGTTCCAACTGCTCCAGGGAGGACACCACAGAGGCTTTTCCGTTGAAGGTAGTAGCCCAATTGTATCCACAACCTTTTAGTTCGGGCGCCAGTGTTAGAGTCAAAAGGTTTTTACTGTTTTGATATATGAAATGTATTTCCAACTACTCTACAGAGGACATCACAAACCTTTCGAAGAAGCTACCCAATTATTATACAAACCCTTTTAGTTCGGGCGCCAGTTTTAGAGGCAATAGGTTTTTGCTGTTCTGAAATGTAGTTCCAACTGCTCCAGGGAGGACACCACAGAGGCTTTTTCGTTGAAGGTATTAGCCCAATTGTATCCACAACCTTTTTGTTCGGGCGCCAGTGTTAGAGTCAATAGGTTTTTACTGTTTTGATATATGAAATGTATTTCCAACTGCTCTACAGAGGACATCACAAACCTTTCGAAGAAGCTACCCAATTATTGTACAAACCCTTTTAGTTCGGGCGCCAGTGTTACAGGCAATAGGTTTTTGCTGTTCTGAAATGTAGTTCCAACTGCTCCAGGGAGGACACCACAGAGGCTTTTCCGTTGAAGGTATTAGCCCAATTGTATCCACAACCTTTTAGTTCGGGCGCCAGTGTTAGAGTCAATAGGTTTTTACTGTTTTGATATATGAAATGTATTTCCAACTGCTCCACAGAGGACATCACAAACCTTTCGAAGAATCTACACAATTATTATACAAACCCTTTTAGTTCGGGCGCCAGTGTTAGAGTCAATAGGTTTTTACTGTTTTGATATATGAAATGTATTTCCAACTGCTCCACAGAGGACAACACAAACCTTTCGAAGAAGGTACCCAATTATTATACAAACCCTTTTAGTTCGGGCGCCAGTGTTATAGTCAATAGGTTTTTTACTGTTTTGATATATGAAATGTATTTCCAACTGCTCCACAGAGGACATCACAAACCTTTCGAAGAAGCTACCCAATTATTATACAAATCCTTTTAGTTCGGGCGCCAGTGTTATAGTCAAAAGGTTTTTTACTGTTTTGATATATGAAATGTATTTCCAACTGCTCCATAGAGGACATCACAAACCTTTCGAAGAAGCTACCCAATTATTATACAAATCCTTTTAGTTCGGGCGCCAGTGTTAGAGTCAATAGGTTTTTTACTGTTTTGATATATGAAATGTATTTCCAACTGCTCCACAGAGGACATCACAAATCTTTCGAAGAAGCTACCCAATTATTTTACAAACCCTTTTAGTTCGGGCGCCAGTGTTAGAGGCAGTAGGTTTTTGCTGTTCTGAAATGTAGTTCCAACTGCTCCAGTGAGGACACCACAGAGGCTTTTCCGTTGAAGGTATTAGCCCAATTGTATCCACAACCGTTTAGTTCGGGCGCCAGTGTTAGAGTCAATAGGTTTTTTACTGTTTTGATATATGAAATGTATTTCCAACTGCTCCACAGAGGACATCACAAACATTCGAAGATGCTACCCAATTATTATACAAACCCTTTTAGTTCGGGCGCCAGTGTTAGAGGTAATAGGTTTTTCCTGTTCTGAAATGTAGTTCCAACTGCTCCAGGGAGGACACCAGAGAGGCTTTTCCGTTGAAGGTATTAGCCTAATTGTATCCACAACCTTTTAGTTCGGGCGCCAGTGTTAGAGTCAATGGGTTTTTACTGTTTTGATATATGAAATGTATTTCCAACTGCTCCACAGAGGACATCACAAACCTTTCGAAGAAGGTACCCAATTATTATACAAACCCTTCTTGTTCGGGCGCCAGTGTTAGATTCAATAGGTTTTTACTGTTTTGATATATGAAATGTATTTCCAACTGCTCCACAGAGGACATCACAAACCTTTCGAAGAATCTACCCAATTATTATACAAACCCCTTTAGTTCGGGCGCCAGGTTTAGAGGCAATAGGTTTTTGCTGTTCTGAAATGTAGTTCCAACTGCTCCAGGGAGGACACCACAGAGGCTTTTCCGTTGAAGGTATTAGCCCAATTGTATCCACAACCTTTTAGTTCGGGCGCCAGTGTTAGAGTCAATAGGTTTTTACTCTTTCGATATATGAAATGTATTTCCAACTGCTCCACAGAGGACATCACAAACCTTTCGAAGATGCTACCCAATTATTATACAAACCCTTTTAGTTCGGGCGCCAGTGTTACAGGCAATAGGTTTTTGCTGTTCTGAAATGTAGTTCCAACTGCTCCAGGGAGGACACCACAGAGGCTTTTCCGTTGAAGGTATTAGCCCAATTGTATCCACAGCCTTTTAGTTCGGGCGCCAGTGTTAGAGTCAATAGGTTTTTACTGTTTTGATATATGAAATGTATTTCCAACAGCTCCACAGAGGACATCACAAACCTTTCGAAGATGCTACCCAATTATTATACAAACCCTTTTAGTTCGGGCGCCAGTTTTAGAGTGAATAGGTTTTTTTACTGTTTTGATATATGAAATGTATTTCCAACTGCTCCACAGAGGACATCACAAACCTTTCGAAGAATCTACCCAATTATTATACAAACCCTTTTAGTTCGGGCGCCAGTGTTAGAGGCAATAGGTTTTTGCTGTTCTGAAATGTAGTTCCAACTGCTCCAGGGAGGACACCACAGAGGCTTTTCCGTTGATGGAATTAGCCCAATTGTATCCACAACCTTTTAGTTCGGGCGCCAGTTTTAGAGCCAATAGGTTCTTAATGTTTTGATATATGAAATGTATTTCCAACTGCTCCACAGAGGACATCACAAACCTTTCGAAGATGCTACCCAATTATTATACAAATCCTTTTAGTTCGGGCGCCAGTTTTAAAGGCAATAGGTTTTTGCTGTTCTGAAATGTAGTTCCAATTGCTCCAGTGAGGACACCACAGAGGCTTTTCCGTTGAAGGTATTAGCCCAATTGTACACACAACCTTTTAGTTCGGGCGCCAGTGTTAGAGTCAATAGGTTCTTACTGTTTTGATATATGAAATGTATTTCCAACTGCTCCACAGAGGACATCACAAACCTTTCGAAGAATCTACCCAATTATTATACAAACCCTTTTAGTTCGGGCGCCAGTGTTACAGGCAATAGGTTTTTGCTGTTCTGAAATGTAGTTCCAACTGCTCCAGGGAGGACACCACAGAGGCTTTTCCGTTGAAGGTATTAGCCCAATTGTATCCACAACCTTTTAGTTCGGGCGCCAGTGTTAGAGTCAATAGGTTTTTACTGTTTTGATATATGAAATGTATTTCCAACTGCTCCACAGAGGACATCACAAACCTTTCGAAGAATCTACACAATTATTATACAAACCCTTTTAGTTCGGGCGCCAGTGTTAGAGTCAATAGGTTTTTACTGTTTTGATATATGAAATGTATTTCCAAGTGCTCCACAGAGGACATCACAAACCTTTCGAAGAAGCTACCCAATTATTATACAAACCCTTTTAGTTCGGGCGCCAGTGTTATAGTCAATAGGTTTTTTACTGTTTTGATATATGAAATGTATTTCCAACTGCTCCATAGATGACATCACAAACCTTTCGAAGAAGCTACCCAATTATTATACAAATCCTTTTAGTTCGGGCGCCAGTGTTAGAGTCAATAGGTTTTTTACTGTTTTGATATATGAAATGTATTTCCAACTGCTCCACGGAGGACATCACAAATCTTTCGAAGAAGCTACTCAATTATTATACAAACCCTTTTAGTTCGGGCGCCAGTGTTAGAGGCAGTAGGTTTTTGCTGTTCTGAAATGTAGTTCCAACTGCTCCAGGGAGGACACCACAGAGGCTTTTCCGTTGAAGGTATTAGCCCAATTGTACACACAAACTTTTAGTTCGGGCGCCAGTGTTAGAGTCAATAGGTTCTTACTGTTTTGATATATGAAATGTATTTCCAACTGCTCCACAGAGGACATCACAAACCTTTCGAAGAATCTACCCAATTATTATACAAACCCTTTTAGTTCGGGCGCCAGTGTTAGAGGCAATAGGTTTTTGCTGTTCTGAAATGTAGTTCCAACTGCTCCAGGGAGGGCACCACAGAGGCTGTTCCGTTGAAGGTATTAGCCCAATTGTATCCACAGCCTTTTAGTTCGGGCGCCAGTGTTAGAGTCAATAGGTTTTTACATTTTTGATATATGAAATGTATTTCCAACAGCTCCACAGAGGACATCACAAACCTTTCGAAGATGCTACCCAATTATTATACAAATCCTTTTAGTTCGGGCGCCAGTTTTAGAGGCAATAGGTTTTTGCTGTTCTGAAATGTAGTTCCAACTGCTCCAGGGAGGGCACCACAGAGGCTGTTCCGTTGAAGGTATTAGCCCAATTGTACGCACAACCTTTTAGTTCGGGCGCCAGTGTTAGAGTCAATAGGTTTTTACTGTTTTGATATATGAAATGTATTTCCAACTGCTCCACAGAAGACATCACAAACTTTTCGAAGAAACTACCCAATTATTATACAAACCCTTTTAGTTCGGGCGCCAGTGTTAGAGTCAATATGTTTTTTACTGTTTTGATATATGAAATGTATTTCCAACTGCTCTACAGAGGACATCACAAACCTTTCGAAGAAGCTACCCAATTATTATACAAACCCTTTTCGTTCGGCGCCAGTGTTAGTGGCAATAGGTTTTTGCTGTTCTGAAATGCAGTTCCAACTGCTCCAGGGAGGACACCACGAAGGTTTTTCCGTTGAAGGTATTAGCCCAATTGTATCCACAAACTTTTAGTTCGGGCGCCAGTGTTAGAGTCATTAGGTTTTTACTGTTTTGATATATGAAATATATTTCCAACTGCTCCACAGATGACATCACAAACCTTTCGAAGAAGCTACCCAATTATTATACAAACCCTTTTAGTTCGGGCGCCAGTTTTAGAGTCAATAGGTTTTTTACTGTTTTGATATATGAAATGTATTTCCAACTGCTCCACAGAGGACATCACAAAACTTTCGAAGAATCTACCCAATTATTATACAAATCCTTTTAGTTCGGGCGCCAGTTTTAGAGTCAATAGGTTTTTTACTGTTTTGATATATGAAATGTATTTCCAACTGCTCCACAGAGGACATCACAAACCTTTCGAAGAATCTACCCAATTATTATACAAACCCTTTTAGTTTGGACGCCAGTGTTAGAGGCAGTAGGTTTTTGCTGTTCTGAAATGTAGTTCCAACTGCTCCAGGGAGGACACCACAGAGGCTTTTCCGTTGATGGAATTAGCCCAATTGTATCCACAACCTTTTAGTTCGGGCGCCAGTGTTAGAGTCAATAGGTTTTTACTGTTTTGATATATGAAATGTATTTCCAACTGCTCTACAGAGGACATCACAAACCTTTCGAAGAAGCTACCCAATTATTGTACAAACCCTTTTAGTTCGGGCGCCAGTGTTACAGGCAATAGGTTTTTGCTGTTCTGAAATGTAGTTCCAACTGCTCCAGGGAGGACACCACAGAGGCTTTTCCGTTGAAGGTATTAGCCCAATTGTATCCACAACCTTTTAGTTCGGGCGCCAGTGTTAGAGTCAATAGGTTTTTACTGTTTTGATATATGAAATGTATTTCCAACTGCTCCACAGAGGACATCACAAACCTTTCTAAGAATCTACACAATTATTATACAAACCCTTTTAGTTCGGGCGCCAGTGTTAGAGTCAATAGGTTTTTACTGTTTTGATGTATGAAATGTATTTCCAACTGCTCCACAGAGGACATCACAAACCTTTCGAAGAAGCTACCCAATTATTATACAAACCCTTTTAGTTCGGGCGCCAGTGTTATAGTCAATAGGTTTTTTACTGTTTTGATATATGAAATGTATTTCCAACTGCTCCACAGAGGACATCACAAACCTTTCGAAGAATCTACCCAATTATTATACAAACCCTTTTAGATCGGGCGCCAGTGTTAGAGGCAATAGGTTTTTGCTGTTCTGAAATGTAGTTCCAACTGCTCCAGGGAGGACACCACAGAGGCTTTTCCGTTGAAGGTATTAGCCCAATTGTATCCACAACCTTTTAGTTCGGGCGCCAGTGTTAGAGTCAAAAGGTTTTTACTGTTTTGATATATGAAATGTATTTCCAACTACTCTACAGAGGACATCACAAACCTTTCGAAGAAGCTACCCAATTATTATACAAACCCTTTTAGTTCGGGCGCCAGTTTTAGAGGCAATAGGTTTTTGCTGTTCTGAAATGTAGTTCCAACTGCTCCAGGGAGGACACCACAGAGGCTTTTTCGTTGAAGGTATTAGCCCAATTGTATCCACAACCTTTTAGTTCGGGCGCCAGTGTTAGAGTCAATAGGTTTTTACTGTTTTGATATATGAAATGTATTTCCAACTGCTCTACAGAGGACATCAGAAACCTTTCGAAGAAGCTACCCAATTATTGTACAAACCCTTTTAGTTCGGGCGCCAGTGTTACAGGCAATAGGTTTTTGCTGTTCTGAAATGTAGTTCCAACTGCTCCAGGGAGGACACCACAGAGGCTTTTCCGTTGAAGGTATTAGCCCAATTGTATCCACAACCTTTTAGTTCGGGCGCAAGTGTTAGAGTCAATAGGTTTTTACTGTTTTGATATATGAAATGTATTTCCAACTGCTCCACAGAGGACATCACAAACCTTTCGAAGAATCTACACAATTATTATACAAACCCTTTTAGTTCGGGCGCCAGTGTTAGAGTCAATAGGTTTTTACTGTTTTGATATATGAAATGTATTTCAAACTGCTCCACAGAGGACATCACAAACCTTTCGAAGAAGCTACCCAATTATTATACAAACCCTTTTAGTTCGGGCGCCAGTGTTATAGTCAATAGGTTTTTTACTGTTTTGATATATGAAATGTATTTCCAACTGCTCCACAGAGGACATCACAAACCTTTCGAAGAAGCTACCCAATTATTATACAAACCCTTTTAGTTCGGGCGCCAGTGTTAGAGGCAGTAGGTTTTTGCTGTTCTGAAATGTAGTTCCAACTGCTCCAGTGAGGACACCACAGAGGCTTTTCCGTTGAAGGTATTAGCCCAATTGTATCAACAACCTTTTAGTTCGGGCGCCAGTGTTAGAGTCAATAGGTTTTTTACTGTTTTGATATATGAAATGTATTTCCAACTGCTCCACAGAGGACATCACAAACATTCGAAGATGCTACCCAATTATTATACAAACCCTTTTAGTTCGGGCGCCAGTGTTAGAGGCAGTAGGTTTTTGCTGTTCTGAAATGTAGTTCCAACTGCTCCAGGGAGGACACCAGAGAGGCTTTTCCGTTGAAGGTATTAGCCTAATTGTATCCACAACCTTTTTGTTCGGGCGCCAGTGTTAGAGTCAATGGGTTTTTACTGTTTTGATATATGAAATGTATTTCCAATTGCTCCACAGAGGACATCACAAACCTTTCGAAGAAGGTACCCAATTATTATACAAACCCTTCTTGTTCGGGCGCCAGTGTTAGATTCAATAGGTTTTTACTGTTTTGATATATGAAATGTATTTCCAACTGCTCCACAGAGGACATCACAAACCTTTCGAAGAATCTACCCAATTATTATACAAACCCTTTTAGTTCGGGCGCCAGTGTTATAGTCAATAGGTTTTTTACTGTTTTGATATATGAAATGTATTTCCAACTGCGCCACAGAGGACATCACAAACCTTTCGAAGAAGCTACCCAATTATTATACAAACCCTTTTAGTTCGGGCGCCAGGGTTATAGTCAATAGGTTTTTTACTGTTTTGATATATGAAATGTATTTCCAACTGCTCCATAGAGGACATCACAAACCTTTCGAAGAAGCTACCCAATTATTATACAAATCCTTTTAGTTCGGGCGCCAGTGTTAGAGTCAATAGGTTTTTTACTGTTTTGATATATGAAATGTATTTCCAACTCCTCCACAGAGGACATCACAAATCTTTCGAAGAAGCTACCCAATTATTATACAAACCCTTTTAGTTCGGGCGCCAATGTTAGAGGCAGTAGGTTTTTGCTGTTCTGAAATGTAGTTCCAACTGCTCCAGTGAGGACACCACAGAGGCTTTTCCGTTGAAGGTATTAGCCCAATTGTATCAACAACCTTTTAGTTCGGGCGCCAGTGTTAGAGTCAATAGGTTTTTTACTGTTTTGATATATGAAATGTATTTCCAACTGCTCCACAGAGGACATCACAAACATTCGAAGATGCTACCCAATTATTATACAAACCCTTTTAGTTCGGGCGCCAGTGTTAGAGGTAATAGGTTTTTCCTGTTCTGAAATGTAGTTCCAACTGCTCCAGGGAGGACACCAGAGAGGCTTTTCCGTTGAAGGTATTAGCCTAATTGTATCCACAACCTTTTTGTTCGGGCGCCAGTGTTAGAGTCAATGGGTTTTTACTGTTTTGATATATGAAATGTATTTCCAATTGCTCCACAGAGGACATCACAAACCTTTCGAAGAAGGTACCCAATTATTATACAAACCCTTCTTGTTCGGGCGCCAGTGTTAGATTCAATAGGTTTTTACTGTTTTGATATATGAAATGTATTTCCAACTGCTCCACAGAGGACATCACAAACCTTTCGAAGAATCTACCCAATTATTATACAAACCCCTTTAGTTCCGGCGCCAGGTTTAGAGGCAATAGGTTTTTGCTGTTCTGAAATGTAGTTCCAACTGCTCCAGGGAGGACACCACAGAGGCTTTTCCGTTGAAGGTATTAGCCCAATTGTATCCACAACCTTTTAGTTCGGGCGCCAGTGTTAGAGTCAATGGGTTTTTACTGTTTTGATATATGAAATGTATTTCCAACTGCTCCACAGAGGACATCACAAACCTTTCGAAGAAGGTACCCAATTATTATACAAACCCTTCTTGTTCGGGCGCCAGTGTTAGATTCAATAGGTTTTTACTGTTTTGATATATGAAATGTATTTCCAACTGCTCCACAGAGGACATCACAAACCTTTCGAAGAATCTACCCAATTATTATACAAACCCCTTTAGTTCGGGCGCCAGGTTTAGAGGCAATAGGTTTTTGCTGTTCTGAAATGTAGTTCCAACTGCTCCAGGGAGGACACCACAGAGGCTTTTCCGTTGAAGGTATTAGCCCAATTGTATCCACAACCTTTTAGTTCGGGCGCCAGTGTTAGAGTCAATAGGTTTTTACTCTTTCGATATATGAAATGTATTTCCAACTGCTCCACAGAGGACATCACAAACCTTTCGAAGATGCTACCCAATTATTATACAAACCCTTTTAGTTCGGGCGCCAGTGTTACAGGCAATAGGTTTTTGCTGTTCTGAAATGTAGTTCCAACTGCTCCAGGGAGGACACCACAGAGGCTTTTCCGTTGAAGGTATTAGCCCAATTGTATCCACAGCCTTTTAGTTCGGGCGCCAGTGTTAGAGTCAATAGGTTTTTACTGTTTTGATATATGAAATGTATTTCCAACAGCTCCACAGAGGACATCACAAACCTTTCGAAGATGCTACCCAATTATTATACAAACCCTTTTAGTTCGGGCGCCAGTTTTAGAGTGAATAGGTTTTTTTACTGTTTTGATATATGAAATGTATTTCCAACTGCTCCACAGAGGACATCACAAACCTTTCGAAGAATCTACCCAATTATTATACAAACCCTTTTAGTTCGGGCGCCAGTGTTAGAGGCAATAGGTTTTTGCTGTTCTGAAATGTAGTTCCAACTGCTCCAGGGAGGACACCACAGAGGCTTTTCCGTTGATGGAATTAGCCCAATTGTATCCACAACCTTTTAGTTCGGGCGCCAGTTTTAGAGCCAATAGGTTCTTAATGTTTTGATATATGAAATGTATTTCCAACTGCTCCACAGAGGACATCACAAACCTTTCGAAGATGCTACCCAATTATTATACAAATCCTTTTAGTTCGGGCGCCAGTTTTAAAGGCAATAGGTTTTTGCTGTTCTGAAATGTAGTTCCAATTGCTCCAGTGAGGACACCACAGAGGCTTTTCCGTTGAAGGTATTAGCCCAATTGTACACACAACCTTTTAGTTCGGGCGCCAGTGTTAGAGTCAATAGGTTCTTACTGTTTTGATATATGAAATGTATTTCCAACTGCTCCACAGAGGACATCACAAACCTTTCGAAGAATCTACCCAATTATTATACAAACCCTTTTAGTTCGGGCGCCAGTGTTACAGGCAATAGGTTTTTGCTGTTCTGAAATGTAGTTCCAACTGCTCCAGGGAGGACACCACAGAGGCTTTTCCGTTGAAGGTATTAGCCCAATTGTATCCACAACCTTTTAGTTCGGGCGCCAGTGTTAGAGTCAATAGGTTTTTACTGTTTTGATATATGAAATGTATTTCCAACTGCTCCACAGAGGACATCACAAACCTTTCGAAGAATCTACACAATTATTATACAAACCCTTTTAGTTCGGGCGCCAGTGTTAGAGTCAATAGGTTTTTACTGTTTTGATATATGAAATGTATTTCCAAGTGCTCCACAGAGGACATCACAAACCTTTCGAAGAAGCTACCCAATTATTATACAAACCCTTTTAGTTCGGGCGCCAGTGTTATAGTCAATAGGTTTTTTACTGTTTTGATATATGAAATGTATTTCCAACTGCTCCATAGATGACATCACAAACCTTTCGAAGAAGCTACCCAATTATTATACAAATCCTTTTAGTTCGGGCGCCAGTGTTAGAGTCAATAGGTTTTTTACTGTTTTGATATATGAAATGTATTTCCAACTGCTCCACGGAGGACATCACAAATCTTTCGAAGAAGCTACTCAATTATTATACAAACCCTTTTAGTTCGGGCGCCAGTGTTAGAGGCAGTAGGTTTTTGCTGTTCTGAAATGTAGTTCCAACTGCTCCAGGGAGGACACCACAGAGGCTTTTCCGTTGAAGGTATTAGCCCAATTGTACACACAAACTTTTAGTTCGGGCGCCAGTGTTAGAGTCAATAGGTTCTTACTGTTTTGATATATGAAATGTATTTCCAACTGCTCCACAGAGGACATCACAAACCTTTCGAAGAATCTACCCAATTATTATACAAACCCTTTTAGTTCGGGCGCCAGTGTTAGAGGCAATAGGTTTTTGCTGTTCTGAAATGTAGTTCCAACTGCTCCAGGGAGGGCACCACAGAGGCTGTTCCGTTGAAGGTATTAGCCCAATTGTATCCACAGCCTTTTAGTTCGGGCGCCAGTGTTAGAGTCAATAGGTTTTTACATTTTTGATATATGAAATGTATTTCCAACAGCTCCACAGAGGACATCACAAACCTTTCGAAGATGCTACCCAATTATTATACAAATCCTTTTAGTTCGGGCGCCAGTTTTAGAGGCAATAGGTTTTTGCTGTTCTGAAATGTAGTTCCAACTGCTCCAGGGAGGGCACCACAGAGGCTGTTCCGTTGAAGGTATTAGCCCAATTGTACGCACAACCTTTTAGTTCGGGCGCCAGTGTTAGAGTCAATAGGTTTTTACTGTTTTGATATATGAAATGTATTTCCAACTGCTCCACAGAAGACATCACAAACTTTTCGAAGAAACTACCCAATTATTATACAAACCCTTTTAGTTCGGGCGCCAGTGTTAGAGTCAATATGTTTTTTACTGTTTTGATATATGAAATGTATTTCCAACTGCTCTACAGAGGACATCACAAACCTTTCGAAGAAGCTACCCAATTATTATACAAACCCTTTTCGTTCGGGCGCCAGTGTTAGTGGCAATAGGTTTTTGCTGTTCTGAAATGCAGTTCCAACTGCTCCAGGGAGGACACCACGAAGGTTTTTCCGTTGAAGGTATTAGCCCAATTGTATCCACAAACTTTTAGTTCGGGCGCCAGTGTTAGAGTCATTAGGTTTTTACTGTTTTGATATATGAAATATATTTCCAACTGCTCCACAGATGACATCACAAACCTTTCGAAGAAGCTACCCAATTATTATACAAACCCTTTTAGTTCGGGCGCCAGTTTTAGAGTCAATAGGTTTTTTACTGTTTTGATATATGAAATGTATTTCCAACTGCTCCACAGAGGACATCACAAAACTTTCGAAGAATCTACCCAATTATTATACAAATCCTTTTAGTTCGGGCGCCAGTTTTAGAGTCAATAGGTTTTTTACTGTTTTGATATATGAAATGTATTTCCAACTGCTCCACAGAGGACATCACAAACCTTTCGAAGAATCTACCCAATTATTATACAAACCCTTTTAGTTTGGACGCCAGTGTTAGAGGCAGTAGGTTTTTGCTGTTCTGAAATGTAGTTCCAACTGCTCCAGGGAGGACACCACAGAGGCTTTTCCGTTGATGGAATTAGCCCAATTGTATCCACAACCTTTTAGTTCGGGCGCCAGTGTTAGAGTCAATAGGTTTTTACTGTTTTGATATATGAAATGTATTTCCAACTGCTCTACAGAGGACATCACAAACCTTTCGAAGAAGCTACCCAATTATTGTACAAACCCTTTTAGTTCGGGCGCCAGTGTTACAGGCAATAGGTTTTTGCTGTTCTGAAATGTAGTTCCAACTGCTCCAGGGAGGACACCACAGAGGCTTTTCCGTTGAAGGTATTAGCCCAATTGTATCCACAACCTTTTAGTTCGGGCGCCAGTGTTAGAGTCAATAGGTTTTTACTGTTTTGATATATGAAATGTATTTCCAACTGCTCCACAGAGGACATCACAAACCTTTCTAAGAATCTACACAATTATTATACAAACCCTTTTAGTTCGGGCGCCAGTGTTAGAGTCAATAGGTTTTTACTGTTTTGATGTATGAAATGTATTTCCAACTGCTCCACAGAGGACATCACAAACCTTTCGAAGAAGCTACCCAATTATTATACAAACCCTTTTAGTTCGGGCGCCAGTGTTATAGTCAATAGGTTTTTTACTGTTTTGATATATGAAATGTATTTCCAACTGCTCCACAGAGGACATCACAAACCTTTCGAAGAATCTACCCAATTATTATACAAACCCTTTTAGATCGGGCGCCAGTGTTAGAGGCAATAGGTTTTTGCTGTTCTGAAATGTAGTTCCAACTGCTCCAGGGAGGACACCACAGAGGCTTTTCCGTTGAAGGTATTAGCCCAATTGTATCCACAACCTTTTAGTTCGGGCGCCAGTGTTAGAGTCAAAAGGTTTTTACTGTTTTGATATATGAAATGTATTTCCAACTACTCTACAGAGGACATCACAAACCTTTCGAAGAAGCTACCCAATTATTATACAAACCCTTTTAGTTCGGGCGCCAGTTTTAGAGGCAATAGGTTTTTGCTGTTCTGAAATGTAGTTCCAACTGCTCCAGGGAGGACACCACAGAGGCTTTTTCGTTGAAGGTATTAGCCCAATTGTATCCACAACCTTTTAGTTCGGGCGCCAGTGTTAGAGTCAATAGGTTTTTACTGTTTTGATATATGAAATGTATTTCCAACTGCTCTACAGAGGACATCAGAAACCTTTCGAAGAAGCTACCCAATTATTGTACAAACCCTTTTAGTTCGGGCGCCAGTGTTACAGGCAATAGGTTTTTGCTGTTCTGAAATGTAGTTCCAACTGCTCCAGGGAGGACACCACAGAGGCTTTTCCGTTGAAGGTATTAGCCCAATTGTATCCACAACCTTTTAGTTCGGGCGCAAGTGTTAGAGTCAATAGGTTTTTACTGTTTTGATATATGAAATGTATTTCCAACTGCTCCACAGAGGACATCACAAACCTTTCGAAGAATCTACACAATTATTATACAAACCCTTTTAGTTCGGGCGCCAGTGTTAGAGTCAATAGGTTTTTACTGTTTTGATATATGAAATGTATTTCAAACTGCTCCACAGAGGACATCACAAACCTTTCGAAGAAGCTACCCAATTATTATACAAACCCTTTTAGTTCGGGCGCCAGTGTTATAGTCAATAGGTTTTTTACTGTTTTGATATATGAAATGTATTTCCAACTGCTCCACAGAGGACATCACAAACCTTTCGAAGAAGCTACCCAATTATTATACAAACCCTTTTAGTTCGGGCGCCAGTGTTAGAGGCAGTAGGTTTTTGCTGTTCTGAAATGTAGTTCCAACTGCTCCAGTGAGGACACCACAGAGGCTTTTCCGTTGAAGGTATTAGCCCAATTGTATCAACAACCTTTTAGTTCGGGCGCCAGTGTTAGAGTCAATAGGTTTTTTACTGTTTTGATATATGAAATGTATTTCCAACTGCTCCACAGAGGACATCACAAACATTCGAAGATGCTACCCAATTATTATACAAACCCTTTTAGTTCGGGCGCCAGTGTTAGAGGCAGTAGGTTTTTGCTGTTCTGAAATGTAGTTCCAACTGCTCCAGGGAGGACACCAGAGAGGCTTTTCCGTTGAAGGTATTAGCCTAATTGTATCCACAACCTTTTTGTTCGGGCGCCAGTGTTAGAGTCAATGGGTTTTTACTGTTTTGATATATGAAATGTATTTCCAATTGCTCCACAGAGGACATCACAAACCTTTCGAAGAAGGTACCCAATTATTATACAAACCCTTCTTGTTCGGGCGCCAGTGTTAGATTCAATAGGTTTTTACTGTTTTGATATATGAAATGTATTTCCAACTGCTCCACAGAGGACATCACAAACCTTTCGAAGAATCTACCCAATTATTATACAAACCCTTTTAGTTCGGGCGCCAGTGTTATAGTCAATAGGTTTTTTACTGTTTTGATATATGAAATGTATTTCCAACTGCGCCACAGAGGACATCACAAACCTTTCGAAGAAGCTACCCAATTATTATACAAACCCTTTTAGTTCGGGCGCCAGGGTTATAGTCAATAGGTTTTTTACTGTTTTGATATATGAAATGTATTTCCAACTGCTCCATAGAGGACATCACAAACCTTTCGAAGAAGCTACCCAATTATTATACAAATCCTTTTAGTTCGGGCGCCAGTGTTAGAGTCAATAGGTTTTTTACTGTTTTGATATATGAAATGTATTTCCAACTCCTCCACAGAGGACATCACAAATCTTTCGAAGAAGCTACCCAATTATTATACAAACCCTTTTAGTTCGGGCGCCAATGTTAGAGGCAGTAGGTTTTTGCTGTTCTGAAATGTAGTTCCAACTGCTCCAGTGAGGACACCACAGAGGCTTTTCCGTTGAAGGTATTAGCCCAATTGTATCAACAACCTTTTAGTTCGGGCGCCAGTGTTAGAGTCAATAGGTTTTTTACTGTTTTGATATATGAAATGTATTTCCAACTGCTCCACAGAGGACATCACAAACATTCGAAGATGCTACCCAATTATTATACAAACCCTTTTAGTTCGGGCGCCAGTGTTAGAGGTAATAGGTTTTTCCTGTTCTGAAATGTAGTTCCAACTGCTCCAGGGAGGACACCAGAGAGGCTTTTCCGTTGAAGGTATTAGCCTAATTGTATCCACAACCTTTTTGTTCGGGCGCCAGTGTTAGAGTCAATGGGTTTTTACTGTTTTGATATATGAAATGTATTTCCAATTGCTCCACAGAGGACATCACAAACCTTTCGAAGAAGGTACCCAATTATTATACAAACCCTTCTTGTTCGGGCGCCAGTGTTAGATTCAATAGGTTTTTACTGTTTTGATATATGAAATGTATTTCCAACTGCTCCACAGAGGACATCACAAACCTTTCGAAGAATCTACCCAATTATTATACAAACCCCTTTAGTTCCGGCGCCAGGTTTAGAGGCAATAGGTTTTTGCTGTTCTGAAATGTAGTTCCAACTGCTCCAGGGAGGACACCACAGAGGCTTTTCCGTTGAAGGTATTAGCCCAATTGTATCCACAACCTTTTAGTTCGGGCGCCAGTGTTAGAGTCAATAGGTTTTTACTGTTTTGATATATGAAATGTATTTCCAACTACTCTACAGAGGACATCACAAACCTTTCGAAGAAGCTACCCAATTATTATACAAACCCTTTTAGTTCGGGCGCCAGTTTTAGAGGCAATAGGTTTTTGCTGTTCTGAAATGTAGTTCCAACTGCTCCAGGGAGGACACCACAGAGGCTTTTTCGTTGAAGGTATTAGCCCAATTGTATCCACAACCTTTTAGTTCGGGCGCCAGTGTTAGAGTCAATAGGTTTTTACTGTTTTGATATATGAAATGTATTTCCAACTGCTCTACAGAGGACATCAGAAACCTTTCGAAGAAGCTACCCAATTATTGTACAAATCCTTTTAGTTCGGGCGCCAGTGTTACAGGCAATAGGTTTTTGCTGTTCTGAAATGTAGTTCCAACTGCTCCAGGGAGGACACCACAGAGGCTTTTCCGTTGAAGGTATTAGCCCAATTGTATCCACAACCTTTTAGTTCGGGCGCAAGTGTTAGAGTCAATAGGTTTTTACTGTTTTGATATATGAAATGTATTTCCAACTGCTCCACAGAGGACATCACAAACCTTTCGAAGAATCTACACAATTATTATACAAACCCTTTTAGTTCGGGCGCCAGTGTTAGAGTCAATAGGTTTTTACTGTTTTGATATATGAAATGTATTTCAAACTGCTCCACAGAGGACATCACAAACCTTTCGAAGAAGCTACCCAATTATTATACAAACCCTTTTAGTTCGGGCGCCAGTGTTATAGTCAATAGGTTTTTTACTGTTTTGATATATGAAATGTATTTCCAACTGCTCCACAGAGGACATCACAAACCTTTCGAAGAAGCTACCCAATTATTATACAAACCCTTTTAGTTCGGGCGCCAGGGTTATAGTCAATAGGTTTTTTACTGTTTTGATATATGAAATGTATTTCCAACTGCTCCATAGAGGACATCACAAACCTTTCGAAGAAGCTACCCAATTATTATACAAATCCTTTTAGTTCGGGCGCCAGTGTTAGAGTCAATAGGTTTTTTACTGTTTTGATATATGAAATGTATTTCCAACTCCTCCACAGAGGACATCACAAATCTTTCGAAGAAGCTACCCAATTATTATACAAACCCTTTTAGTTCGGGCGCCAGTGTTAGAGGCAGTAGGTTTTTGCTGTTCTGAAATGTAGTTCCAACTGCTCCAGTGAGGACACCACAGAGGCTTTTCCGTTGAAGGTATTAGCCCAATTGTATCAACAACCTTTTAGTTCGGGCGCCAGTGTTAGAGTCAATAGGTTTTTTACTGTTTTGATATATGAAATGTATTTCCAACTGCTCCACAGAGGACATCACAAACATTCGAAGATGCTACCCAATTATTATACAAACCCTTTTAGTTCGGGCGCCAGTGTTAGAGGCAGTAGGTTTTTGCTGTTCTGAAATGTAGTTCCAACTGCTCCAGGGAGGACACCAGAGAGGCTTTTCCGTTGAAGGTATTAGCCTAATTGTATCCACAACCTTTTTGTTCGGGCGCCAGTGTTAGAGTCAATGGGTTTTTACTGTTTTGATATATGAAATGTATTTCCAATTGCTCCACAGAGGACATCACAAACCTTTCGAAGAAGGTACCCAATTATTATACAAACCCTTCTTGTTCGGGCGCCAGTGTTAGATTCAATAGGTTTTTACTGTTTTGATATATGAAATGTATTTCCAACTGCTCCACAGAGGACATCACAAACCTTTCGAAGAATCTACCCAATTATTATACAAACCCTTTTAGTTCGGGCGCCAGTGTTATAGTCAATAGGTTTTTTACTGTTTTGATATATGAAATGTATTTCCAACTGCTCCACAGAGGACATCACAAACCTTTCGAAGAAGCTACCCAATTATTATACAAACCCTTTTAGTTCGGGCGCCAGGGTTATAGTCAATAGGTTTTTTACTGTTTTGATATATGAAATGTATTTCCAACTGCTCCATAGAGGACATCACAAACCTTTCGAAGAAGCTACCCAATTATTATACAAATCCTTTTAGTTCGGGCGCCAGTGTTAGAGTCAATAGGTTTTTTACTGTTTTCATATATGAAATGTATTTCCAACTCCTCCACAGAGGACATCACAAATCTTTCGAAGAAGCTACCAAATTATTATACAAACCCTTTTAGTTCGGGCGCCAGTGTTAGAGGCAGTAGGTTTTTGCTGTTCTGAAATGTAGTTCCAACTGCTCCAGTGAGGACACCACAGAGGCTTTTCCGTTGAAGGTATTAGCCCAATTGTATCAACAACCTTTTAGTTCGGGCGCCAGTGTTAGAGTCAATAGGTTTTTTACTGTTTTGATATATGAAATGTATTTCCAACTGCTCCACAGAGGACATCACAAACATTCGAAGATGCTACCCAATTATTATACAAACCCTTTTAGTTCGGGCGCCAGTGTTAGAGGTAATAGGTTTTTCCTGTTCTGAAATGTAGTTCCAACTGCTCCAGGGAGGACACCAGAGAGGCTTTTCCGTTGAAGGTATTAGCCTAATTGTATCCACAACCTTTTTGTTCGGGCGCCAGTGTTAGAGTCAATGGGTTTTTACTGTTTTGATATATGAAATGTATTTCCAATTGCTCCACAGAGGACATCACAAACCTTTCGAAGAAGGTACCCAATTATTATACAAACCCTTCTTGTTCGGGCGCCAGTGTTAGATTCAATAGGTTTTTACTGTTTTGATATATGAAATGTATTTCCAACTGCTCCACAGAGGACATCACAAACCTTTCGAAGAATCTACCCAATTATTATACAAACCCCTTTAGTTCCGGCGCCAGGTTTAGAGGCAATAGGTTTTTGCTGTTCTGAAATGTAGTTCCAACTGCTCCAGGGAGGACACCACAGAGGCTTTTCCGTTGAAGGTATTAGCCCAATTGTATCCACAACCTTTTAGTTCGGGCGCCAGTGTTAGAGTCAATAGGTTTTTACTCTTTCGATATATGAAATGTATTTCCAACTGCTCTACAGAGGACATCAGAAACCTTTCGAAGAAGCTACCCAATTATTGTACAAACCCTTTTAGTTCGGGCGCCAGTGTTACAGGCAATAGGTTTTTGCTGTTCTGAAATGTAGTTCCAACTGCTCCAGGGAGGACACCAGAGAGGCTTTTCCGTTGAAGGTATTAGCCTAATTGTATCCACAACCTTTTTGTTCGGGCGCCAGTGTTAGAGTCAATGGGTTTTTACTGTTTTGATATATGAAATGTATTTCCAACAGCTCCACAGAGGACATCACAAACCTTTCGAAGATCCTACCCAATTATTATATAAATCCTTTTAGTTCGGGCGCCAGTTTTAGAGGCAATAGGTTTTTGCTGTTCTGAAATGTAGTTCCAACTGCTCCCGGGAGGGCACAACAGAGGCTTTTCCGTTGAAGGTATTAGCCCAATTGTACACACAACCTTTTAGTTCGGACGCCAGTGTTAGAGTCAATAGGTTTTTACTGTTTTGATATATGAAATGTATTTCCAACTGCTCCACAGAAGACATCACAAACTTTTCGAAGAAGCTACCCAATTATTATACAAACCCTTTTAGTTCGGGGGCCAGTATTAGAGTCAATATGTTTTTTACTGTTTTGATATATGAAATGTATTTCCAACTGCTCCACAGAGGACATCACAAACATTCGAAGATGCTACCCAATTATTATACAAACCCTTTTAGTTCGGGCGCCAGTGTTAGAGGTAATAGGTTTTTCCTGTTCTGAAATGTAGTTCCAACTGCTCCAGGGAGGACACCAGAGAGGCTTTTCCGTTGAAGGTATTAGCCTAATTGTATCCACAACCTTTTTGTTCGGGCGCCAGTGTTAGAGTCAATGGGTTTTTACTGTTTTGATATATGAAATGTATTTCCAATTGCTCCACAGAGGACATCACAAACCTTTCGAAGAAGGTACCCAATTATTATACAAACCCTTCTTGTTCGGGCGCCAGTGTTAGATTCAATAGGTTTTTACTGTTTTGATATATGAAATGTATTTCCAACTGCTCCACAGAGGACATCACAAACCTTTCGAAGATACTACCCAATTATTATACAAACCCTTTTAGTTCGGGCGCCAGTTTTAGAGGCAATAGGTTTTTGCTGTTCTGAAATGTAGTTCCAACTGCTCCAGGGAGGACACCACAGAGGCTTTTTCGTTGAAGGTATTAGCCCAATTGTATCCACAACCTTTTAGTTCGGGCGCCAGTGTTAGAGTCAATTGGTTTTTCTGTTTTGATATATGAAATGTATTTCCAACTGCTCCACAGAGGACATCACAAACCTTTCGAAGATACTACCCAATTATTATACAAACCCTTTTAGTTCGGGCGCCAGTTTTAGAGGCAATATGTTTTTGCTGTTCTGAAATGTAGTTCCAACTGCTCCAGGGAGGACACCACAGAGGCTTTTTCGTTGAAAGTATTAGCCCAATTGTATCCACAACCTTTTAGTTCGGGCGCCAGTGTTAGAGTCAATTGGTTTTTCTGTTTTGATATATGAAATGTATTTCCAACTGCTCTACAGAGGACATCAGAAACCTTTCGAAGAAGCTACCCAATTATTGTACAAACCCTTTTAGTTCGGGCGCCAGTGTTACAGGCAATAGGTTTTTGCTGTTCTGAAATGTAGTTCCAACTGCTCCAGGGAGGACACCACAGAGGCTTTTCCGTTGAAGGTATTAGCCCAATTGTATCCACAGCCTTTTAGTTCGGGCGCCAGTGTTAGAGTCAATAGGTTTTTACTGTTTTGATATATGAAATGTATTTCCAACAGCTCCACAGAGGACATCACAAACCTTTCGAAGATCCTACCCAATTATTATATAAATCCTTTTAGTTCGGGCGCCAGTTTTAGAGGCAATAGGTTTTTGCTGTTCTGAAATGTAGTTCCAACTGCGCCAGGGAGGGCACCACAGAGGCTTTTCCGTTGAAGGTATTAGCCCAATTGTACACACAACCTTTTAGTTCGGGCGCCAGTGTTAGAGTCAATAGGTTTTTACTGTTTTGATATATGAAATGTATTTCCAACTGCTCCACAGAAGACATCACAAACTTTTCGAAGAAGCTACCCAATTATTATACAAACCCTTTTAGTTCGGGGGCCAGTATTAGAGTCAATATGTTTTTTACTGTTTTGATATATGAAATGTATTTCCAACTGCTCTACAGAGGACATCACAAACGTTTCGAAGAAGCTACCCAATTATTATACAAACCCTTTTCGTTCGGGCGCCAGTGTTAGAGGCAATAGGTTTTTGCTGTTCTGAAATGCAGTTCCAACTGCTCCAGGGAGGACACCACGAAGGGTTTTCCGTTGAAGGTATTAGCCCAATTGTATCCACAAACTTTTAGTTCGGGCGCCAGTGTTAGAGTCATTAGGTTTTTACTGTTTTGATATATGAAATATATTTCCAACTGCTCCACAGATGACATCACAAACCTTTCGAAGAATCTACCCAATTATTATACAAACCCTTTTAGTTCGGGCGCCAGTGTTAGAGGCAATAGGTTTTTGCTGTTCTGAAATGTAGTTCCAACTGCTCCAGGGAGGGCACCACAGAGGCTGTTCCGTTGAAGGTATTAGCCCAATTGTATCCACAGCCTTTTAGTTCGGGCGCCAGTGTTAGAGTCAATAGGTTTTTACATTTTTGATATATGAAATGTATTTCTAACAGCTCCACAGAGGACATCACAAACCTTTCGAAGATGCTACCCAATTATTATACAAATCCTTTTAGTTCGGGCGCCAGTTTTAGAGGCAATAGGTTTTTGCTGTTCTGAAATGTAGTTCCAACTGCTCCAGGGAGGGCACCACAGAGGCTGTTCCGTTGAAGGTATTAGCCCAATTGTACGCACAACCTTTTAGTTCGGGCGCCAGTGTTAGAGTCAATAGGTTTTTACTGTTTTGATATATGAAATGTATTTCCAACTGCTCCATAGAAGACATCACAAACTTTTCGAAGAAACTACCCAATTATTATACAAACCCTTTTAGTTCGGGCGCCAGTGTTAGAGTCAATATGTTTTTTACTGTTTTGATATATGAAATATATTTCCAACTGCTCCACAGATGACATCACAAACCTTTCGAAGAAGCTACCCAATTATTATACAAACCCTTTTAGTTCGGGCGCCAGTTTTAGAGTCAATAGGTTTTTTACTGTTTTGATATATGAAATGTATTTCCAACTGCTCCACAGAGGACATCACAAACCTTTCGAAGAATCTACCCAATTATTATACAAATCCTTTTAGTTCGGGCGCCAGTGTTAGAGTCAATATGTTTTTTACTGTTTTGATATATGAAATGTATTTCCAACTGCTCTACAGAGGACATCACAAACCTTTCGAAGAAGCTACCCAATTATTATACAAACCCTTTTCGTTCGGGCGCCAGTGTTAGAGGCAATAGGTTTTTGCTGTTCTGAAATGCAGTTCCAACTGCTCCAGGGAGGACACCACGAAGGCTTTTCCGTTGAAGGTATTAGCCCAATTGTATCCACAAACTTTTAGTTCGGGCGCCAGTGTTAGAGTCAAAAGGTTTTTACTGTTTTGATATATGAAATGTATTTCCAACTACTCTACAGAGGACATCACAAACCTTTCGAAGAAGCTACCCAATTATTATACAAACCCTTTTAGTTCGGGCGCCAGTTTTAGAGGCAATAGGTTTTTGCTGTTCTGAAATGTAGTTCCAACTGCTCCAGGGAGGACACCACAGAGGCTTTTTCGTTGAAGGTATTAGCCCAATTGTATCCACAACCTTTTAGTTCGGGCGCCAGTGTTAGAGTCAATAGGTTTTTACTGTTTTGATATATGAAATGTATTTCCAACTGCTCTACAGAGGACATCAGAAACCTTTCGAAGAAGCTACCCAATTATTGTACAAACCCTTTTAGTTCGGGCGCCAGTGTTACAGGCAATAGGTTTTTGCTGTTCTGAAATGTAGTTCCAACTGCTCCAGGGAGGACACCACAGAGGCTTTTCCGTTGAAGGTATTAGCCCAATTGTATCCACAACCTTTTAGTTCGGGCGCAAGTGTTAGAGTCAATAGGTTTTTACTGTTTTGATATATGAAATGTATTTCCAACTGCTCCACAGAGGACATCACAAACCTTTCGAAGAATCTACACAATTATTATACAAACCCTTTTAGTTCGGGCGCCAGTGTTAGAGTCAATAGGTTTTTACTGTTTTGATATATGAAATGTATTTCAAACTGCTCCACAGAGGACATCACAAACCTTTCGAAGAAGCTACCCAATTATTATACAAACCCTTTTAGTTCGGGCGCCAGTGTTATAGTCAATAGGTTTTTTACTGTTTTGATATATGAAATGTATTTCCAACTGCTCCACAGAGGACATCACAAACCTTTCGAAGAAGCTACCCAATTATTATACAAACCCTTTTAGTTCGGGCGCCAGGGTTATAGTCAATAGGTTTTTTACTGTTTTGATATATGAAATGTATTTCCAACTGCTCCATAGAGGACATCACAAACCTTTCGAAGAAGCTACCCAATTATTATACAAATCCTTTTAGTTCGGGCGCCAGTGTTAGAGTCAATAGGTTTTTTACTGTTTTGATATATGAAATGTATTTCCAACTCCTCCACAGAGGACATCACAAATCTTTCGAAGAAGCTACCCAATTATTATACAAACCCTTTTAGTTCGGGCGCCAGTGTTAGAGTCAATAGGTTTTTACATTTTTGATATATGAAATGTATTTCCAACTGCTCCACAGAGGACATCACAAACCTTTCGAAGATGCTACCCAATTATTATACAAATCCTTTTAGTTCGGGCGCCAGTTTTAGAGGCAATAGGTTTTTGCTGTTCTGAAATGTAGTTCCAACTGCTCCAGGGAGGGCACCACAGAGGCTGTTCCGTTGAAGGTATTAGCCCAATTGTACGCACAACCTTTTAGTTCGGGCGCCAGTGTTAGAGTCAATAGGTTTTTACTGTTTTGATATATGAAATGTATTTCCAACTGCTCCATAGAAGACATCACAAACTTTTCGAAGAAACTACCCAATTATTATACAAACCCTTTTAGTTCGGGCGCCAGTGTTAGAGTCAATATGTTTTTTACTGTTTTGATATATGAAATATATTTCCAACTGCTCCACAGATGACATCACAAACCTTTCGAAGAAGCTACCCAATTATTATACAAACCCTTTTAGTTCGGGCGCCAGTTTTAGAGTCAATAGGTTTTTTACTGTTTTGATATATGAAATGTATTTCCAACTGCTCCACAGAGGACATCACAAACCTTTCGAAGAATCTACCCAATTATTATACAAATCCTTTTAGTTCGGGCGCCAGTGTTAGAGTCAATATGTTTTTTACTGTTTTGATATATGAAATGTATTTCCAACTGCTCTACAGAGGACATCACAAACCTTTCGAAGAAGCTACCCAATTATTATACAAACCCTTTTCGTTCGGGCGCCAGTGTTAGAGGCAATAGGTTTTTGCTGTTCTGAAATGCAGTTCCAACTGCTCCAGGGAGGACACCACGAAGGCTTTTCCGTTAAAGGTATTAGCCCAATTGTATCCACAAACTTTTAGTTCGGGCGCCAGTGTTAGAGTCAAAAGGTTTTTACTGTTTTGATATATGAAATGTATTTCCAACTACTCTACAGAGGACATCACAAACCTTTCGAAGAAGCTACCCAATTATTATACAAACCCTTTTAGTTCGGGCGCCAGTTTTAGAGGCAATAGGTTTTTGCTGTTCTGAAATGTAGTTCCAACTGCTCCAGGGAGGACACCACAGAGGCTTTTTCGTTGAAGGTATTAGCCCAATTGTATCCACAACCTTTTAGTTCGGGCGCCAGTGTTAGAGTCAATAGGTTTTTACTGTTTTGATATATGAAATGTATTTCCAACTGCTCTACAGAGGACATCAGAAACCTTTCGAAGAAGCTACCCAATTATTGTACAAACCCTTTTAGTTCGGGCGCCAGTGTTACAGGCAATAGGTTTTTGCTGTTCTGAAATGTAGTTCCAACTGCTCCAGGGAGGACACCACAGAGGCTTTTCCGTTGAAGGTATTAGCCCAATTGTATCCACAACCTTTTAGTTCGGGCGCAAGTGTTAGAGTCAATAGGTTTTTACTGTTTTGATATATGAAATGTATTTCCAACTGCTCCACAGAGGACATCACAAACCTTTCGAAGAATCTACACAATTATTATACAAACCCTTTTAGTTCGGGCGCCAGTGTTAGAGTCAATAGGTTTTTACTGTTTTGATATATGAAATGTATTTCAAACTGCTCCACAGAGGACATCACAAACCTTTCGAAGAAGCTACCCAATTATTATACAAACCCTTTTAGTTCGGGCGCCAGTGTTATAGTCAATAGGTTTTTTACTGTTTTGATATATGAAATGTATTTCCAACTGCTCCACAGAGGACATCACAAACCTTTCGAAGAAGCTACCCAATTATTATACAAACCCTTTTAGTTCGGGCGCCAGGGTTATAGTCAATAGGTTTTTTACTGTTTTGATATATGAAATGTATTTCCAACTGCTCCATAGAGGACATCACAAACCTTTCGAAGAAGCTACCCAATTATTATACAAATCCTTTTAGTTCGGGCGCCAGTGTTAGAGTCAATAGGTTTTTTACTGTTTTGATATATGAAATGTATTTCCAACTCCTCCACAGAGGACATCACAAATCTTTCGAAGAAGCTACCCAATTATTATACAAACCCTTTTAGTTCGGGCGCCAGTGTTAGAGGCAGTAGGTTTTTGCTGTTCTGAAATGTAGTTCCAACTGCTCCAGTGAGGACACCACAGAGGCTTTTCCGTTGAAGGTATTAGCCCAATTGTATCAACAACCTTTTAGTTCGGGCGCCAGTGTTAGAGTCAATAGGTTTTTTACTGTTTTGATATATGAAATGTATTTCCAACTGCTCCACAGAGGACATCACAAACATTCGAAGATGCTACCCAATTATTATACAAACCCTTTTAGTTCGGGCGCCAGTGTTAGAGGTAATAGGTTTTTCCTGTTCTGAAATGTAGTTCCAACTGCTCCAGGGAGGACACCAGAGAGGCTTTTCCGTTGAAGGTATTAGCCTAATTGTATCCACAACCTTTTTGTTCGGGCGCCAGTGTTAGAGTCAATGGGTTTTTACTGTTTTGATATATGAAATGTATTTCCAATTGCTCCTCAGAGGACATCACAAACCTTTCGAAGAAGGTACCCAATTATTATACAAACCCTTCTTGTTCGGGCGCCAGTGTTATATTCAATAGGTTTTTACTGTTTTGATATATGAAATGTATTTCCAACTGCTCCACAGAGGACATCACAAACCTTTCGAAGAATCTACCCAATTATTATACAAACCCCTTTAGTTCCGGCGCCAGGTTTAGAGGCAATAGGTTTTTGCTGTTCTGAAATGTAGTTCCAACTGCTCCAGGGAGGACACCACAGAGGCTTTTCCGTTGAAGGTATTAGCCCAATTGTATCCACAACCTTTTAGTTCGGGCGCCAGTGTTAGAGTCAATAGGTTTTTACTCTTTCGATATATGAAATGTATTTCCAACTGCTCCACAGAGGACATCACAAACCTTTCGAAGATACTACCCAATTATTATACAAACCCTTTTAGTTCGGGCGCCAGTTTTAGAGGCAATAGGTTTTTGCTGTTCTGAAATGTAGTTCCAACTGCTCCAGGGAGGACACCACAGAGGCTTTTTCGTTGAAGGTATTAGCCCAATTGTATCCACAACCTTTTAGTTCGGGCGCCAGTGTTAGAGTCAATTGGTTTTTCTGTTTTGATATATGAAATGTATTTCCAACTGCTCTACAGAGGACATCACAAACCTTTCGAAGAAGCTACCCAATTATTGTACAAACCCTTTTAGTTCGGGCGCCAGTGTTACAGGCAATAGGTTTTTGCTGTTCTGAAATGTAGTTCCAACTGCTCCAGGGAGGACACCACAGAGGCTTTTCCGTTGATGGAATTAGCCCAATTGTATCCACAACCTTTTAGTTCGGGCGCCAGTTTTAGAGCCAATAGTTTCTTAATGTTTTGATATATGAAATGTATTTCCAACTGCTCCACAGAGGACATCACAAACCTTTCGAAGATGCTACCCAATTATTATACAAATCCTTATAGTTCGGGCGCCAGTTTTAAAGGCAATAGGTTTTTGCTGTTCTGAAATGTAGTTCCAATTGCTCCAGTGAGGACACCACAGAGGCTTTTCCGTTGAAGGTATTAGCCCAATTGTACACACAACCTTTTAGTTCGGGCGCCAGTGTTAGAGTCAATAGGTTTTTACTGTTTTGATATATGAAATGTATTTCCAACTGCTCCACAGAAGACATCACAAACTTTTCGAAGAAGCTACCCAATTATTATACAATTCCTTTTAGATCGGGCGCCAGTGTTAGAGTCATTAGGTTTTTACTGTTTTGATATATGAAATGTATTTCCAACTGCTCCACAGATGACATCACAAACCTTTCGAAGAAGCTACCCAATTATTATACAAACCCTTTTAGTTCGGGCGCCAGTGTTAGAGGCAATAGGTTTTTGCTGTTCTGAAATGTAGTTCCAACTGTTCCAGGGAGGACACCACAGAGGCTTTTCCGTTGAAGGTATTAGCCCAATTGTATCCACAACCTTTTAGTTCGGGCGCCAGTGTTAGAGTCAATAGGTTTTTACTGTTTTGATATATGAAATGTATTTCCAACTGCTCCACAGAAGACATCACAAACCTTTCGAAGAATCTACACAATTATTGTACAAACCCTTTTAGTTCGGGCGCCAGTGTTAGAGTCAATAGGTTTTTACTGTTTTGATATATGAAATGTATTTCCAACTGCTCCACAGAGGACATCACAAACCTTTGGAAGAAGCTACCCAATTATTATACAAACCCTTTTAGTTCGGGCGCCAGTGTTATAGTCAATAGGTTTTTTACTGTTTTGATATATGAAATGTATTTTCAACTGCTCCACAGAGGACATCACAAATCTTTCGAAGAAGCTACCCAATTATTATACAAACCCTTTTAGTTCGGGCGCCAGTGTTAGAGGCAGTAGGTTTTTGCTGTTCTGAAATGTAGTTCCAACTGCTCCAGGGAGGACACCACAGAGGCTTTTCCGTTGAAGGTATTAGCCCAATTGTACACACAACCTTTTAGTTCGGGCGCCAGTGTTAGAGTCAATAGGTTCTTACTGTTTTGATATATGAAATGTATTTCCAACTGCTCCACAGAGGACATCACAAACCTTTCGAAGAATCTACCCAATTATTATACAAACCCTTTTAGTTCGGGCGCCAGTGTTAGAGGCAATAGGTTTTTGCTGTTCTGAAATGTAGTTCCAACTGCTCCAGGGAGGACACCACAGAGGCTTTTCCGTTGAAGGTATTAGCCCAATTGTATCCACAACCTTTTAGTTCGGGCGCCAGTGTTAGTGTCAATAGGTTTTTACTCTTTCGATATATGAAATGTATTTCCAACTGCTCCACAGAGGACATCACAAACCTTTCGAAGATGCTACCCAATTATTATACAAACCCTTTTAGTTCGGGCGCCAGTTTTAGAGGCAATAGGTTTTTGCTGTTCTGAAATGTAGTTCCAACTGCTCCAGGGAGGACACCACATAGGCTTTTTCGTTGAAGGTATTAGCCCAATTGTATCCACAACCTTTTAGTTCGGGCGCCAGTGTTAAAGTCAATAGGTTTTTACTGTTTTGATATATGAAATGTATTTCCAACTGCTCTACAGAGGACATCACAAACCTTTCGAAGAAGCTACCCAATTATTGTACAAACCCTTTTAGTTCGGGCGCCAGTGTTACAGGCAATAGGTTTTTGCTGTTCTGAAATGTAGTTCCAACTGCTCCAGGGAGGACACCACAGAGGCTTTTCCGTTGAAGGTATTAGCCCAATTGTATCCACAGCCTTTTAGTTCGGGCGCCAGTGTTAGAGTCAATAGGTTTTTACTGTTTTGATATATGAAATGTATTTCCAACAGCTCCACAGAGGACATCACAAACCTTTCGAAGATGCTACCCAATTATTATACAAATCCTTTTAGTTCGGGCGCCAGTTTTAGAGGCAATAGGTTTTTGCTGTTCTGAAATGTAGTTCCAACTGCTCCAGGGAGGGCACCACAGAGGCTTTTCCGTTGAAGGTATTAGCCCAATTGTACACACAACCTTTTAGTTCGGGCGCCAGTGTTGGAGTCAATAGGTTTTTACTGTTTTGATATATGAAATGTATTTCCAACTGCTCCACAGAAGACATCACAAACTTTTCGAAGAAGCTACCCAATTATTATACAAACCCTTTTAGTTCGGGCGCCAGTGTTAGAGTCAATATGTTTTTTACTGTTTTGATATATGAAATGTATTTCCAACTGCTCTCCAGAGGACATCACAAACCTTTCGAAGAATCTACCCAATTATTATACAAACCCCTTTAGTTCCGGCGCCAGGTTTAGAGGCAATAGGTTTTTGCTGTTCTGAAATGTAGTTCCAACTGCTCCAGGGAGGACACCACAGAGGCTTTTCCGTTGAAGGTATTAGCCCAATTGTATCCACAACCTTTTAGTTCGGGCGCCAGTGTTAGAGTCAATAGGTTTTTACTCTTTCGATATATGAAATGTATTTCCAACTGCTCCACAGAGGACATCACAAACCTTTCGAAGATACTACCCAATTATTATACAAACCCTTTTAGTTCGGGCGCCAGTTTTAGAGGCAATAGGTTTTTGCTGTTCTGAAATGTAGTTCCAACTGCTCCAGGGAGGACACCACAGAGGCTTTTTCGTTGAAGGTATTAGCCCAATTGTATCCACAACCTTTTAGTTCGGGCGCCAGTGTTAGAGTCAATTGGTTTTTCTGTTTTGATATATGAAATGTATTTCCAACTGCTCTACAGAGGACATCACAAACCTTTCGAAGAAGCTACCCAATTATTGTACAAACCCTTTTAGTTCGGGCGCCAGTTTTAAAGGCAATAGGTTTTTGCTGTTCTGAAATGTAGTTCCAATTGCTCCAGTGAGGACACCACAGAGGCTTTTCCGTTGAAGGTATTAGCCCAATTGTACACACAACCTTTTAGTTCGGGCGCCAGTGTTAGAGTCAATAGGTTTTTACTGTTTTGATATATGAAATGTATTTCCAACTGCTCCACAGAAGACATCACAAACTTTTCGAAGAAGCTACCCAATTATTATACAATTCCTTTTAGATCGGGCGCCAGTGTTAGAGTCATTAGGTTTTTACTGTTTTGATATATGAAATGTATTTCCAACTGCTCCACAGATGACATCACAAACCTTTCGAAGAAGCTACCCAATTATTATACAAACCCTTTTAGTTCGGGCGCCAGTGTTAGAGGCAATAGGTTTTTGCTGTTCTGAAATGTAGTTCCAACTGTTCCAGGGAGGACACCACAGAGGCTTTTCCGTTGAAGGTATTAGCCCAATTGTATCCACAACCTTTTAGTTCGGGCGCCAGTGTTAGAGTCAATAGGTTTTTACTGTTTTGATATATGAAATGTATTTCCAACTGCTCCACAGAAGACATCACAAACCTTTCGAAGAATCTACACAATTATTGTACAAACCCTTTTAGTTCGGGCGCCAGTGTTAGAGTCAATAGGTTTTTACTGTTTTGATATATGAAATGTATTTCCAACTGCTCCACAGAGGACATCACAAACCTTTGGAAGAAGCTACCCAATTATTATACAAACCCTTTTAGTTCGGGCGCCAGTGTTATAGTCAATAGGTTTTTTACTGTTTTGATATATGAAATGTATTTTCAACTGCTCCACAGAGGACATCACAAATCTTTCGAAGAAGCTACCCAATTATTATACAAACCCTTTTAGTTCGGGCGCCAGTGTTAGAGGCAGTAGGTTTTTGCTGTTCTGAAATGTAGTTCCAACTGCTCCAGGGAGGACACCACAGAGGCTTTTCCGTTGAAGGTATTAGCCCAATTGTACACACAACCTTTTAGTTCGGGCGCCAGTGTTAGAGTCAATAGGTTCTTACTGTTTTGATATATGAAATGTATTTCCAACTGCTCCACAGAGGACATCACAAACCTTTCGAAGAATCTACCCAATTATTATACAAACCCTTTTAGTTCGGGCGCCAGTGTTAGAGGCAATAGGTTTTTGCTGTTCTGAAATGTAGTTCCAACTGCTCCAGGGAGGACACCACAGAGGCTTTTCCGTTGAAGGTATTAGCCCAATTGTATCCACAACCTTTTAGTTCGGGCGCCAGTGTTAGTGTCAATAGGTTTTTACTCTTTCGATATATGAAATGTATTTCCAACTGCTCCACAGAGGACATCACAAACCTTTCGAAGATGCTACCCAATTATTATACAAACCCTTTTAGTTCGGGCGCCAGTTTTAGAGGCAATAGGTTTTTGCTGTTCTGAAATGTAGTTCCAACTGCTCCAGGGAGGACACCACATAGGCTTTTTCGTTGAAGGTATTAGCCCAATTGTATCCACAACCTTTTAGTTCGGGCGCCAGTGTTAAAGTCAATAGGTTTTTACTGTTTTGATATATGAAATGTATTTCCAACTGCTCTACAGAGGACATCACAAACCTTTCGAAGAAGCTACCCAATTATTGTACAAACCCTTTTAGTTCGGGCGCCAGTGTTACAGGCAATAGGTTTTTGCTGTTCTGAAATGTAGTTCCAACTGCTCCAGGGAGGACACCACAGAGGCTTTTCCGTTGAAGGTATTAGCCCAATTGTATCCACAGCCTTTTAGTTCGGGCGCCAGTGTTAGAGTCAATAGGTTTTTACTGTTTTGATATATGAAATGTATTTCCAACAGCTCCACAGAGGACATCACAAACCTTTCGAAGATGCTACCCAATTATTATACAAATCCTTTTAGTTCGGGCGCCAGTTTTAGAGGCAATAGGTTTTTGCTGTTCTGAAATGTAGTTCCAACTGCTCCAGGGAGGGCACCACAGAGGCTTTTCCGTTGAAGGTATTAGCCCAATTGTACACACAACCTTTTAGTTCGGGCGCCAGTGTTGGAGTCAATAGGTTTTTACTGTTTTGATATATGAAATGTATTTCCAACTGCTCCACAGAAGACATCACAAACTTTTCGAAGAAGCTACCCAATTATTATACAAACCCTTTTAGTTCGGGCGCCAGTGTTAGAGTCAATATGTTTTTTACTGTTTTGATATATGAAATGTATTTCCAACTGCTCTCCAGAGGACATCACAAACCTTTCGAAGAAGCTACCCAATTATTATACAAACCCTTTTCGTTCGGGCGCCAGTGTTAGAGGCAATAGGTTTTTGCTGTTCTGAAATGCAGTTCCAACTGCTCCAGGAAGGACACCACGAAGGCTTTTCCGTTGAAGGTATTAGCCCAATTGTATCCACAAACTTTTAGTTCGGGCGCCAGTGTTAGAGTCATTAGGTTTTTACTGTTTTGATATATGAAATATATTTCCAACTGCTCCACAGATGACATCACAAACCTTTCGAAGAAGCTACCCAATTATTATACAATTCCTTTTAGTTCGGGCGCCAGTGTTAGAGTCAATAGGTTTTTACTGTTTTGATATATGAAATGTATTTCCAACTGCTCCACAGAGGACATCACAAATCTTTCGAAGAAGCTACCCAATTATTATACAAACCCTTTTAGTTCAGGCGCCAGTGTTATAGTCAAAAGGTTTTTTACTGTTTTGGTATATGAAATGTATTTCCAACTGCTCCATAGGGGACATCACAAAACTTTCGAAGAAGCTACCCAATTATTATACAAATCCTTTTAGTTCGGGCGCCAGTGTTAGAGTCAATAGGTTTTTTACTGTTTTGATATATGAAATGTATTTCCAACTGCTCCACAGAGGACATCACAAATCTTTCGAAGAAGCTACCCAATTATTATACAAACCCTTTTAGTTCGGGCGCCAGTGTTAGAGGCAGTAGGTTTTTGCTGTTCTGAAATGTAGTTCCAACTGCTCCAGTGAGGACACCACAGAGGCTTTTCCGTTGAAGGTATTAGCCCAATTTTATCCACAACCTTTTAGTTCGGGCGCCAGTGTTAGAGTCAATAGGTTCTTACTGTTTTGATATATGAAATGTATTTCCAACTGCTCCACAGAGGACATCACAAACCTTTCGAAGATGCTACCCAATTATTATACAAATCCTTTTAGTTCGGGCGCCAGTTTTAGAGGCAATAGGTTTTTGCTGTTCTGAAATGTAGTTCCAACTGCTCCAGGGAGGGCACCACAGAGGCTTTTCCGTTGAAGGAATTAGCCCAATTGTATCCACAACCTTTTAGTTCGGGCGCCAGTGTTAGAGTCAATAGGTGTTTACTGTTTTGATATATGAAATGTATTTCCAACTGCTCCACAGAGGACATCACAAACCTTTCGAAGAAGCTACCCAATTATTCTACAAACCCTTTTAGTTCGGGCGCCAGTGTTAGAGGCAATAGGTTTTTGCTGTTCTGAAATGTAGTTCCAACTGCTCCAGGGAGGACATCACAGAGGCTTTTCCGTTGAAGGTATTAGCCCAATTGTATCCACAACCTTTTAGTTCGGGCGCCAGTGTTAGAGTCAAAAGGTTTTTACTGTTTTGATATATGAAATGTATTTCCAACTACTCTACAGAGGACATCACAAACCTTTAGAAGAAGCTACCCAATTATTATACAAACCCTTTTAGTTCGGGCGCCAGTGTTAGAGGCAATAGGTTTTTGCTGTTCTGAAATGTAGTTCCAACTGCTCCAGGGAGGACATCACAGAGGCTTTTCCGTTGAAGGTATTAGCCCAATTGTATCCACAACCTTTTAGTTCGGGCGCCAGTGTTAGAGTCAAAAGGTTTTTACTGTTTTGATATATGAAATGTATTTCCAACTACTCTACAGAGGACATCACAAACCTTTCGAAAAAGCTACACAATTATTATACAAACCCTTTTCGTTCGGGCGCCAGTGTTAGAGGCAATAGGTTTTTGCTGTTCTGAAATGCAGTTCCAACTGCTGCAGGGAGGACACCACGAAGGCTTTTCCGTTGAAGGTATTAGCCCAATTGTACACACAACCTTTTAGTTCGGGCGCCAGTGTTAGAGTCAATAGGTTTTTACTGTTTTGATATATGAAATGTATTTCCAACTGCTCCACAGAAGACATCACAAACTTTTCGAAGAAGCTACCCAATTATTATACAAACCCTTTTAGTTCGGGGGCCAGTGTTAGAGTCAATATGTTTTTTACCGTTTTGATATATGAAATGTATTTCCAACTGCTCTAGAGAGGACATCACAAACCTTTCGAAGAAGCTACCCAATTATTATACAAACCCTTTTAGTTCGGGCGCCAGTTTTAGAGTCAATAGGTTTTTTACTGTTTTGATATATGAAATGTATTTCCAACTGCTCCACAGAGGACATCACAAACCTTTCGAAGAATCTACCCAATTATTATACAAACCCTTTTAGTTCGGGCGCCAGTGTTAGAGGCAATAGGTTTTTGCTGTTCTGAAATGTAGTTCCAACTGCTCCAGGGAGGACACCACAGAGGCTTTTCCGTTGATGGAATTAGCCCAATTGTATCCACAACCTTTTAGTTCGGGCGCCAGTTTTAGTGCCAATAGTTTCTTAATGTTTTGATATATGAAATATATTTTCAACTGCTCCACAGAGGACATCACAAACCTTTCGAAGATGCTACCCAATTATTATACAAATCCTTATAGTTCGGGCGCCAGTTTTAAAGGCAATAGGTTTTTGCTGTTCTGAAATGTAGTTCCAATTGCTCCAGTGAGGACACCACAGAGGCTTTTCCGTTGAAGGTATTAGCCCAATTGTACACACAACCTTTTAGTTCGGGCGCCAGTGTTAGAGTCAATAGGTTTTTACTGTTTTGATATATGAAATGTATTTCCAACTGCTCCACAGAAGACATCACAAACTTTTCGAAGAAGCTACCCAATTATTATACAAACCCTTTTAGTTCGGGGGCCAGTGTTAGAGTCAATATGTTTTTTACCGTTTTGATATATGAAATGTATTTCCAACTGCTCTAGAGAGGACATCACAAACCTTTCGAAGAAGCTACCCAATTATTATACAAACCCTTTTCGTTCGGGCGCCAGTGTTAGAGGCAATAGGTTTTTGCTGTTCTGAAATGCAGTTCCAACTGCTCCAGGGAGGACACCACGAAGGCTTTTCCGTTGAAGGTTTTAGCCCAATTGTATCCACAAACTTTTAGTTCGGGCGCCAGTGTTAGAGTCATTAGGTTTTTACTGTTTTGATATATGAAATATATTTCCAACTGCTCCACAGATGACATCACAAACCTTTCGAAGAAGCTACCCAATTATTATACAATTCCTTTTAGATCGGGCGCCAGTGTTAGAGTCATTAGGTTTTTACTGTTTTGATATATGAAATGTATTTCCAACTGCTCCACAGAAGACATCACAAACCTTTCGAAGAAGCTACCCAATTATTATACAAACCCTTTTAGTTCGGGCGCCAGTGTTAGAGGCAATAGGTTTTTGCTGTTCTGAAATGTAGTTCCAACTGCTCCAGGGAGGACACCACAGAGGCTTTTCCGTTGAAGGTATTAGCCCAATTGTATCCACAACCTTTTAGTTCGGGCGCCAGTGTTAGAGTCAATAGGTTTTTACTGTTTTGATATATGAAATGTATTTCCAACTGCTCCACAGAAGACATCACAAACTTTTCGAAGAAGCTACCCAATTATTATACAAACCCTTTTAGTTCGGGGGCCAGTGTTAGAGTCAATATGTTTTTTACTGTTTTGATATATGAAATGTATTTCCAACTGCTCTACAGAGGACATCACAAACCTTTCGAAGAAGCTACCCAATTATTATACAAACCCTTTTCGTTCGGGCGCCAGTGTTAGAGGCAATAGGTTTTTGCTGTTCTGAAATGCAGTTCCAACTGCTCCAGGGAGGACACCACGAAGGCTTTTCCGTTGAAGGTATTAGCCCAATTGTATCCACAAACTTTTAGTTCGGGCGCCAGTGTTAGAGTCATTAGGTTTTTACTGTTTTGATATATGAAATATATTTCCAACTGCTCCACAGATGACATCACAAACCTTTCGAAGAAGCTACCCAATTATTATACAATTCCTTTTAGTTCGGGCGCCAGTGTTAGAGTCATTAGGTTTTTACTGTTTTGATATATGAAATGTATTTCCAACTGCTCCACAGATGACATCACAAACCTTTCGAAGAATCTACCCAATTATTATACAAACCCTTTTAGTTCGGGCGCCAGTTTTAGAGTCAATAGGTTTTTTACTGTTTTGATATATGAAATGTATTTCCAACTGCTCCACAGAGGACATCACAAACCTTTCGAAGAATCTACCCAATTATTATACAAACCCTTTTAGTTCGGGCGCCAGTGTTAGAGGCAGTAGGTTTTTCCTGTTCTGAAATGTAGTTCCAACTGCTCCAGTGAGGACACCACAGAGGCTTTTCCGTTGAAGGTATTAGCCCAATTGTATCCACAACCTTTTAGTTCGGGCGCCAGTGTTAGAGTCAATAGGTTCTTACTGTTTTGATATATGAAATGTATTTCCAACTGCTCCACAGAGGACATCACAAACCTTTCGAAGATGCTACCCAATTATTATACAAATCCTTTTAGTTCGGGCGCCAGTTTTAGAGGCAATAGGTTTTTGCTGTTCTGAAATGTAGTTCCAACTGCTCCAGGGAGGGCACCACAGAGGCTTTTCCGTTGAAGGAATTAGCCCAATTGTATCCACAACCTTTTAGTTCGGGCGCCAGTGTTAGAGTCAATAGGTGTTTACTGTTTTGATATATGAAATGTATTTCCAACTGCTCCACAGAGGACATCACAAACCTTTCGAAGAAGCTACCCAATTATTATACAAACCCTTTTAGTTCGGGCGCCAGTGTTAGAGGCAATAGGTTTTTGCTGTTCTGAAATGTAGTTCCAACTGCTCCAGGGAGGACACCACAGAGGCTTTTCCGTTGAAGGTATTAGCCCAATTGTATCCACAACCTTTTAGTTCGGGCGCCAGTGTTAGAGTCAAAAGGTTTTTACTGTTTTGATATATGAAATGTATTTCCAACTACTCTACAGAGGACATCACAAACCTTTAGAAGAAGCTACCCAATTATTATACAAACCCTTTTAGTTCGGGCGCCAGTTTTAGAGGCAATAGGTTTTTGCTGTTCTGAAATGTAGTTCCAACTGCTCCAGGGAGGACACCACAGAGGCTTTTTCGTTGAAGGTATTAGCCCAATTGTATCCACAACCTTTTAGTTCGGGCGCCAGTGTTAGAGTCAATAGGTTTTTACTGTTTTGATATATGAAATGTATTTCCAACTGCTCCACAGAAGACATCACAAACTTTTCGAAGAAGCTACCCAATTATTATACAAACCCTTTTAGTTCGGGGGCCAGTGTTAGAGTCAATATGTTTTTTACTGTTTTGATATATGAAATGTATTTCCAACTGCTCTACAGAGGACATCACAAACCTTTCGAAAAAGCTACACAATTATTATACAAACCCTTTTCGTTCGGGCGCCAGTGTTAGAGGCAATAGGTTTTTGCTGTTCTGAAATGCAGTTCCAACTGCTCCAGGGAGGACACCACGAAGGCTTTTCCGTTGAAGGTATTAGCCCAGTTGTATCCACAAACTTTTAGTTCGGGCGCCAGTGTTAGAGTCATTAGGTTTTTACTGTTTTGATATATGAAATATATTTCCAACTGCTCCACAGATGACATCACAAACCTTTCGAAGAAGCTACCCAATTATTATACAATTCCTTTTAGTTCGGGCGCCAGTGTTAGAGTCATTAGGTTTTTACTGTTTTGATATATGAAATGTATTTCCAACTGCTCCACAGATGACATCACAAACCTTTCGAAGAATCTACCCAATTATTATACAAACCCTTTTAGTTCGGGCGCCAGTTTTAGAGTCAATAGGTTTTTTACTGTTTTGATATATGAAATGTATTTCCAACTGCTCCACAGAGGACATCACAAACCTTTCGAAGAATCTACCCAATTATTATACAAACCCTTTTAGTTCGGGCGCCAGTGTTAGAGGCAATAGGTTTTTGCTGTTCTGAAATGTAGTTCCAACTGCTCCAGGGAGGACACCACAGAGGCTTTTCCGTTGATGGAATTAGCCCAATTGTATCCACAACCTTTTAGTTCGGGCGCCAGTTTTAGTGCCAATAGTTTCTTAATGTTTTGATATATGAAATATATTTCCAACTGCTCCACAGAGGACATCACAAACCTTTCGAAGATGCTACCCAATTATTATACAAATCCTTATAGTTCGGGCGCCAGTTTTAAAGGCAATAGGTTTTTGCTGTTCTGAAATGTAGTTCCAATTGCTCCAGTGAGGACACCACAGAGGCTTTTCCGTTGAAGGTATTAGCCCAATTGTACACACAACCTTTTAGTTCGGGCGCCAGTGTTAGAGTCAATAGGTTTTTACTGTTTTGATATATGAAATGTATTTCCAACTGCTCCACAGAAGACATCACAAACTTTTCGAAGAAGCTACCCAATTATTATACAAACCCTTTTAGTTCGGGGGCCAGTGTTAGAGTCAATATGTTTTTTACCGTTTTGATATATGAAATGTATTTCCAACTGCTCTAGAGAGGACATCACAAACCTTTCGAAGAAGCTACCCAATTATTATACAAACCCTTTTCGTTCGGGCGCCAGTGTTAGAGGCAATAGGTTTTTGCTGTTCTGAAATGCAGTTCCAACTGCTCCAGGGAGGACACCACGAAGGCTTTTCCGTTGAAGGTTTTAGCCCAATTGTATCCACAAACTTTTAGTTCGGGCGCCAGTGTTAGAGTCATTAGGTTTTTACTGTTTTGATATATGAAATATATTTCCAACTGCTCCACAGATGACATCACAAACCTTTCGAAGAAGCTACCCAATTATTATACAATTCCTTTTAGATCGGGCGCCAGTGTTAGAGTCATTAGGTTTTTACTGTTTTGATATATGAAATGTATTTCCAACTGCTCCACAGATGACATCACAAACCTTTCGAAGAAGCTACCCAATTATTATACAAACCCTTTTAGTTCGGGCGCCAGTGTTAGAGGCAATAGGTTTTTGCTGTTCTGAAATGTAGTTCCAACTGCTCCAGGGAGGACACCACAGAGGCTTTTCCGTTGAAGGTATTAGCCCAATTGTATCCACAACCTTTTAGTTCGGGCGCCAGTGTTAGAGTCAATAGGTTTTTACTGTTTTGATATATGAAATGTATTTCCAACTGCTCCACAGAAGACATCACAAACCTTTCGAAGAAGCTACCCAATTATTATACAAACCCTTTTAGTTCGGGCGCCAGTGTTAGAGGCAATAGGTTTTTGCTGTTCTGAAATGTAGTTCCAACTGCTCCAGGGAGGACACCACAGAGGCTTTTCCGTTGAAGGTATTAGCCCAATTGTATCCACAACCTTTTAGTTCGGGCGCCAGTGTTAGAGTCAATAGGTTTTTACTGTTTTGATATATGAAATGTATTTCCAACTGCTCCACAGAAGACATCACAAACTTTTCGAAGAAGCTACCCAATTATTATACAAACCCTTTTAGTTCGGGGGCCAGTGTTAGAGTCAATATGTTTTTTACTGTTTTGATATATGAAATGTATTTCCAACTGCTCTACAGAGGACATCACAAACCTTTCGAAGAAGCTACCCAATTATTATACAAACCCTTTTCGTTCGGGCGCCAGTGTTAGAGGCAATAGGTTTTTGCTGTTCTGAAATGCAGTTCCAACTGCTCCAGGGAGGACACCACGAAGGCTTTTCCGTTGAAGGTATTAGCCCAATTGTATCCACAAACTTTTAGTTCGGGCGCCAGTGTTAGAGTCATTAGGTTTTTACTGTTTTGATATATGAAATATATTTCCAACTGCTCCACAGATGACATCACAAACCTTTCGAAGAAGCTACCCAATTATTATACAATTCCTTTTAGTTCGGGCGCCAGTGTTAGAGTCATTAGGTTTTTACTGTTTTGATATATGAAATGTATTTCCAACTGCTCCACAGATGACATCACAAACCTTTCGAAGAATCTACCCAATTATTATACAAACCCTTTTAGTTCGGGCGCCAGTTTTAGAGTCAATAGGTTTTTTACTGTTTTGATATATGAAATGTATTTCCAACTGCTCCACAGAGGACATCACAAACCTTTCGAAGAATCTACCCAATTATTATACAAACCCTTTTAGTTCGGGCGCCAGTGTTAGAGGCAATAGGTTTTTGCTGTTCTGAAATGTAGTTCCAACTGCTCCAGGGAGGACACCACAGAGGCTTTTCCGTTGATGGAATTAGCCCAATTGTATCCACAACCTTTTAGTTCGGGCGCCAGTTTTAGAGCCAATAGTTTCTTAATGTTTTGATATATGAAATATATTTCCAACTGCTCCACAGAGGACATCACAAACCTTTCGAAGATGCTACCCAATTATTATACAAATCCTTATAGTTCGGGCGCCAGTTTTAAAGGCAATAGGTTTTTGCTGTTCTGAAATGTCGTTCCAATTGCTCCAGTGAGGACACCACAGAGGCTTTTCCGTTGAAGGTATTAGCCCAATTGTACACACAACCTTTTAGTTCGGGCGCCAGTGTTAGAGTCAATAGGTTTTTACTGTTTTGATATATGAAATGTATTTCCAACTGCTCCATAGGGGACATCACAAAACTTTCGAACAAGCTACCGAATTATTATACAAATCCTTTTAGTTCGGGCGCCAGTGTTAGAGTCAATAGGTTTTTTACTGTTTTGATATATGAAATGTATTTCCAACTGCTCCACAGAGGACATCACAAATCTTTCGAAGAAGCTACCCAATTATTATACAAACCCTTTTAGTTCGGGCGCCAGTGTTAGAGGCAGTAGGTTTTTGCTGTTCTGAAATGTAGTTCCAACTGCTCCAGTGAGGACACCACAGAGGCTTTTCCGTTGAAGGTATTAGCCGAATTGTATCCACAACCTTTTAGTTCGGGCGCCAGTGTTAGAGTCAATAGGTGTTTACTGTTTTGATATATGAAATGTATTTCCAACTGCTCCACAGAGGACATCACAAACCTTTCGAAGAAGCTACCCAATTATTATACAAACCCTTTTAGTTCGGGCGCCAGTGTTAGAGGCAATAGGTTTTTGCTGTTCTGAAATGGAGTTCCAACTGCTCCAGGGAGGACACCACAGAGGCTTTTCCGTTGAAGGTATTAGCCCAATTGTATCCACAACCTTTTAGTTCGGGCGCCAGTGTTAGAGTCAAAAGGTTTTTACTGTTTTGATATATGAAATGTATTTCCAACTACTCTACAGAGGACATCACAAACCTTTCGAAGAAGCTACCCAATTATTATACAAACCCTTTTAGTTCGGGCGCCAGTTTTAGAGGCAATAGGTTTTTGCTGTTCTGAAATGTAGTTCCAACTGCTCCAGGGAGGACACCACAGAGGCTTTTTCGTTGAAGGTATTAGCCCAATTGTATCCACAACCTTTTAGTTCGGGCGCCAGTGTTAGAGTCAATAGGTTTTTACTGTTTTGATATATGAAATGTATTTCCAACTGCTCCACAGAAGACATCACAAACTTTTCGAAGAAGCTACCCAATTATTATACAAACCCTTTTATTTCGGGGGCCAGTGTTAGAGTCAATATGTTTTTTACTGTTTTGATATATGAAATGTATTTCCAACTGCTCTACAGAGGACATCACAAACCTTTCGAAGAAGCTACCCAATTATTATACAAACCCTTTTCGTTCGGGCGCCAGTGTTAGAGGCAATAGGTTTTTGCTGGTCTGAAATGCAGTTCCAACTGCTCCAGGGAGGACACCACAGAGGCTTTTCCGTTGATGGAATTAGCCCAATTGTATCCACAACCTTTTAGTTCGGGCGCCAGTTTTAGAGCCAATAGTTTCTTAATGTTTTGATATATGAAATATATTTCCAACTGCTCCACAGAGGACATCACAAACCTTTCGAAGATGCTACCCAATTATTATACAAATCCTTATAGTTCGGGCGCCAGTTTTAAAGGCAATAGGTTTTTGCTGTTCTGAAATGTAGTTTAATTGCTCCAGTGAGGACACCACAGAGGCTTTTCCGTTGAAGGTATTAGCCCAATTGTACACACAACCTTTTAGTTCGGGCGCCAGTGTTAGAGTCAATAGGTTTTTACTGTTTTGATATATGAAATGTATTTCCAACTGCTCCACAGAAGACATCACAAACTTTTCGAAGAAGCTACCCAATTATTATACAAACCCTTTTAGTTCGGGGGCCAGTGTTAGAGTCAATATGTTTTTTACCGTTTTGATATATGAAATGTATTTCCAACTGCTCTACAGAGGACATCACAAACCTTTCGAAGAAGCTACCCAATTATTATACAAACCCTTTTCGTTCGGGCGCCAGTGTTAGAGGCAATAGGTTTTTGCTGTTCTGAAATGCAGTTCCAACTGCTCCAGGGAGGACACCACGAAGGCTTTTCCGTTGAAGGTATTAGCCCAATTGTATCCACAAACTTTTAGTTCGGGCGCCAGTGTTAGAGTCATTAGGTTTTTACTGTTTTGATATATGAAATATATTTCCAACTGCTCCACAGATGACATCACAAACCTTTCGAAGAAGCTACCCAATTATTATACAATTCCTTTTAGATCGGGCGCCAGTGTTAGAGTCATTAGGTTTTTACTGTTTTGATATATGAAATGTATTTCCAACTGCTCCACAGATGACATCACAAACCTTTCGAAGAAGCTACCCAATTATTATACAAACCCTTTAGTTCGGGCGCCAGTGTTAGAGGCAATAGGTTTTTGCTGTTCTGAAATGTAGTTCCAACTGCTCCAGGGAGGACACCACAGAGGCTTTTCCGTTGAAGGTATTAGCCCAATTGTATCCACAACCTTTTAGTTCGGGCGCCAGTGTTAGAGTCAATAGGTTTTTACTGTTTTGATATATGAAATGTATTTCCAACTACTCCACAGAAGACATCACAAACTTTTCGAAGAAGCTACCCAATTATTATACAAACCCTTTTAGTTCGGGCGCCAGTGTTAGAGGCAATAGGTTTTTGCTGTTCTGAAATGCAGTTCCAACTGCTCCAGGGAGGACACCACGAAGGCTTTTCCGTTGAAGGTATTAGCCCAATTGTATCCACAAACTTTTAGTTCGGGCGCCAGTGTTAGAGTCATTAGGTTTTTACTGTTTTGATATATGAAATATATTTCCAACTGCTCCACAGATGACATCACAAACCTTTCGAAGAAGCTACCCAATTATTATACAATTCCTTTTAGTTCGGGCGCCAGTGTTAGAGTCATTAGGTTTTTACTGTTTTGATATATGAAATGTATTTCCAACTGCTCCACAGATGACATCACAAACCTTTCGAAGAATCTACCCAATTATTATACAAACCCTTTTAGTTCGGGCGCCAGTTTTAGAGTCAATAGGTTTTTTACTGTTTTGATATATGAAATGTATTTCCAACTGCTCCACAGAGGACATCACAAACCTTTCGAAGAATCTACCCAATTATTATACAAACCCTTTTAGTTCGGGCGCCAGTGTTACAGGCAATAGGTTTTTGCTGTTCTGAAATGTAGTTCCAACTGCTCCAGGGAGGACACCACAGAGGCTTTTCCGTTGATGGAATTAGCCCAATTTTATCCACAACCTTTTAGTTCGGGCGCCAGTTTTAGAGCCAATAGTTTCTTAATGTTTTGATATATGAAATATATTTCCAACTGCTCCACAGAGGACATCACAAACCTTTCGAAGATGCTACCCAATTATTATACAAATCCTTATAGTTCGGGCGCCAGTTTTAAAGGCAATAGGTTTTTGCTGTTCTGAAATGTAGTTCCAATTGCTCCAGTGAGGACACCACAGAGGCTTTTCCGTTGAAGGTATTAGCCCAATTTTACACACAACCTTTTAGTTCGGGCGCCAGTGTTAGAGTCAATAGGTTTTTTACTGTTTTGATATATGAAATGTATTTCCAACTGCTCCACAGAAGACATCACAAACGTTTCGAAGATGCTACCCAATTATTATACAAACCCTTTTAGTTCGGGGGCCAGTGTTAGAGTCAATATGTTTTTTACCGTTTTGATATATGAAATGTATTTCCAACTGCTCTACAGAGGACATCACAAACCTTTCGAAGAAGCTACCCAATTATTATACAAACCCTTTTCGTTCGGGCGCCAGTGTTAGAGGCAATAGGTTTTTGCTGTTCTGAAATGCAGTTCCAACTGCTCCAGGGAGGACACCACGAAGGCTTTTCCGTTGAAGGTATTAGCCCAATTGTATCCACAAACTTTTAGTTCGGGCGCCAGTGTTAGAGTCATTAGGTTTTTACTGTTTTGATATATGAAATTTATTTCCAACTGCTCCACAGATGACATCACAAACCTTTCGAAGAAGCTACCCAATTATTATACAATTCCTTTTAGATCGGGCGCCAGTGTTAGAGTCATTAGGTTTTTACTGTTTTGATATATGAAATGTATTTCCAACTGCTCCACAGATGACATCACAAACCTTTCGAAGAAGCTACCCAATTATTATACAAACCCTTTAGTTCGGGCGCCAGTGTTAGAGGCAATAGGTTTTTGCTGTTCTGAAATGTAGTTCCAACTGCTCCAGGGAGGACACCACAGAGGCTTTTCCGTTGAAGGTATTAGCCCAATTGTATCCACAAACTTTTAGTTCGGGCGCCAGTGTTAGAGTCATTAGGTTTTTACTGTTTTGATATATGAAATATATTTCCAACTGCTCCACAGATGACATCACAAACCTTTCGAAGAAGCTACCCAATTATTATACAATTCCTTTTAGTTCGGGCGCCAGTGTTAGAGTCATTAGGTTTTTACTGTTTTGATATATGAAATGTATTTCCAACTGCTCCACAGATGACATCACAAACCTTTCGAAGAATCTACCCAATTATTATACAAACCCTTTTAGTTCGGGCGCCAGTTTTAGAGTCAATAGGTTTTTTACTGTTTTGATATATGAAATGTATTTCCAACTGCTCCACAGAGGACATCACAAACCTTTCGAAGAATCTACCCAATTATTATACAAACCCTTTTAGTTCGGGCGCCAGTGTTAGAGGCAATAGGTTTTTGCTGTTCTGAAATGTAGTTCCAACTGCTCCAGGGAGGACACCACAGAGGCTTTTCCGTTGATGGAATTAGCCCAATTGTATCCACAACCTTTTAGTTCGGGCGCCAGTTTTAGAGCCAATAGTTTCTTAATGTTTTGATATATGAAATATATTTCCAACTGCTCCACAGAGGACATCACAAACCTTTCGAAGATGCTACCCAATTATTATACAAATCCTTATAGTTCGGGCGCCAGTTTTAAATGCAAAAGGTTTTTGCTGTTCTGAAATGTAGTTCCAATTGCTCCAGTGAGGACACCACAGAGGCTTTTCCGTTGAAGGTATTAGCCCAATTGTACACACAACCTTTTAGTTCGGGCGCCAGTGTTAGAGTCAATAGGTTTTTACTGTTTTGATATATGAAATGTATTTCCAACTGCTCCACAGAAGACATCACAAACTTTTCGAAGAAGCTACCCAATTATTATACAAACCCTTTTAGTTCGGGGGCCAGTGTTAGAGTCAATATGTTTTTTACCGTTTTGATATATGAAATGTATTTCCAACTGCTCTACAGAGGACATCACAAACCTTTCGAAGAAGCTACCCAATTATTATACAAACCCTTTTCGTTCGGGCGCCAGTGTTAGAGGCAATAGGTTTTTGCTGTTCTGAAATGCAGTTCCAACTGCTCCAGGGAGGACACCACGAAGGCTTTTCCGTTGAAGGTATTAGCCCAATTGTATCCACAAACTTTTAGTTCGGGCGCCAGTGTTAGAGTCATTAGGTTTTTACTGTTTTGATATATGAAATATATTTCCAACTGCTCCACAGATGACATCACAAACCTTTCGAAGAAGCTACCCAATTATTATACAATTGCTTTTAGATCGGGCGCCAGTGTTAGAGTCATTAGGTTTTTATTGTTTTGATATATGAAATGTATTTCCAACTGCTCCACAGATGACATCACAAACCTTTCGAAGAAGCTACCCAATTATTATACAAACCCTTTTAGTTCGGGCGCCAGTGTTAGAGGCAATAGGTTTTTGCTGTTCTGAAATGTAGTTCCAACTGCTCCAGGGAGGACACCACAGAGGCTTTTCCGTTGAAGGTATTAGCCCAATTGTATCCACAACCTTTTAGTTCGGGCGCCAGTGTTAGAGTCAATAGGTTTTTACTGTTTTGATATATGAAATGTATTTCCAACTGCTCCACAGAAGACATCACAAACCTTTCGAAGAATCTACACAATTATTGTACAAACCCTTTTAGTTCGGGCGCCAGTGTTAGAGTCAATAGGTTTTTACTGTTTTGATATATGAAATGTATTTCCAACTGCTCCACAGAGGACATCACAAACCTTTCGAAGAAGCTACCCAATTATTATACAAACCCTTTTAGTTCGGGCGCCAGTGTTATAGTCAATAGGTTTTTTACTGTTTTGATATATGAAATATATTTCCAACTGCTCCATAGAGGACATCACAAACCTTTCGAAGAAGCTACCCAATTATTATACAAACCCTTTTAGTTCGGGCGCCAGTGTTAGAGGCAGTAGGTTTTTGCTGTTCTGAAATGTAGTTCCAACTGCTCCAGGGAGGACACCACAGAGGCTTTTCCGTTGAAGGTATTAGCCCAATTGTACACACAACCTTTTAGTTCGGGCGCCAGTGTTAGAGTCAATAGGTTCTTACTGTTTTGATATATGAAATGTATTTCCAACTGCTCCACAGAGGACATCACAAACCTTTCGAAGAATCTACCCAATTATTATACAAACCCTTTTAGTTCGGGCGCCAGTGTTAGAGGCAATAGGTTTTTGCTGTTCTGAAATGTAGTTCCAACTGCTCCAGGGAGGACACCACAGAGGCTTTTCCGTTGAAGGTATTAGCCCAATTGTATCCACAACCTTTTAGTTCGGGCGCCAGTGTTAGAGTCAATAGGTTTTTACTGTTTTGATATATGAAATGTATTTCCAACTGCTCTACAGAGGACATCACAAACCTTTCGAAGAAGCTACCCAATTATTGTACAAACCCTTTTAGTTCGGGCGCCAGTGTTACAGGCAATAGGTTTTTGCTGTTCTGAAATGTAGTTCCAACTGCTCCAGGGAGGACACCACAGAGGCTTTTCCGTTGAAGGTATTAGCCCAATTGTATCCACAGCCTTTTAGTTCGGGCGCCAGTGTTAGAGTCAATAGGTTTTTACTGTTTTGATATATGAAATGTATTTCCAACAGCTCCACAGAGGACATCACAAACCTTTCGAAGATGCTACCCAATTATTATACAAATCCTTTTAGTTCGGGCGCCAGTTTTAGAGGCAATAGGTTTTTGCTGTTCTGAAATGTAGTTCCAACTGCTCCAGGGAGGGCACCACAGAGGCTTTTCCGTTGAAGGTATTAGCCCAATTGTATCCACAACCTTTTAGTTCGGGCGCCAGTGTTAGAGTCAATAGGTTTTTACTGTTTTGATATATGAAATGTATTTCCAACTGCTCCACAGAAGACATCACAAACCTTTCGAAGAAGCTACCCAATTATTATACAAACCCTTTTAGTTCGGGCGCCAGTGTTAGAGGCAATAGGTTTTTGCTGTTCTGAAATGTAGTTCCAACTGCTCCAGGGAGGACACCACAGAGGCTTTTCCGTTGAAGGTATTAGCCCAATTGTATCCACAACCTTTTAGTTCGGGCGCCAGTGTTAGAGTCAAAAGGTTTTTACTGTTTTGATATATGAAATGTATTTCCAACTACTCTACAGAGGACATCACAAACCTTTCGAAGAAGCTACCCAATTATTATACAAACCCTTTTAGTTCGGGCGCCAGTTTTAGAGGCAATAGGTTTTTGCTGTTCTGAAATGTAGTTCCAACTGCTCCAGGGAGGACACCACAGAGGCTTTTTCGTTGAAGGTATTAGCCCAATTGTATCCACAACCTTTTAGTTCGGGCGCCAGTGTTAGAGTCAATAGGTTTTTACTGTTTTGATATATGAAATGTATTTCCAACTGCTCCACAGAAGACATCACAAACTTTTCGAAGAAGCTACGCAATTATTATACAAACCCTTTTAGTTCGGGGGCCAGTGTTAGAGTCAATATGTTTTTTACTGTTTTGATATATGAAATGTATTTCCAACTGCTCTACAGAGGACATCACAAACCTTTCGAAGAAGCTACCCAATTATTATACAAACCCTTTTCGTTCGGGCGCCAGTGTTAGAGGCAATAGGTTTTTGCTGTTCTGAAATGCAGTTCCAACTGCTCCAGGGAGGACACCACGAAGGCTTTTCCGTTGAAGGTATTAGCCCAATTGTATCCACAACCTTTTAGTTCGGGCGCCAGTGTTAGAGTCAATAGGTTTTTACTGTTTTGATATATGAAATATATTTCCAACTGCTCCACAGATGACATCACAAACCTTTCGAAGAAGCTACCCAATTATTATACAATTCCTTTTAGTTCGGGCGCCAGTGTTAGAGTCATTAGGTTTTTACTGTTTTGATATATGAAATGTATTTCCAACTGCTCCACAGATGACATCACAAACCTTTCGAAGAATCTACCCAATTATTATACAAACCCTTTTAGTTCGGGCGCCAGTTTTAGAGTCAATAGGTTTTTTACTGTTTTGATATATGAAATGTATTTCCAACTGCTCCACAGAGGACATCACAAACCTTTCGAAGAATCTACCCAATTATTATACAAACCCTTTTAGTTCGGGCGCCAGTGTTAGAGGCAATAGGTTTTTGCTGTTCTGAAATGTAGTTCCAACTTCTCCAGGGAGGACACCACAGAGGCTTTTCCGTTGATGGAATTAGCCCAATTGTATCCACAACCTTTTAGTTCGGGCGCCAGTTTTAGAGCCAATAGTTTCTTAATGTTTTGATATATGAAATATATTTCCAACTGCTCCACAGAGGACATCACAAACCTTTCGAAGATGCTACCCAATTATTATACAAATCCTTATAGTTCGGGCGCCAGTTTTAAAGGCAATAGGTTTTTGCTGTTCTGAAATGTAGTTCCAATTGCTCCAGTGAGGACACCACAGAGGCTTTTCCGTTGAAGGTATTAGCCCAATTGTACACACAACCTTTTAGTTCGGGCGCCAGTGTTAGAGTCAATAGGTTTTTACTGTTTTGATATATGAAATGTATTTCCAACTGCTCCACAGAAGACATCACAAACTTTTCGAAGAAGCTACCCAATTATTATACAAACCCTTTTAGTTCGGGGGCCAGTGTTAGAGTCAATATGTTTTTTACCGTTTTGATATATGAAATGTATTTCCAACTGCTCTACAGAGGACATCACAAACCTTTCGAAGAAGCTACCCAATTATTATACAAACCCTTTTCGTTCGGGCGCCAGTGTTAGAGGCAATAGGTTTTTGCTGTTCTGAAATGCAGTTCCAACTGCTCCAGGGAGGACACCACGAAGGCTTTTCCGTTGAAGGTATTAGCCCAATTGTATCCACAAACTTTTAGTTCGGGCGCCAGTGTTAGAGTCATTAGGTTTTTACTGTTTTGATATATGAAATATATTTCCAACTGCTCCACAGATGACATCACAAACCTTTCGAAGAAGCTACCCAATTATTATACAATTCCTTTTAGATCGGGCGCCAGTGTTAGAGTCATTAGGTTTTTACTGTTTTGATATATGAAATGTATTTCCAACTGCTCCACAGATGACATCACAAACCTTTCGAAGAAGCTACCCAATTATTATACAAACCCTTTTAGTTCGGGCGCCAGTGTTAGAGGCAACAGGTTTTTGCTGTTCTGAAATGTAGTTCCAACTGCTCCAGGGAGGACACCACAGAGGCTTTTCCGTTGAAGGTATTAGCCCAATTGTATCCACAACCTTTTAGTTCGGGCGCCAGTGTTAGAGTCAATAGGTTTTTACTGTTTTGATATATGAAATGTATTTCCAACTGCTCCACAGAAGACATCACAAACCTTTCGAAGAATCTACACAATTATTGTACAAACCCTTTTAGTTCGGGCGCCAGTGTTAGAGTCAATAGGTTTTTACTGTTTTGATATATGAAATGTATTTCCAACTGCTCCACAGAGGACATCACAAACCTTTCGAAGAAGCTACCCAATTATTATACAAACCCTTTTAGTTCGGGCGCCAGTGTTATAGTCAATAGGTTTTTTACTGTTTTGATATATGAAATATATTTCCAACTGCTCCATAGAGGACATCACAAACTTTTCGAAGAAGCTACCCAATTATTATACAAATCCTTTTAGTTCGGGCGCCAGTGTTAGAGTCAATAGGTTTTTTACTGTTTTGATATATGAAATGTATTTCCAACTGCTCCACAGAGGACATCACAAACCTTTCGAAGAATCTACCCAATTATTATACAAACCCTTTTAGTTCGGGCGCCAGTGTTAGAGGCAATAGGTTTTTGCTGTTCTGAAATGTAGTTCCAACTGCTCCAGGGAGGACACCACAGAGGCTTTTCCGTTGAAGGTATTAGCCCAATTGTATCCACAGCCTTTTAGTTCGGGCGCCAGTGTTAGAGTCAATAGGTTTTTACTGTTTTGATATATGAAATGTATTTCCAACTGCTCCACAGAGGACATCACAAACCTTTCGAAGATGCTACCCAATTATTATACAAATCCTTTTAGTTCGGGCGCCAGTTTTAGAGGCAATAGGTTTTTGCTGTTCTGAAATGTAGTTCCAACTGCTCCAGGGAGGGCACCACAGAGGCTTTTCCGTTGAAGGTATTAGCCCAATTGTACACACAACCTTTTAGTTCGGGCGCCAGTGTTGGAGTCAATAGGTTTTTACTGTTTTGATATATGAAATGTATTTCCAACTGCTCCACAGAAGACATCACAAACTTTTCGAAGAAGCTACCCAATTATTATACAAACCCTTTTAGTTCGGGCGCCAGTGTTAGAGTCAATATGTTTTTTACTGTTTTGATATATGAAATGTATTTCCAACTGCTCTCCAGAGGACATCACAAACCTTTCGAAGAAGCTACCCAATTATTATACAAACCCTTTTCGTTCGGGCGCCAGTGTTAGAGGCAATAGGTTTTTGCTGTTCTGAAATGCAGTTCCAACTGCTCCAGGAAGGACACCACGAAGGCTTTTCCGTTGAAGGTATTAGCCCAATTGTATCCACAAACTTTTAGTTCGGGCGCCAGTGTTAGAGTCATTAGGTTTTTACTGTTTTGATATATGAAATATATTTCCAACTGCTCCACAGATGACATCACAAACCTTTCGAAGAAGCTACCCAATTATTATACAATTCCTTTTAGTTCGGGCGCCAGTGTTAGAGTCAATAGGTTTTTACTGTTTTGATATATGAAATGTATTTCCAACTGCTCCACAGAGGACATCACAAATCTTTCGAAGAAGCTACCCAATTATTATACAAACCCTTTTAGTTCAGGCGCCAGTTTTAGAGTCAATAGGTTTTTTACTGTTTTGATATATGAAATGTATTTCCAACTGCTCCACAGAGGACATCACAAACCTTTCGAAGAATCTACCCAATTATTATACAAACCCTTTTAGTTCGGGCGCCAGTGTTAGAGGCAATAGGTTTTTGCTGTTCTGAAATGTAGTTCCAACTTCTCCAGGGAGGACACCACAGAGGCTTTTCCGTTGATGGAATTAGCCCAATTGTATCCACAACCTTTTAGTTCGGGCGCCAGTTTTAGAGCCAATAGTTTCTTAATGTTTTGATATATGAAATATATTTCCAACTGCTCCACAGAGGACATCACAAACCTTTCGAAGATGCTACCCAATTATTATACAAATCCTTATAGTTCGGGCGCCAGTTTTAAAGGCAATAGGTTTTTGCTGTTCTGAAATGTAGTTCCAATTGCTCCAGTGAGGACACCACAGAGGCTTTTCCGTTGAAGGTATTAGCCCAATTGTACACACAACCTTTTAGTTCGGGCGCCAGTGTTAGAGTCAATAGGTTTTTACTGTTTTGATATATGAAATGTATTTCCAACTGCTCCACAGAAGACATCACAAACTTTTCGAAGAAGCTACCCAATTATTATACAAACCCTTTTAGTTCGGGGGCCAGTGTTAGAGTCAATATGTTTTTTACCGTTTTGATATATGAAATGTATTTCCAACTGCTCTACAGAGGACATCACAAACCTTTCGAAGAAGCTACCCAATTATTATACAAACCCTTTTCGTTCGGGCGCCAGTGTTAGAGGCAATAGGTTTTTGCTGTTCTGAAATGCAGTTCCAACTGCTCCAGGGAGGACACCACGAAGGCTTTTCCGTTGAAGGTATTAGCCCAATTGTATCCACAAACTTTTAGTTCGGGCGCCAGTGTTAGAGTCATTAGGTTTTTACTGTTTTGATATATGAAATATATTTCCAACTGCTCCACAGATGACATCACAAACCTTTCGAAGAAGCTACCCAATTATTATACAATTCCTTTTAGATCGGGCGCCAGTGTTAGAGTCATTAGGTTTTTACTGTTTTGATATATGAAATGTATTTCCAACTGCTCCACAGATGACATCACAAACCTTTCGAAGAAGCTACCCAATTATTATACAAACCCTATTAGTTCGGGCGCCAGTGTTAGAGGCAACAGGTTTTTCCTGTTCTGAAATGTAGTTCCAACTGCTCCAGGGAGGACACCACAGAGGCTTTTCCGTTGAAGGTATTAGCCCAATTGTATCCACAACCTTTTAGTTCGGGCGCCAGTGTTAGAGTCAATAGGTTTTTACTGTTTTGATATATGAAATGTATTTCCAACTGCTCCACAGAAGACATCACAAACCTTTCGAAGAATCTACACAATTATTGTACAAACCCTTTTAGTTCGGGCGCCAGTGTTAGAGTCAATAGGTTTTTACTGTTTTGATATATGAAATGTATTTCCAACTGCTCCACAGAGGACATCACAAACCTTTCGAAGAAGCTACCCAATTATTATACAAACCCTTTTAGTTCGGGCGCCAGTGTTATAGTCAATAGGTTTTTTACTGTTTTGATATATGAAATATATTTCCAACTGCTCCATAGAGGACATCACAAACTTTTCGAAGAAGCTACCCAATTATTATACAAATCCTTTTAGTTCGGGCGCCAGTGTTAGAGTCAATAGGTTTTTTACTGTTTTGATATATGAAATGTATTTCCAACTGCTCCACAGAGGACATCACAAACCTTTCGAAGAATCTACCCAATTATTATACAAACCCTTTTAGTTCGGGCGCCAGTGTTAGAGGCAATAGGTTTTTGCTGTTCTGAAATGTAGTTCCAACTGCTCCAGGGAGGACACCACAGAGGCTTTTCCGTTGAAGGTATTAGCCCAATTGTATCCACAGCCTTTTAGTTCGGGCGCCAGTGTTAGAGTCAATAGGTTTTTACTGTTTTGATATATGAAATGTATTTCCAACTGCTCCACAGAGGACATCACAAACCTTTCGAAGATGCTACCCAATTATTATACAAATCCTTTTAGTTCGGGCGCCAGTTTTAGAGGCAATAGGTTTTTGCTGTTCTGAAATGTAGTTCCAACTGCTCCAGGGAGGGCACCACAGAGGCTTTTCCGTTGAAGGTATTAGCCCAATTGTACACACAACCTTTTAGTTCGGGCGCCAGTGTTGGAGTCAATAGGTTTTTACTGTTTTGATATATGAAATGTATTTCCAACTGCTCCACAGAAGACATCACAAACTTTTCGAAGAAGCTACCCAATTATTATACAAACCCTTTTAGTTCGGGCGCCAGTGTTAGAGTCAATATGTTTTTTACTGTTTTGATATATGAAATGTATTTCCAACTGCTCTCCAGAGGACATCACAAACCTTTCGAAGAAGCTACCCAATTATTATACAAACCCTTTTCGTTCGGGCGCCAGTGTTAGAGGCAATAGGTTTTTGCTGTTCTGAAATGCAGTTCCAACTGCTCCAGGAAGGACACCACGAAGGCTTTTCCGTTGAAGGTATTAGCCCAATTGTATCCACAAACTTTTAGTTCGGGCGCCAGTGTTAGAGTCATTAGGTTTTTACTGTTTTGATATATGAAATATATTTCCAACTGCTCCACAGATGACATCACAAACCTTTCGAAGAAGCTACCCAATTATTATACAATTCCTTTTAGTTCGGGCGCCAGTGTTAGAGTCAATAGGTTTTTACTGTTTTGATATATGAAATGTATTTCCAACTGCTCCACAGAGGACATCACAAATCTTTCGAAGAAGCTACCCAATTATTATACAAACCCTTTTAGTTCAGGCGCCAGTGTTATAGTCAATAGGTTTTTTACTGTTTTGGTATATGAAATGTATTTCCAACTGCTCCATAGGGGACATCACAAAACTTTCGAAGAAGCTACCCAATTATTATACAAATCCTTTTAGTTCGGGCGCCAGTGTTAGAGTCAATAGGTTTTTTACTGTTTTGATATATGAAATGTTTTTCCAACTGCTCCACAGAGGACATCACAAATCTTTCGAAGAAGCTACCCAATTATTATACAAACCCTTTTAGTTCGGGCGCCAGTGTTAGAGGCAGTAGGTTTTTGCTGTTCTGAAATGTAGTTCCAACTGCTCCAGTGAGGACACCACAGAGGCTTTTCCGTTGAAGGAATTAGCCCAATTGTATCCACAACCTTTTAGTTCGGGCGCCAGTGTTAGAGTCAATAGGTTCTTACTGTTTTGATATATGAAATGTATTTCCAACTGCTCCACAGAGGACATCACAAACCTTTCGAAGATGCTACCCAATTATTATACAAATCCTTTTAGTTCGGGCGCCAGTTTTAGAGGCAATAGGTTTTTGCTGTTCTGAAATGTAGTTCCAACTGCTCCAGGGAGGGCACCACAGAGGCTTTTCCGTTGAAGGAATTAGCCCAATTGTATCCACAACCTTTTAGTTCGGGCGCCAGTGTTAGAGTCAATAGGTGTTTACTGTTTTGATATATGAAATGTATTTCCAACTGCTCCACAGAGGACATCACAAACCTTTCGAAGAAGCTACCCAATTATTATACAAACCCTTTTAGTTCGGGCGCCAGTGTTAGAGGTAATAGGTTTTTCCTGTTCTGAAATGTAGTTCCAACTGCTCCAGGGAGGACACCAGAGAGGCTTTTCCGTTGAAGGTATTAGCCTAATTGTATCCACAACCTTTTAGTTCGGGCGCCAGTGTTAGAGTCAATGGGTTTTTACTGTTTTGATATATGAAATGTATTTCCAATTGCTCCACAGAGGACATCACAAACCTTTCGAAGAAGGTACCCAATTATTATACAAACCCTTCTTGTTCGGGCGCCAGTGTTAGATTCAAAAGGTTTTTACTGTTTTGATATATGAAATGTATTTCCAACTGCTCCACAGAGGACATCACAAACCTTTCGAAGAATCTACCCAATTATTATACAAACCCCTTTAGTTCGGGCGCCAGGTTTAGAGGCAATAGGTTTTTGCTGTTCTGAAATGTAGTTCCAACTGCTCCAGGGAGGACACCACAGAGGCTTTTCCGTTGAAGGTATTAGCCCAATTGTATCCACAACCTTTTAGTTCGGGCGCCAGTGTTAGAGTCAATAGGTTTTTACTCTTTCGATATATGAAATGTATTTCCAACTGCTCCACAGAGGACATCACAAACCTTCGAAGATACTACCCAATTATTATACAAACCCTTTTAGTTCGGGCGCCAGTTTTAGAGGCAATAGGTTTTTGCTGTTCTGAAATGTAGTTCCAACTGCTCCAGGGAGGACACCACAGAGGCTTTTTCGTTGAAGGTATTAGCCCAATTGTATCCACAACCTTTTAGTTCGGGCGCGAGTGTTAGAGTCAATAGGTTTTTACTGTTTTGATATATGAAATGTATTTCCAACTGCTCTACAGAGGACATCAGAAACCTTTCGAAGAAGCTACCCAATTATTGTACAAACCCTTTTAGTTCGGGCGCCATTGTTACAGGCAATAGGTTTTTGCTGTTCTGAAATGTAGTTCCAACTGCTCCAGGGAGGACACCACAGAGGCTTTTCCGTTGAAGGTATTAGCCCAATTGTATCCACAGCCTTTTAGTTCGGGCGCCAGTGTTAGAGTCAATAGGTTTTTACTGTTTTGATATATGAAATGTATTTCCAACAGCTCCACAGAGGACATCACAAACCTTTCGAAGATCCTACCCAATTATTATACAAATCCTTTTAGTTAGGGCGCCAGTTTTAGAGGCAATAGGTTTTTGCTGTTCTGAAATGTAGTTCCAACTGCTCCAGGGAGGGCACCACAGAGGCTTTTCCGTTGAAGGTATTAGCCCAATTTTACACACAACCTTTTAGTTCGGGCGCCAGTGTTAGAGTCAATAGGTTTTTACTGTTTTTATATATGAAATGTATTTCCAACTGCTCCACAGAAGACATCACAAACTTTTCGAAGAAGCTACCCAATTATTATACAAACCCTTTTAGTTCGGGGGCCAGTGTTAGAGTCAATATGTTTTTTACTGTTTTGATATATGAAATGTATTTCCAACTGCTCTACAGAGGACATCACAAACCTTTCGACGAAGCTACCCAATTATTATACAAACCCTTTTCGTTCGGGCGCCAGTGTTAGAGGCAATAGGTTTTTGCTGTTCTGAAATGCAGTTCCAACTGCTCCAGGGAGGACACCACGAAGGCTTTTCCGTTGAAGGTATTAGCCCAATTGTATCCACAAACTTTTAGTTCGGGCGCCAGTGTTAGAGTCATTAGGTTTTTACTGTTTTGATATATGAAATATATTTCCAACTGCTCCACAGATGACATCACAAACCTTTCGAAGAAGCTACCCAATTATTATACAATTCCTTTTAGTTCGGGCGCCAGTGTTAGAGTCATTAGGTTTTTACTGTTTTGATATATGAAATGTATTTCCAACTGCTCCACAGATGACATCACAAACCTTTCGAAGAATCTACCCAATTATTATACAAACCCTTTTAGTTCGGGCGCCAGTTTTAGAGTCAATAGGTTTTTTACTGTTTTGATATATGAAATGTATTTCCAACTGCTCCACAGAGGACATCACAAACCTTTCGAAGAATCTACCCAATTATTATACAAACCCTTTTAGTTCGGGCGCCAGGGTTAGAGGCAATAGGTTTTTGCTGTTCTGAAATGCAGTTCCAACTGTTCCAGGGAGGACACCACGAAGGCTTTTCCGTTGAAGGTATTAGCCCAATTGTATCCACAACCTTTTAGTTCGGGCGCCAGTTTTAGAGCCAAAAGTTTCTTAATGTTTTGATATATGAAATGTATTTCCAACTGCTCCACAGAGGACATCACAAACCTTTCGAAGATGCTATCCAATTATTATACAAATCCTTATAGTTCGGGCGCCAGTTTTAAAGGCAATAGGTTTTTGCTGTTCAGAAATGTAGTTCCAATTGCTCCAGTGAGGACACCACAGAGGCTTTTCCGTTGAAGGTATTAGCCCAATTGTACACACAACCTTTTAGTTCGGGCGCCAGTGTTAGAGTCAATAGGTTTTTACTGTTTTGATATATGAAATGTATTTCCAACTGCTCCACAGAAGACATCACAAACTTTTCGAAGAAGCTACCCAATTATTATACAAACCCTTTTAGTTCGGGCGCCAGTGTTAGAGTCAATAGGTTTTTACTGTTTTGATATATGAAATGTATTTCCAACTGCTCTACAGAGGACATCACAAACCTTTCGAAGAAGCTACCCAATTATTGTACAAACCCTTTTAGTTCGGGCGCCAGTGTTACAGGCAATAGGTTTTTGCTGTTCTGAAATGCAGTTCCAACTGTTCCAGGGAGGACACCACGAAGGCTTTTCCGTTGAAGGTATTAGCCCAATTGTATCCACAAACTTTTAGTTCGGGCGCCAGTGTTAGAGTCATTAGGTTTTTACTGTTTTGATATATGAAATATATTTCCAACTGCTCCACAGATGACATCACAAAACTTTCGAAGAAGCTACCCAATTATTATACAATTCCTTTTAGTTCGAGCGCCAGTGTTAGAGTCATTAGGTTTTTACTGTTTTGATATATGAAATGTATTTCCAACTGCTCCACAGATGACATCACAAACCTTTCGAAGAATCTACCCAATTATTATACAAACCCTTTTAGTTCGGGCGCCAGTTTTAGAGTCAATAAGTTTTTTACTGTTTTGATATATGAAATGTATTTCCAACTGCTCCACAGAGGACATCACAAACCTTTCGAAGAATCTACCCAATTATTATACAAACCCTTTTAGTTCGGGCGCCAGTGTTAGAGGCAATAGGTTTTTGCTGTTCTGAAATGTAGTTCCAACTGCTCCAGGGAGGACACCACAGAGGCTTTTCCGTTGATGGAATTAGCCCAATTGTATCCACAACCTTTTAGTTCGGGCGCCAGTTTTAGAGCCAATAGTTTCTTAATGTTTTGATATATGAAATGTATTTCCAACTGCTCCACAGAGGACATCACAAACCTTTCGAAGATGCTACCCAATTATTATACAAATCCTTATAGTTCGGGCGCCAGTTTTAAAGGCAATAGGTTTTTGCTGTTCAGAAATGTAGTTCCAATTGCTCCAGTGAGGACACCACAGAGGCTTTTCCGTTGAAGGTATTAGCCCAATTGTACACACAACCTTTTAGTTCGGGCGCCAGTGTTAGAGTCAATAGGTTTTTACTGTTTTGATATATGAAATGTATTTCCAACTGCTCCACAGAAGACATCACAAAATTTCGAAGAAGCTACCCAATTATTATACAAACCCTTTTAGTTCGGGGGCCAGTGTTAGAGTCAATATGTTTTTTACCGTTTTGTTATATGAAATGTATTTCCAACTGCTCTACAGAGGACATCACAAACCTTTCGAAGAAGCTACCCAATTATTATACAAACCCTTTTCGTTCGGGCGCCAGTGTTAGAGGCAATAGGTTTTTGCTGTTCTGAAATGCAGGTCCAACTGCTCCAGGGAGGACACCACGAAGGCTTTTCCGTTGAAGGTATTAGCCCAATTGTATCCACAAACTTTTAGTTCGGGCGCCAGTGTTAGAGTCATTAGGTTTTTATTGTTTTGATATATGAAATATATTTCCAACTGCTCCACAGATGACATCACAAACCTTTCGAAGAAGCTACCCAATTATTATACAATTCCTTTTAGATCGGGCGCCAGTGTTAGAGTCATTAGGTTTTTACTGTTTTGATATATGAAATGTATTTCCAACTGCTCCACAGATGACATCACAAACCTTTCGAAGAATCTACCCAATTATTATACAAACCCTTTTAGTTCGGGCGCCAGTGTTAGAGTCAATAGGTTCTTACTGTTTTGATATATGAAATGTATTTCCAACTGCTCCACAGAGGACATCACAAACCTTTCGAAGAATCTACCCAATTATTATACAAACCCTTTTAGTTCGGGCGCCAGTGTTAGAGGCGATAGGTTTTTCCTGTTCTGAAATGTAGTTCCAACTGCTCCAGGGAGGACACCACAGAGGCTTTTTCGTTGAAGGTATTAGCCCAATTGTATCCACAACCTTTTAGTTCGGTCGCCAGTGTTAGAGTCAATAGGTTTTTACTGTTTTGATATATGAAATGTATTTCCAACTGCTCTACAGAGGACATCACAAACCTTTCGAAGAAGCTACCCAATTATTGTACAAACCCTTTTAGTTCGGGCGCCAGTGTTACAGGCAATAGGTTTTTGCTGTTCTGAAATGTAGTTCCAACTGCTCCAGGGAGGACACCACAGAGGCTTTTCCGTTGAAGGTATTAGCCCAATTGTATCCACAACCTTTTAGTTCGGGCGCCAGTGTTAGAGTCAATAGGTTTTTACTGTTTTGATATATGAAATGTATTTCCAACTGCTCCGCAGAGGACATCACAAACCTTTCGAAGAAGCTACCCAATTATTATACAAACCCTTTTAGTTCGAGCGCCAGTGTTATAATCAATAGGTTTTTTACTGTTTTGATATATGAAATGTATTTCCAACTGCTCCATAGAGGACATCACAAACCTTTCGAAGAAGCTACCCAATTATTATACAAACCCTTTTAGTTCGGGCGCCAGTGTTAGAGGCAGTAGGTTTTTGCTGTTCTGAAATGTAGTTCCAACTGCTCCAGGGAGGACACCACAGAGGCTTTTCCGTTGAAGGTATTAGCCCAATTGTACACACAACCTTTTAGTTCGGGCGCCAGTGTTAGAGTCAATAGGTTCTTACTGTTTTGATATATGAAATGTGTTTCCAACTGCTCCACAGAGGACATCACAAACCTTTCGAAGAATCTACCCAATTATTATACAAACCCTTTTAGTTCGGGCGCCAGTTTTAGAGGCAATAGGTTTTTGCTGTTCTGAAATGTAGTTCCAACTGCTCCAGGGAGGACATCACAGAGGCTTTTTCGTTGAAGGTATTAGCCCAATTGTATCCACAACCTTTTAGTTCGGGCGCCAGTGTTAGAGTCAATAGGTTTTTACTGTTTTGATATATGAAATGTATTTCCAACTGCTCTACAGAGGACATCACAAACCTTTCGAAGAAACTACCCAATTATTGTACAAACCCTTTTAGTTCGGGCGCCAGTGTTACAGGCAATAGGTTTTTGCTGTTCTGAAATGTAGTTCCAACTGCTCCAGGGAGGACACCACAGAGGCTTTTCCGTTGAAGGTATTAGCCCAATTGTATCCACAGCCTTTTAGTTCGGGCGCCAGTGTTAGAGTCAATAGGTTTTTACTGTTTTGATATATGAAATGTATTTCCAACAGCTCCACAGAAGACATCACAAACTTTTCGAAGAAGCTACCCAATTATTATACAAACCCTTTTAGTTCGGGCGCCAGTGTTAGAGTCAATATGTTTTTTACTGTTTTGATATATGAAATGTATTTCCAACTGCTCCACAGAAGACATCACAAACTTTTCGAAGAAGCTACCCAATTATTATACAAACCCTTTTAGTTCGGGCGCCAGTGTTAGAGTCAATATGTTTTTTACTGTTTTGATATATGAAATGTATTTCCAACTGCTCTCCAGAGGACATCACAAACCTTTCGAAGAAGCTACCCAATTATTATACAAACCCTTTTCGTTCGGGCGCCAGTGTTAGAGGCAATAGGTTTTTGCTGTTCTGAAATGCAGTTCCAACTGCTCCAGGGAGGACACCACGAAGGCTTTCCGTTGAAGGTATTAGCCCAATTGTATCCACAAACTTTTAGTTCGGGCGCCAGTGTTAGAGTCATTAGGTTTTTACTGTTTTGATATATGAAATATATTTCCAACTGCTCCACAGATGACATCACAAAATTTCGAAGAAGCTACCCAATTATTATAAAAAACCCTTTTAGTTCGGGGGCCAGTGTTAGAGTCAATATGTTTTTTACCGTTTTGTTATATGAAATGTATTTCCAACTGCTCTACAGAGGACATCACAAACCTTTCGAAGAAGCTACCCAATTATTATACAAACCCTTTTCGTTCGGGCGCCAGTGTTAGAGGCAATAGGTTTTTGCTGTTCTGAAATGCAGTTCCAACTGCTCCAGGGAGGACACCACGAAGGCTTTTCCGTTGAAGGTATTAGCCCAATTGTATCCACAAACTTTTAGTTCGGGCGCCAGTGTTAGAGTCATTAGGTTTTTATTGTTTTGATATATGAAATATATTTCCAACTGCTCCACAGATGACATCACAAACCTTTCGAAGAAGCTACCCAATTATTATACAATTCCTTTTAGATCGGGCGCCAGTGTTAGAGTCATTAGGTTTTTACTGTTTTGATATATGAAATGTATTTCCAACTGCTCCACAGATGACATCACAAACCTTTCGAAGAATCTACCCAATTATTATACAAACCCTTTTAGTTCGGGCGCCAGTGTTAGAGTCAATAGGTTCTTACTGTTTTGATATATGAAATGTATTTCCAACTGCTCCACAGAGGACATCACAAACCTTTCGAAGAATCTACCCAATTATTATACAAACCCTTTTAGTTCGGGCGCCAGTGTTAGAGGCGATAGGTTTTTCCTGTTCTGAAATGTAGTTCCAACTGCTCCAGGGAGGACACCACAGAGGCTTTTTCGTTGAAGGTATTAGCCCAATTGTATCCACAACCTTTTAGTTCGGGCGCCAGTGTTAGAGTCAATAGGTTTTTACTGTTTTGATATATGAAATGTATTTCCAACTGCTCTACAGAGGACATCACAAACCTTTCGAAGAAGCTACCCAATTATTGTACAAACCCTTTTAGTTCGGGCGCCAGTGTTACAGGCAATAGGTTTTTGCTGTTCTGAAATGCAGTTCCAACTGTTCCAGGGAGGACACCACGAAGGCTTTTCCGTTGAAGGTATTAGCCCAATTGTATCCACAAACTTTTAGTTCGGGCGCCAGTGTTAGAGTCATTAGGTTTTTACTGTTTTGATATATGAAATATATTTCCAACTGCTCCACAGATGACATCACAAAACTTTCGAAGAAGCTACCCAATTATTATACAATTCCTTTTAGTTCGAGCGCCAGTGTTAGAGTCATTAGGTTTTTACTGTTTTGATATATGAAATGTATTTCCAACTGCTCCACAGATGACATCACAAACCTTTCGAAGAATCTACCCAATTATTATACAAACCCTTTTAGTTCGGGCGCCAGTTTTAGAGTCAATAAGTTTTTTACTGTTTTGATATATGAAATGTATTTCCAACTGCTCCACAGAGGACATCACAAACCTTTCGAAGAATCTACCCAATTATTATACAAACCCTTTTAGTTCGGGCGCCAGTGTTAGAGGCAATAGGTTTTTGCTGTTCTGAAATGTAGTTCCAACTGCTCCAGGGAGGACACCACAGAGGCTTTTCCGTTGATGGAATTAGCCCAATTGTATCCACAACCTTTTAGTTCGGGCGCCAGTTTTAGAGCCAATAGTTTCTTAATGTTTTGATATATGAAATGTATTTCCAACTGCTCCACAGAGGACATCACAAACCTTTCGAAGATGCTACCCAATTATTATACAAATCCTTATAGTTCGGGCGCCAGTTTTAAAGGCAATAGGTTTTTGCTGTTCAGAAATGTAGTTCCAATTGCTCCAGTGAGGACACCACAGAGGCTTTTCCGTTGAAGGTATTAGCCCAATTGTACACACAACCTTTTAGTTCGGGCGCCAGTGTTAGAGTCAATAGGTTTTTACTGTTTTGATATATGAAATGTATTTCCAACTGCTCCACAGAAGACATCACAAAATTTCGAAGAAGCTACCCAATTATTATACAAACCCTTTTAGTTCGGGGGCCAGTGTTAGAGTCAATATGTTTTTTACCGTTTTGTTATATGAAATGTATTTCCAACTGCTCTACAGAGGACATCACAAACCTTTCGAAGAAGCTACCCAATTATTATACAAACCCTTTTCGTTCGGGCGCCAGTGTTAGAGGCAATAGGTTTTTGCTGTTCTGAAATGCAGTTCCAACTGCTCCAGGGAGGACACCACGAAGGCTTTTCCGTTGAAGGTATTAGCCCAATTGTATCCACAAACTTTTAGTTCGGGCGCCAGTGTTAGAGTCATTAGGTTTTTATTGTTTTGATATATGAAATATATTTCCAACTGCTCCAAAGATGACATCACAAACCTTTCGAAGAAGCTACCCAATTATTATACAATTCCTTTTAGTTCGGGCGCCAGTGTTAGAGTCATTAGGTTTTTACTGTTTTGATATATGAAATGTATTTCCAACTGCTCCACAGATGACATCACAAATCTTTCGAAGAATCTACCCAATTATTATACAAACCCTTTTAGTTCGGGCGCCAGTGTTAGAGTCAATAGGTTCTTACTGTTTTGATATATGAAATGTATTTCCAACTGCTCCACAGAGGACATCACAAACCTTTCGAAGAATCTACCCAATTATTATACAAACCCTTTTAGTTCGGGCGCCAGTGTTAGAGGCGATAGGTTTTTCCTGTTCTGAAATGTAGTTCCAACTGCTCCAGGGAGGACACCACAGAGGCTTTTTCGTTGAAGGTATTAGCCCAATTGTATCCACAACCTTTTAGTTCGGGCGCCAGTGTTAGAGTCAATAGGTTTTTACTGTTTTGATATATGAAATGTATTTCCAACTGCTCTACAGAGGACATCACAAACCTTTCGAAGAAGCTACCCAATTATTGTACAAACCCTTTTAGTTCGGGCGCCAGTGTTACAGGCAATAGGTTTTTGCTGTTCTGAAATGTAGTTCCAACTGCTCCAGGGAGGACACCACAGAGGCTTTTCCGTTGAAGGTATTAGCCCAATTGTATCCACAACCTTTTAGTTCGGGCGCCAGTGTTAGAGTCAATAGGTTTTTACTGTTTTGATATATGAAATGTATTTCCAACTGCTCCGGAGAGGACATCACAAACCTTTCGAAGAAGCTACCCAATTATTATACAAACCCTTTTAGTTCGAGCGCCAGTGTTATAATCAATTGGTTTTTTATTGTTTTGATATATGAAATGTATTTCCAACTGCTCCATAGAGGACATCACAAACCTTTCGAAGAAGCTACCCAATTATTATACAAACCCTTTTAGTTCGGGCGCCAGTGTTAGAGGCAGTAGGTTTTTGCTGTTCTGAAATGTAGTTCCAACTGCTCCAGGGAGGACACCACAGAGGCTTTTCCGTTGAAGGTATTAGCCCAATTGTACACACAACCTTTTAGTTCGGGCGCCAGTGTTAGAGTCAATAGGTTCTTACTGTTTTGATATATGAAATGTATTTCCAACTGCTCCACAGAGGACATCACAAACCTTTCGAAGAATCTACCCAATTATTATACAAACCCTTTTCGTTCGGGCGCCAGTGTTAGAGGCAATAGGTTTTTGCTGTTCTGAAATGCAGTTCCAACTGCTCCAGGGAGGACACCACGAAGGCTTTTCCGTTGAAGGTATTAGCCCAATTGTATCCACAAACTTTTAGTTCGGGCGCCAGTGTTAGAGTCATTAGGTTTTTATTGTTTTGATATATGAAATATATTTCCAACTGCTCCACAGATGACATCACAAACCTTTCGAAGAAGCTACCCAATTATTATACAATTCCTTTTAGATCGGGCGCCAGTGTTAGAGTCATTAGGTTTTTACTGTTTTGATATATGAAATGTATTTCCAACTGCTCCACAGATGACATCACAAACCTTTCGAAGAATCTACCCAATTATTATACAAACCCTTTTAGTTCGGGCGCCAGTGTTAGAGTCAATAGGTTCTTACTGTTTTGATATATGAAATGTATTTCCAACTGCTCCACAGAGGACATCACAAACCTTTCGAAGAATCTACCCAATTATTATACAAACCCTTTTAGTTCGGGCGCCAGTGTTAGAGGCGATAGGTTTTTCCTGTTCTGAAATGTAGTTCCAACTGCTCCAGGGAGGACACCACAGAGGCTTTTTCGTTGAAGGTATTAGCCCAATTGTATCCACAACCTTTTAGTTCGGGCGCCAGTGTTAGAGTCAATAGGTTTTTACTGTTTTGATATATGAAATGTATTTCCAACTGCTCTACAGAGGACATCACAAACCTTTCGAAGAAGCTACCCAATTATTGTACAAACCCTTTTAGTTCGGGCGCCAGTGTTACAGGCAATAGGTTTTTGCTGTTCTGAAATGTAGTTCCAACTGCTCCAGGGAGGACACCACAGAGGCTTTTCCGTTGAAGGTATTAGCCCAATTGTATCCACAACCTTTTAGTTCGGGCGCCAGTGTTAGAGTCAATAGGTTTTTACTGTTTTGATATATGAAATGTATTTCCAACTGCTCCGCAGAGGACATCACAAACCTTTCGAAGAAGCTACCCAATTATTATACAAACCCTTTTAGTTCGAGCGCCAGTGTTATAATCAATTGGTTTTTTATTGTTTTGATATATGAAATGTATTTCCAACTGCTCCATAGAGGACATCACAAACCTTTCGAAGAAGCTACCCAATTATTATACAAACCCTTTTAGTTCGGGCGCCAGTGTTAGAGGCAGTAGGTTTTTGCTGTTCTGAAATGTAGTTCCAACTGCTCCAGGGAGGACACCACAGAGGCTTTTCCGTTGAAGGTATTAGCCCAATTGTACACACAACCTTTTAGTTCGGGCGCCAGTGTTAGAGTCAATAGGTTCTTACTGTTTTGATATATGAAATGTATTTCCAACTGCTCCACAGAGGACATCACAAACCTTTCGAAGAATCTACCCAATTATTATACAAACCCTTTTAGTTCGGGCGCCAGTGTTAGAGGCAATAGGTTTTTGCTGTTCTGAAATGTAGTTCCAACTGCTCCAGGGAGGACACCACAGAGGCTTTTCCGTTGAAGGTATTAGCCCAATTGTATCCACAACCTTTTAGTTCGGGCGCCAGTGTTAGAGTCAATAGGTTTTTAATCTTTCGATATATGAAATGTATTTTCAACTGCTCCACAGAGGACATCACAAACCTTTCGAAGATCCTACCCAATTATTATACAAACCCTTTTAGTTCGGGCGCCAGTTTTAGAGGCAATAGGTTTTTGCTGTTCTGAAATGTAGTTCCAACTGCTCCAGGGAGGACACCACAGAGGCTTTTTCGTTGAAGGTATTAGCCCAATTGTATCCACAACCTTTTAGTTCGGGCGCCAGTGTTAGAGTCAATAGGTTTTTACTGTTTTGATATATGAAATGTATTTCCAACTGCTCTACAGAGGACATCACAAACCTTTCGAAGAAGCTACCCAATTATTGTACAAACCCTTTTAGTTCGGGCGCCAGTGTTACAGGCAATAGGTTTTTGCTGTTCTGAAATGTAGTTCCAGCTGCTCCAGGGAGGACACCACAGAGGCTTTTCCGTTGAAGGTATTAGCCCAATTGTATCCACAGCCTTTTAGTTCGGGCGCCAGTGTTAGAGTCAATAGGTTTTTACTGTTTTGATATATGAAATGTATTTCCAACAGCTCCACAGAGGACATCACAAACCTTTCGAAGATGCTACCCAATTATTATACAAAGTTCGGGCGCCAGTTTTAGAGGCAATATGTTTTTGCTGTTCTGAAATGTAGTTCCAACTGCTCCAGGGAGGGCACCACAGAGGCTTTTCCGTTGAAGGTATTAGCCCAATTGTATCCACAACCTTTTAGTTCGGGCGCCAGTGTTAGAGTCAATAGGTTTTTACTGTTTTGATATATGAAATTTATTTCCAACTGCTCCGCAGAGGACATCACAAACCTTTCGAAGAAGCTACCCAATTATTATACAAACCCTTTTAGTTCGAGCGCCAGTGTTATAATCAATTGGTTTTTTATTGTTTTGATATATGAAATGTATTTCCAACTGCTCCATAGAGGACATCACAAACCTTTCGAAGAAGCTACCCAATTATTATACAAACCCTTTTAGTTCGGGCGCCAGTGTTAGAGGCAGTAGGTTTTTGCTGTTCTGAAATGTAGTTCCAACTGCTCCAGGGAGGACACCACAGAGGCTTTTCCGTTGAAGGTATTAGCCCAATTGTACACACAACCTTTTAGTTCGGGCGCCAGTGTTAGAGTCAATAGGTTCTTACTGTTTTGATATATGAAATGTATTTCCAACTGCTCCACAGAGGACATCACAAACCTTTCGAAGAATCTACCCAATTATTATACAAACCCTTTTAGTTCGGGCGCCAGTGTTAGAGGCAATAGGTTTTTGCTGTTCTGAAATGTAGTTCCAACTGCTCCAGGGAGGACACCACAGAGGCTTTTCCGTTGAAGGTATTAGCCCAATTGTATCCACAACCTTTTAGTTCGGGCGCCAGTGTTAGAGTCAATAGGTTTTTAATCTTTCGATATATGAAATGTATTTTCAACTGCTCCACAGAGGACATCACAAACCTTTCGAAGATCCTACCCAATTATTATACAAACCCTTTTAGTTCGGGCGCCAGTTTTAGAGGCAATAGGTTTTTGCTGTTCTGAAATGTAGTTCCAACTGCTCCAGGGAGGACACCACAGAGGCTTTTTCGTTGAAGGTATTAGCCCAATTGTATCCACAACCTTTTAGTTCGGGCGCCAGTGTTAGAGTCAATAGGTTTTTACTGTTTTGATATATGAAATATATTTCCAACTGCTCTACAGAGGACATCACAAACCTTTCGAAGAAGCTACCCAATTATTGTACAAACCCTTTTAGTTCGGGCGCCAGTGTTACAGGCAATAGGTTTTTGCTGTTCTGAAATGTAGTTCCAACTGCTCCAGGGAGGACACCACAGAGGCTTTTCCGTTGAAGGTATTAGCCCAATTGTATCCACAGCCTTTTAGTTCGGGCGCCAGTGTTAGAGTCAATAGGTTTTTACTGTTTTGATATATGAAATGTATTTCCAACAGCTCCACAGAGGACATCACAAACCTTTCGAAGATGCTACCCAATTATTATACAAAGTTCGGGCGCCAGTTTTAGAGGCAATAGGTTTTTGCTGTTCTGAAATGTAGTTCCAACTGCTCCAGGGAGGGCACCACAGAGGCTTTTCCGTTGAAGGTATTAGCCCAATTGTACACACAACCTTTTAGTTCGGGCGCCAGTGTTAGAGTCAATAGGTTCTTACTGTTTTGATATATGAAATGTATTTCCAACTGCTCCACAGAGGACATCACAAACCTTTCGAAGAATCTACCCAATTATTATACAAACCCTTTTAGTTCGGGCGCCAGTGTTAGAGGCAATAGGTTTTTGCTGTTCTGAAATGTAGTTCCAACTGCTCCAGGGAGGACACCACAGAGGCTTTTCCGTTGAAGGTATTAGCCCAATTGTATCCACAACCTTTTAGTTCGGGCGCCAGTGTTAGAGTCAATAGGTTTTTAATCTTTCGATATATGAAATGTATTTTCAACTGCTCCACAGAGGACATCACAAACCTTTCGAAGATCCTACCCAATTATTATACAAACCCTTTTAGTTCGGGCGCCAGTTTTAGAGGCAATAGGTTTTTGCTGTTCTGAAATGTAGTTCCAACTGCTCCAGGGAGGACACCACAGAGGCTTTTTCGTTGAAGGTATTAGCCCAATTGTATCCACAACCTTTTAGTTCGGGCGCCAGTGTTAGAGTCAATAGGTTTTTACTGTTTTGATATATGAAATGTATTTCCAACTGCTCTACAGAGGACATCACAAACCTTTCGAAGAAGCTACCCAATTATTGTACAAACCCTTTTAGTTCGGGCGCCAGTGTTACAGGCAATAGGTTTTTGCTGTTCTGAAATGTAGTTCCAACTGCTCCAGGGAGGACACCACAGAGGCTTTTCCGTTGAAGGTATTAGCCCAATTGTATCCACAGCCTTTTAGTTCGGGCGCCAGTGTTAGAGTCAATAGGTTTTTACTGTTTTGATATATGAAATGTATTTCCAACAGCTCCACAGAGGACATCACAAACCTTTCGAAGATGCTACCCAATTATTATACAAAGTTCGGGCGCCAGTTTTAGAGGCAATAGGTTTTTGCTGTTCTGAAATGTAGTTCCAACTGCTCCAGGGAGGGCACCACAGAGGCTTTTCCGTTAAAGGTATTAGCCCAATTGTACACACAACCTTTTAGTTCGGGCGCCAGTGTTGGAGTCAATAGGTTTTTACTGTTTTGATATATGAAATGTATTTCCAACTGCTCCACAGAAGACATCACAAACTTTTCGAAGAAGCTACCCAATTATTATACAAACCCTTTTAGTTCGGGCGCCAGTGTTAGAGTCAATATGTTTTTTACTGTTTTGATATATGAAATGTATTTCCAACTGCTCTCCAGAGGACATCACAAACCTTTCGAAGAAGCTACCCAATTATTATACAAACCCTTTTCGTTCGGGCGCCAGTGTTAGAGGCAATAGGTTTTTGCTGTTCTGAAATGCAGTTCCAACTGCTCCAGGGAGGACACCACGAAGGCTTTTCCGTTGAAGGTATTAGCCCAATTGTATCCACAAACTTTTAGTTCGGGCGCCAGTGTTAGAGTCATTAGGTTTTTACTGTTTTGATATATGAAATATATTTCCAACTGCTCCACAGATGACATCACAAACCTTTCGAAGAAGCTACCCAATTATTATACAATTCCTTTTAGTTCGGGCGCCAGTGTTAGAGTCAATAGGTTTTTACTGTTTTGATATATGAAATGTATTTCCAACTGCTCCACAGAGGACATCACAAATCTTTCGAAGAAGCTACCCAATTATTATACAAACCCTTTTAGTTCGGGCGCCAGTGTTATAGTCAATAGGTTTTTTACTGTTTTGATATATGAAATGTATTTCCAACTGCTCCATAGGGGACATCACAAAACTTTCGAAGAAGCTACCCAATTATTATACAAATCCTTTTAGTTCGGGCGCCAGTGTTAGAGTCAATAGGTTTTTTACTGTTTTGATATATGAAATGTATTTCCAACTGCTCCACAGAGGACATCACAAATCTTTCGAAGAAGCTACCCAATTATTATACAAACCCTTTCAGTTCGGGCGCCAGTATTAGAGGCAGTAGGTTTTTGCTGTTCTGAAATGTAGTTCCAACTGCTCCAGTGAGGACACCACAGAGGCTTTTCCGTTGAAGGTATTAGCCCAATTGTATCCACAACCTTGTAGTTCGGGCGCCAGTGTTAGAGTCAATAGGTTCTTACTGTTTTGATATATGAAATGTATTTCCAACTGCTCCACAGAGGACATCACAAACCTTTCGAAGATGCTACCCAATTATTATACAAATCCTTTTAGTTCGGGCGCCAGTTTTAGAGGCAATAGGTTTTTGCTGTTCTGAAATGTAGTTCCAACTGCTCCAGGGAGGGCACCACAGAGGCTTTTCCGTTGAAGGAATTAGCCCAATTGTATCCACAACCTTTTAGTTCGGGCGCCAGTGTTAGAGTCAATAGGTGTTTACTGTTTTGATATATGAAATGTATTTCCAACTGCTCCACAGAGGACATCACAAACCTTTCGAAGAAGCTACCCAATTATTATACAAACCCTTTTCGTTCGGGCGCCAGTGTTAGAGGCAATAGGTTTTTGCTGTTCTGAAATGCAGTTCCAACTGTTCCAGGGAGGACACCACGAAGGCTTTTCCGTTGAAGGTATTAGCCCAATTGTATCCACAAACTTTTAGTTCGGGCGCCAGTGTTAGAGTCATTAGGTTTTTACTGTTTTGATATATGAAATATATTTCCAACTGCTCCACAGATGACATCACAAACCTTTCGAAGAAGCTACCCAATTATTATACAATTCCTTTTAGTTCGAGCGCCAGTGTTAGAGTCATTAGGTTTTTACTGTTTTGATATATGAAATGTATTTCCAACTGCTCCACAGATGACATCACAAACCTTTCGAAGAATCTACCCAATTATTATACAAACCCTTTTAGTTCGGGCGCCAGTTTTAGAGTCAATAGGTTTTTTACTGTTTTGATATATGAAATGTATTTCCAACTGCTCCACAGAGGACATCACAAACCTTTCGAAGAATCTACCCAATTATTATACAAACCCTTTTAGTTCGGGCGCCAGTGTTAGAGGCAATAGGTTTTTGCTGTTCTGAAATGTAGTTCCAACTGCTCCAGGGAGGACACCACAGAGGCTTTTCCGTTGATGGAATTAGCCCAATTTTATCCACAACCTTTTAGTTCGGGCGCCAGTTTTAGAGCCAATAGTTTCTTAATGTTTTGATATATGAAATGTATTTCCAACTGCTCCACAGAGGACATCACAAACCTTTCGAAGATGCTACCCAATTATTATACAAATCCTTATAGTTCGGGCGCCAGTTTTAAAGGCAATAGGTTTTTGCTGTTCAGAAATGTAGTTCCAATTGCTCCAGTGAGGACACCACAGAGGCTTTTCCGTTGAAGGTATTAGCCCAATTGTACACACAACCTTTTAGTTCGGGCGCCAGTGTTAGAGTCAATAGGTTTTTACTGTTTTGATATATGAAATGTATTTCCAACTGCTCCACAGAAGACATCACAAACTTTTCGAAGAAGCTACCCAATTATTATACAAACCCTTTTAGTTCGGGGGCCAGTGTTAGAGTCAATATGTTTTTTACCGTTTTGATATATGAAATGTATTTCCAACTGCTCTACAGAGGACATCACAAACCTTTCGAAGAAGCTACCCAATTATTATACAAACCATTTTCGTTCGGGCGCCAGTGTTAGAGGCAATAGGTTTTTGCTGTTCTGAAATGCAGTTCCAACTGCTCCAGGGAGGACACCACGAAGGCTTTTCCGTTGAAGGTATTAGCCCAATTGTATCCACAAACTTTTTGTTCGGGCGCCAGTGTTAGAGTCATTAGGTTTTTATTGTTTTGATATATGAAATGTATTTCCAACTGCTCCACAGATGACATCACAAACCTTTCGAAGAATCTACCCAATTATTATACAAACCCTTTTAGTTCGGGCGCCAGTGTTAGAGTCAATAGGTTCTTACTGTTTTGATATATGAAATGTATTTCCAACTGCTCCACAGAGGACATCACAAACCTTTCGAAGAATCTACCCAATTATTATACAAACCCTTTTAGTTCGGGCGCCAGTGTTAGAGGCGATAAGTTTTTCCTGTTCTGAAATGTAGTTCCAACTGCTCCAGGGAGGACACCACAGAGGCTTTTTCGTTGAAGGTATTAGCCCAATTGTATCCACAACCTTTTAGTTCGGGCGCCAGTGTTAGAGTCAATAGGTTTTTACTGTTTTGATATATGAAATGTATTTCCAACTGCTCTACAGAGGACATCACAAACCTTTCGAAGAAGCTACCCAATTATTGTACAAACCCTTTTAGTTCGGGCGCCAGTGTTACAGGCAATAGGTTTTTGCTGTTCTGAAATGTAGTTCCAACTGCTCCAGGGAGGACACCACAGAGGCTTTTCCGTTGAAGGTATTAGCCCAATTGTATCCACAACCTTTTAGTTCGGGCGCCAGTGTTAGAGTCAATAGGTTTTTACTGTTTTGATATATGAAATGTATTTCCAACTGCTCCACAGAGGACATCACAAACCTTTCGAAGAAGCTACCCAATTATTATACAAAACCTTTTAGTTCGAGCGCCAGTGTTATAGTCAATAGGTTTTTTACTGTTTTGATATATGAAATGTATTTCCAACTGCTCCATAGAGGACATCACAAACCTTTCGAAGAAGCTACCCAATTATTATACAAACCCTTTTAGTTCGGGCGCCAGTGTTAGAGGCAATAGGTTTTTGCTGTTCTGAAATGCAGTTCCAACTGTTCCAGGGAGGACACCACAGAGGCTTTTCCGTTGAAGGTATTAGCCCAATTGTATCCACAAACTTTTAGTTCGGGCGCCAGTGTTAGAGTCATTAGGTTTTTACTGTTTTGATATATGAAATATATTTCCAACTGCTCCACAGATGACATCACAAACCTTTCGAAGAAGCTACCCAATTATTATACAATTCCTTTTAGTTCGAGCGCCAGTGTTAGAGTCATTAGGTTTTTACTGTTTTGATATATGAAATGTATTTCCAACTGCTCCACAGATGACATCACAAACCTTTCGAAGAATCTACCCAATTATTATACAAACCCTTTTAGTTCGGGCGCCAGTTTTAGAGTCAATAGGTTTTTTACTGTTTTGATATATGAAATGTATTTCCAACTGCTCCACAGAGGACATCACAAACCTTTCGAAGAATCTACCCAATTATTATACAAACCCTTTTAGTTCGGGCGCCAGTGTTAGAGGCAATAGGTTTTTGCTGTTCTGAAATGTAGTTCCAACTGCTCCAGGGAGGACACCACAGAGGCTTTTCCGTTGATGGAATTAGCCCAATTTTATCCACAACCTTTTAGTTCGGGCGCCAGTTTTAGAGCCAATAGTTTCTTAATGTTTTGATATATGAAATGTATTTCCAACTGCTCCACAGAGGACATCACAAACCTTTCGAAGATGCTACCCAATTATTATACAAATCCTTATAGTTCGGGCGCCAGTTTTAAAGGCAATAGGTTTTTGCTGTTCAGAAATGTAGTTCCAATTGCTCCAGTGAGGACACCACAGAGGCTTTTCCGTTGAAGGTATTAGCCCAATTGTACACACAACCTTTTAGTTCGGGCGCCAGTGTTAGAGTCATTAGGTTTTTACTGTTTTGATATATGAAATGTATTTCCAACTGCTCCACAGATGACATCACAAACCTTTCGAAGAATCTACCCAATTATTATACAAACCCTTTTAGTTCGGGCGCCAGTGTTAGAGTCAATAGGTTCTTACTGTTTTGATATATGAAATGTATTTCCAACTGCTCCACAGAGGACATCACAAACCTTTCGAAGAATCTACCCAATTATTATACAAACCCTTTTAGTTCGGGCGCCAGTGTTAGAGGCGATAAGTTTTTCCTGTTCTGAAATGTAGTTCCAACTGCTCCAGGGAGGACACCACAGAGGCTTTTTCGTTGAAGGTATTAGCCCAATTGTATCCACAACCTTTTAGTTCGGGCGCCAGTGTTAGAGTCAATAGGTTTTTACTGTTTTGATATATGAAATGTATTTCCAACTGCTCTACAGAGGACATCACAAACCTTTCGAAGAAGCTACCCAATTATTGTACAAACCCTTTTAGTTCGGGCGCCAGTGTTACAGGCAATAGGTTTTTGCTGTTCTGAAATGTAGTTCCAACTGCTCCAGGGAGGACACCACAGAGGCTTTTCCGTTGAAGGTATTAGCCCAATTGTATCCACAACCTTTTAGTTCGGGCGCCAGTGTTAGAGTCAATAGGTTTTTACTGTTTTGATATATGAAATGTATTTCCAACTGCTCCACAGAGGACATCACAAACCTTTCGAAGAAGCTACCCAATTATTATACAAAACCTTTTAGTTCGAGCGCCAGTGTTATAGTCAATAGGTTTTTTACTGTTTTGATATATGAAATGTATTTCCAACTGCTCCATAGAGGACATCACAAACCTTTCGAAGAAGCTACCCAATTATTATACAAACCCTTTTAGTTCGGGCGCCAGTGTTAGAGGCAATAGGTTTTTGCTGTTCTGAAATGCAGTTCCAACTGTTCCAGGGAGGACACCACAGAGGCTTTTCCGTTGAAGGTATTAGCCCAATTGTATCCACAAACTTTTAGTTCGGGCGCCAGTGTTAGAGTCATTAGGTTTTTACTGTTTTGATATATGAAATATATTTCCAACTGCTCCACAGATGACATCACAAACCTTTCGAAGAAGCTACCCAATTATTATACAATTCCTTTTAGTTCGAGCGCCAGTGTTAGAGTCATTAGGTTTTTACTGTTTTGATATATGAAATGTATTTCCAACTGCTCCACAGATGACATCACAAACCTTTCGAAGAATCTACCCAATTATTATACAAACCCTTTTAGTTCGGGCGCCAGTTTTAGAGTCAATAGGTTTTTTACTGTTTTGATATATGAAATGTATTTCCAACTGCTCCACAGAGGACATCACAAACCTTTCGAAGAATCTACCCAATTATTATACAAACCCTTTTAGTTCGGGCGCCAGTGTTAGAGGCAATAGGTTTTTGCTGTTCTGAAATGTAGTTCCAACTGCTCCAGGGAGGACACCACAGAGGCTTTTCCGTTGATGGAATTAGCCCAATTTTATCCACAACCTTTTAGTTCGGGCGCCAGTTTTAGAGCCAATAGTTTCTTAATGTTTTGATATATGAAATGTATTTCCAACTGCTCCACAGAGGACATCACAAACCTTTCGAAGATGCTACCCAATTATTATACAAATCCTTATAGTTCGGGCGCCAGTTTTAAAGGCAATAGGTTTTTGCTGTTCAGAAATGTAGTTCCAATTGCTCCAGTGAGGACACCACAGAGGCTTTTCCGTTGAAGGTATTAGCCCAATTGTACACACAACCTTTTAGTTCGGGCGCCAGTGTTAGAGTCAATAGGTTTTTACTGTTTTGATATATGAAATGTATTTCCAACTGCTCCACAGAAGACATCACAAACTTTTCGAAGAAGCTACCCAATTATTATACAAACCCTTTTAGTTCGGGGGCCAGTGTTAGAGTCAATATGTTTTTTACCGTTTTGATATATGAAATGTATTTCCAACTGCTCTACAGAGGACATCACAAACCTTTCGAAGAAGCTACCCAATTATTATACAAACCATTTTCGTTCGGGCGCCAGTGTTAGAGGCAATAGGTTTTTGCTGTTCTGAAATGCAGTTCCAACTGCTCCAGGGAGGACACCACGAAGGCTTTTCCGTTGAAGGTATTAGCCCAATTGTATCCACAAACTTTTTGTTCGGGCGCCAGTGTTAGAGTCATTAGGTTTTTATTGTTTTGATATATGAAATATATTTCCAACTGCTCCACAGATGACATCACAAACCTTTCGAAGAAGCTACCCAATTATTATACAAATCCTTTTAGATCGGGCGCCAGTGTTAGAGTCATTAGGTTTTTACTGTTTTGATATATGAAATGTATTTCCAACTGCTCCACAGATGACATCACAAACCTTTCGAAGAATCTACCCAATTATTATACAAACCCTTTTAGTTCGGGCGCCAGTGTTAGAGTCAATAGGTTCTTACTGTTTTGATATATGAAATGTATTTCCAACTGCTCCACAGAGGACATCACAAACCTTTCGAAGAATCTACCCAATTATTATACAAACCCTTTTAGTTCGGGCGCCAGTGTTAGAGGCGATAGGTTTTTCCTGTTCTGAAATGTAGTTCCAACTGCTCCAGGGAGGACACCACAGAGGCTTTTTCGTTGAAGGTATTAGCCCAATTGTATCCACAACCTTTTAGTTCGGGCGCCAGTGTTAGAGTCAATAGGTTTTTACTGTTTTGATATATGAAATGTATTTCCAACTGCTCTACAGAGGACATCACAAACCTTTCGAAGAAGCTACCCAATTATTGTACAAACCCTTTTAGTTCGGGCGCCAGTGTTACAGGCAATAGGTTTTTGCTGTTCTGAAATGTAGTTCCAACTGCTCCAGGGAGGACACCACAGAGGCTTTTCCGTTGAAGGTATTAGCCCAATTGTATCCACAACCTTTTAGTTCGGGCGCCAGTGTTAGAGTCAATAGGTTTTTACTGTTTTGATATATGAAATGTATTTCCAACTGCTCCACAGAGGACATCACAAACCTTTCGAAGAAGCTACCCAATTATTATACAAAACCTTTTAGTTCGAGCGCCAGTGTTATAGTGAATAGGTTTTTTACTGTTTTGATATATGAAATGTATTTCCAACTGCTCCATAGAGGACATCACAAACCTTTCGAAGAAGCTACCCAATTATTATACAAACCCTTTTAGTTCGGGCGCCAGTGTTAGAGGCAGTAGGTTTTTGCTGTTCTGAAATGTAGTTCCAACTGCTCCAGGGAGGACACCACAGAGGCTTTTCCGTTGAAGGTATTAGCCCAATTGTACACACAACCTTTTAGTTCGGGCGCCAGTGTTAGAGTCAATAGGTTCTTACTGTTTTGATATATGAAATGTATTTCCAACTGCTCCACAGAGGACATCACAAACCTTTCGAAGAATCTACCCAATTATTATACAAACCCTTTTAGTTCGGGCGCCAGTGTTAGAGGCAATAGGTTTTTGCTGTTCTGAAATGTAGTTCCAACTGCTCCAGGGAGGACACCACAGAGGCTTTTCCGTTGAAGGTATTAGCCCAATTGTATCCACAACCTTTTAGTTCGGGCGCCAGTGTTAGAGTCAATAGGTTTTTACTCTTTCGATATATGAAATGTATTTCCAACTGCTCCACAGAGGACATCACAAACCTTTCGAAGATGCTACCCAATTATTATACAAACCCTTTTAGTTCGGGCGCCAGTTTTAGAGGCAATAGGTTTTTGCTGTTCTGAAATGTAGTTCCAACTGCTCCAGGGAGGACACCACAGAGGCTTTTTCGTTGAAGGTATTAGCCCAATTGTATCCACAACCTTTTAGTTCGGGCGCCAGTGTTAGAGTCAATAGGTTTTTACTCTTTCGATATATGAAATGTATTTCCAACTGCTCCACAGAGGACATCACAAACCTTTCGAAGATGCTACCCAATTATTATACAAACCCTTTTAGTTCGGGCGCCAGTTTTAGAGGCAATAGGTTTTTGCTGTTCTGAAATGTAGTTCCAACTGCTCCAGGGAGGACACCACAGAGGCTTTTTCGTTGAAGGTATTAGCCCAATTGTATCCACAACCTTTTAGTTCGGGCGCCAGTGTTAGAGTCAATAGGTTTTTTACTGTTTTGATATATGAAATGTATTTCCAACTGCTCTACAGAGGACATCACAAACCTTTCGAAGAAGCTACCCAATTATTGTACAAACCCTTTTAGTTCGGGCGCCAGTGTTACAGGCAATAGGTTTTTGCTGTTCTGAAATGTAGTTCCAACTGCTCCAGGGAGGACACCACAGAGGCTTTTCCGTTGAAGGTATTAGCCCAATTGTATCCACAGCCTTTTAGTTCGGGCGCCAGTGTTAGAGTCAATAGGTTTTTACTGTTTTGATATATGAAATGTATTTCCAACAGCTCCACAGAGGACATCACAAACCTTTCGAAGATGCTACCCAATTATTATACAAATCCTTTTAGTTCGGGCGCCAGTTTTAGAGGCAATAGGTTTTTGCTGTTCTGAAATGTAGTTCCAACTGCTCCAGGGAGGGCACCACAGAGGCTTTTCCGTTGAAGGTATTAGCCCAATTGTACACACAACCTTTTAGTTCGGGCGCCAGTGTTGGAGTCAATAGGTTTTTACTGTTTTGATATATGAAATGTATTTCCAACTGCTCCACAGAAGACATCACAAACTTTTCGAAGAAGCTACCCAATTATTATACAAACCCTTTTAGTTCGGGCGCCAGTGTTAGAGTCAATATGTTTTTTACTGTTTTGATATATGAAATGTATTTCCAACTGCTCTCCAGAGGACATCACAAACCTTTCGAAGAAGCTACCCAAATATTATACAAACCCTTTTCGTTCGGGCGCCAGTGTTAGAGGCAATAGGTTTTTGCTGTTCTGAAATGCAGTTCCAACTGCTCCAGGGAGGACACCACGAAGGCTTTTCCGTTGAAGGTATTAGCCCAATTGTATCCACAAACTTTTAGTTCGGGCGCCAGTGTTAGAGTCATTAGGTTTTTACTGTTTTGATATATGAAATATATTTCCAACTGCTCCACAGATGACATCACAAACCTTTCGAAGAAGCTACCCAATTATTATACAATTCCTTTTAGTTCGGGCGCCAGTGTTAGAGTCAATAGGTTTTTACTGTTTTGATATATGAAATGTATTTCCAACTGCTCCACAGAGGACATCACAAATCTTTCGAGGAAGCTACCCAATTATTATACAAACCCTTTTAGTTCGGGCGCCAGTGTTATAGTCAATAGGTTTTTTACTGTTTTGATATATGAAATGTATTTCCAACTGCTCCATAGGGGACATCACAAAACTTTCGAAGAAGCTACCCAATTATTATACAAATCCTTTTAGTTCGGGCGCCAGTGTTAGAGTCAATAGGTTTTTTACTGTTTTGATATATGAAATGTATTTCCAACTGCTCCACAGAGGACATCACAAATCTTTCGAAGAAGCTACCCAATTATTATACAAACCCTTTCAGTTCGGGCGCCAGTATTAGAGGCAGTAGGTTTTTGCTGTTCTGAAATGTAGTTCCAACTGCTCCAGTGAGGACACCACAGAGGCTTTTCCGTTGAAGGTATTAGCCCAATTGTATCCACAACCTTTTAGTTCGGGCGCCAGTGTTAGAGTCAATAGGTTCTTACTGTTTTGATATATGAAATGTATTTCCAACTGCTCTACAGAGGACATCACAAACCTTTCGAAGAAGCTACCCAATTATTGTACAAACCCTTTTAGTTCGGGCGCCAGTGTTACAGGCAATAGGTTTTTGCTGTTCTGAAATGTAGTTCCAACTGCTCCAGGGAGGACACCACAGAGGCTTTTCCGTTGAAGGTATTAGCCCAATTGTATCCACAACCTTTTAGTTCGGGCGCCAGTGTTAGAGTCAATAGGTTTTTACTGTTTTGATATATGAAATGTATTTCCAACTGCTCCACAGAGGACATCACAAACCTTTCGAAGAAGCTACCCAATTATTATACAAACCCTTTTAGTTCGGGCGCCAGTGTTACAGGCAATAGGTTTTTGCTGTTCTGAAATGTAGTTCCAACTGCTCCAGGGAGGACACCACAGAGGCTTTTCCGTTGAAGGTATTAGCCCAATTGTATCCACAACCTTTTAGTTCGGGCGCCAGTGTTAGAGTCAATAGGTTTTTACTGTTTTGATATATGAAATGTATTTCCAACTGCTCTACAGAGGACATCACAAACCTTTCGAAGAAGCTACCCAATTATTGTACAAACCCTTTTAGTTCGGGCGCCAGTGTTACAGGCAATAGGTTTTTGCTGTTCTGAAATGTAGTTCCAACTGCTCCAGGGAGGACACCACAGAGGCTTTTCCGTTGAAGGTATTAGCCCAATTGTATCCACAACCTTTTAGTTCGGGCGCCAGTGTTAGAGTCAATAGGTTTTTACTGTTTTGATATATGAAATGTATTTCCAACTGCTCCACAGAGGACATCACAAACCTTTCGAAGAAGCTACCGAATTATTATACAAAACCTTTTAGTTCGAGCGCCAGTGTTATAGTCAATAGGTTTTTTACTGTTTTGATATATGAAATGTATTTCCAACTGCTCCATAGAGGACATCACAAACCTTTCTAAGAAGCTACCCAATTATTATACAAACCCTTTTAGTTCGGGCGCCAGTGTTAGAGGCAGTAGGTTTTTGCTGTTCTGAAATGTAGTTCCAACTGCTCCAGGGAGGACACCACAGAGGCTTTTCCGTTGAAGGTATTAGCCCAATTGTACACACAACCTTTTAGTTCGGGCGCCAGTGTTAGAGTCAATAGGTTCTTACTGTTTTGATATATGAAATGTATTTCCAACTGCTCCACAGAGGACATCACAAACCTTTCGAAGAATCTACCCAATTATTATACAAACCCTTTTAGTTCGGGCGCCAGTGTTAGAGGCAATAGGTTTTTGCTGTTCTGAAATGTAGTTCCAACTGCTCCAGGGAGGACACCACAGAGGCTTTTCCGTTGAAGGTATTAGCCCAATTGTATCCACAACCTTTTAGTTCGGGCGCCAGTGTTAGAGTCAATAGGTTTTTACTCTTTCGATATATGAAATGTATTTCCAACTGCTCCACAGAGGACATCACAAACCTTTCGAAGATGCTACCCAATTATTATACAAACCCTTTTAGTTCGGGCGCCAGTTTTAGAGGCAATAGGTTTTTGCTGTTCTGAAATGTAGTTCCAACTGCTCCAGGGAGGACACCACAGAGGCTTTTTCGTTGAAGGTATTAGCCCAATTGTATCCACAACCTTTTAGTTCGGGCGCCAGTGTTAGAGTCAATAGGTTTTTACTGTTTTGATATATGAAATGTATTTCCAACTGCTCTACAGAGGACATTACAAACCTTTCGAAGAAGCTACCCAATTATTGTACAAACCCTTTTAGTTCGGGCGCCAGTGTTACAGGCAATAGGTTTTTGCTGTTCTGAAATGTAGTTCCAACTGCTCCAGGGAGGACACCACAGAGGCTTTTCCGTTGAAGGTATTAGCCCAATTGTATCCACAGCCTTTTAGTTCGGGCGCCAGTGTTAGAGTCAATAGGTTTTTACAGTTTTGATATATGAAATGTATTTCCAACAGCTCCACAGAGGACATCACAAACCTTTCGAAGATGCTACCCAATTATTATACAAATCCTTTTAGTTCGGGCGCCAGTTTTAGAGGCAATAGGTTTTTGCTGTTCTGAAATGTAGTTCCAACTGCTCCAGGGAGGGCACCACAGAGGCTTTTCCGTTGAAGGTATTAGCCCAATTGTACACACAACCTTTTAGTTCGGGCGCCAGTGTTGGAGTCAATAGGTTTTTACTGTTTTGATATATGAAATGTATTTCCAACTGCTCCACAGAAGACATCACAAACTTTTCGAAGAAGCTACCCAATTATTATACAAACCCTTTTAGTTCGGGCGCCAGTGTTAGAGTCAATATGTTTTTTACTGTTTTGATATATGAAATGTATTTCCAACTGCTCTCCAGAGGACATCACAAACCTTTCGAAGAAGCTACCCAAATATTATACAAACCCTTTTCGTTCGGGCGCCAGTGTTAGAGGCAATAGGTTTTTGCTGTTCTGAAATGCAGTTCCAACTGCTCCAGGGAGGACACCACGAAGGCTTTTCCGTTGAAGGTATTAGCCCAATTGTATCCACAAACTTTTAGTTCGGGCGCCAGTGTTAGAGTCATTAGGTTTTTACTGTTTTGATATATGAAATATATTTCCAACTGCTCCACAGATGACATCACAAACCTTTCGAAGAAGCTACCCAATTATTATACAATTCCTTTTAGTTCGGGCGCCAGTGTTAGAGTCAATAGGTTTTTACTGTTTTGATATATGAAATGTATTTCCAACTGCTCCACAGAGGACATCACAAATCTTTCGAAGAAGCTACCCAATTATTATACAAACCCTTTTAGTTCGGGCGCCAGTGTTATAGTCAATAGGTTTTTTACTGTTTTGATATATGAAATGTATTTCCAACTGCTCCATAGGGGACATCACAAAACTTTCGAAGAAGCTACCCAATTATTATACAAATCCTTTTAGTTCGGGCGCCAGTGTTAGAGTCAATAGGTTTTTTACTGTTTTGATATATGAAATGTATTTCCAACTGCTCCACAGAGGACATCACAAATCTTTCGAAGAAGCTATTTAATTATTATACAAACCCCTTTAGTTCGGGCGCCAGGTTTAGAGGCAATAGGTTTTTGCTGTTCTGAAATGTAGTTCCAACTGCTCCAGGGAGGACACCACAGAGTCTTTTTCGTTGAAGGTATTAGCCCAATTTTATCCACAACCTTTTAGTTCGGGCGCCAGTGTTAGAGTCAATAGGTTCTTACTGTTTTGATATATGAAATGTATTTCCAACTGCTCCACAGAGGACATCACAAACCTTTCGAAGATGCTACCCAATTATTATACAAATCCTTTTAGTTCGGGCGCCAGTTTTAGAGGCAATAGGTTTTTGCTGTTCTGAAATGTAGTTCCAACTGCTCCAGGGAGGGCACCACAGAGGCTTTTCCGTTGAAGGAATTAGCCCAATTGTATCCACAACCTTTTAGTTCGGGCGCCAGTGTTATAGTCAATAGGTGTTTACTGTTTTGATATATGAAATGTATTTCCAACTGCTCCACAGAGGACATCACAAACCTTTCGAAGAAGCTACCCAATTATTATACAAACCCTTTTAGTTCGGGCGCCAGTGTTAGAGGCAATAGGTTTTTCCTGTTCTGAAATGTAGTCCCAACTGCTCCAGGGAGGACACCACAGAGGCTTTTCCGTTGAAGGTATTAGCCCAATTGTATCCACAACCTTTTAGTTCGGGCGCCAGTGTTAGAGTCAATAGGTTCTTACTGTTTTGATATATGAAATGTATTTCCAACTGCTCCACAGAGGACATCACAAACCTTTGGAAGAAGATACCCAATTATTATACAAACCCTTCTTGTTCGGGCGCCAGTGTTAGATTCAATAGGTTTTTACTGTTTTGATATATGAAATGTATTTCCAACTGCTCCACAGAGGACATCACAAACCTTTCGAAGAAGCTACCCAATTATTATACAAACCCTTTTATTTCGGGCGCCAGTGTTAGAATCAATAGGTTTTTTACCGTTTTGATATATGAAATGTATTTCCAACTGCTCCACAGACGACATCAGAAAACTTTCGAAGAATCTACCCAATTATTATACAAACCCTTTTAATTCGGGCGCCAGTTTTAGAGGCAATAGGTTTTTGCTGTTCTGAAATGTAGTTCCAACTGCTCCAGGGAGGTCACCACAGAGGCTTTTCCGTTGAAGGTATTAGCCCAATTGTATCCACAACCTTTTAGTTCGGGCGCCAGTGTTAGATTCAATAGGTTTTTACTGTTTTGATATATGAAATGTATTTCCAACTGCTCCACAGAGGACATCACAAACCTTTCGAAGAATCTACCCAATTATTATACAAACCCCTTTAGTTCGGGCGCCAGGTTTAGAGGCAATAGGTTTTTGCTGTTCTGAAATGTAGTTCCAACTGCTCCAGGGAGGACACCACAGAGTCTTTTTCGTTGAAGGTATTAGCCCAATTTTATCCACAACCTTTTAGTTCGGGCGCCAGTGTTAGAGTCAATATGTTTTAACTGTTTTGATATATGAAATGTATTTCCAACTGCTCTACAGAGGACATCACAAACCTTTCGAAGAAGCTACCCAATTATTGTACAAACCCTTTTAGTTCGGGCGCCAGTGTTACAGGCAATAGGTTTTTTCTGTTCTGAAATGTAGTTCCAACTGCTCCAGGGAGGACACCACAGAGGCTTTCCGTTGAAGGTATTAGCCCAATTTTATCCACAACCTTTTAGTTCGGGCGCCAGTGTTAGAGTCAATAGGTTCTTACTGTTTTGATATATGAAATGTATTTCCAACTGCTCCACAGAGGACATCACAAACCTTTCGAAGAAGATACCCAATTATTATACAAACCCTTCTTGTTCGGGCGCCAGTGTTAGATTCAATAGGTTTTTACTGTTTTGATATATGAAATGTATTTCCAACTGCTCCACAGAGGACATCACAAACCTTTCGAAGAAGCTACCCAATTATTATACAAACCCTTTTATTTCGGGCGCCAGTGTTAGAATCAATAGGTTTTTTACCGTTTTGATATATGAAATGTATTTCCAACTGCTCCACAGAGGACATCAGAAAACTTTCGAAGAATCTACCCAATTATTATACAAACCCTTTTAATTCGGGCGCCAGTTTTAGAGGCAATAGGTTTTTGCTGTTCTGAAATGTAGTTCCAACTGCTCCAGGGAGGTCACCACAGAGGCTTTTCCGTTGAAGGTATTAGCCCAATTGTATCCACAACCTTTTAGTTTGGGCGCCAGTGTTAGAGTCAATATGTTTTAACTGTTTTGATATATGAAATGTATTTCCAAATGCTCCACAGAGGACATCACAAACATTCGAAGATGCTACCCAATTATTATACAAACCCTTTTAGTTCGGGCGCCAGTGTTATAGGTAATAGGTTTTTCCTGTTCTGAAATGTAGTTCCAACTGCTCCAGGGAGGACACCAGAGAGGCTTTTCCGTTGAAGGTATTAGCCTAATTGTATCCACAACCTTTTAGTTCGGGCGCCAGTGTTAGAGTCAATAGGTTTTTACTGTTTTGATATATGAAATGTATTTCCAACTGCTCCACAGAGGACATCACAAATCTTTCGAAGAAGCTACCCAATTATTATACAAACCCTTTTAGTTCGGGCGCCAGTGTTATAGTCAATAGGTTTTTTACTGTTTTGATATATGAAATGTATTTCCAACTGCTCCATAGGGGACATCACAAAACTTTCGAAGAAGCTACCCAATTATTATACAAATCCTTTTAGTTCGGGCGCCAGTGTTAGAGTCAATAGGTTTTTTACTGTTTTGATATATGAAATGTATTTCCAACTGCTCCACAGAGGACATCACAAACCTTTCGAAGATGCTACCCAATTATTATACAAATCCTTTTAGTTCGGGCGCCAGTTTTAGAGGCAATAGGTTTTTGCTGTTCTGAAATGTAGTTCCAACTGCTCCAGGGAGGGCACCACAGAGGCTTTTCCGTTGAAGGAATTAGCCCAATTGTATCCACAACCTTTTAGTTCGGGCGCCAGTGTTAGAGTCAATAGGTGTTTACTGTTTTGATATATGAAATGTATTTCCAACTGCTCCACAGAGGACATCACAAACCTTTCGAAGAAGCTACCCAATTATTATACAAACCCTTTTAGTTCGGGCGCCAGTGTTAGAGGCAATAGGTTTTTGCTGTTCTGAAATGTAGTTCCAACTGCTCCAGGGAGGACACCACAGAGGCTTTTCCGTTGAAGGTATTAGCCCAACTGTATCCACAACCTTTTAGTTCGGGCGCCAGTGTTAGATTCAATAGGTTTTTACTGTTTTGATATATGAAATGTATTTCCAACTGCTCCACAGAGGACATCACAAACCTTTCGAAGAAGCTACCCAATTATTATACAAACCCTTTTATTTCGGGCGCCAGTGTTAGAATCAAGAGGTTTTTTACCGTTTTGATATATGAAATGTATTTCCAACTGCTCCACAGAGGACATCAGAAAACTTTCGAAGAATCTACCCAATTATTATACAAACCCTTTTAATTCGGGCGCCAGTTTTAGAGGCAATAGGTTTTTGCTGTTCTGAAATGTAGTTCCAACTGCTCCAGGGAGGTCACCACAGAGGCTTTTCCGTTGAAGGTATTAGCCCAATTGTATCCACAACCTTTTAGTTTGGGCGCCAGTGTTAGAGTCAATATGTTTTAACTGTTTTGATATATGAAATGTATTTCCAAATGCTCCACAGAGGACATCACAAACATTCGAAGATGCTACCCAATTATTATACAAACCCTTTTAGTTCGGGCGCCAGTGTTATAGGTAATAGGTTTTTCCTGTTCTGAAATGTAGTTCCAACTGCTCCAGGGAGGACACCAGAGAGGCTTTTCCGTTGAAGGTATTAGCCTAATTGTATCCACAACCTTTTAGTTCGGGCGCCAGTGTTAGAGTCAATAGGTTTTTACTGTTTTGATATATGAAATGTATTTCCAACTGCTCCACAGAGGACATCACAAACCTTTCGAAGAAGGTACCCAATTATTATACAAACCCTTCTTGTTCGGGCGCCAGAGTTAGATTCAATAGGTTTTTACTGTTTTGATATATGAAATGTATTTCCAACTGCTCCACAGAGGACATCACAAACCTTTCGAAGAAGCTACCCAATTATTATACAAACCCTTTTAGTTCGGGCGCCAGTGTTAGAGGCAATAGGTTTTTGCTGTTCTGAAATGTAGTTCCAACTGCTCCAGGGAGGACACCACAGAGGCTTTTCCGTTAAAGGTATTAGCCCAATTGTATCCACAACCTTTTAGTTCGGGCGCCAGTGTTAGAGTCAATAGGTTCTTACTGTTTTGATATATGAAATGTATTTCCAACTGCTCCACAGAGGACATCACAAACCTTTCGAAGAAGATACCCAATTATTATACAAACCCTTCTTGTTCGGGCGCCAGTGTTAGATTCAATAGGTTTTTACTGTTTTGATATATGAAATGTATTTCCAACTGCTCCACAGAGGACATCACAAACCTTTAGAAGAAGCTACCCAATTATTATACAAACCCTTTTATTTCGGGCGCCAGTGTTAGAATCAATAGGTTTTTTACCGTTTTGATATATGAAATGTATTTCCAACTGCTCCACAGAGGACATCAGAAAACTTTCGAAGAATCTACCCAATTATTATACAAACCCTTTTAATTCGGGCGCCAGTTTTAGAGGCAATAGGTTTTTGCTGTTCTGAAATGTAGTTCCAACTGCTCCAGGGAGGTCACCACAGAGGCTTTTCCGTTGAAGGTATTAGCCCAATTGTATCCACAACCTTTTAGTTTGGGCGCCAGTGTTAGAGTCAATATGTTTTAACTGTTTTGATATATGAAATGTATTTCCAAATGCTCCACAGAGGACATCACAAACATTCGAAGATGCTACCCAATTATTATACAAACCCTTTTAGTTCGGGCGCCAGTGTTATAGGTAATAGGTTTTTCCTGTTCTGAAATGTAGTTCCAACTGCTCCAGTGAGGACACCAGAGAGGCTTTTCCGTTGAAGGTATTAGCCCAATTGTATCCACAACCTTTTAGTTCGGGCGCCAGTGTTAGAGTCAATAGGTTCTTACTGTTTTCATATATGAAATGTATTTCCAACTGCTCCACAGAGGACATCACAAACCTTTCGAAGATGCTACCCAATTATTATACAAATCCTTTTAGTTCGGGCGCCAGTTTTAGAGGCAATAGGTTTTTGCTGTTCTGAAATGTAGTTCCAACTGCTCCAGGGAGGGCACCACAGAGGCTTTTCCGTTGAAGGAATTAGCCCAATTGTATCCACAACCTTTTAGTTCGGGCGCCAGTGTTAGAGTCAATAGGTGTTTACTGTTTTGATATATGAAATGTATTTCCAACTGCTCCACAGAGGACATCACAAACCTTTCGAAGAAGCTACCCAATTATTATACAAACCCTTTTAGTTCGGGCGCCAGTGTTAGAGGCAATAGGTTTTTGCTGTTCTGAAATGTAGTTCCAACTGCTCCAGGGAGGACACCACAGAGGCTTTTCCGTTGAAGGTATTAGCCCAATTGTATCCACAACCTTTTAGTTCGGGCGCCAGTGTTAGATTCAATAGGTTTTTACTGTTTTGATATATGAAATGTATTTCCAACTGCTCCACAGAGGACATCACAAACCTTTCGAAGAAGCTACCCAATTATTATACAAACCCTTTTATTTCGGGCGCCAGTGTTAGAATCAAGAGTTTTTTTACCGTTTTGATATATGAAATGTATTTCCAACTGCTCCACAGAGGACATCAGAAAACTTTCGAAGAATCTACCCAATTATTATACAAACCCTTTTAATTCGGGCGCCAGTTTTAGAGGCAATAGGTTTTTGCTGTTCTGAAATGTAGTTCCAACTGCTCCAGGGAGGTCACCACAGAGGCTTTTCCGTTGAAGGTATTAGCCCAATTGTATCCACAACCTTTTAGTTTGGGCGCCAGTGTTAGAGTCAATATGTTTTAACTGTTTTGATATATGAAATGTATTTCCAAATGCTCCACAGAGGACATCACAAACATTCGAAGATGCTACCCAATTATTATACAAACCGTTTTAGTTCGGGCGCCAGTGTTATAGGTAATAGGTTTTTCCTGTTCTGAAATGTAGTTCCAACTGCTCCAGGGAGGACACCAGAGAGGCTTTTCCGTTGAAGGTATTAGCCTAATTGTATCCACAACCTTTTAGTTCGGGCGCCAGTGTTAGAGTCAATAGGTTTTTACTGTTTTGATATATGAAATGTATTTCCAACTGCTCCACAGAGGACATCACAAACCTTTCGAAGAAGGTACCCACTTATTATACAAACCCTTCTTGTTCGGGCGCCAGTGTTATAGTCAATAGGTTTTTTACTGTTTTGATATATGAAATGTATTTCCAACTGCTCCATAGGGGACATCACAAAACTTTCGAAGAAGCTACCCAATTATTATACAAATCCTTTTAGTTCGGGCGCCAGTGTTAGAGTCAATAGGTTTTTTACTGTTTTGATATATGAAATGTATTTCCAACTGCTCCACAGAGGACATCACAAATCTTTCGAAGAAGCTACCCAATTATTATACAAACCCTTTTAGTTCGGGCGCCAGTGTTAGAGGCAGTAGGTTTTTGCTGTTCTGAAATGTAGTTCCAACTGCTCCAGTGAGGACACCACAGAGGCTTTTCCGTTGAAGGTATTAGCCCAATTGTATCCACAACCTTTTAGTTCGGGCGCCAGTGTTAGAGTCAATAGGTTCTTACTGTTTTGATATATGAAATGTATTTCCAACTGCTCCACAGAGGACATCACAAACCTTTCGAAGATGCTACCCAATTATTATACAAATCCTTTTAGTTCGGGCGCCAGTTTTAGAGGCAATAGGTTTTTGCTGTTCTGAAATGTAGTTCCAACTGCTCCAGGGAGGGCACCACAGAGGCTTTTCCGTTGAAGGAATTAGCCCAATTGTATCCACAACCTTTTAGTTCGGGCGCCAGTGTTAGAGTCAATAGGTGTTTACTGTTTTGATATATGAAATGTATTTCCAACTGCTCCACAGAGGACATCACAAACCTTTCGAAGAAGCTACCCAATTATTATACAAACCCTTTTAGTTCGGGCGCCAGTGTTAGAGGCAATAGGTTTTTGCTGTTCTGAAATGTAGTTCCAACTGCTCCAGGGAGGATACCACAGAGGTTTTTCCGTTGAAGGTATTAGCCCAATTGTATCCACAACCTTTTAGTTCGGGCGCCAGTGTTAGATTCAATAGGTTTTTACTGTTTTGATATATGAAATGTATTTCCAACTGCTCCACAGAGGACATCACAAACCTTTCGAAGAAGCTACCCAATTATTATACAAACCCTTTTATTTCGGGCGCCAGTGTTAGAATCAAGAGGTTTTTTACCGTTTTGATATATGAAATGTATTTCCAACTGCTCCACAGAGGACATCAGAAAACTTTCGAAGAATCTACCCAATTATTATACAAACCCTTTTAATTCGGGCGCCAGTTTTAGAGGCAATAGGTTTTTGCTGTTCTGAAATGTAGTTCCAACTGCTCCAGGGAGGTCACCACAGAGGCTTTTCCGTTGAAGGTATTAGCCCAATTGTATCCACAACCTTTTAGTTTGGGCGCCAGTGTTAGAGTCAATATGTTTTAACTGTTTTGATATATGAAATGTATTTCCAAATGCTCCACAGAGGACATCACAAACATTCGAAGATGCTACCCAATTATTATACAAACCCTTTTAGTTCGGGCGCCAGTGTTATAGGTAATAGGTTTTTCCTGTTCTGAAATGTAGTTCCAACTGCTCCAGGGAGGACACCAGAGAGGCTTTTCCGTTGAAGGTATTAGCCTAATTGTATCCACAACCTTTTAGTTCGGGCGCCAGTGTTAGAGTCAATAGGTTTTTACTGTTTTGATATATGAAATGTATTTCCAACTGCTCCACAGAGGACATCACAAACCTTTCGAAGAAGGTACCCAATTATTATACAAACCCTTCTTGTTCGGGCGCCAGAGTTAGATTCAATAGGTTTTTACTGTTTTGATATATGAAATGTATTTCCAACTGCTCCACAGAGGACATCACAAACCTTTCGAAGAAGCTACCCAATTATTATACAAACCCTTTTAGTTCGGGCGCCAGTGTTAGAGGTAATAGGTTTTTGCTGTTCTGAAATGTAGTTCCAACTGCTCCAGGGAGGACACCACAGAGGCTTTTCCGTTAAAGGTATTAGCCCAATTGTATCCACAACCTTTTAGTTCGGGCGCCAGTGTTAGAGTCAATAGGTTCTTACTGTTTTGATATATGAAATGTATTTCCAACTGCTCCACAGAGGACATCACAAACCTTTCGAAGAAGATACCCAATTATTATACAAACCCTTCTTGTTCGGGCGCCAGTGTTAGATTCAATAGGTTTTTACTGTTTTGATAAATGAAATGTATTTCCAACTGCTCCACAGAGGACATCACAAACCTTTCGAAGAAGCTACCCAATTATTATACAAACCCTTTTATTTCGGGCGCCAGTGTTAGAATCAATAGGTTTTTTACCGTTTTGATATATGAAATGTATTTCCAACTGCTCCACAGAGGACATCAGAAAACTTTCGAAGAATCTACCCAATTATTATACAAACCCTTTTAATTCGGGCGCCAGTTTTAGAGGCAATAGGTTTTTGCTGTTCTGAAATGTAGTTCCAACTGCTCCAGGGAGGTCACCACAGAGGCTTTTCCGTTGAAGGTATTAGCCCAATTGTATCCACAACCTTTTAGTTCGGGCGCCAGTGTTAGAGTCAATAGGTTTTTACTGTTTTGATATATGAAATGTATTTCCAACTGCTCCACAGAGGACATCACAAATCTTTCGAAGAAGCTACCCAATTATTATACAGACCCTTTTAGTTCGGGCGCCAGTGTTATAGTCAATAGGTTTTTTACTGTTTTGATATATGAAATGTATTTCCAACTGCTCCATAGGGGACATCACAAAACTTTCGAAGAAGCTACCCAATTATTATACAAATCCTTTTAGTTCGGGCGCCAGTGTTAGAGTCAATAGGTTTTTTACTGTTTTGATATATGAAATGTATTTCCAACTGCTCCACAGAGGACATCACAAATCTTTCGAAGAAGCTACCCAATTATTATACAAACCCTTTTAGTTCGGGCGCCAGTGTTAGAGGCAGTAGGTTTTTGCTGTTCTGAAATGTAGTTCCAACTGCTCCAGTGAGGACACCACAGAGGCTTTTCCGTTGAAGGTATTAGCCCAATTGTATCCACAACCTTTTAGTTCGGGCGCCAGTGTTAGAGTCAATAGGTTCTTACTGTTTTCATATATGAAATGTATTTCCAACTGCTCCACAGAGGACATCAGAAAACTTTCGAAGAATCTACCCAATTATTATACAAATCCTTTTAGTTCGGGCGCCAGTTTTAGAGGCAATAGGTTTTTGCTGTTCTGAAATGTAGTTCCAACTGCTCCAGGGAGGGCACCACAGAGGCTTTTCCGTTGAAGGAATTAGCCCAATTGTATCCGAAACCTTTTAGTTCGGGCGCCAGTGTTAGAGTCAATAGGTGTTTACTGTTTTGATATATGAAATGTATTTCCAACTGCTCCACAGAGGACATCACAAACCTTTCGAAGAAGCTACCCAATTATTATACAAACCCTTTTAGTTCGGGCGCCAGTGTTAGATGCAATAGGTTTTTGCTGTTCTGAAATGTAGTTCCAACTGCTCCAGGGAGGACACCACAGAGGCTTTTCCGTTGAAGGTATTAGCCCAATTGTATCCACAACCTTTTAGTTCGGGCGCCAGTGTTAGATTCAATAGGTTTTTACTGTTTTGATATATGAAATGTATTTCCAACTGCTCCACAGAGGACATCACAAACCTTTCGAAGAAGCTACCCAATTATTATACAAACCCTTTTATTTCGGGCGCCAGTGTTAGAATCAAGAGGTTTTTTACCGTTTTGATATATGAAATGTATTTCCAACTGCTCCACAGAGGACATCAGAAAACTTTCGAAGAATCTACCCAATTATTATACAAACCCTTTTAATTCGGGCGCCAGTTTTAGAGGCAATAGGTTTTTGCTGTTCTGAAATGTAGTTCCAACTGCTCCAGGGAGGTCACCACAGAGGCTTTTCCGTTGAAGGGATTAGCCCAATTGTATCCACAACCTTTTAGTTTGGGCGCCAGTGTTAGAGTCAATATGTTTTAACTGTTTTGATATATGAAATGTATTTCCAAATGCTCCACAGAGGACATCACAAACATTCGAAGATGCTACCCAATTATTATACAAACCGTTTTAGTTCGGGCGCCAGTGTTATAGGTAATAGGTTTTTCCTGTTCTGAAATGTAGTTCCAACTGCTCCAGGGAGGACACCAGAGAGGCTTTTCCGTTGAAGGTATTAGCCTAATTGTATCCACAACCTTTTAGTTCGGGCGCCAGTGTTAGAGTCAATAGGTTTTTACTGTTTTGATATATGAAATGTATTTCCAACTGCTCCACAGAGGACATCACAAACCTTTCGAAGAAGGTACCCAATTATTATACAAACCCTTCTTGTTCGGGCGCCAGAGTTAGATTCAATAGGTTTTTACTGTTTTGATATATGAAATGTATTTCCAACTGCTCCACAGAGGACATCACAAACCTTTCGAAGAATCTACCCAATTATTATACAAACCCCTCTAGTTCGGGCGCCAGGTTTAGAGGCAATAGGTTTTTGCTGTTCTGAAATGTAGTTCCAACTGCTCCAGGGAGGACACCACAGAGGCTTTTTCGTTGAAGGTATTAGCCAAATTTTATCCACAACCTTTTAGTTCGGGCGCCAGTGTTAGAGTCAATATGTTTTAACTGTTTTGATATATGAAATGTATTTCCAACTGCTCTACAGAGGACATCACAAACCTTTCGAAGAAGCTACCCAATTATTGTACAAACCCTTTTAGTTCGGGCGCCAGTGTTATATTCAATAGGTTTTTTACTGTTTTGATATATGAAATGTATTTCCAACTGCTCCATAGAGGACATCACAAACCTTTCGAAGAAGCTACCCAATTATTATACAAACCCTTTTAGTTCGGGCGCCAGTGTTAGAGGCAGTAGGTTTTTGCTGTTCTGAAATGTAGTTCCAACTGCTCCAGGGAGGACACCACAGAGGCTTTTTCGTTGAAGGTATTAGCCCAATTGTATCCACAGCCTTTTAGTTCGGGCGCCAGTGTTAGAGTCAATAGGTTTTTACTGTTTTGATGTATGAAATGTATTTCCAACAGCTCCACAGAGGACATCACAAACCTTTCGAAGATGCTACCCAATTATTATACAAATCCTTTTAGTTCGGGCGCTAGTTTTAGAGGCAATAGGTTTTTGCTGTTCTGAAATGTAGTTCCAACTGCTCCAGGGAGGACACCACAGAGGCTTTTTCGTTGAAGGTATTAGCCCAATTGCATCCACAACCTTTTAGTTCGGGCGCCAGTGTTAGAGTCAATAGTTTTTTACTGTTTTGATATATGAAATGTATTTCCAATTGCTCTACAGAGGACATCACAAACCTTTCGAAGAAGCTACCCAATTATTGTACAAACCCTTTTAGTTCGGGCGCCAGTGTTACAGGCAATAGGTTTTTGCTGTTCTGAAATGTAGTTCCAACTGCTCCAGGGAGGACACCACAGAGGCTTTTCCGTTGAAGGTATTAGCCCAATTGTATCCACAGCCTTTTAGTTCGGGCGCCAGTGTTAGAGTCAATAGGTTTTTACTGTTTTGATGTATGAAATGTATTTCCAACAGCTCCACAGAGGACATCACAAACCTTTCGAAGATGCTACCCAATTATTATACAAATCCTTTTAGTTCGGGCGCTAGTTTTAGAGGCAATAGGTTTTTGCTGTTCTGAAATGTAGTTCCAACTGCTCCAGGGAGGACACCACAGAGGCTTTTTCGTTGAAGGTATTAGCCCAATTGTATCCACAGCCTTTTAGTTCGGGCGCCAGTGTTAGAGTCAATAGGTTTTTACTGTTTTGATATATGAAATGTATTTCCAACTGCTCCACAGAGGACATCAGAAACCTTTCGAAGAATCTACCCAATTATTATACAAACCCTTTTAATTCGGGCGCCAGTTTTAGAGGCAATAGGTTTTTGCTGTTCTGAAATGTATTTCCAACTGCTCCAGGGAGGTCACCACAGAGGCTTTTCCGTTGAAGGTATTAGCCCAATTGTACACACAACCTTTTAGTTCGGGCGCCAGTGTTAGAGTCAATAGGTTTTTACTGTTTTGATATATGAAATGTATTTCCAACTGCTCCACAGAAGACATCACAAACTTTTCGAAGAAGCTACCCAATTATTATACAAACCCTTTTATTTCGGGCGCCAGTGTTAGAATCAATAGGTTTTTTTCCGTTTTGATATATGAAATGTATTTCCAACTGCTCCACAGAGGACATCAGAAACCTTTCGAAGAATCTACCCAATTATTATACAAACCCTTTTAATTCGGGCGCCAGTTTTAGAGGCAATAGGTTTTTGCTGTTCTGAAATGTAGTTCCAACTGCTACAGGGAGGTCACAACAGAGGCTTTTCCGTTGAAGGTATTAGCCCAATTGTATCCACAACCTTTTAGTTCGGGCGCCAGTGTTAGAGTCAATATGTTTTAACTGTTTTGATATATGAAATGTATTTCCAAATGCTCCACAGAGGACATCACAAACATTCGAAGATGCTACCCAATTATTATACAAACCCTTTTACTTCGGGCGCCAGTGTTAGAGGTAATAGATTTTTCCTGTTCTGAAATGTAGTTCCAACTGCTCCAGGGAGGACACCAGAGACGCTTTTCCGTTGAAGGTATTAGCCTAATTGTATCCACAACCTTTTAGTTCGGGCGCCAGTGTTAGAGTCAATAGGTGTTTACTGTTTTGATATATGAAATGTATTTCCAACTGCTCCACAGAGGACATCACAAACCTTTCGAAGAAGCTACCCAATTATTATACAAACCCTTTTAGTTCGGGCGCCAGTGTTAGAGGCAATAGGTTTTTCCTGTTCTGAAATGTAGTCCCAACTGCTCCAGGGAGGACACCACAGAGGCTTTTCCGTTGAAGGTATTAGCCCAATTGTATCCACAACCTTTTAGTTCGGGCGCCAGTGTTAGAGTCAATAGGTTCTTACTGTTTTGATATATGAAATGTATTTCCAACTGCTCCACAGAGGACATCACAAACCTTTGGAAGAAGATACCCAATTATTATACAAACCCTTCTTGTTCGGGCGCCAGTGTTAGATTCAATAGGTTTTTACTGTTTTGATATATGAAATGTATTTCCAACTGCTCCACAGAGGACATCACAAACCTTTCGAAGAAGCTACCCAATTATTATACAAACCCTTTTATTTCGGGCGCCAGTGTTAGAATCAATAGGTTTTTTACCGTTTTGATATATGAAATGTATTTCGAACTGCTCCACAGACGACATCAGAAAACTTTCGAAGAATCTACCCAATTATTATACAAACCCTTTTAATTCGGGCGCCAGTTTTAGAGGCAATAGGTTTTTGCTGTTCTGAAATGTAGTTCCAACTGCTCCAGGGAGGTCACCACAGAGGCTTTTCCGTTGAAGGTATTAGCCCAATTGTATCCACAACCTTTTAGTTCGGGCGCCAGTGTTAGAGTCAATAGGTTTTTACTGTTTTGATATATGAAATGTATTTCCAACTGCTCCACAGAGGACATCACAAACCTTTCGAAGAAGGTACCCAATTATTATACAAACCCTTCTTGTTCGGGCGCCAGTGTTAGATTCAATAGGTTTTTACTGTTTTGATATATGAAATGTATTTCCAACTGCTCCACAGAGGACATCACAAACCTTTCGAAGAATCTACCCAATTATTATACAAACCCCTTTAGTTCGGGCGCCAGGTTTAGAGGCAATAGGTTTTTGCTGTTCTGAAATGTAGTTCCAACTGCTCCAGGGAGGACACCACAGAGGCTTTTTCGTTGAAGGTATTAGCCCAATTTTATCCACAACCTTTTAGTTCGGGCGCCAGTGTTAGAGTCAATATGTTTTAACTGTTTTGATATATGAAATGTATTTCCAACTGCTCTACAGAGGACATCACAAACCTTTCGAAGAAGCTACCCAATTATTGTACAAACCCTTTTAGTTCGGGCGCCAGTGTTACAGGCAATAGGTTTTTGCTGTTCTGAAATGTAGTTCCAACTGCTCCAGGGAGGACACCACAGAGGCTTTTCCGTTGAAGGTATTAGCCCAATTGTATCCACAACCTTTTAGTTCGGGCGCCAGTGTTAGAGTCAATAGGTTCTTACTGTTTTGATATATGAAATGTATTTCCAACTGCTCCACAGAGGACATCACAAACCTTTCGAAGAAGATACCCAATTATTATACAAACCCTTCTTGTTCGGGCGCCAGTGTTAGATTCAATAGGTTTTTACTGTTTTGATATATGAAATGTATTTCCTACTGCTCCACAGAGGACATCACAAACCTTTCGAAGAAGCTACCCAATTATTATACAAACCCTTTTATTTCGGTCGCCAGTGTTATAATCAATAGGTTTTTTACCGTTTTGATATATGAAATGTATTTCCAACTGCTCCACAGAGGACATCAGAAAACTTTCGAAGAATCTACCCAATTATTATACAAACCCTTTTAATTCGGGCGCCAGTTTTAGAGGCAATAGGTTTTTGCTGTTCTGAAATGTAGTTCCAACTGCTCCAGGGAGGTCACCACAGAGGCTTTTCCGTTGAAGGTATTAGCCCAATTGTATCCACAACCTTTTAGTTCGGGCGCCAGTGTTAGAGTCAATAGGTTTTTACTGTTTTGATATATGAAATGTATTTCCAACTGCTCCACAGAAGACATCACAAACTTTTCGAAGAAGCTACCCAATTATTATACAAACCCTTTTATTTCGGGCGCCAGTGTTAGAATCAATAGGTTTTTTACCGTTTTGATATATGAAATGTATTTCCAACTGCTCCACAGAGGACATCAGAAACCTTTCGAAGAATCTACCCAATTATTATACAAACCCTTTTAATTCGGGCGCCAGTTTTAGAGGCAATAGGTTTTTGCTGTTCTGAAATGTAGTTCCAACTGCTACAGGGAGGTCACAACAGAGGCTTTTCCGTTGAAGGTATTAGCCCAATTGTATCCACAACCTTTTAGTTCGGGCGCCAGTGTTAGAGTCAATATGTTTTAACTGTTTTGATATATGAAATGTATTTCCAAATGCTCCACAGAGGACATCACAAACATTCGAAGATGCTACCCAATTATTATACAAACCCTTTTACTTCGGGCGCCAGTGTTAGAGGTAATAGATTTTTCCTGTTCTGAAATGTAGTTCCAACTGCTCCAGGGAGGACACCAGAGACGCTTTTCCGTTGAAGGTATTAGCCTAATTGTATCCACAACCTTTTAGTTCGGGCGCCAGTGTTAGAGTCAATAGGTGTTTACTGTTTTGATATATGAAATGTATTTCCAACTGCTCCACAGAGGACATCACAAACCTTTCGAAGAAGCTACCCAATTATTATACAAACCCTTTTAGTTCGGGCGCCAGTGTTAGAGGCAATAGGTTTTTCCTGTTCTGAAATGTAGTCCCAACTGCTCCAGGGAGGACACCACAGAGGCTTTTCCGTTGAAGGTATTAGCCCAATTGTATCCACAACCTTTTAGTTCGGGCGCCAGTGTTAGAGTCAATAGGTTCTTACTGTTTTGATATATGAAATGTATTTCCAACTGCTCCACAGAGGACATCACAAACCTTTGGAAGAAGATACCCAATTATTATACAAACCCTTCTTGTTCGGGCGCCAGTGTTAGATTCAATAGGTTTTTACTGTTTTGATATATGAAATGTATTTCCAACTGCTCCACAGAGGACATCACAAACCTTTCGAAGAAGCTACCCAATTATTATACAAACCCTTTTATTTCGGGCGCCAGTGTTAGAATCAATAGGTTTTTTACCGTTTTGATATATGAAATGTATTTCGAACTGCTCCACAGACGACATCAGAAAACTTTCGAAGAATCTACCCAATTATTATACAAACCCTTTTAATTCGGGCGCCAGTTTTAGAGGCAATAGGTTTTTGCTGTTCTGAAATGTAGTTCCAACTGCTCCAGGGAGGTCACCACAGAGGCTTTTCCGTTGAAGGTATTAGCCCAATTGTATCCACAACCTTTTAGTTCGGGCGCCAGTGTTAGAGTCAATAGGTTTTTACTGTTTTGATATATGAAATGTATTTCCAACTGCTCCACAGAAGACATCACAAACTTTTCGAAGAAGCTACCCAATTATTATACAAACCCTTTTATTTCGGGCGCCAGTGTTAGAATCAATAGGTTTTTTACCGTTTTGATATATGAAATGTATTTCCAACTGCTCCACAGAGGACATCAGAAACCTTTCGAAGAATCTACCCAATTATTATACAAACCCTTTTAATTCGGGCGCCAGTTTTAGAGGCAATAGGTTTTTGCTGTTCTGAAATGTAGTTCCAACTGCTACAGGGAGGTCACAACAGAGGCTTTTCCGTTGAAGGTATTAGCCCAATTGTATCCACAACCTTTTAGTTCGGGCGCCAGTGTTAGAGTCAATATGTTTTAACTGTTTTGATATATGAAATGTATTTCCAAATGCTCCACAGAGGACATCACAAACATTCGAAGATGCTACCCAATTATTATACAAACCCTTTTACTTCGGGCGCCAGTGTTAGAGGTAATAGATTTTTCCTGTTCTGAAATGTAGTTCCAACTGCTCCAGGGAGGACACCAGAGACGCTTTTCCGTTGAAGGTATTAGCCTAATTGTATCCACAACCTTTTAGTTCGGGCGCCAGTGTTAGAGTCAATAGGTGTTTACTGTTTTGATATATGAAATGTATTTCCAACTGCTCCACAGAGGACATCACAAACCTTTCGAAGAAGCTACCCAATTATTATACAAACCCTTTTAGTTCGGGCGCCAGTGTTAGAGGCAATAGGTTTTTCCTGTTCTGAAATGTAGTCCCAACTGCTCCAGGGAGGACACCACAGAGGCTTTTCCGTTGAAGGTATTAGCCCAATTGTATCCACAACCTTTTAGTTCGGGCGCCAGTGTTAGAGTCAATAGGTTCTTACTGTTTTGATATATGAAATGTATTTCCAACTGCTCCACAGAGGACATCACAAACCTTTGGAAGAAGATACCCAATTATTATACAAACCCTTCTTGTTCGGGCGCCAGTGTTAGATTCAATAGGTTTTTACTGTTTTGATATATGAAATGTATTTCCAACTGCTCCACAGAGGACATCACAAACCTTTCGAAGAAGCTACCCAATTATTATACAAACCCTTTTATTTCGGGCGCCAGTGTTAGAATCAATAGGTTTTTTACCGTTTTGATATATGAAATGTATTTCGAACTGCTCCACAGACGACATCAGAAAACTTTCGAAGAATCTACCCAATTATTATACAAACCCTTTTAATTCGGGCGCCAGTTTTAGAGGCAATAGGTTTTTGCTGTTCTGAAATGTAGTTCCAACTGCTCCAGGGAGGTCACCACAGAGGCTTTTCCGTTGAAGGTATTAGCCCAATTGTATCCACAACCTTTTAGTTCGGGCGCCAGTGTTAGAGTCAATAGGTTTTTACTGTTTTGATATATGAAATGTATTTCCAACTGCTCCACAGAGGACATCACAAACCTTTCGAAGAAGGTACCCAATTATTATACAAACCCTTCTTGTTCGGGCGCCAGTGTTAGATTCAATAGGTTTTTACTGTTTTGATATATGAAATGTATTTCCAACTGCTCCACAGAGGACATCACAAACCTTTCGAAGAATCTACCCAATTATTATACAAACCCCTTTAGTTCGGGCGCCAGGTTTAGAGGCAATAGGTTTTTGCTGTTCTGAAATGTAGTTCCAACTGCTCCAGGGAGGACACCACAGAGGCTTTTTCGTTGAAGGTATTAGCCCAATTTTATCCACAACCTTTTAGTTCGGGCGCCAGTGTTAGAGTCAATATGTTTTAACTGTTTTGATATATGAAATGTATTTCCAACTGCTCTACAGAGGACATCACAAACCTTTCGAAGAAGCTACCCAATTATTGTACAAACCCTTTTAGTTCGGGCGCCAGTGTTACAGGCAATAGGTTTTTGCTGTTCTGAAATGTAGTTCCAACTGCTCCAGGGAGGACACCACAGAGGCTTTTCCGTTGAAGGTATTAGCCCAATTGTATCCACAACCTTTTAGTTCGGGCGCCAGTGTTAGAGTCAATAGGTTCTTACTGTTTTGATATATGAAATGTATTTCCAACTGCTCCACAGAGGACATCACAAACCTTTCGAAGAAGATACCCAATTATTATACAAACCCTTCTTGTTCGGGCGCCAGTGTTAGATTCAATAGGTTTTTACTGTTTTGATATATGAAATGTATTTCCAACTGCTCCACAGAGGACATCACAAACCTTTCGAAGAAGCTACCCAATTATTATACAAACCCTTTTATTTCGGTCGCCAGTGTTATAATCAATAGGTTTTTTACCGTTTTGATATATGAAATGTATTTCCAACTGCTCCACAGAGGACATCAGAAAACTTTCGAAGAATCTACCCAATTATTATACAAACCCTTTTAATTCGGGCGCCAGTTTTAGAGGCAATAGGTTTTTGCTGTTCTGAAATGTAGTTCCAACTGCTCCAGGGAGGTCACCACAGAGGCTTTTCCGTTGAAGGTATTAGCCCAATTGTATCCACAACCTTTTAGTTTGGGCGCCAGTGCTAGAGTCAATATGTTTTAACTGTTTTGATATATGAAATGTATTTCCAAATGCTCCACAGAGGACATCACAAACATTCGAAGATGCTACCCAATTATTATACAAACCCTTTTAGTTCGGGCGCCAGTGTTATAGGTAATAGGTTTTTCCTGTTCTGAAATGTAGTTCCAACTGCTCCAGGGAGGACACCAGAGAGGCTTTTCCGTTGAAGGTATTAGCCTAATTGTATCCACAACCTTTTAGTTCGGGCGCCAGTGTTAGAGTCAATAGGTTTTTACTGTTTTGATATATGAAATATATTTCCAACTGCTCCACAGAGGACATCACAAACCTTTCGAAGAAGGTACCCAATTATTATACAAACCCTTCTTGTTCGGGCGCCAGTGTTAGATTCAATAGGTTTTTACTGTTTTGATATATGAAATGTATTTCCAACTGCTCCACAGAGGACATCACAAACCTTTCGAAGAATCTACCCAATTATTATACAAACCCCTTTAGTTCGGGCGCCAGGTTTAGAGGCAATAGGTTTTTGCTGTTCTGAAATGTAGTTCCAACTGCTCCAGGGAGGACACCACAGAGGCATTTTCGTTGAAGGTATTAGCCCAATTGTATCCACAACCTTTTAGTTCGGGCGCCAATGTTAGAGTCAATATGTTTTAACTGTTTTGATATATGAAATGTATTTCCAACTGCTCTACAGAGGACATCACAAAACTTTCGAAGAAGCTACCCAATTATTATACAAACCCTTTTCGTTCGGGCGCCAGTGTTAGAGGCAATAGGTTTTTGCTGTTCTGAAATGCAGTTCCAACTGCTCCAGGGAGGACACCACGAAGGCTTTTCCGTTGAAGGTATTAGCCCAATTGTATCCACAAACTTTTAGTTCGGGCGCCAGTGTTAGAGTCATTAGGTTTTTACTGTTTTGATATATGAAATATATTTCCAACTGCTCCACAGATGACATCACAAACCTTTCGAAGAAGCTACCCAATTATTATACAATTCCTTTTAGTTCGGGCGCCAGTGTTAGAGTCATTAGGTTTTTACTGTTTTGATATATGAAATGGATTTCCAACTGCTCCACAGAGGACATCACAAACCTTTCGAAGAATCTACCCAATTATTATACAAACCCTTTTAGTTCGGGCGCCAGTGTTAGAGGCAATAGGTTTTTGCTGTTCTGAAATGTAGTTCCAACTGCTACAGGGAGGACACCACAGAGGCTTTTCCGTTGAAGGTATTAGCCCAATTGTATCCACAACCTTTTAGTTCGGGCGCCAGTGTTAGAGTCAATAGGTTTTTACTCTTTCGATATATGAAATGTATTTCCAACTGCTCCACAGAGGACATCACAAACCTTTCGAACATGCTACCCAATTATTATACAAACCCTTTTAGTTCGGGCGCCAGTTTTAGAGGCAATAGGTTTTTGCTGTTCTGAAATGTAGTTCCAACTGCTCCAGGGAGGACACCACAGAGGCTTTTTCGTTGAAGGTATTAGCCCAATTGTATCCACAACCTTTTAGTTCGGGCGCCAGTGTTAGAGTCAATAGGTTTTTACTGTTTTGATATATGAAATGTATTTCCAACTGCTCTACAGAGGACATCACAAACCTTTCGAAGAAGCTACCCAATTATTGTACAAACCCTTTTAGTTCGGGCGCCAGTGTTACAGGCAATAGGTTTTTGCTGTTCTGAAATGTAGTTCCAACTGCTCCAGGGAGGACACCACAGAGGCTTTTCCGTTGAAGGTATTAGCCCAATTGTATCCACAGCCTTTTAGTTCGGGCGCCAGTGTTAGAGTCAATAGGTTTTTACTGTTTTGATATATGAAATGTATTTCCAACAGCTCCACAGAGGACATCACAAACCTTTCGAAGATGCTACCCAATTAATATACAAATCCTTTTAGTTCGGGCGCCAGTTTTAGAGGCAATAGGTTTTTGCTGTTCTGAAATGTAGTTCCAACTGCTCCAGGGAGGGCACCACAGAGGCTTTTCCGTTGAAGGTATTAGCCCAATTGTACACACAACCTTTTAGTTCAGGCGCCAGTGTTGGAGTCAATAGGTTTTTACTGTTTTGATATATGAAATGTATTTCCAACTGCTCCACAGAAGACATCACAAACTTTTCGAAGAAGCTACCCAATTATTATACAAACCCTTTTAGTTCGGGCGCCAGTGTTAGAGTCAATATGTTTTTTACTGTTTTGATATATGAAATGTATTTCCAACTGCTCTCCAGAGGACATCACAAACCTTTCGAAGAAGCTACCCAATTATTATACAAACCCTTTTCGTTCGGGCGCCAGTGTTAGAGGCAATAGGTTTTTGCTGTTCTGAAATGCAGTTCCAACTGCTCCAGGGAGGACACCACGAAGGCTTTTCCGTTGAAGGTATTAGCCCAATTGTATCCACAAACTTTTAGTTCGGGCGCCAGTGTTAGAGTCATTAGGTTTTTACTGTTTTGATATATGAAATATATTTCCAACTGCTCCACAGATGACATCACAAACCTTTCGAAGAAGCTACCCAATTATTATACAATTCCTTTTAGTTCGGGCGCCAGTGTTAGAGTCAATAGGTTTTTACTGTTTTGATATATGAAATGTATTTCCAACTGCTCCACAGAGGACATCACAAATCTTTCGAAGAAGCTACCCAATTATTATACAAACCCTTTTAGTTCGGGCGCCAGTGTTATAGTCAATAGGTTTTTTAATGTTTTGATATATGAAATGTATTTCCAACTGCTCCATAGGGGACATCACAAAACTTTCGAAGAAGCTACCCAATTATTATACAAATCCTTTTAGTTCGGGCGCCAGTGTTAGAGTCAATAATTTTTTTACTGTTTTGATATATGAAATGTATTTCCAACTGCTCCACAGAGGACATCACAAATCTTTCGAAGAAGCTACCCAATTATTATACAAACCCTTTTAGTTCGGGCGCCAGTGTTAGAGGCAGTAGGTTTTTGCTGTTCTGAAATGTATTTCCAACTGCTCCAGTGAGGACACCACAGAGGCTTTTCCGTTGAAGGTATTAGCCCAATTGTATCCACAACCTTTTAGTTCGGGCGCCAGTGTTAGTGTCAATAGGTGTTTACTGTTTTGATATATGAAATGTATTTCCAACTGCTCCACAGAGGACATCACAAACCTTTCGAAGAAGCTACCCAATTATTATACAAACCCTTTTAGTTCGGGCGCCAGTGTTAGAGGCAATAGGTTTTTGCTGTTCTGAAATGTAGTTCCAACTGCTCCAGGGAGGACACCACAGAGGCTTTTCCGTTAAAGGTATTAGCCCAATTGTATCCAGAGCCTTTTAGTTCGGGCGCCAGTGTTAGAGTCAATAGGTTTTTACTGTTTTGATATATGAAATGTATTTCCAACAGCTCCACAGAGGACATCACAAACCTTTCGAAGATGCTACCCAATTATTATACAAACCCTTCTTGTTCGGGCGCCAGTTTTAGAGGCAATAGGTTTTTGCTGTTCTGAAATGTAGTTCCAACTGCTCCAGGGAGGGCACCACAGAGGCTTTTCCGTTGAAGGTATTAGCCCAATTGTACACACAACCTTTTAGTTCAGGCGCCAGTGTTGGAGTCAATAGGTTTTTACTGTTTTGATATATGAAATGTATTTCCAACTGCTCCACAGAAGACATCACAAACTTTTCGAAGAAGCTCCCCAATTATTATACAAACCCTTTTAGTTCGGGCGCCAGTGTTAGAGTCAATATGTTTTTTACTGTTTTGATATATGAAATGTATTTCCAACTGCTCTCCAGAGGACATCACAAACCTTTCGAAGAAGCTACCCAATTATTATACAAACCCTTTTCGTTCGGGCGCCAGTGTTAGAGGCAATAGGTTTTTGCTGTTCTGAAATGCAGTACCAACTGCTCCAGGGAGGACACCACGAAGGCTTTTCCGTTGAAGGTATTAGCCCAATTGTATCCACAAACTTTTAGTTCGGGCGCCAGTGTTAGAGTCATTAGGTTTTTACTGTTTTGATATATGAAATATATTTCCAACTGCTCCACAGATGACATCACAAACCTTTCGAAGAAGCTACCCAATTATTATACAATTCCTTTTAGTTCGGGCGCCAGTGTTAGAGTCAATAGGTTTTTACTGTTTTGATATATGAAATGTATTTCCAACTGCTCCACAGAGGACATCACAAATCTTTCGAAGAAGCTACCCAATTATTATACAAATCCTTTTAGTTCGGGCGCCAGTGTTAGAGTCAATAGGTTTTTTACTGTTTTGATATATGAAATGTATTTCCAACTGCTCCACAGAGGACATCACAAATCTTTCGAAGAAGCTACCCAATTATTATACAAACCCTTTTAGTTCGGGTGCCAGTGTTAGAGGCAGTAGGTTTTTGCTGTTCTGAAATGTATTTCCAACTGCTCCAGTGAGGACACCACAGAGGCTTTTCTGTTGAAGGTATTAGCCCAATTGTATCCACAACCTTTTAGTTCGGGCGCCAGTGTTAGAGTCAATAGGTTCTTACTGTTTTGATATATGAAATGTATTTCCAACTGCTCCACAGAGGACATCACAAACCTTTCGAAGATGCTACCCAATTATTATACGAATCCTTTTAGTTCGGGCGCCAGTTTTAGAGGCAATAGGTTTTTGCTGTTCTGAAATGTAGTTCCAACTGCTCCAGGGAGGGCACCACAGAGGCTTTTCCGTTGAAGGAATTAGCCCAATTGTATCCACAACCTTTTAGTTCGGGCGCCAGTGTTAGAGTCAATAGGTGTTTACTGTTTTGATATATGAAATGTATTTCCAACTGCTCCACAGAGGACATCACAAACCTTTCGAAGAAGCTACCCAATTATTATACAAACCCTTTTAGTTCGGGCGCCAGTGTTAGAGGCAATAGGTTTTTGCTGTTCTGAAATGTAGTTCCAACTGCTCCAGGGAGGACACCACAGAGGCTTTTCCGTTAAAGGTATTAGCCCAATTGTATCCACAACCTTTTAGTTCGGGCGCCAGTGTTAGAGTCAATAGGTTCTTACTGTTTTGATATATGAAATGTATTTCCAACTGCTCCACAGAGGACATCACAAACCTTTCGAAGAAGATACCCAATTATTATACAAACCCTTCTTGTTCGGGCGCCAGTGTTAGATTCAATAGGTTTTTACTGTTTTGATATATGAAATGTATTTCCAACTGCTCCACAGAGGACATCACAAACCTTTCGAAGAAGCTACCCAATTATTATACAAACCCTTTTATTTCGGGCGCCAGTGTTAGAATCAATAGGTTTTTTACCGTTTTGATATATGAAATGTATTTCCAACTGCTCCACAGAGGACATCAGAAAACTTTCGAAGAATCTACCCAATTATTATACAAACCCTTTTAATTCGGGCGCCAGTTTTAGAGGCAATAGGTTTTTGCTGTTCTGAAATGTAGTTCCAACTGCTCCAGGGAGGTCACCACAGAGGCTTTTCCGTTGAAGGTATTAGCCCAATTGTATCCACAACCTTTTAGTTTGGGCGCCAGTGTTAGAGTCAATATGTTTTAACTGTTTTGATATATGAAATGTATTTCCAAATGCTCCACAGAGGACATCACAAACATTCGAAGATGCTACCCAATTATTATACAAACCCTTTTAGTTCGGGCGCCAGTGTTATAGGTAATAGGTTTTTCCTGTTCTGAAATGTAGTTCCAACTGCTCCAGGGAGGACACCAGAGAGGCTTTTCCGTTGAAGGTATTAGCCTAATTGTATCCACAACCTTTTAGTTCGGGCGCCAGTGTTAGAGTCAATAGGTTTTTACTGTTTTGATATATGAAATGTATTTCCAACTGCTCCACAGAGGACATCACAAATCTTTCGAAGAAGCTACCCAATTATTATACAAACCCTTTTAGTTCGGGCGCCAGTGTTATAGTCAATAGGTTTTTTACTGTTTTGATATATGAAATGTATTTCCAACTGCTCCATAGGGGACATCACAAAACTTTCGAAGAAGCTACCCAATTATTATACAAATCCTTTTAGTTCGGGCGCCAGTGTTAGAGTCAATAGGTTTTTTACTGTTTTGATATATGAAATGTATTTCCAACTGCTCCACAGAGGACATCACAAATCTTTCGAAGAAGCTACCCAATTATTATACAAACCCTTTTAGTTCGGGCGCCAGTGTTAGAGGCAGTAGGTTTTTGCTGTTCTGAAATGTAGTTCCAACTGCTCCAGTGAGGACACCACAGAGGCTTTTCTGTTGAAGGTATTAGCCCAATTGTATCCAAAACCTTTTAGTTCGGGCGCCAGTGTTAGAGTCAATAGGTTCTTACTGTTTTGATATATGAAATGTATTTCCAACTGCTCCACAGAGGACATCACAAACCTTTCGAAGATGCTACCCAATTATTATACAAATCCTTTTAGTTCGGGCGCCAGTTTTAGAGGCAATAGGTTTTTGCTGTTCTGAAATGTAGTTCCAACTGCTCCAGGGAGGACACCACAGAGGCTTTTCCGTTGAAGGTATTAGCCCAATTGTATCCACAACCTTTTAGTTCGGGCGCCAGTGTTAGAGTCAATATGTTTTAACTGTTTTGATATATGAAATGTATTTCCAAATGCTCCACAGAGGACATCACAAACATTCGAAGATGCTACCCAATTATTATACAAACCCTTTTACTTCGGGCGCCAGTGTTAGAGGTAATAGATTTTTCCTGTTCTGAAATGTAGTTCCAACTGCTCCAGGGAGGACACCAGAGACGCTTTTCCGTTGAAGGTATTAGCCTAATTGTATCCACAACCTTTTAGTTCGGGCGCCAGTGTTAGAGTCAATAGGTGTTTACTGTTTTGATATATGAAATGTATTTCCAACTGCTCCACAGAGGACATCACAAACCTTTCGAAGAAGCTACCCAATTATTATACAAACCCTTTTAGTTCGGGCGCCAGTGTTAGAGGCAATAGGTTTTTCCTGTTCTGAAATGTAGTCCCAACTGCTCCAGGGAGGACACCACAGAGGCTTTTCCGTTGAAGGTATTAGCCCAATTGTATCCACAACCTTTTAGTTCGGGCGCCAGTGTTAGAGTCAATAGGTTCTTACTGTTTTGATATATGAAATGTATTTCCAACTGCTCCACAGAGGACATCACAAACCTTTGGAAGAAGATACCCAATTATTATACAAACCCCTCTTGTTCGGGCGCCAGTGTTAGATTCAATAGGTTTTTACTGTTTTGATATATGAAATGTATTTCCAACTGCTCCACAGAGGACATCACAAACCTTTCGAAGAAGCTACCCAATTATTATACAAACCCTTTTATTTCGGGCGCCAGTGTTAGAATCAATAGGTTTTTTACCGTTTTGATATATGAAATGTATTTCGAACTGCTCCACAGACGACATCAGAAAACTTTCGAAGAATCTACCCAATTATTATACAAACCCTTTTAATTCGGGCGCCAGTTTTAGAGGCAATAGTTTTTTGCTGTTCTGAAATGTAGTTCCAACTGCTCCAGGGAGGTCACCACAGAGGCTTTTCCGTTGAAGGTATTAGCCCAATTGTATCCACAACCTTTTAGTTCGGGCGCCAGTGTTAGAGTCAATAGGTTTTTACTGTTTTGATATATGAAATGTATTTCCAACTGCTCCACAGAGGACATCACAAACCTTTCGAAGAAGGTACCCAATTATTATACAAACCCTTCTTGTTCGGGCGCCAGTGTTAGATTCAATAGGTTTTTACTGTTTTGATATATGAAATGTATTTCCAACTGCTCCACAGAGGACATCACAAACCTTTCGAAGAATCTACCCAATTATTATACAAACCCCTTTAGTTCGGGCGCCAGGTTTAGAGGCAATAGGTTTTTGCTGTTCTGAAATGTAGTTCCAACTGCTCCAGGGAGGACACCACAGAGGCTTTTTCGTTGAAGGTATTAGCCCAATTTTATCCACAACCTTTTAGTTCGGGCGCCAGTGTTAGAGTCAATATGTTTTAACTGTTTTGATATATGAAATGTATTTCCAACTGCTCTACAGAGGACATCACAAACCTTTCGAAGAAGCTACCCAATTATTGTACAAACCCTTTTAGTTCGGGCGCCAGTGTTACAGGCAATAGGTTTTTGCTGTTCTGAAATGTAGTTCCAACTGCTCCAGGGAGGACACCACAGAGGCTTTTCCGTTGAAGGTATTAGCCCAATTGTATCCACAACCTTTTAGTTCGGGCGCCAGTGTTAGAGTCAATAGGTTCTTACTGTTTTGATATATGAAATGTATTTCCAACTGCTCCACAGAGGACATCACAAACCTTTCGAAGAAGATACCCAATTATTATACAAACCCTTCTTGTTCGGGCGCCAGTGTTAGATTCAATAGGTTTTTACTGTTTTGATATATGAAATGTATTTCCAACTGCTCCACAGAGGACATCACAAACCTTTCGAAGAAGCTACCCAATTATTATACAAACCCTTTTATTTCGGTCGCCAGTGTTATAATCAATAGGTTTTTTACCGTTTTGATATATGAAATGTATTTCCAACTGCTCCACAGAGGACATCAGAAAACTTTCGAAGAATCTACCCAATTATTATACAAACCCTTTTAATTCGGGCGCCAGTTTTAGAGGCAATAGGTTTTTGCTGTTCTGAAATGTAGTTCCAACTGCTCCAGGGAGGTCACCACAGAGGCTTTTCCGTTGAAGGTATTAGCCCAATTGTATCCACAACCTTTTAGTTTGGGCGCCAGTGCTAGAGTCAATATGTTTTAACTGTTTTGATATATGAAATGTATTTCCAAATGCTCCACAGAGGACATCACAAACATTCGAAGATGCTACCCAATTATTATACAAACCCTTTTAGTTCGGGCGCCAGTGTTATAGGTAATAGGTTTTTCCTGTTCTGAAATGTAGTTCCAACTGCTCCAGGGAGGACACCAGAGAGGCTTTTCCGTTGAAGGTATTAGCCTAATTGTATCCACAACCTTTTAGTTCGGGCGCCAGTGTTAGAGTCAATAGGTTTTTACTGTTTTGATATATGAAATATATTTCCAACTGCTCCACAGAGGACATCACAAACCTTTCGAAGAAGGTACCCAATTATTATACAAACCCTTCTTGTTCGGGCGCCAGTGTTAGATTCAATAGGTTTTTACTGTTTTGATATATGAAATGTATTTCCAACTGCTCCACAGAGGACATCACAAACCTTTCGAAGAATCTACCCAATTATTATACAAACCCCTTTAGTTCGGGGGCCAGGTTTAGAGGCAATAGGTTTTTGCTGTTCTGAAATGTAGTTCCAACTGCTCCAGGGAGGACACCACAGAGGCATTTTCGTTGAAGGTATTAGCCCAATTGTATCCACAACCTTTTAGTTCGGGCGCCAATGTTAGAGTCAATATGTTTTAACTGTTTTGATATATGAAATGTATTTCCAACTGCTCTACAGAGGACATCACAAAACTTTCGAAGAAACTACCCAATTATTATACAAACCCTTTTCGTTCGGGCGCCAGTGTTAGAGGCAATAGGTTTTTGCTGTTCTGAAATGCAGTTCCAACTGCTCCAGGGAGGACACCACGAAGGCTTTTCCGTTGAAGGTATTAGCCCAATTGTATCCACAAACTTTTAGTTCGGGCGCCAGTGTTAGAGTCATTAGGTTTTTACTGTTTTGATATATGAAATATATTTCCAACTGCTCCACAGATGACATCACAAACCTTTCGAAGAAGCTACCCAATTATTATACAATTCCTTTTAGTTCGGGCGCCAGTGTTAGAGTCATTAGGTTTTTACTGTTTTGATATATGAAATGGATTTCCAACTGCTCCACAGAGGACATCACAAACCTTTCGAAGAATCTACCCAATTATTATACAAACCCTTTTAGTTCGGGCGCCAGTGTTAGAGGCAATAGGTTTTTGCTGTTCTGAAATGTAGTTCCAACTGCTACAGGGAGGACACCACAGAGGCTTTTCCGTTGAAGGTATTAGCCCAATTGTATCCACAACCTTTTAGTTCGGGCGCCAGTGTTAGAGTCAATAGGTTTTTACTCTTTCGATATATGAAATGTATTTCCAACTGCTCCACAGAGGACATCACAAACCTTTCGAACATGCTACCCAATTATTATACAAACCCTTTTAGTTCGGGCGCCAGTTTTAGAGGCAATAGGTTTTTGCTGTTCTGAAATGTAGTTCCAACTGCTCCAGGGAGGACACCACAGAGGCTTTTTCGTTGAAGGTATTAGCCCAATTGTATCCACAACCTTTTAGTTCGGGCGCCAGTGTTAGAGTCAATAGGTTTTTACTGTTTTGATATATGAAATGTATTTCCAACTGCTCTACAGAGGACATCACAAACCTTTCGAAGAAGCTACCCAATTATTGTACAAACCCTTTTAGTTCGGGCGCCAGTGTTACAGGCAATAGGTTTTTGCTGTTCTGAAATGTAGTTCCAACTGCTCCAGGGAGGACACCACAGAGGCTTTTCCGTTGAAGGTATTAGCCCAATTGTATCCACAGCCTTTTAGTTCGGGCGCCAGTGTTAGAGTCAATATGTTTTTTACTGTTTTGATATATGAAATGTATTTCCAACTGCTCTCCAGAGGACATCACAAACCTTTCGAAGAAGCTACCCAATTATTATACAAACCCTTTTCGTTCGGGCGCCAGTGTTAGAGGCAATAGGTTTTTGCTGTTCTGAAATGCAGTTCCAACTGCTCCAGGGAGGACACCACGAAGGCTTTTCCGTTGAAGGTATTAGCCCAATTGTATCCACAAACTTTTAGTTCGGGCGCCAGTGTTAGAGTCATTAGGTTTTTACTGTTTTGATATATGAAATATATTTCCAACTGCTCCACAGATGACATCACAAACCTTTCGAAGAAGCTACCCAATTATTATACAATTCCTTTTAGTTCGGGCGCCAGTGTTAGAGTCAATAGTTTTTTACTGTTTTGATATATGAAATGTATTTCCAACTGCTCCACAGAGGACATCACAAATCTTTCGAAGAAGCTACCCAATTATTATACAAACCCTTTTAGTTCGGGCGCCAGTGTTATAGTCAATAGGTTTTTTACTGTTTTGATATATGAAATGTATTTCCAACTGCTCCATAGGGGACATCACAAAACTTTCGAAGAAGCTACCCAATTATTATACAAATCCTTTTAGTTCGGGCGCCAGTGTTAGAGTCAATAGGTTTTTTACTGTTTTGATATATGAAATGTATTTCCAACTGCTCCACAGAGGACATCACAAATCTTTCGAAGAAGCTACCCAATTATTATACAAACCCTTTTAGTTCGGGCGCCAGTGTTAGAGGCAGTAGGTTTTTGCTGTTCTGAAATGTATTTCCAACTGCTCCAGTGAGGACACCACAGAGGCTTTTCCGTTGAAGGTATTAGCCCAATTGTATCCACAACCTTTTAGTTCGGGCGCCAGTGTTAGTGTCAATAGGTGTTTACTGTTTTGATATATGAAATGTATTTCCAACTGCTCCACAGAGGACATCACAAACCTTTCGAAGAAGCTACCCAATTATTATACAAACCCTTTTAGTTCGGGCGCCAGTGTTAGAGGCAATAGGTTTTTGCTGTTCTGAAATGTAGTTCCAACTGCTCCAGGGAGGACACCACAGAGGCTTTTCCGTTAAAGGTATTAGCCCAATTGTATCCACAGCCTTTTAGTTCGGGCGCCAGTGTTAGAGTCAATAGGTTTTTACTGTTTTGATATATGAAATGTATTTCCAACAGCTCCACAGAGGACATCACAAACCTTTCGAAGATGCTACCCAATTATTATACAAACCCTTCTTGTTCGGGCGCCAGTTTTAGAGGCAATAGGTTTTTGCTGTTCTGAAATGTAGTTCCAACTGCTCCAGGGAGGGCACCACAGAGGCTTTTCCGTTGAAGGTATTAGCCCAATTGTACACACAACCTTTTAGTTCAGGCGCCAGTGTTGGAGTCAATAGGTTTTTACTGTTTTGATATATGAAATGTATTTCCAACTGCTCCACAGAAGACATCACAAACTTTTCGAAGAAGCTCCCCAATTATTATACAAACCCTTTTAGTTCGGGCGCCAGTGTTAGAGTCAATATGTTTTTTAATGTTTTGATATATGAAATGTATTTCCAACTGCTCTCCAGAGGACATCACAAACCTTTCGAAGAAGCTACCCAATTATTATACAAACCCTTTTCGTTCGGGCGCCAGTTTTAGAGGCAATAGGTTTTTGCTGTTCTGAAATGCAGTACCAACTGCTCCAGGGAGGACACCACGAAGGCTTTTCCGTTGAAGGTATTAGCCCAATTGTATCCACAAACTTTTAGTTCGGGCGCCAGTGTTAGAGTCATTAGGTTTTTACTGTTTTGATATATGAAATATATTTCCAACTGCTCCACAGATGACATCACAAACCTTTCGAAGAAGCTACCCAATTATTATACAATTCCTTTTAGTTCGGGCGCCAGTGTTAGAGTCAATAGGTTTTTACTGTTTTGATATATGAAATGTATTTCCAACTGCTCCACAGAGGACATCACAAATCTTTCGAAGAAGCTACCCAATTATTATACAAATCCTTTTAGTTCGGGCGCCAGTGTTAGAGTCAATAGGTTTTTTACTGTTTTGATATATGAAATGTATTTCCAACTGCTCCACAGAGGACATCACAAATCTTTCGAAGAAGCTACCCAATTATTATACAAACCCTTTTAGTTCGGGCGCCAGTGTTAGAGGCAGTAGGTTTTTGCTGTTCTGAAATGTATTTCCAACTGCTCCAGTGAGGACACCACAGAGGCTTTTCTGTTGAAGGTATTAGCCCAATTGTATCCACAACCTTTTAGTTCGGGCGCCAGTGTTAGAGTCAATAGGTTCTTACTGTTTTGATATATGAAATGTATTTTCAACTGCTCCACAGAGGACATCACAAACCTTTCGAAGATGCTACCCAATTATTATACAAATCCTTTTAGTTCGGGCGCCAGTTTTAGAGGCAATAGGTTTTTGCTGTTCTGAAATGTAGTTCCAACTGCTCCAGGGAGGGCACCACAGAGGCTTTTCCGTTGAAGGAATTAGCCCAATTGTATCCACAACCTTTTAGTTCGGGCGCCAGTGTTAGAGTCAATAGGTGTTTACTGTTTTGATATGTGAAATGTATTTCCAACTGCTCCACAGAGGACATCACAAACCTTTCGAAGAAGCTACCCAATTATTATACAAACCCTTTTAGTTCGGGCGCCAGTGTTAGAGGCAATAGGTTTTTGCTGTTCTGAAATGTAGTTCCAACTGCTCCAGGGAGGACACCACAGAGGCTTTTCCGTTAAAGGTATTAGCCCAATTGTATCCACAACCTTTTAGTTCGGGCGCCAGTGTTAGAGTCAATAGGTTCTTACTGTTTTGATATATGAAATGTATTTCCAACTGCTCCACAGAGGACATCACAAACCTTTCGAAGAAGATACCCAATTATTATACAAACCCTTCTTGTTCGGGCGCCAGTGTTAGATTCAATAGGTTTTTACTGTTTTGATATATGAAATGTATTTCCAACTGCTCCACAGAGGACATCACAAACCTTTCGAAGAAGCTACCCAATTATTATACAAACCCTTTTATTTCGGGCGCCAGTGTTAGAATCAATAGGTTTTTTACCGTTTTGATATATGAAATGTATTTCCAACTGCTCCACAGAGGACATCAGAAAACTTTCGAAGAATCTACCCAATTATTATACAAACCCTTTTAATTCGGGCGCCAGTTTTAGAGGCAATAGGTTTTTGCTGTTCTGAAATGTAGTTCCAACTGCTCCAGGGAGGTCACCACAGAGGCTTTTCCGTTGAAGGTATTAGCCCAATTGTATCCACAACCTTTTAGTTTGGGCGCCAGTGTTAGAGTCAATATGTTTTAACTGTTTTGATATATGAAATGTATTTCCAAATGCTCCACAGAGGACATCACAAACATTCGAAGATGCTACCCAATTATTATACAAACCCTTTTAGTTCGGGCGCCAGTGTTATAGGTAATAGGTTTTTCCTGTTCTGAAATGTAGTTCCAACTGCTCCAGGGAGGACACCAGAGAGGCTTTTCCGTTGAAGGTATTAGCCTAATTGTATCCACAACCTTTTAGTTCGGGCGCCAGTGTTAGAGTCAATAGGTTTTTACTGTTTTGATATATGAAATGTATTTCCAACTGCTCCACAGAGGACATCACAAATCTTTCGAAGAAGCTACCCAATTATTATACAAACCCTTTTAGTTCGGGCGCCAGTGTTATAGTCAATAGGTTTTTTACTGTTTTGATATATGAAATGTATTTCCAACTGCTCCATAGGGGACATCACAAAACTTTCGAAGAAGCTACCCAATTATTATACAAATCCTTTTAGTTCGGGCGCCAGTGTTAGAGTCAATAGTTTTTTTACTGTTTTGATATATGAAATGTATTTCCAACTGCTCCACAGAGGACATCACAAACCTTTCGAAGATGCTACCCAATTATTATACAAATCCTTTTAGTTCGGGCGCCAGTTTTAGAGGCAATAGGTTTTTGCTGTTCTGAAATGTAGTTCCAACTGCTCCAGGGAGGACACCACAGAGGCTTTTCCGTTGAAGGTATTAGCCCAATTGTATCCACAACCTTTTAGTTCGGGCGCCAGTGTTAGATTCAATAGGTTTTTACTGTTTTGATATATGAAATGTATTTCCAACTGCTCCACAGAGGACATCACAAACCTTTCGAAGAAGCTACCCAATTATTATACAAACCCTTTTATTTCGGGCGCCAGTCTTAGAATCAATAGGTTTTTTACCGTTTTGATATATGAAATGTATTTCCAACTGCTCCACAGAGGACATCAGAAAACTTTCGAAGAATCTACCCAATTATTATACAAACCCTTTTAATTCGGGCGCCAGTTTTAGAGGCAATAGGTTTTTGCTGTTCTGAAATGTAGTTCCAACTGCTCCAGGGAGGTCACCACAGAGGCTTTTCCGTTGAAGGTATTAGCCCAATTGTATCCACAACCTTTTAGTTTGGGCGCCAGTGTTAGAGTCAATATGTTTTAACTGTTTTGATATATGAAATGTATTTCCAAATGCTCCACAGAGGACATCACAAACATTCGAAGATGCTACCCAATTATTATACAAACCCTTTTAGTTCGGGCGCCAGTGTTATAGGTAATAGGTTTTTCCTGTTCTGATATGTAGTTCCAACTGCTCCAGGGAGGACACCAGAGAGGCTTTTCCGTTGAAGGTATTAGCCTAATTGTATCCACAACCTTTTAGTTCGGGCGCCAGTGTTAGAGTCAATATGTTTTAACTGTTTTGATATATGAAATGTATTTCCAACTGCTCTACAGAGGACATCACAAACCTTCCGAAGAAGCTACCCAATTATTGTACAAACCCTTTTAGTTCGGGCGCCAGTTTTAGAGGCAATAGGTTTTTGCTGTTCTGAAATGTAGTTCCAACTGCTCCAGGGAGGACACCACAGAGGCTTTTTCGTTGAAGGTATTAGCCCAATTGTATCCACAGCCTTTTAGTTCGGGCGCCAGTGTTAGAGTCAATAGGTTTTTACTGTTTTGATGTATGAAATGTATTTCCAACAGCTCCACAGAGGACATCACAAACCTTTCGAAGATGCTACCCAATTATTATACAAATCCTTTTAGTTCGGGCGCTAGTTTTAGAGGCAATAGGTTTTTGCTGTTCTGAAATGTAGTTCCAACTGCTCCAGGGAGGACACCACAGAGGCTTTTTCGTTGAAGGTATTAGCCCAATTGCATCCACAACCTTTTAGTTCGGGCGCCAGTGTTAGAGTCAATAGTTTTTTACTGTTTTGATATATGAAATGTATTTCCAATTGCTCTACAGAGGACATCACAAACCTTTCGAAGAAGCTACCCAATTATTGTACAAACCCTTTTAGTTCGGGCGCCAGTGTTACAGGCAATAGGTTTTTGCTGTTCTGAAATGTAGTTCCAACTGCTCCAGGGAGGACACCACAGAGGCTTTTCCGTTGAAGGTATTAGCCCAATTGTATCCACAGCCTTTTAGTTCGGGCGCCAGTGTTAGAGTCAATAGGTTTTTACTGTTTTGATGTATGAAATGTATTTCCAACAGCTCCACAGAGGACATCACAAACCTTTCGAAGATGCTACCCAATTATTATACAAATCCTTTTAGTTCGGGCGCTAGTTTTAGAGGCAATAGGTTTTTGCTGTTCTGAAATGTAGTTCCAACTGCTCCAGGGAGGACACCACAGAGGCTTTTTCGTTGAAGGTATTAGCCCAATTGTATCCACAGCCTTTTAGTTCGGGCGCCAGTGTTAGAGTCAATAGGTTTTTACTGTTTTGATATATGAAATGTATTTCCAACTGCTCCACAGAGGACATCAGAAACCTTTCGAAGAATCTACCCAATTATTATACAAACCCTTTTAATTCGGGCGCCAGTTTTAGAGGCAATAGGTTTTTGCTGTTCTGAAATGTATTTCCAACTGGTCCAGGGAGGTCACCACAGAGGCTTTTCCGTTGAAGGTATTAGCCCAATTGTACACACAACCTTTTAGTTCGGGCGCCAGTGTTAGAGTCAATAGGTTTTTACTGTTTTGATATATGAAATGTATTTCCAACTGCTCCACAGAAGACATCACAAACTTTTCGAAGAAGCTACCCAATTATTATACAAACCCTTTTATTTCGGGCGCCAGTGTTAGAATCAATAGGTTTTTTACCGTTTTGATATATGAAATGTATTTCCAACTGCTCCACAGAGGACATCAGAAACCTTTCGAAGAATCTACCCAATTATTATACAAACCCCTTTAATTCGGGCGCCAGTTTTAGAGGCAATAGGTTTTTGCTGTTCTGAAATGTAGTTCCAACTGCTACAGGGAGGTCACCACAGAGGCTTTTCCGTTGAAGGTATTAGCCCAATTGTATCCACAACCTTTTAGTTCGGGCGCCAGTGTTAGAGTCAATATGTTTTAACTGTTTTGATATATGAAATGTATTTCCAAATGCTCCACAGAGGACATCACAAACATTCGAAGATGCTACCCAATTATTATACAAACCCTTTTACTTCGGGCGCCAGTGTTAGAGGTAATAGATTTTTCCTGTTCTGAAATGTAGTTCCAACTGCTCCAGGGAGGACACCAGAGACGCTTTTCCGTTGAAGGTATTAGCCTAATTGTATCCACAACCTTTTAGTTCGGGCGCCAGTGTTAGAGTCAATAGGTGTTTACTGTTTTGATATATGAAATGTATTTCCAACTGCTCCACAGAGGACATCACAAACCTTTCGAAGAAGCTACCCAATTATTATACAAACCCTTTTAGTTCGGGCGCCAGTGTTAGAGGCAATAGGTTTTTCCTGTTCTGAAATGTAGTCCCAACTGCTCCAGGGAGGACACCACAGAGGCTTTTCCGTTGAAGGTATTAGCCCAATTGTATCCACAACCTTTTAGTTCGGGCGCCAGTGTTAGAGTCAATAGGTTCTTACTGTTTTGATATATGAAATGTATTTCCAACTGCTCCACAGAGGACATCACAAACCTTTGGAAGAAGATACCCAATTATTATACAAACCCTTCTTGTTCGGGCGCCAGTGTTAGATTCAATAGGTTTTTACTGTTTTGATATATGAAATGTATTTCCAACTGCTCCACAGAGGACATCACAAACCTTTCGAAGAAGCTACCCAATTATTATACAAACCCTTTTATTTCGGGCGCCAGTGTTAGAATCAATAGGTTTTTTACCGTTTTGATATATGAAATGTATTTCGAACTGCTCCACAGACGACATCAGAAAACTTTCGAAGAATCTACCCAATTATTATACAAACCCTTTTAATTCGGGCGCCAGTTTTAGAGGCAATAGGTTTTTGCTGTTCTGAAATGTAGTTCCAACTGCTCCAGGGAGGTCACCACAGAGGCTTTTCCGTTGAAGGTATTAGCCCAATTGTATCCACAACCTTTTAGTTCGGGCGCCAGTGTTAGAGTCAATAGGTTTTTACTGTTTTGATATATGAAATGTATTTCCAACTGCTCCACAGAGGACATCACAAACCTTTCGAAGAAGGTACCCAATTATTATACAAACCCTTCTTGTTCGGGCGCCAGTGTTAGATTCAATAGGTTTTTACTGTTTTGATATATGAAATGTATTTCCAACTGCTCCACAGAGGACATCACAAACCTTTCGAAGAATCTACCCAATTATTATACAAACCCCTTTAGTTCGGGCGCCAGGTTTAGAGGCAATAGGTTTTTGCTGTTCTGAAATGTAGTTCCAACTGCTCCAGGGAGGACACCACAGAGGCTTTTTCGTTGAAGGTATTAGCCCAATTTTATCCACAACCTTTTAGTTCGGGCGCCAGTGTTAGAGTCAATATGTTTTAACTGTTTTGATATATGAAATGTATTTCCAACTGCTCTACAGAGGACATCACAAACCTTTCGAAGAAGCTACCCAATTATTGTACAAACCCTTTTAGTTCGGGCGCCAGTGTTACAGGCAATAGGTTTTTGCTGTTCTGAAATGTAGTTCCAACTGCTCCAGGGAGGACACCACAGAGGCTTTTCCGTTGAAGGTATTAGCCCAATTGTATCCACAACCTTTCAGTTCGGGCGCCAGTGTTAGAGTCAATAGGTTCTTACTGTTTTGATATATGAAATGTATTTCCAACTGCTCCACAGAGGACATCACAAACCTTTCGAAGAAGATACCCAATTATTATACAAACCCTTCTTGTTCGGGCGCCAGTGTTAGATTCAATAGGTTTTTACTGTTTTGATATATGAAATGTATTTCCAACTGCTCCACAGAGGACATCACAAACCTTTCGAAGAAGCTACCCAATTATTATACAAACCCTTTTATTTCGGTCGCCAGTGTTATAATCAATAGGTTTTTTACCGTTTTGATATATGAAATGTGTTTCCAACTGCTCCACAGAGGACATCAGAAAACTTTCGAAGAATCTACCCAATTATTATACAAACCCTTTTAATTCGGGCGCCAGTTTTAGAGGCAATAGGTTTTTGCTGTTCTGAAATGTAGTTCCAACTGCTCCAGGGAGGTCACCACAGAGGCTTTTCCGTTGAAGGTATTAGCCCAATTGTATCCACAACCTTTTAGTTTGGGCGCCAGTGCTAGAGTCAATATGTTTTAACTGTTTTGATATATGAAATGTATTTCCAAATGCTCCACAGAGGACATCACAAACATTCGAAGATGCTACCCAATTATTATACAAACCCTTTTAGTTCGGGCGCCAGTGTTATAGGTAATAGGTTTTTCCTGTTCTGAAATGTAGTTCCAACTGCTCCAGGGAGGACACCAGAGAGGCTTTTCCGTTGAAGGTATTAGCCTAATTGTATCCACAACCTTTTAGTTCGGGCGCCAGTGTTAGAGTCAATAGGTTTTTACTGTTTTGATATATGAAATGTATTTCCAACTGCTCCACAGAGGACATCACAAACCTTTCGAAGAAGGTACCCAATTATTATACAAACCCTTCTTGTTCGGGCGCCAGTGTTAGATTCAATAGGTTTTTACTGTTTTGATATATGAAATGTATTTCCAACTGCTCCACAGAGGACATCACAAACCTTTCGAAGAATCTACCCAATTATTATACAAACCCCTTTAGTTCGGGCGCCAGGTTTAGAGGCAATAGGTTTTTGCTGTTCTGAAATGCACTTCCAACTGCTCCAGGGAGGACACCACGAAGGCTTTTCCGTTGAAGGTATTAGCCCAATTGTATCCACAAACTTTTAGTTCGGGCGCCAGTGTTAGAGTCATTAGGTTTTTACTGTTTTGATATATGAAATATATTTCCAACTGCTCCACAGATGACATCACAAACCTTTCGAAGAAGCTACCCAATTATTATACAATTCCTTTTAGTTCGGGCGCCAGTGTTAGAGTCATTAGGTTTTTACTGTTTTGATATATGAAATGGATTTCCAACTGCTCCACAGAGGACATCACAAACCTTTCGAAGAATCTACCCAATTATTATACAAACCCTTTTAGTTCGGGCGCCAGTGTTAGAGGCAATAGGTTTTTGCTGTTCTGAAATGTAGTTCCAACTGCTACAGGGAGGACACCACAGAGGCTTTTCCGTTGAAGGTATTAGCCCAATTGTATCCACAACCTTTTAGTTCGGGCGCCAGTGTTAGAGTCAATAGGTTTTTACTGTTTTGATATATGAAATGTATTTCCAACTGCTCCACAGAGGACATCACAAACCTTTCGAACATGCTACCCAATTATTATACAAACCCTTTTAGTTCGGGCGCCAGTTTTAGAGGCAATAGGTTTTTGCTGTTCTGAAATGTAGTTCCAACTGCTCCAGGGAGGACACCACAGAGGCTTTTTCGTTGAAGGTATTAGCCCAATTGTATCCACAACATTTTAGTTCGGGCGCCAGTGTTAGAGTCAATAGGTTTTTACTGTTTTGATATATGAAATGTATTTCCAACTGCTCTACAGAGGACATCACAAACCTTTCGAAGAAGCTACCCAATTATTGTACAAACCCTTTTAGTTCGGGCGCCAGTGTTACAGGCAATAGGTTTTTGCTGTTCTGAAATGTAGTTCCAACTGCTCCAGGGAGGACACCACAGAGGCTTTTCCGTTGAAGGTATTAGCCCAATTGTATCCACAGCCTTTTAGTTCGGGCGCCAGTGTTAGAGTCAATAGGTTTTTACTGTTTTGATATATGAAATGTATTTCCAACAGCTCCACAGAGGACATCACAAACCTTTCGAAGATGCTACCCAATTATTATACAAATCCTTTTAGTTCGGGCGCCAGTTTTAGAGGCAATAGGTTTTTGCTGTTCTGAAATGTAGTTCCAACTGCTCCAGGGAGGGCACCACAGAGGCTTTTCCGTTGAAGGTATTAGCCCAATTGTACACACAACCTTTTAGTTCAGGCGCCAGTGTTGGAGTCAATAGGTTTTTACTGTTTTGATATATGAAATGTATTTCCAACTGCTCCACAGAGGACATCACAAATCTTTCGAAGAAGCTACCCAATTATTATACAAACCCTTTTAGTTCGGGCGCCAGTGTTATAGTCAATAGGTTTTTTACTGTTTTGATATATGAAATGTATTTCCAACTGCTCCATAGGGGACATCACAAAACTTTCGAAGAAGCTACCCAATTATTATACAAATCCTTTTAGTTCGGGCGCCAGTGTTAGAGTCAATAGGTTTTTTACTGTTTTGATATATGAAATGTATTTCCAACTGCTCCACAGAGGACATCACAAATCTTTCGAAGAAGCTACCCAATTATTATACAAACCCTTTTAGTTCGGGCGCCAGTGTTAGAGGCAGTAGGTTTTTGCTGTTCTGAAATGTATTTCCAACTGCTCCAGTGAGGACACCACAGAGGCTTTTCCGTTGAAGGTATTAGCCCAATTGTATCCACAAACTTTTAGTTCGGGCGCCAGTGTTAGTGTCAATAGGTGTTTACTGTTTTGATATATGAAATGTATTTCCAACTGCTCCACAGAGGACATCACAAATCTTTCGAAGAAGCTACCCAATTATTATACAAACCCTTTTAGTTCGGGCGCCAGTGTTAGAGGCAGTAGGTTTTTGCTGTTCTGAAATGTATTTCCAACTGCTCCAGTGAGGACACCACAGAGGCTTTTCCGTTGAAGGTATTAGCCCAATTGTATCCACAACCTTTTAGTTCGGGCGCCAGTGTTAGTGTCAATAGGTGTTTACTGTTTTGATATATGAAATGTATTTCCAACTGCTCCACAGAGGACATCACAAACCTTTCGAAGAAGCTACCCAATTATTATACAAACCCTTTTAGTTCGGGCGCCAGTGTTAGAGGCAATAGGTTTTTGCTGTTCTGAAATGTAGTTCCAACTGCTCCAGGGAGGACACCACAGAGGCTTTTCCGTTAAAGGTATTAGCCCAATTGTATCCACAGCCTTTTAGTTCGGGCGCCAGTGTTAGAGTCAATAGGTTTTTACTGTTTTGATATATGAAATGTATTTCCAACAGCTCCACAGAGGACATCACAAACCTTTCGAAGATGCTACCCAATTATTATACAAACCCTTTTAGTTCGGGCGCCAGTGTTAGAGGCAATAGGTTTTTGCTGTTCTGAAATGTAGTTCCAACTGCTCCAGGGAGGACACCACAGAGGCTTTTCCGTTAAAGGTATTAGCCCAATTGTATCCACAGCCTTTTAGTTCGGGCGCCAGTGTTAGAGTCAATAGGTTTTTACTGTTTTGATATATGAAATGTATTTCCAACTGCTCCACAGAAGACATCACAAACTTTTCGAAGAAGCTCCCCAATTATTATACAAACCCTTTTAGTTCGGGCGCCAGTGTTAGAGTCAATATGTTTTTTACTGTTTTGATATATGAAATGTATTTCCAACTGCTCTCCAGAGGACATCACAAACCTTTCGAAGAAGCTACCCAATTATTATACAAACCCTTTTCGTTCGGGCGCCAGTGTTAGAGGCAATAGGTTTTTGCTGTTCTGAAATGCAGTACCAACTGCTCCAGGGAGGACACCACGAAGGCTTTTCCGTTGAAGGTATTAGCCCAATTGTATCCACAAACTTTTAGTTCGGGCGCCAGTGTTAGAGTCATTAGGTTTTTACTGTTTTGATATATGAAATATATTTCCAACTGCTCCACAGATGACATCACAAACCTTTCGAAGAAGCTACCCAATTATTATACAATTCCTTTTAGTTCGGGCGCCAGTGTTAGAGTCAATAGGTTTTTACTGTTTTGATATATGAAATGTATTTCCAACTGCTCCACAGAGGACATCACAAATCTTTCGAAGAAGCTACCCAATTATTATACAAATCCTTTTAGTTCGGGCGCCAGTGTTAGAGTCAATAGGTTTTTTACTGTTTTGATATATGAAATGTATTTCCAACTGCTCCACAGAGGACATCACAAATCTTTCGAAGAAGCTACCCAATTATTATACAAACCCTTTTAGTTCGGGCGCCAGTGTTAGAGGCAGTAGGTTTTTGCTGTTCTGAAATGTATTTCCAACTGCTCCAGTGAGGACACCACAGAGGCTTTTCTGTTGAAGGTATTAGCCCAATTGTATCCACAACCTTTTAGTTCGGGCGCCAGTGTTAGAGTCAATAGGTTCTTACTGTTTTGATATATGAAATGTATTTCCAACTGCTCCACAGAGGACATCACAAACCTTTCGAAGATGCTACCCAATTATTATACAAATCCTTTTAGTTCGGGCGCCAGTTTTAGAGGTAATAGGTTTTTGCTGTTCTGAAATGTAGTTCCAACTGCTCCAGGGAGGGCACCACAGAGGCTTTTCCGTTGAAGGAATTAGCCCAATTGTATCCACAACCTTTTAGTTCGGGCGCCAGTGTTAGAGTCAATAGGTGTTTACTGTTTTGATATATGAAATGTATTTCCAACTGCTCCACAGAGGACATCACAAACCTTTCGAAGAAGCTACCCAATTATTATACAAACCCTTTTAGTTCGGGCGCCAGTGTTAGAGGCAATAGGTTTTTGCTGTTCTGAAATGTAGTTCCAACTGCTCCAGGGAGGACACCACAGAGGCTTTTCCGTTAAAGGTATTAGCCCAATTGTATCCACAACCTTTTAGTTCGGGCGCCAGTGTTAGAGTCAATAGGTTCTTACTGTTTTGATATATGAAATGTATTTCCAACTGCTCCACAGAGGACATCACAAACCTTTCGAAGAAGATACCCAATTATTATACAAACCCTTCTTGTTCGGGCGCCAGTGTTAGATTCAATAGGTTTTTACTGTTTTGATATATGAAATGTATTTCCAACTGCTCCACAGAGGACATCACAAACCTTTCGAAGAAGCTACCCAATTATTATACAAACCCTTTTATTTCGGGCGCCAGTGTTAGAATCAATAGGTTTTTTACCGTTTTGATATATGAAATGTATTTCCAACTGCTCCACAGAGGACATCAGAAAACTTTCGAAGAATCTACCCAATTATTATACAAACCCTTTTAATTCGGGCGCCAGTTTTAGAGGCAATAGGTTTTTGCTGTTCTGAAATGTAGTTCCAACTGCTCCAGGGAGGTCACCACAGAGGCTTTTCCGTTGAAGGTATTAGCCCAATTGTATCCACAACCTTTTAGTTTGGGCGCCAGTGTTAGAGTCAATATGTTTTAACTGTTTTGATATATGAAATGTATTTCCAAATGCTCCACAGAGGACATCACAAACATTCGAAGATGCTACCCAATTATTATACAAACCCTTTTAGTTCGGGCGCCAGTGTTATAGGTAATAGGTTTTTCCTGTTCTGAAATGTAGTTCCAACTGCTCCAGGGAGGACACCAGAGAGGCTTTTCCGTTGAAGGTATTAGCCTAATTGTATCCACAACCTTTTAGTTCGGGCGCCAGTGTTAGAGTCAATAGGTTTTTACTGTTTTGATATATGAAATGTATTTCCAACTGCTCCACAGAGGACATCACAAATCTTTCGAAGAAGCTACCCAATTATTATACAAACCCTTTTAGTTCGGGCGCCAGTGTTATAGTCAATAGGTTTTTTACTGTTTTGATATATGAAATGTATTTCCAACTGCTCCATAGGGGACATCACAAAACTTTCGAAGAAGCTACCCAATTATTATACAAATCCTTTTAGTTCGGGCGCCAGTGTTAGAGTCAATAGGTTTTTTACTGTTTTGATATATGAAATGTATTTCCAACTGCTCCACAGAGGACATCACAAATCTTTCGAAGAAGCTACCCAATTATTATACAAACCCTTTTAGTTCGGGCGCCAGTGTTAGAGGCAGTAGGTTTTTGCTGTTCTGAAATGTAGTTCCAACTGCTCCAGTGAGGACACCACAGAGGCTTTTCCGTTGAAGGTATTAGCCCAATTGTATCCACAACCTTTTAGTTCGGGCGCCAGTGTTAGAGTCAATAGGTTCTTACTGTTTTGATATATGAAATGTATTTCCAACTGCTCCACAGAGGACATCACAAACCTTTCGAAGATGCTACCCAATTATTATACAAATCCTTTTAGTTCGGGCGCCAGTTTTAGAGGCAATAGGTTTTTGCTGTTCTGAAATGTAGTTCCAACTGCTCCAGGGAGGACACCACAGAGGCTTTTCCGTTGAAGGTATTAGCCCAATTGTATCCACAACCTTTTAGTTCGGGCGCCAGTGTTAGATTCAATAGGTTTTTACTGTTTTGATGTATGAAATGTATTTCCAACTGCTCCACAGAGGACATCACAAACCTTTCGAAGAAGCTACCCAATTATTATACAAACCCTTTTATTTCGGGCGCCAGTGTTAGAATCAATAGGTTTTTTACCGTTTTGATATATGAAATGTATTTCCAACTGCTCCACAGAGGACATCAGAAAACTTTCGAAGAATCTACCCAATTATTATACAAACCCTTTTAATTCGGGCGCCAGTTTTAGAGGCAATAGGTTTTTGCTGTTCTGAAATGTAGTTCCAACTGCTCCAGGGAGGTCACCACAGAGGCTTTTCCGTTGAAGGTATTAGCCCAATTGTATCCACAAACTTTTAGTTTGGGCGCCAGTGTTAGAGTCAATATGTTTTAACTGTTTTGATATATGAAATGTATTTCCAAATGCTCCACAGAGGACATCACAAACATTCGAAGATGCTACCCAATTATTATACAAACCCTTTTAGTTCGGGCGCCAGTGTTATAGGTAATAGGTTTTTCCTATTCTGAAATGTAGTTCCAACTGCTCCAGGGAGGACACCAGAGAGGCTTTTCCGTTGAAGGTATTAGCCTAATTGTATCCACAACCTTTTAGTTCGGGCGCCAGTGTTAGAGTCAATAGGTTTTTACTGTTTTGATATATGAAATGTATTTCCAACTGCTCCACAGAGGACATCACAAACCTTTCGAAGAAGGTACCCAATTATTATACAAACCCTTCTTGTTCGGGCGCCAGTGTTAGATTCAATAGGTTTTTACTGTTTTGATATATGAAATGTATTTCCAACTGCTCCACAGAGGACATCACAAACCTTTCGAAGAATCTACCCAATTATTATACAAACCCCTTTAGTTCGGGCGCCAGGTTTAGAGGCAATAGGTTTTTGCTGTTCTGAAATGTAGTTCCAACTGCTCCAGGGAGGACACCACAGAGGCTTTTTCGTTGAAGGTATTAGCCCAATTTTATCCACAACCTTTTAGTTCGGGCGCCAGTGTTAGAGTCAATATGTTTTAACTGTTTTGATATATGAAATGTATTTCCAACTGCTCTACAGAGGACATCACAAACCTTTCGAAGAAGCTACCCAATTATTGTACAAACCCTTTTAGTTCGGGCGCCAGTTTTAGAGGCAATAGGTTTTTGCTGTTCTGAAATGTAGTTCCAACTGCTCCAAGGAGGACACCACAGAGGCTTTTTCGTTGAAGGTATTAGCCCAATTGTATCCACAGCCTTTTAGTTCGGGCGCCAGTGTTAGTGTCAATAGGTTTTTACTGTTTTGATGTATGAAATGTATTTCCAACAGCTCCACAGAGGACATCACAAACCTTTCGAAGATGCTACCCAATTATTATACAAATCCTTTTATTTCGGGCGCTAGTTTTAGAGGCAATAGGTTTTTGCTGTTCTGAAATGTAGTTCCAACTGCTCCAGGGAGGACACCACAGAGGCTTTTTCGTTGAAGGTATTAGCCCAATTGCATCCACAACCTTTTAGTTCGGGCGCCAGTGTTAGAGTCAATAGTTTTTTACTGTTTTGATATATGAAATGTATTTCCAATTGCTCTACAGAGGACATCACAAACCTTTCGAAGAAGCTATCCAATTATTGTACAAACCCTTTTAGTTCGGGCGCCAGTGTTACAGGCAATAGGTTTTTGCTGTTCTGAAATGTAGTTCCAACTGCTCCAGGGAGGACACCACAGAGGCTTTTCCGTTGAAGGTATTAGCCCAATTGTATCCACAGCCTTTTAGTTCGGGCGCCAGTGTTAGAGTCAATAGGTTTTTACTGTTTTGATGTATGAAATGTATTTCCAACAGCTCCACAGAGGACATCACAAAACTTTCGAAGATGCTACCCAATTATTATACAAATCCTTTTAGTTCGGGCGCTAGTTTTAGAGGCAATAGGTTTTTGCTGTTCTGAAATGTAGTTCCAACTGCTCCAGGGAGGACACCACAGAGGCTTTTTCGTTGAAGGTATTAGCCCAATTGTATCCACAGCCTTTTAGTTCGGGCGCCAGTGTTAGAGTCAATAGGTTTTTACTGTTTTGATATATGAAATGTATTTCCAACTGCTCCACAGAGGACATCAGAAACCTTTCGAAGAATCTACCCAATTATTATACAAACCCTTTTAATTCGGGCGCCAGTTTTAGAGGCAATAGGTTTTTGCTGTTCTGAAATGTATTTCCAACTGCTCCAGGGAGGTCAACACAGAGGCTTTTCCGTTGAAGGTATTAGCCCAATTGTACACACAACCTTTTAGTTCGGGCGCCAGTGTTAGAGTCAATAGGTTTTTACTGTTTTGATATATGAAATGTATTTCCAACTGCTCCACAGAAGACATCACAAATTTTCGAAGAAGCTACCCAATTATTATACAAACCCTTTTATTTCGGGCGCCAGTGTTAGAATCAATAGGTTTTTTACCGTTTTGATATATGAAATGTATTTCCAACTGCTCCACAGAGGACATCAGAAACCTTTCGAAGAATCTACCCAATTATTATACAAACCCTTTTAATTCGGGCGCCAGTTTTAGAGGCAATAGGTTTTTGCTGTTCTGAAATGTAGTTCCAACTGCTCCAGGGAGGTCACCACAGAGGCTTTTCCGTTGAAGGTATTAGCCCAATTGTATCCACAACCTTTTAGTTCGGGCGCCAGTGTTACAGTCAATATGTTTTAACTGTTTTGATATATGAAATGTATTTCCAAATGCTCCACAGAGGACATCACAAACATTCGAAGATGCTACCCAATTATTATACAAACCCTTTTACTTCGGGCGCCAGTGTTAGAGGTAATAGATTTTTCCTGTTCTGAAATGTAGTTCCAACTGCTCCAGGGAGGACACCAGAGACGCTTTTCCGTTGAAGGTATTAGCCTAATTGTATCCACAACCTTTTAGTTCGGGCGCCAGTGTTAGAGTCAATAGGTTTTTACTGTTTTGATATATGAAATGTATTTCCAACTGCTCCACAGAGGACATCACAAACCTTTCGAAGAAGGTACCCAATTATTATACAAACCCTTCTTGTTCGGGCGCCAGTGTTAGATTCAGTAGGTTTTTACTGTTTTGATATATGAAATGTATTTCCAACTGCTCCACAGAGGACATCACAAACCTTTCGAAGAATCTACCCAATTATTATACAAACCCCTTTAGTTCGGGCGCCAGGTTTAGAGGCAATAGGTTTTTGCTGTTCTGAAATGTAGTTCCAACTGCTCCAGGGAGGACACCACAGAGGCTTTTTCGTTGAAGGTATTAGCCCAATTGTATCCACAACCTTTTAGTTCGGGCGCCAGTGTTAGAGTCAATATGTTTTAACTGTTTTGATATATGAAATGTATTTCCAACTGCTCTACAGAGGACATCACAAACCTTTCGAAGAAGCTACCCAATTATTGTACAAACCCTTTTAGTTCGGGCGCCAGTTTTAGAGGCAATAGGTTTTTGCTGTTCTGAAATGTAGTTCCAACTGCTCCAGGGAGGTCACCACAGAGGCTTTTCCGTTGAAGGTATTAGCCCAATTGTATCCACAACCTTTTAGTTCGGGCGCCACTGTTAGAGTCAATAGGTTTTTACTCTTTCGATATATGAAATGTATTTCCAACTGCTCCACAGAGGACATCACAAACCTTTCGAAGATGCTACCCAATTATTATACAAACCCTTTTAGTTCGGGCGCCAGTTTTAGAGGCAATAGGTTTTTGCTGTTCTGAAATGTAGTTCCAACTGCTCCAGGGAGGACACCACAGAGGCTTTTTCGTTGAAGGTATTAGCCCAATTGTATCCACAACCTTTTAGTTCGGGCGCCAGTGTTAGAGTCAATAGGTTTTTACTGTTTTGATATATGAAATGTATTTCCAATTGCTCTACAGAGGACATCACAAACCTTTCGAAGAAGCTACCCAATTATTATACAAATCCTTTTAGTTCGGGCGCCAGGTTTAGAGGCAATAGGTTTTTGCTGTTCTGAAATGTAGTTCCAACTGCTCCAGGGAGGGCACCACAGAGGCTTTTCCGTTGAAGGTATTAGCCCAATTGTACACACAACCTTTTAGTTCGGGCGCCCGTGTTAGAGTCAATAGGTTTTCACTGTTTTGATATATGAAATGTATTTCCAACTGCTCCACAGAAGACATCACAAACTTTTCGAAGAATCTACCCAATTATTATACAAACCCTTTTAGTTCGGGCGCCAGTGTTAGAGGCAATAGGTTTTTGCTGTTCTGAAATGTAGTTCCAAGTGCTCCAGGGAGGACACCACAGAGGCTTTTCCGTTGAAGGTATTAGCCCAATTGTATCCACAACCTTTAAGTTTGGGCGCCAGTGTTAGAATCAATAGGTTTTTACTGTTTTGATATATGAAATGTATTTCCAACTGCTCTACAGATGACATTACAAAACTTTCGAAGAAGCTACCCAATTATTATACAAACCCTTTTCGTTCGGGCGCCAGTGTTAGAGGCAATAGGTTTTTGCTGTTCTGAAATGCAGTTCCAACTGCTCCAGGGAGGACACCACGAAGGCTTTTCCGTTGAAGGTATTAGCCCAATTGCATCCACAAACTTTTAGTTCGGGCGCCAGTGTTAGAGACATTAGGTTTTTACTGTTTTGATATATGAAATATATTTCCAACTGCTCCACAGATGACATCACAAACCTTTCGAAGAAGCTACCCAATTATTATACAATTCCTTTTAGTTCGGGCGCCAGTTTTAGAGTCATTAGGTTTTTACTGTTTTGATATATGAAATGTATTCCCAACTGCTCCACAGATGACATCACAAACCTTTCGAAGAAGCTACCCAATTATTATACAAACCCTTTTAGTTCGGGCGCCAGTTTTAGAGTCAATAGGTTTTTTACTGTTTTGATATATAAAATGTATTTCCAACTGCTCCACAGAGGACATCACAAACCTTTCGAAGAATCTACCCAATTATTATACAAACCCTTTTAGTTCGGGCGCCAGTTTTAGAGTCAATAGGTTTTTTACTGTTTTGATATATGAAATGTATTTCCAACTGCTCCACAGAGGACATCACAAACCTTTCGAAGAATCTACCCAATTATTATACAAACCCTTTTAGTTCGGGCGCCAGTGATAGAGGCAATAGGTTTTTGCTGTTCTGAAATGTAGTTCCAACTGCTCCAGGGAGGACACCACAGAGGCTTTTCCGTTGATGGAATTAGCCCAATTCTATCCACAACCTTTTAGTTCGGGCGCCAGTTTTAGAGCCAATAGGTTCTTAATGTTTTGATATATGAAATGTATTTCCAGCTGCTCCACAGAGGACATCACAAACCTTTCGAAGATGCTACCCAATTATTATACAAATCCTTTTAGTTCGGGCGCCAGTTTTAGAGGCAATAGGTTTTTGCTGTTCTGAAATGTAGTTCCAATTGCTCCAGTGAGGACACCACAGAGGCTTTTCCGTTGAAGGTATTAGCCCAATTGTACACACAACCTTTTAGTTCGGACGCCAGTGTTAGAGTCAATAGGTTCTTACTGTTTTGATATATGAAATGTATTTCCAACTGCTCCACAGAGGACATCACAAACCTTTCGAAGAATCTACCCAATTATTATACAAACCCTTTTAGTTCGGGCGCCAGTGTTAGAGGCAATAGGTTTTTGCTGTTCTGAAATGTAGTTCCAGCTGCTCCAGGGAGGACAGCACAGAAGCTTTTCCGTTGAAGGTATTAGCCCAATTGTATCCACAACCTTTTAGTTCGGGCGCCAGTGTTAGAGTCATTAGGTTTTTACTGTTTTGATATATGAAATATATTTCCAACTGCTCCACAGATGACATCACAAACCTTTCGAAGAAGCTACCCAATTATTATACAATTCCTTTTAGTTCGGGCGCCAGTGTTAGAGTCATTAGGTTTTTACTGTTTTGATATATGAAATGTATTCCCAACTGCTCCACAGATGACATCACAAACCTTTCGAAGAAGCTACCCAATTATTATACAAAGCCTTTTAGTTCGGGCGCCAGTTTTAGAGTCAATAGGTTTTTTACTGTTTTGATATATGAAATGTATTTCCAACTGCTCCACAGATGACATCACAAACCTTTCGAAGAAGCTACCCAATTATTATACAATTCCTTTTAGTTCGGGCGCCAGTGTTAGAGTCATTAGGTTTTTACTGTTTTGATATATGAAATGTATTCCCAACTGCTCCAGAGAGGACATCACAAACCTTTCGAAGATGCTACCCAATTATTATACAAATCCTTTTAGTTCGGGCGCCAGTTTTAGAGGCAATAGGTTTTTGCTGTTCTGAAATGTAGTTCCAACTGCTCCAGGGAGGGCACCACAGAGGCTTTTCCGTTGAAGGTATTAGCCCAATTGTACACACAACCTTTTAGTTCGGGCGCCAGTGTTAGAGTCAATAGGTTTTTACTGTTTTGATATATGAAATGTATTTCCAACTGCTCCCCAGAGGACATCACAAACTTTTTGAAGAATCTACCCAATTATTATACAAACCCTTTTAGTTCGGGCGCCAGTGTTAGAGTCAATATGTTTTTTACTGTTTTGATATATGAAATGTATTTCCAACTGCTCCACAGAGGACATCACAAACCTTTCGAAGAATCTACCCAATTATTATACAAACCCTTTTAGTTCGGGCGCCAGTGTTAGAGGCAATAGGTTTTTGCTGTTCTGAAATGTAGTTCCAACTGCTCCAGGGAGGACACCACAGAGGCTTTTTCGTTGAAGTTATTACTCCAATTGTATCCACAACCTTTTAGTTCGGGCGCCAGTGTTAGAGTCAATAGGTTTTTACTGTTTTGATATATGAAATGTATTTCCAATTGCTCTACAGAGGACATCACAAACCTTTCGAGGAAGCTACCCAATTATTATACAAATCCTTTTAGTTCGGGCGCCAGTTTTAGAGGCAATAGGTTTTTGCTGTTCTGAAATGTAGTTCCAACTGCTCCAGGGAGGGCACCACAGAGGCTTTTCCGTTGAAGGTATTAGCCCAATTGTACACACAACCTTTTAGTTCGGGCGCCAGTGTTAGAGTCAATAGGTTTTTACTGTTTTGATATATGAAATGTATTTCCAACTGCTCCACAGAAGACATCACAAACTTTTCGAAGAAGATACCCAATTATTATACAAACCCTTTTAGTTCGGGTGCCAGTGTTAGAGTCAATATGTTTTTTACTGTTTTGATATATGAAATGTATTTCCAACTGCTCCACAGAGGACATCACAAACCTTTCGAAGAATCTACCCAATTATTATACAAACCCTTTTAGTTCGGGCGCCAGTGTTAGAGGCAATAGGTTTTTGCTGTTCTGAAATGTAGTTCCAACTGCTCCAGGGAGGACACCACAGAGGCTTTTCCGTTGAAGGTATTAGCCCAATTGTATCCACAACCTTTAAGTTTGGGCGCCAGTGTTAGAATCAATAGGTTTTTACTGTTTTGATATATGAAATGTATTTCCAACTGCTCTACAGATGACATTACAAAACTTTCGAAGAAGCTACCCAATTATTATACAAACCCTTTTCGTTCGGGCGCCAGTGTTAGAGGCGATAGGTTTTTGCTGTTCTGAAATGCAGTTCCAACTGCTCCAGGGAGGACACCACGAAGGCTTTTCCGTTGAAGGTATTAGCCCAATTGCATCCACAAACTTTTAGTTCGGGCGCCAGTGTTAGAGACATTAGGTTTTTACTGTTTTGATATATGAAATGTATTCCCAACTGCTCCACAGATGACATCACAAACCTTTCGAAGAAGCTACCCAATTATTATACAAACCCTTTTAGTTCGGGCGCCAGTTTTAGAGTCAATAGGTTTTTTACTGTTTTGATATATAAAATGTATTTCCAACTGCTCCACAGAGGACATCACAAACCTTTCGAAGAATCTACCCAATTATTATACAAACCCTTTTAGTTCGGGCGCCAGTTTTAGAGTCAATAGGTTTTTTACTGTTTTGATATATGAAATGTATTTCCAACTGCTCCACAGAGGACATCACAAACCTTTCGAAGAATCTACCCAATTATTATACAAACCCTTTTAGTTCGGGCGCCAGTGATAGAGGCAATAGGTTTTTGCTGTTCTGAAATGTAGTTCCAACTGCTCCAGGGAGGACACCACAGAGGCTTTTCCGTTGATGGAATTAGCCCAATTTTATCCACAACCTTTTAGTTCGGGCGCCAGTTTTAGAGCCAATAGGTTCTTAATGTTTTGATATATGAAATGTATTTCCAGCTGCTCCACAGAGGACATCACAAACCTTTCGAAGATGCTACCCAATTATTATACAAATCCTTTTAGTTCGGGCGCCAGTTTTAGAGGCAATAGGTTTTTGCTGTTCTGAAATGTAGTTCCAATTGCTCCAGTGAGGACACCACAGAGGCTTTTCTGTTGAAGGTATTAGCCCAATTGTACACACAACCTTTTAGTTCGGACGCCAGTGTTAGAGTCAATAGGTTCTTACTGTTTTGATATATGAAATGTATTTCCAACTGCTCCACAGAGGACATCACAAACCTTTCGAAGAATCTACCCAATTATTATACAAACCCTTTTAGTTCGGGCGCCAGTGTTAGAGGCAATAGGTTTTTGCTGTTCTGAAATGTAGTTCCAGCTGCTCCAGGGAGGACAGCACAGAAGCTTTTCCGTTGAAGGTATTAGCCCAATTGTATCCACAACCTTTTAGTTCGGGCGCCAGTGTTAGAGTCATTAGGTTTTTACTGTTTTGATATATGAAATATATTTCCAACTGCTCCACAGATGACATCACAAACCTTTCGAAGAAGCTACCCAATTATTATACAATTCCTTTTAGTTCGGGCGCCAGTGTTAGAGTCATTAGGTTTTTACTGTTTTGATATATGAAATGTATTCCCAACTGCTCCACAGATGACATCACAAACCTTTCGAAGAAGCTACCAAATTATTATACAAAGCCTTTTAGTTCGGGCGCCAGTTTTAGAGTCAATAGGTTTTTTACTGTTTTGATATATGAAATGTATTTCCAACTGCTCCACAGATGACATCACAAACCTTTCGAAGAAGCTACCCAATTATTATACAATTCCTTTTAGTTCGGGCGCCAGTGTTAGAGTCATTAGGTTTTTACTGTTTTGATATATGAAATGTATTCCCAACTGCTCCAGAGAGGACATCACAAACCTTTCGAAGATGCTACCCAATTATTATACAAATCCTTTTAGTTCGGGCGCCAGTTTTAGAGGCAATAGGTTTTTGCTGTTCTGAAATGTAGTTCCAACTGCTCCAGGGAGGGCACCACAGAGGCTTTTCCGTTGAAGGTATTAGCCCAATTGTACACACAACCTTTTAGTTCGGGCGCCAGTGTTAGAGTCAATAGGTTTTTACTGTTTTGATATATGAAATGTATTTCCAACTGCTCCCCAGAGGACATCACAAACTTTTTGAAGAACCTACCCAATTATTATACAAACCCTTTTAGTTCGGGCGCCAGTGTTAGAGTCAATATGTTTTTTACTGTTTTGATATATGAAATGTATTTCCAACTGCTCCACAGAGGACATCACAAACCTTTCGAAGAATCTACCCAATTATTATACAAACCCTTTTAGTTCGGGCGCCAGTGTTAGAGGCAATAGGTTTTTGCTGTTCTGAAATGTAGTTCCAACTGCTCCAGGGAGGACACCACAGAGGCTTTTTCGTTGAATTTATTACTCCAATTGTATCCACAACCTTTTAGTTCGGGCGCCAGTGTTAGAGTCAATAGGTTTTTACTGTTTTGATATATGAAATGTATTTCCAATTGCTCTACAGAGGACATCACAAACCTTTCGAGGAAGCTACCCAATTATTATACAAATCCTTTTAGTTCGGGCGCCAGTTTTAGAGGCAATAGGTTTTTGCTGTTCTGAAATGTAGTTCCAACTGCTCCAGGGAGGGCACCACAGAGGCTTTTCCGTTGAAGGTATTAGCCCAATTGTACACACAACCTTTTAGTTCGGGCGCCAGTGTTAGAGTCAATAGGTTTTTACTGTTTTGATATATGAAATGTATTTCCAACTGCTCCACAGAAGACATCACAAACTTTTCGAAGAAGATACCCAATTATTATACAAACCCTTTTAGTTCGGGTGCCAGTGTTAGAGTCAATATGTTTTTTACTGTTTTGATATATGAAATGTATTTCCAACTGCTCCACAGAGGACATCACAAACCTTTCGAAGAATCTACCCAATTATTATACAAACCCTTTTAGTTCGGGCGCCAGTGTTAGAGGCAATAGGTTTTTGCTGTTCTGAAATGTAGTTCCAACTGCTCCAGGGAGGACACCACAGAGGCTTTTCCGTTGAAGGTATTAGCCCAATTGTATCCACAACCTTTAAGTTTGGGCGCCAGTGTTAGAATCAATAGGTTTTTACTGTTTTGATATATGAAATGTATTTCCAACTGCTCTACAGAAGACATCACAAAACTTTCGAAGAAGCTACCCAATTATTATACAAACCCTTTTCGTTCGGGCGCCAGTGTTAGAGGCAATAGGTTTTTGCTGTTCTGAAATGCAGTTCCAACTGCTCCAGGGAGGACACCACGAAGGCTTTTCCGTTGAAGGTATTAGCCCAATTGTATCCACAAACTTTTAGTTCGGGCGCCAGTGTTAGAGTCATTAGGTTTTTACTGTTTTGATATATGAAATATATTTCCAACTGCTCCACAGATGACATCACAAACCTTTCGAAGAAGCTACCCAATTATTATACAATTCCTTTTAGTTCGGGCGCCAGTGTTAGAGTCATTAGGTTTTTACTGTTTTGATATATAAAATGTATTTCCAACTTCTCCACAGAGGACATCACAAACCTTTCGAAGAATCTACCCAATTATTATACAAACCCTTTTAGTTCGGGCGCCAGTTTTAGAGTCAATAGGTTTTTTACTGTTTTGATATATGAAATATATTTCCAACTGCTCCACAGAGGACATCACAAACCTTTCGAAGAATCTACCCAATTATTATACAAACCCTTTTAGTTCGGGCGCCAGTGTTAGAGGCAATAGGTTTTTGCTGTTCTGAAATGTAGTTCCAACTGCTCCAGGGAGGACACCACAGAGGCTTTTCCGTTGATGGAATTAGCCCAATTGTATCCACAACCTTTTAGTTCGGGCGCCAGTTTTAGAGCCAATAGGTTCTTAATGTTTTGATATATGAAATGTATTCCCAACTGCTCCACAGATGACATCACAAACCTTTCGAAGAAGCTACCCAATTATTATACAAATCCTTTTAGTTCGGGCGCCAGTTTTAGAGGCAATAGGTTTTTGCTGTTCTGAAATGTAGTTCCAATTGCTCCAGTGAGGACACCACAGAGGCTTTTCCGTTGAAGGTATTAGCCCAATTGTACACACAACCTTTTAGTTCGGACGCCAGTGTTAGAGTCAATAGGTTCTTACTGTTTTGATATATGAAATGTATTTCCAACTACTCCACAGAGGACATCACAAACCTTTCGAAGAATCTACCCAATTATTATACAAACCCTTTTAGTTCGGGCGCCAGTGTTAGAGGCAATAGGTTTTTGCTGTTCTGAAATGTAGTTCCAGCTGCTCCAGGGAGGACACCACAGAAGCTTTTCCGTTGAAGGTATTAGCCCAATTGTATCCACAACCTTTTAGTTCGGGCGCCAGTGTTAGAGTCATTAGGTTTTTACTGTTTTGATATATGAAATGTATTCCCAACTGCTCCACAGATGACATCACAAACCTTTCGAAGAAGCTACCCAATTATTATACAAACCCTTTTAGTTCGGGCGCCAGTTTTAGAGTCAATAGGTTTTTTACTGTTTTGATATATGAAATGTATTTCCAACTGCTCCACAGAGGACATCACAAACCTTTCGAAGAATCTACCCAATTATTATACAGACCCTTTTAGTTCGGGCGCCAGTTTTAGAGTCAATAGGTTTTTTACTGTTTTGATATATGAAATGTATTTCCAACTGCTCCACAGAGGACATCACAAACCTTTCGAAGATTCTACCCAATTATTATACAAACCCTTTTAGTTCGGGCGCCAGTGTTAGAGGCAATAGGTTTTTGCTGTTCTGAAATGTAGTTCCAACTGCTCCAGGGAGGACACCACAGAGGCTTTTCCGTTGATGGAATTAGCCCAATTGTATCCACAACCTTTTAGTTCGGGCGCCAGTTTTAGAGCCAATAGGTTCTTAATGTTTTGATATATGAAATGTATTTCCAGCTGCTCCACAGAGGACATCACAAACCTTTCGAAGATGCTACCCAATTATTATACAAATCCTTTTAGTTCGGGCGCCAGTTTTAGAGGCAATAGGTTTTTGCTGTTCTGAAATGTAGTTCCAATTGCTCCAGTGAGGACACCACAGAGGCTTTTCCGTTGAAGGTATTATCCCAATTGTACACACAACCTTTTAGTTAGGACGCCAGTGTTAGAGTCAATAGGTTCTTACTGTTTTGATATATGAAATGTATTTCCAACTGCTCCACAGAGGACATCACAAACCTTTCGAAGAATCTACCCAATTATTATACAAACCCTTTTAGTTCGGGCGCCAGTGTTAGAGGCAATAGGTTTTTGCTGTTCTGAAATGTAGTTCCAGCTGCTCCAGGGAGGACACCACAGAAGCTTTTCCGTTGAAGGTATTAGCCCAATTGTATCCACAACCTTTTAGTTCGGGCGCCAGTGTTAGAGTAAATAGCTTTTTACTGTTTCGATATATGAAATGTATTTCGAACTGCTCCACAGATGACATCACAAACCTTTCGAAGAAGCTACCCAATTATTATACAAATCCTTTTAGTTCGGGCGCCAGTTTTAGAGGCAATAGGTTTTTGCTGTTCTGAAATGTAGTTCCAATTGCTCCAGTGAGGACACCACAGAGGCTTTTCCGTTGAAGGTATTAGCCCAATTGTACACACAACCTTTTAGTTCGGACGCCAGTGTTAGAGTCAATAGGTTCTTACTGTTTTGATATATGAAATGTATTTCCAACTACTCCACAGAGGACATCACAAACCTTTCGAAGAATCTACCCAATTATTATACAAACCCTTTTAGTTCGGGCGCCAGTGTTAGAGGCAATAGGTTTTTGCTGTTCTGAAATGTAGTTCCAGCTGCTCCAGGGAGGACACCACAGAAGCTTTTCCGTTGAAGGTATTAGCCCAATTGTATCCACAACCTTTTAGTTCGGGCGCCAGTGTTAGAGTCATTAGGTTTTTACTGTTTTGATATATGAAATGTATTCCCAACTGCTCCACAGATGACATCACAAACCTTTCGAAGAAGCTACCCAATTATTATACAAACCCTTTTAGTTCGGGCGCCAGTTTTAGAGTCAATAGGTTTTTTACTGTTTTGATATATGAAATGTATTTCCAACTGCTCCACAGAGGACATCACAAACCTTTCGAAGAATCTACCCAATTATTATACAAACCCTTTTAGTTCGGGCGCCAGTTTTAGAGTCAATAGGTTTTTTACTGTTTTGATATATGAAATGTATTTCCAACTGCTCCACAGAGGACATCACAAACCTTTCGAAGAATCTACCCAATTATTATACAAACCCTTTTAGTTCGGGCGCCAGTGTTAGAGGCAATAGGTTTTTGCTGTTCTGAAATGTAGTTCCAACTGCTCCAGGGAGGACACCACAGAGGCTTTTCCGTTGATGGAATTAGCCCAATTGTATCCACAACCTTTTAGTTCGGGCGCCAGTTTTAGAGCCAATAGGTTCTTAATGTTTTGATATATGAAATGTATTTCCAGCTGCTCCACAGAGGACATCACAAACCTTTCGAAGATGCTACCCAATTATTATACAAATCCTTTTAGTTCGGGCGCCAGTTTTAGAGGCAATAGGTTTTTGCTGTTCTGAAATGTAGTTCCAATTGCTCCAGTGAGGACACCACAGAGGCTTTTCCGTTGAAGGTATTATCCCAATTGTACACACAACCTTTTAGTTAGGACGCCAGTGTTAGAGTCAATAGGTTCTTACTGTTTTGATATATGAAATGTATTTCCAACTGCTCCACAGAGGACATCACAAACCTTTCGAAGAATCTACCCAATTATTATACAAACCCTTTTAGTTCGGGCGCCAGTGTTAGAGGCAATAGGTTTTTGCTGTTCTGAAATGTAGTTCCAGCTGCTCCAGGGAGGACACCACAGAAGCTTTTCCGTTGAAGGTATTAGCCCAATTGTATCCACAACCTTTTAGTTCGAGCGCCAGTGTTAGAGTAAATAGCTTTTTACTGTTTCGATATATGAAATGTATTTCGAACTGCTCCACAGAGGACATCACAAACCTTTCGAAGATGCTACCCAATTATTATACAAATCCTTTTAGTTCTGGCGCCAGTGTTAGAGTCAATAGGTTTTTACTGTTTTGATATATGAAATGTATTTCCAACTGCTCCACAGAGCACATCACAAACCTTTCGAAGAAGCTACCCAATTATTATACAAACCCTTTTAGTTCGGGCGCCAGTGTTATAGTCAATATGTTTTTTACTGTTTTGATATATGAAATGTATTTCCAACTGCTCCATAGAGGACATCACAAACCTTTCGAAGAAGCTACCCAATTATTATACAAATCTTTTTGTTCGGGCGCCAGTGTTAGAGTCAATAGGTTTTTTACTGTTTTGATATATGAAATGTATTTCCAACTGCTCCACAGAGGACATCACAAATCTTTCGAAGAAGCTACCCAATTATTATACAAACCCTTTTAGTTCGGGCGCCAGTGTTAGAGGCAGTAGGTTTTTGCTGTTCTGAAATGTAGTTCCAACTCCTCCAGTGAGGACACCACAGAGGCTTTTCCGTTGAAGGTATTAGCCCAATTGTACACACAACCTTTTAGTTCGGGCGCCAGTGTTAGAGTCAAAAGGTTTTTACTGTTTTGATATATGAAATGTATTTCCAGCTACTCTACAGAGGACATCACAAACCTTTCGAAGAAGCTACCCAATTATTATACAAACCCTTTTAGTTCGGGCGCCAGTGTTAGAGGCAGTAGGTTTTTGCTGTTCTGAAATGTAGTTCCAACTGCTCCAGCGAGGACACCACAGAGGCTTTTCCGTTGAAGGTATTAGCCCAATTGTACACACAACCTTTTAGTTCGGGCACCAGTGTTAGAGTCAATAGGTTTTTACTGTTTTGATATATGAAATGTATTTCCAACTGCTCCACAGAGGACATCACAAACCTTTCGAAGAATCTACCCAATTATTATACAAACCCTTTTAGTTCGGGCGCCAGTGTTAGAGGCAGTAGGTATTTGCTGTTCAGAAATGTAGTTCCAACTGCTCCAGCGAGGACACCACAGAGGCTTTTCCGTTGAAGGTATTAGCCCAATTGTACACACAACCTTTTAGTTCGGGCGCCAGTGTTAGAGTCAATAGGTTTTTACTGTTTTGATATATGAAATGTATTTCCAAATGCTCCACAGAGGACATCACAAACATTCGAAGATGCTACCAAATTATTATACAAACCCTTTTAGTTCGGGCGCCAGTGTTAGAGGTAATAGGTTTTTGCTGTTCTGAAATGTAGTTCCAACTGCTCCAGGGAGGACACCACAGAGGCTTTTCCGTTGAAGGTATTAGCCCAATTGTATCCACAACCTTTTAGTTCGGGCGCCAGTGTTAGAGTCAATAGGTTTTTACTCTTTCGATATATGAAATGTATTTCGAACTGCTCCACAGAGGACATCACAAAACTTTCGAAGATGCTACCCAATTATTATACAAACCCTTTTAGTTCGGGCGCCAGTTTTAGAGGCAATAGGTTTTTGCTGTTCTGAAATGTAGTTCCAACTGCTCCAGGGAGGACACCACAGAGGCTTTTTCGTTGAAGGTATTAGCCCAATTGTATCCACAACCTTTTAGTTCGGGCGCCAGTGTTAAAGTCAATAGGTTTTTACTGTTTTGATATATGAAATGTATTTCCAACTGCTCCACAGAGGACATCACACACCTTTCGAAGATGCTACCCAATTATTATACAAATCCTTTTAGTTCGGGCGCCAGTTTTAGAGGCAATAGGTTTTTGCTGTTCTGAAATGTAGTTCCAACTGCTCCAGGGAAGGCACCACAGAGGCTTTTCCGTTGAAGGTATTAGCCCAATTGTACACACAACCTTTTAGTTCGGGCGCCAGTGTTAGAGTCAATAGGTTTTTACTGTTTTGATATATGAAATGTATTTCCAACTGCTCCACAGAAGACATCACAAACTTTTCGAGGAAGCTACCCAATTATTATACAAACCCTTTTAGTTCGGGCGCCAGTGTTAGAGTCAATATGTTTTTTACTGTTTTGATATATGAAATGTATTTCCAACTGCTCCACAGATGACATCACAAACCTTTCGAAGAAGCTACCCAATTATTATACAAACCCTTTTAGTTCGGGCGCCAGTTTTAGAGTCATTAGGTTTTTACTGTTTTGATATATGTAATGTATTTCCAACTGCTCCACAGATGACATCACAAACCTTTCGAAGAAGCTACCCAATTATTATACAAACCCTTTTAGTTCGGGCGCCAGTTTTAGAGTCAATAGGTTTTTTAGTGTTTTGATATATGAAATGTATTTCCAACTGCTCCACAGAGGACATCACAAACCTTTCGAAGAATCTACCCAATTATTATACAAACCCTTTTAGTTCGCGCGCCAGTTTTAGAGTCAATAGGTTTTTTACTGTTTTGATATATGAAATGTATTTCCAACTGCTCCACAGAGGACATCACAAACCTTTCGAAGAATCTACCCAATTATTATACAAACCCTTTTAGTTCGGGCGCCAGTGTTAGAGGCAATAGGTTTTTGCTGTTCTGAAATGTAGTTCCAACTGCTCCAGGGAGGACACCACAGAGGCTTTTCCGTTGAAGGAATTAGCTCAATTGTATCCACAACCTTTTAGTTCGGGCGCCAGTTTTAGAGCCAATAGGTTCTTAATGTTTTGATATATGAAATGTATTTCCAACTGCTCCACAGCGGACATCACAAACCTTTCGAAGATGCTACCCAATTATTATACAAATCCTTTTAGTTCGGGCGCCAGTTTTAGAGGCAATAGGTTTTTGCTGTTCTGAAATGTAGTTCCAACTGCTCCAGGGAGGGCACCACAGAGGCTTTTCCGTTGAAGGTATTAGCCCAATTGTACGCACAACCTTTTAGTTCGGGCGCCAGTGTTAGAGTATAGGTTTTTACTGTTTTGTTATATGAAATGTATTTCCAACTGCTCCCCAGAGGACATCACAAACTTTTCGAAGAAGCTACCCAATTATTATACAAACCCTTTTAGTTCGGGCGCCAGTGTTAGAGTCAATATGTTTTTTACTGTTTTGATATATGAAATGTATTTCCAACTGCTCCACAGAGGACATCACAAACATTTCGAAGAAGCTACCCAATTATTATACAAACCATTTTAGTTAAGGCGCCAGTGTTAGAGGCAGTAGGTTTTTGCTGTTCTGAAATGTAGTTCCAATTGCTCCAGTGAGGACACCACAGAGGATTTTCCGTTGAAGGTATTAGCCCAATTGTACACACAACCTTTTAGTTCGGGCGCCAGTGTTAGAGTCAATAGTTCCTTACTGTTTTGATATATGAAATGTATTTCCAACTGCTCCACAGAGGACATCACAAACCTTTCGAAGAATCTACCCAATTATTATACAAACCCTTTTAGTTCGGGCGCCAGTGTTAGAGTCAATAGGTTTTTACTGTTTTGATATATGAAATGTATTTCCAACTGCTCCACAGAAGACATCACAAACTTTTCGAAGATGCTACCCAATTATTATACAAACCCATTTAGTTCGGGCGCCAGTTTTAGAGTCAATAGGCTTTTTAGTGTTTTGATATATGAAATGTATTTCCAACTGCTCCACAGAGGACATCACAAACCTTTCGAAGAATCTACCCAATTATTATACAAACCCTTTTAGTTCGGGCGCCAGTTTTAGAGTCAATAGGTTTTATACTGTTTTGATATATGAAATGTATTTCCAACTGCTCCACAGAGGACATCACAAACCTTTCGAAGATTCTACCAAATTATTATACAAATCCTTTTAGTTCGGGCGCCAGTTTTAGAGGCAATAGGTTTTTGCTGTTCTGAAATGTAGTTCCAATTGCTCCAGTGAGGACACCACAGAGGCTTTTCCGTTGAAGGTATTAGCCCAATTGTACACACAACCTTTTAGTTCGGGCGCCAGTGTTAGAGTCAATAGGTTCTTACTGTTTTGATATATGAAATGCATTTCCAACTGCTCCACAGAGGACATCACAAACCTTTCGAAGAATCTACCCAATTATTATACAAACCCTTTTAGTTCGGGCGCCAGTGTTAGAGGCAATAGGTTTTTGCTGTTCTGAAATGTAGTTCCAGCTGCTCCAGGGAGGACACCACAGAAGCTTTTCCGTTGAAGGTATTAGCCCAATTGTATCCACAACCTTTTAGTTCGGGCGCCAGTGTTAGAGTCAATAGCTTTTTACTGTTTCGATATATGAAATGTATTTCGAACTGCTCCACAGAGGACATCACAAACCTTTCGAAGATGCTACCCAATTATTATACAAATCCTTTTAGTTCGGGGGCCAGTGTTAGAGTCAATAGGTTTTTACTGTTTTTATATATGAAATGTATTTCCAACTGCTCCACAGAGCACATCACAAACCTTTCGAAGAAGCTACCCAATTATTATACAAACCCTTTTAGTTCGGGCGCCAGTGTTATAGTCAATAGGTTTTTTACTGTTTTGATATATGAAATGTATTTCCAACTGCTCCATAGAGGACATCACAAACCTTTCGAAGAAGCTACCCAATTATTATACAAATCCTTTTAGTTCGGGCGCCAGTGTTAGAGTCAATAGGTTTTTTACTGTTTTGATATATGAAATGTATTTCCAACTGCTCCACAGAGGACATCACAAATCTTTCGAAGAAGCTACCCAATTATTATACAAACCCTTTTAGTTCGGGCGCCAGTGTTAGAGGCAGTAGGTTTTTGCTGTTCTAAAATGTAGTTCCAACTGCTCCAGTGAGGACACCACAGAGGCTTTTCCGTTGAAGGTATTAGCCCAATTGTACACACAACCTTTTAGTTCGGGCACCAGTGTTAGAGTCAATAATTTTTACTGTTTTGATATATGAAATGTATTTCCAACTGCTCCACAGAGGACATCACAAACCTTTCGAAGAATCTACCCAATTATTATACAAACCCTTTTAGTCCGGGCGCCAGTGTTAGAGGCAGTAGGTATTTGCTGTTCTGAAATGTAGTTCCAACTGCTCCAGCGAGGACACCACAGAGGCTTTTCCGTTGAAGGTATTAGCCCAATTGTACACACAACCTTTTAGTTCGGGCGCCAGTGTTAGAGTCAATAGGTTTTTACTCTTTCGATATATGAAATGTATTTCCAACTGCTCCACAGAGGACATCACAAACCTTTCGAAGATGCTACCCAATTATTATACAAACCCTTTTAGTTCGGGCGCCAGTTTTAGAGTCAATAGGTTTTTACTGTTTTGATATATGAAATGTATTTCCAACTGCTCCACAGAAGACATCACAAACTTTTCGAAGATGCTACCCATTTATTATACAAACCCTTTTAGTTCGGGCGCCAGTTTTAGAGTCAATAGTTTTTTTAGTGTTTTGATATATGAAATGTATTTCCAACTGCTCCATAGAGGACATCACAAACCTTTCGAAGAAGCTACCCAATTATTATACAAATCCTTTTAGTTCGGGCGCCAGTGTTAGAGTCAATAGGTTTTTTACTGTTTTGATATATGAAATGTATTTCCAACTGCTCCACAGAGGACATCACAAATCTTTCGAAGAAGCTACCCAATTATTATACAAACCCTTTTAGTTCGGGCGCCAGTGTTAGAGGCAGTAGGTTTTTGCTGTTCTGAAATGTAGTTCCAACTGCTCCAGCGAGGACACCACAGAGGCTTTTCCGTTGAAGGTATTAGCCCAATTGTACACACAACCTTTTAGTTCGGGCGCCAGTGTTAGAATCAAAAGGTTTTTACTGTTTTGATATATGAAATGTATTTCCAACTACTCTACAGAGGACATCACAAACCTTTCGAAGAAGCTACCCAATTATTATACAAACCCTTTTAGTTCGGGCGCCAGTGTTAGAGGCAGTAGGTTTTTGCTGTTCTGAAATGTAGTTCCAACTGCTCCAGCGAGGACACCACAGAGGCTTTTCCGTTGAAGGTATTAGCCCAATTGTACACACAACCTTTTAGTTCGGGCACCAGTGTTAGAGTCAATAGTTTTTACTGTTTTGATATATGAAATGTATTTCCAACTGCTCCACAGAGGACATCACAAACCTTTCGAAGAATCTACCCAATTATTATACAAACCCTTTTAGTTCGGGCGCCAGTGTTAGAGGCAGTAGGTATTTGCTGTTCTGAAATGTAGTTCCAACTGCTCCAGCGAGGACACCACAGAGGCTTTTCCGTTGAAGGTATTAGCCCAATTGTACACACAACCTTTTAGTTCGGGCGCCAGTGTTAGTGTCAATAGGTTTTTACTCTTTCGATATATGAAATGTATTTCCAACTGCTCCACAGAGGACATCACAAACCTTTCGAAGATGCTACCCAATTATTATACAAACCCTTTTAGTTCGGGCGCCAGTTTTAGAGTCAATAGGTTTTTACTGTTTTGATATATGAAATGTATTTCCAACTGCTCCACAGAAGACATCACAAACTTTTCGAAGATGCTACCCATTTATTATACAAACCCTTTTAGTTCGGGCGCCAGTTTTAGAGTCAATAGGTTTTTTAGTGTTTTGATATATAAAATGTATTTCCAACTGCTCCACAGAGGACATCACAAACCTTTCGAAGAATCTACCCAATTATTATACAAACCCTTTTAGTTCGGGCGCCAGTTTTAGAGTCAATAGCTTTTTTACTGTTTTGATATATGAAATGTATTTCCAACTGCTCCACAGAGGACATCACAAACCTTTCGAAGAATCTACCCAATTATTATACAAACCCTTTTAGTTCGGGCGCCAGTGTTAGAGGCAATAGGTTTTTGCTGTTCTGAAATGTAGTTCCAACTGCTCCAGGGAGGACACCACAGAGGCTTTTCCGTTGAAGGAATTAGCCCAATTGTATCCACAACCTTTTAGTTCGGGCGCCAGTTTTAGAGCCAATAGGTTCTTAATGTTTTGATATATGAAATGTATTTCCAACTGCTCCACAGAGGACATCACAAACCTTTCGAAGATGCTACCCAATTATTATACAAATCCTTTTAGTTCGGGCGCCAGTTTTAGAGGCAATAGGTTTTTGCTGTTCTGAAATGTAGTTCCAACTGCTCCAGGGAGGGCACCACAGAGGCTTTTCCGTTGAAGGTATTAGCCCAATTGTACGCACAACCTTTTAGTTCGGGCGCAAGTGTTAGAATCAATAGGTTTTTACTGTTTTGATATATGAAATGTATTTCCAACTGCTCCATAGAGGACATCACAAACCTTTCGAAGAAGCTACCCAATTATTATACAAATCCTTTTAGTTCGGGCGCCAGTGTTAGAGTCAATAGGTTTTTTACTGTTTTGATATATGAAATGTATTTCCAACTGCTCCACAGAGGACATCACAAATCTTTCGAAGAAGCTACCCAATTATTATACAAACCCTTCTTGTTCGGGCGCCAGTGTTAGATTCAATCGGTTTTTACTGTTTTGATATATGAAATGTATTTCCAACTGCTCCACAGAGGACATCACAAACCTTTCGAAGAATCTACCCAATTATTATACAAACCCCTTTAGTTCGGGCGCCAGGTTTAGAGGCAATATGTTTTTGCTGTTCTGAAATGTAGTTCCAACTGCTCCAGGGAGGACACCACAGAGGCTTTTCCGTTGAAGGTATTAGCCCAATTGTATCCACAACCTTTTACTTCGGGCGCCAGTGTTAGAGTCAATAGGTTTTTACTCTTTCGATATATGAAATGTATTTCCAACTGCTCCACAGAGGACATCACAAACCTTTCGAAGATGCTACCCAATTATTATACAAACCCTTTTAGTTCGGGCGCCAGTTTTAGAGGCAATAGGTTTTTGCTGTTCTGAAATGTAGTTCCAACTGCTCCAGGGAGCACACCACAGAGGCTTTTTCGTTGAAGGTATTAGCCCAATTGTATCCACAACCTTTTAGTTCGGGCGCCAGTGTTAAAGTCAATAGGTTTTTACTGTTTTGATATATGAAATGTATTTCCAACTGCTCCACAGAGGACATCACAAACATTTCGAAGAAGCTACCCAATTATTATACAAACCATTTTAGTTAAGGCGCCAGTGTTAGAGGCAGTAGGTTTTTGCTGTTCTGAAATGTAGTTCCAATTGCTCCAGTGAGGACACCACAGAGGCTTTTCCGTTGAAGGTATTAGCCCAATTGTACACACAACCTTTTAGTTCGGGCGCCAGTGTTAGAGTCAATAGGTTCTTACTGTTTTGATATATGAAATGTATTTCCAACTGCTCCACAGAGGACATCACAAACTTTTCGAAGAAGCTGCCCAATTATTATACAAACCCTTTTAGTTCGGGTGCCAGTGTTAGAGTTAATATGTTTTTTACTGTTTTGATATATGAAATTTATTTCCAACTGCTCCACAGATGACATCACAAACCTTTCGAAGAAGCTACCCAATTATTATACAAACCCTTTTAGTTCGGGCGCCAGTTTTAGAGTCATTAGGTTTTTACTGTTTTGATATATGAAATGTATTTCCAACTGCTCCACAGATGACATCACAAACCTTTCGAAGAAGCTACCCAATTATTATACAAACCCTTTTAGTTCGGGCGCCAGTTTTAGAGTCAATAGGTTTTTTAGTGTTTTGATATATGAAATGTATTTCCAACTGCTCCACAGAGGACATCACAAACCTTTCGAAGAATCTACCCAATTATTATACAAACCCTTTTAGTTCGGGCGCCAGTTTTAGAGTCAATAGGTTTCTTAATGTTTTGATATATGAAATGTATTTCCAACTGCTCCACAGCGGACATCACAAACCTTTCGAAGATGCTACCCAATTATTATACAAATCCTTTTAGTTCGGGCGCCAGTTTTAGAGGCAATAGGTTTTTGCTGTTCTGAAATGTAGTTCCAACTGCTCCAGGAAGGGCACCACAGAGGCTTTTCCGTTGAAGGTATTAGCCCAATTGTACGCACAACCTTTTAGTTCGGGCGCCAGTGTTAGAGTCAATAGGTTTTTACTGTTTTGATATATGAAATGTATTTCCAACTGCTCCCCAGAGGACATCACAAACTTTTCGAAGAAGCTACCCAATTATTATACAAACCCTTTTAGTTCGGGCGCCAGTGTTAGAGTCAATATGTTTTTTACTGTTTTGATATATGAAATGTATTTCCAACTGCTCCACAGAGGACATCACAAACATTTCGAAGAAGCTACCCAATTATTATACAAACCATTTTAGTTAAGGCGCCAGTGTTAGAGGCAGTAGGTTTTTGCTGTTCTGAAATGTAGTTCCAATTGCTCCAGTGAGGACACCACAGAGGCTTTTCCGTTGAAGGTATTAGCCCAATTGTACACACAACCTTTTAGTTCGGGCGCCAGTGTTAGAGTCAATAGGTTCTTACTGTTTTGATATATGAAATGTATTTCCAACTGCTCCACAGAGGACATCACAAACCTTTCGAAGAATCTACCCAATTATTATACAAACCCTTTTAGTTCGGGCGCCAGTGTTAGAGTCAATAGGTTTTTACTGTTTTGATATATGAAATGTATTTCCAACTGCTCCACAGAAGACATCACAAACTTTTCGAAGATGCTACCCAATTATTATACAAACCCTTTTAGTTCGGGCGCCAGTTTTAGAGTCAATAGGTTTTTTAGTGTTTTGATATATGAAATGTATTTCCAATTGCTCCACAGAGGACATCACACACCTTTCGAAGATGCTACCCAATTATTATACAAATCCTTTTAGTTCGGGCGCCAGTTTTAGAGGCAATAGGTTTTTGCTGTTCTGAAATGTAGTTCCAACTGCTCCAGGGAGGGCACCACAGAGGCTTTTCCGTTGAAGGTATTAGCCCAATTGTACACACAACCTTTTAGTTCGGGCGCCAGTGTTAGAGTCAATAGGTTTTTACTGTTTTGATATATGAAATGTATTTCCAACTGCTCCACAGAAGACATCACAAACTTTTCGAAGAAGCTACCCAATTATTATACAAACCCTTTTAGTTCGGGCGCCAGTGTTAGAGTCAATATGTTTTTTACTGTTTTGATATATGAAATGTATTTCCAACTGCTCCACAGATGACATCACAAACCTTTCGAAGAAGCTACCCAATTATTATTCAAACCCTTTTAGTTCGGGCGCCAGTTTTAGAGTCATTATGTTTTTACTGTTTTGATATATGAAATGTATTTCCAACTGCTCCACAGATGACATCACAAACCTTTCCAAGAAGCTACCCAATTATTATACAAACCCTTTTAATTCGGGCGCCAGTTTTAGAGTCAATAGGTTTTTTAGTGTTTTGATATATGAAATGTATTTCCAACTGCTCCACAGAGGACATCACAAACCTTTCGAAGAATCTACCCAATTATTATACAAACCCTTTTAGTTCGGGCGCCAGTTTTAGAGTCAATAGGTTTTTTACTGTTTTGATATATGAAATGTATTTCCAACTGCTCCACAGAGGACATCACAAACCTTTCGAAGAATCTACCCAATTATTATACAAACCCTTTTAGTTCGGGCGCCAGTGTTAGAGGCAATAGGTTTTTGCTGTTCTGAAATGTAGTTCCAACTGCTCCAGGGAGGACACCACAGAGGCTTTTCCGTTGAAGGAATTAGCGCAATTGTATCCACAACCTTTTAGTTCGGGCGCCAGTTTTAGAGCCAATAGGTTCTTAATGTTTTGATATATGAAATGTATTTCCAACTGCTCCACAGCGGACATCACAAACCTTTCGAAGATGCTACCCAATTATTATACAAATCCTTTTAGTTCGGGCGCCAGTTTTAGAGGCAATAGGTTTTTGCTGTTCTGAAATGTAGTTCGAACTGCTCCAGGGAGGGCACCACAGAGGCTTTTCCGTTGAAGGTATTAGCCCAATTGTACGCACAACCTTTTAGTTCGGGCGCCAGTGTTAGAGTCAATAGGTTTTTACTGTTTTGATATATGAAATGTATTTCCAACTGCTCCCCAGAGGACATCACAAACTTTTCGAAGAAGCTACCCAATTATTATACAAACCCTTTTAGTTCGGGCGCCAGTGTTAGAGTCAATATGTTTTTTACTGTTTTGATATATGAAATGTATTTCCAACTGCTCCACAGAGGACATCACAAACATTTCGAAGAAGCTACCCAATTATTATACAAACCATTTTAGTTAAGGCGCCAGTGTTAGAGGCAATAGGTTTTTGCTGTTCTGAAATGTAGTTCCAATTGCTCCAGTGAGGACACCACAGAATCTTTTCCGTTGAAGGTATTAGCCCAATTGTACACACAACCTTTTAGTTCGGGCGCCAGTGTTAGAGTCAATAGGTTCTTACTGTTTTGATATATGAAATGTATCTCCAACTGCTCCACAGAGGACATCACAAACCTTTCGAAGAATCTACCCAATTATTATACAAACCCTTTTAGTTCGGGCGCCAGTGTTAGAGTCAATAGGTTTTTACTGTTTTGATATATGAAATGTATTTCCAACTGCTCCACAGAAGACATCACAAACTTTTCGAAGATGCTACCCAATTATTATACAAATCCTTTTAGTTCGGGCGCCAGTGTTAGAGTCAATAGGTTTTTTACTGTTTTGATATATGAAATTTATTTCCAACTGCTCCACAGAGGACATCACAAATCTTTCGAAGAAGCTACCCAATTATTATACAAACCCTTCTTGTTCGGGCGCCAGTGTTAGATTCAATAGGTTTTTATGTTTTGATATATGAAATGTATTTCCAACTGCTCCACAGAGGACATCACAAACCTTTCGAAGAATCTACCCAATTATTATACAAACCCCTTTAGTTCGGGCGCCAGGTTTAGAGGCAATAGGTTTTTGCTGTTCTGAAATGTAGTTCCAACTGCTCCAGGGAGGACACCACAGAGGCTTTTCCGTTGAAGGTATTAGCCCAATTGTATCCACAACCTTTTAGTTCGGGCGCCAGTGTTAGAGTCAATAGGTTTTTACTCTTTCGATATATGAAATGTATTTCCAACTGCTCCACAGAGGACATCACAAACCTTTCGAAGATTCTACCCAATTATTATACAAACCCTTTTAGTTCGGGCGCCAGTTTTAGAGGCAATAGGTTTTTGCTGTTCTGAAATGTAGTTCCAACTGCTCCAGGGAGGACACCACAGAGGCTTTTTCGTTGAAGGTATTAGCCCAATTGTATCCACAACCTTTTAGTTCGGGCGCCAGTGTTAATGTCAATAGGTTTTTACTGTTTTGATATATGAAATGTATTTCCAACTGCTCCACAGAGGACATCACACACCTTTCGAAGATGCTACCCAATTATTATACAAATCCTTTTAGTTCGGGCGCCAGTTTTAGAGGCAATAGGTTTTTGCTGTTCTGAAATGTAGTTCCAACTGCTCCAGGGAGGGCACCACAGAGGCTTTTCCGTTGAAGGTATTAGCCCAATTGTACACACAACCTTTTAGTTCGGGCGCCAGTGTTAGATTCAATAGGTTTTTACTGTTTTGATATATGAAATGTATTTCCAACTGCTCCACAGAAGACATCACAAACTTTTCGAAGAAGCTACCCAATTATTATACAAACCCTTTTAGTTCGGGTGCCAGTGTTAGAGTCAATATGTTTTTTACTGTTTTGATATATGAAATGTATTTCCAACTGCTCCACAGATGACATCACAAACCTTTCGAAGAAGCTACCCAATTATTATACAAACCCTTTTATTTCGGGCGCCAGTTTTAGAGTCATTAGGTTTTAACTGTTTTGATATATGAAATGTATTTCCAACTGCTCCACAGATGACATCACAAACCTTTCGAAGAAGCTACCCAATTATTATACAAACCCTTTTAGTTCGGGCGCCAGTTTTAGAGTCAATAGGTTTTTTAGTGTTTTGATATATGAAATGTATTTCCAACTGCTCCACAGAGGACATCACAAACCTTTCGAAGAATCTACCCAATTATTATACAAACCCTTTTAGTTCGGGCGCCAGTTTTAGAGTCAATAGGTTTTTTACTGTTTTGATATATGAAATGTATTTCCAACTGCTCCACAGAGGACATCACAAACCTTTCGAAGAATCTACCCAATTATTATACAAACCCTTTTAGTTCGGGCGCCAGTGTTAGAGGCAATAGGTTTTTGCTGTTCTGAAATGTAGTTCCAACTGCTCCAGGGAGGACACCACAGAGGCTTTTCCGTTGAAGGAATTAGCCCAATTGTATCCACAACCTTTTAGTTCGGGCGCCAGTTTTAGAGCCAATAGGTTCTTAATGTTTTGATATATGAAATGTATTTCCAACTGCTCCACAGCGGACATCACAAACCTTTCGAAGATGCTACCCAATTATTATACAAATCCTTTTAGTTCGGGCGCCAGTTTTAGAGGCAATAGGTTTTTGCTGTTCTGAAATGTAGTTCCAACTGCTCCAGGGAGGGCACCACAGAGGCTTTTCCGTTGAAGGTATTAGCCCAATTGTACGCACAACCTTTTAGTTCGGGCGCCAGTTTTAGAGTCAATAGGTTTTTTAGTGTTTTGATATATGAAATGTATTTCCAACTGCTCCACAGTACACACAACCTTTTAGTTCGGGCGCCAGTGTTAGAGTCAATAGGTTCTTACTGTTTTGATATATGAAATGTATATCCAACTGCTCCACAGAGGACATCACAAAACTTTCGAAGATGCTACCCAATTATTATACAAACCCTTTTAGTTCGGGCGCCAGTTTTAGAGTCAATAGGTTTTTTAGTGTTTTGATATATGAAATGTATTTCCAACTGCTCCACAGAGGACATCACAAACCTTTCGAAGAATCTACCCAATTATTATACAAACCCTTTTAGTTCGGGCGCCAGTTTTAGAGTCAATAGGTTTTTTACTGTTTTGATATATGAAATGTATTTCCAACTGCTCCACAGAGGACATCACAAACCTTTCGAAGAATCTACCCAATTATTATACAAACCCTTTTAGTTCGGGCGCCAGTGTTAGAGTCAATAGGTTTTTACTGTTTTGATATATGAAATGTATTTCCAACTGCTCCACAGAAGACATCACAAACTTTTCGAAGATGCTACCCAATTATTATACAAACCCTTTTAGTTCGGGCGCCAGTTTTAGAGTCAATAGGTTTTTTAGTGTTTTGATATATGAAATGTATTTCCAACTGCTCCACAGAGGACATCACAAACCTTTCGAAGAATCTACCCAATTATTATACAAACCCTTTTAGTTCGGGCGCAAGTGTTAGAGTCAATAGGTTTTTTACTGTTTTGATATATGAAATGTATTTCCAACTGCTCCACAGAGGACATCACAAACATTTCGAAGAAGCTACCCAATTATTATACAAACCATTTTAGTTAAGGCGCCAGTGTTAGAGGCAGTAGGTTTTTGCTGTTCTGAAATGTAGTTCCAATTGCTCCAGTGAGGACACCACAGAGGCTTTTCCGTTGAAGGTATTAGCCCAATTGTACACACAACCTTTTAGTTCGGGCGCCAGTGTTAGAGCCAATAGGTTCTTAATGTTTTGATATATGAAATGTATTTCCAACTGCTCCACAGCGGACATCACAAACCTTTCGAAGATGCTACCCAATTATTATACAAACCCTTTTAGTTCGGGCGCCAGTGTTAGAGGCAATAGGTTTTTGCTGTTCTGAAATGTAGTTCCAACTGCTCCAGGGAGGACACCACAGAGGCTTTTCCGTTGAAGGAATTAGCCCAATTGTATCCACAACCTTTTAGTTCGGGCGCCAGTTTTAGAGCCAATAGGTTCTTAATGTTTTGATATATGAAATGTATTTCCAACTGCTCCACAGCGGACATCACAAACCTTTCGAAGATGCTACCCAATTATTATACAAATCCTTTTAGTTCGGGCGCCAGTTTTAGAGGCAATAGGTTTTTGCTGTTCTGAAATGTAGTTCCAATTGCTCCAGTGAGGACACCACAGAGGCTTTTCCGTTGAAGGTATTAGCCCAATTGTACACACAACCTTTTAGTTCGGGCGCCAGTGTTAGAGTCAATAGGTTCTTACTGTTTTGATATATGAAATGCATTTCCAACTGCTCCACAGAGGACATCACAAACCTTTCGAAGAATCTACCCAATTATTATACAAACCCTTTTAGTTCGGGCGCCAGTGTTAGAGGCAATAGGTTTTTGCTGTTCTGAAATGTAGTTCCAGCTGCTCCAGGGAGGACACCACAGAAGCTTTTCCGTTGAAGGTATTAGCCCAATTGTATCCACAACCTTTTAGTTCGGGCGCCAGTGTTAGAGTCAATAGCTTTTTACTGTTTCGATATATGAAATGTATTTCGAACTGCTCCACAGAGGACATCACAAACCTTTCGAAGATGCTACCCAATTATTATACAAATCCTTTTAGTTCGGGGGCCAGTGTTAGAGTCAATAGGTTTTTACTGTTTTTATATATGAAATGTATTTCCAACTGCTCCACAGAGCACATCACAAACCTTTCGAAGAAGCTACCCAATTATTATACAAACCCTTTTAGTTCGGGCGCCAGTGTTATAGTCAATAGGTTTTTTACTGTTTTGATATATGAAATGTATTTCCAACTGCTCCATAGAGGACATCACAAACCTTTCGAAGAAGCTACCCAATTATTATACAAATCCTTTTAGTTCGGGCGCCAGTGTTAGAGTCAATAGGTTTTTTACTGTTTTGATATATGAAATGTATTTCCAACTGCTCCACAGAGGACATCACAAATCTTTCGAAGAAGCTACCCAATTATTATACAAACCCTTTTAGTTCGGGCGCCAGTGTTAGAGGCAGTAGGTTTTTGCTGTTCTAAAATGTAGTTCCAACTGCTCCAGTGAGGACACCACAGAGGCTTTTCCGTTGAAGGTATTAGCCCAATTGTACACACAACCTTTTAGTTCGGGCACCAGTGTTAGAGTCAATAATTTTTACTGTTTTGATATATGAAATGTATTTCCAACTGCTCCACAGAGGACATCACAAACCTTTCGAAGAATCTACCCAATTATTATACAAACCCTTTTAGTCCGGGCGCCAGTGTTAGAGGCAGTAGGTATTTGCTGTTCTGAAATGTAGTTCCAACTGCTCCAGCGAGGACACCACAGAGGCTTTTCCGTTGAAGGTATTAGCCCAATTGTACACACAACCTTTTAGTTCGGGCGCCAGTGTTAGAGTCAATAGGTTTTTACTCTTTCGATATATGAAATGTATTTCCAACTGCTCCACAGAGGACATCACAAACCTTTCGAAGATGCTACCCAATTATTATACAAACCCTTTTAGTTCGGGCGCCAGTTTTAGAGTCAATAGGTTTTTACTGTTTTGATATATGAAATGTATTTCCAACTGCTCCACAGAAGACATCACAAACTTTTCGAAGATGCTACCCATTTATTATACAAACCCTTTTAGTTCGGGCGCCAGTTTTAGAGTCAATAGTTTTTTTAGTGTTTTGATATATGAAATGTATTTCCAACTGCTCCATAGAGGACATCACAAACCTTTCGAAGAAGCTACCCAATTATTATACAAATCCTTTTAGTTCGGGCGCCAGTGTTAGAGTCAATAGGTTTTTTACTGTTTTGATATATGAAATGTATTTCCAACTGCTCCACAGAGGACATCACAAATCTTTCGAAGAAGCTACCCAATTATTATACAAACCCTTTTAGTTCGGGCGCCAGTGTTAGAGGCAGTAGGTTTTTGCTGTTCTGAAATGTAGTTCCAACTGCTCCAGCGAGGACACCACAGAGGCTTTTCCGTTGAAGGTATTAGCCCAATTGTACACACAACCTTTTAGTTCGGGCGCCAGTGTTAGAATCAAAAGGTTTTTACTGTTTTGATATATGAAATGTATTTCCAACTACTCTACAGAGGACATCACAAACCTTTCGAAGAAGCTACCCAATTATTATACAAACCCTTTTAGTTCGGGCGCCAGTGTTAGAGGCAGTAGGTTTTTGCTGTTCTGAAATGTAGTTCCAACTGCTCCAGCGAGGACACCACAGAGGCTTTTCCGTTGAAGGTATTAGCCCAATTGTACACACAACCTTTTAGTTCGGGCACCAGTGTTAGAGTCAATAGTTTTTACTGTTTTGATATATGAAATGTATTTCCAACTGCTCCACAGAGGACATCACAAACCTTTCGAAGAATCTACCCAATTATTATACAAACCCTTTTAGTTCGGGCGCCAGTGTTAGAGGCAGTAGGTATTTGCTGTTCTGAAATGTAGTTCCAACTGCTCCAGCGAGGACACCACAGAGGCTTTTCCGTTGAAGGTATTAGCCCAATTGTACACACAACCTTTTAGTTCGGGCGCCAGTGTTAGTGTCAATAGGTTTTTACTCTTTCGATATATGAAATGTATTTCCAACTGCTCCACAGAGGACATCACAAACCTTTCGAAGATGCTACCCAATTATTATACAAACCCTTTTAGTTCGGGCGCCAGTTTTAGAGTCAATAGGTTTTTACTGTTTTGATATATGAAATGTATTTCCAACTGCTCCACAGAAGACATCACAAACTTTTCGAAGATGCTACCCATTTATTATACAAACCCTTTTAGTTCGGGCGCCAGTTTTAGAGTCAATAGGTTTTTTAGTGTTTTGATATATAAAATGTATTTCCAACTGCTCCACAGAGGACATCACAAACCTTTCGAAGAATCTACCCAATTATTATACAAACCCTTTTAGTTCGGGCGCCAGTTTTAGAGTCAATAGCTTTTTTACTGTTTTGATATATGAAATGTATTTCCAACTGCTCCACAGAGGACATCACAAACCTTTCGAAGAATCTACCCAATTATTATACAAACCCTTTTAGTTCGGGCGCCAGTGTTAGAGGCAATAGGTTTTTGCTGTTCTGAAATGTAGTTCCAACTGCTCCAGGGAGGACACCACAGAGGCTTTTCCGTTGAAGGAATTAGCCCAATTGTATCCACAACCTTTTAGTTCGGGCGCCAGTTTTAGAGCCAATAGGTTCTTAATGTTTTGATATATGAAATGTATTTCCAACTGCTCCACAGAGGACATCACAAACCTTTCGAAGATGCTACCCAATTATTATACAAATCCTTTTAGTTCGGGCGCCAGTTTTAGAGGCAATAGGTTTTTGCTGTTCTGAAATGTAGTTCCAACTGCTCCAGGGAGGGCACCACAGAGGCTTTTCCGTTGAAGGTATTAGCCCAATTGTACGCACAACCTTTTAGTTCGGGCGCAAGTGTTAGAATCAATAGGTTTTTACTGTTTTGATATATGAAATGTATTTCCAACTGCTCCATAGAGGACATCACAAACCTTTCGAAGAAGCTACCCAATTATTATACAAATCCTTTTAGTTCGGGCGCCAGTGTTAGAGTCAATAGGTTTTTTACTGTTTTGATATATGAAATGTATTTCCAACTGCTCCACAGAGGACATCACAAACCTTTCGAAGAATCTACCCAATTATTATACAAACCCCTTTAGTTCGGGCGCCAGGTTTAGAGGCAATATGTTTTTGCTGTTCTGAAATGTAGTTCCAACTGCTCCAGGGAGGACACCACAGAGGCTTTTCCGTTGAAGGTATTAGCCCAATTGTATCCACAACCTTTTACTTCGGGCGCCAGTGTTAGAGTCAATAGGTTTTTACTCTTTCGATATATGAAATGTATTTCCAACTGCTCCACAGAGGACATCACAAACCTTTCGAAGATGCTACCCAATTATTATACAAACCCTTTTAGTTCGGGCGCCAGTTTTAGAGGCAATAGGTTTTTGCTGTTCTGAAATGTAGTTCCAACTGCTCCAGGGAGCACACCACAGAGGCTTTTTCGTTGAAGGTATTAGCCCAATTGTATCCACAACCTTTTAGTTCGGGCGCCAGTGTTAAAGTCAATAGGTTTTTACTGTTTTGATATATGAAATGTATTTCCAACTGCTCCACAGAGGACATCACAAACATTTCGAAGAAGCTACCCAATTATTATACAAACCATTTTAGTTAAGGCGCCAGTGTTAGAGGCAGTAGGTTTTTGCTGTTCTGAAATGTAGTTCCAATTGCTCCAGTGAGGACACCACAGAGGCTTTTCCGTTGAAGGTATTAGCCCAATTGTACACACAACCTTTTAGTTCGGGCGCCAGTGTTAGAGTCAATAGGTTCTTACTGTTTTGATATATGAAATGTATTTCCAACTGCTCCACAGAGGACATCACAAACTTTTCGAAGAAGCTGCCCAATTATTATACAAACCCTTTTAGTTCGGGTGCCAGTGTTAGAGTTAATATGTTTTTTACTGTTTTGATATATGAAATTTATTTCCAACTGCTCCACAGATGACATCACAAACCTTTCGAAGAAGCTACCCAATTATTATACAAACCCTTTTAGTTCGGGCGCCAGTTTTAGAGTCATTAGGTTTTTACTGTTTTGATATATGAAATGTATTTCCAACTGCTCCACAGATGACATCACAAACCTTTCGAAGAAGCTACCCAATTATTATACAAACCCTTTTAGTTCGGGCGCCAGTTTTAGAGTCAATAGGTTTTTTAGTGTTTTGATATATGAAATGTATTTCCAACTGCTCCACAGAGGACATCACAAACCTTTCGAAGAATCTACCCAATTATTATACAAACCCTTTTAGTTCGGGCGCCAGTTTTAGAGTCAATAGGTTTCTTAATGTTTTGATATATGAAATGTATTTCCAACTGCTCCACAGCGGACATCACAAACCTTTCGAAGATGCTACCCAATTATTATACAAATCCTTTTAGTTCGGGCGCCAGTTTTAGAGGCAATAGGTTTTTGCTGTTCTGAAATGTAGTTCCAACTGCTCCAGGAAGGGCACCACAGAGGCTTTTCCGTTGAAGGTATTAGCCCAATTGTACGCACAACCTTTTAGTTCGGGCGCCAGTGTTAGAGTCAATAGGTTTTTACTGTTTTGATATATGAAATGTATTTCCAACTGCTCCCCAGAGGACATCACAAACTTTTCGAAGAAGCTACCCAATTATTATACAAACCCTTTTAGTTCGGGCGCCAGTGTTAGAGTCAATATGTTTTTACTGTTTTGATATATGAAATGTATTTCCAACTGCTCCACAGAAGACATCACAAACTTTTCGAAGATGCTACCCAATTATTATACAAACCCTTTTAGTTCGGGCGCCAGTTTTAGAGTCAATAGGTTTTTTAGTGTTTTGATATATGAAATATATTTCCAATTGCTCCACAGAGGACATCACACACCTTTCGAAGATGCTACCCAATTATTATACAAATCCTTTTAGTTCGGGCGCCAGTTTTAGAGGCAATAGGTTTTTGCTGTTCTGAAATGTAGTTCCAACTGCTCCAGGGAGGGCACCACAGAGGCTTTTCCGTTGAAGGTATTAGCCCAATTGTACACACAACCTTTTAGTTCGGGCGCCAGTGTTAGAGTCAATAGGTTTTTACTGTTTTGATATATGAAATGTATTTCCAACTGCTCCACAGAAGACATCACAAACTTTTCGAAGAAGCTACCCAATTATTATACAAACCCTTTTAGTTCGGGCGCCAGTGTTAGAGTCAATATGTTTTTTACTGTTTTGATATATGAAATGTATTTCCAACTGCTCCACAGATGACATCACAAACCTTTCGAAGAAGCTACCCAATTATTATTCAAACCCTTTTAGTTCGGGCGCCAGTTTTAGAGTCATTATGTTTTTACTGTTTTGATATATGAAATGTATTTCCAACTGCTCCACAGATGACATCACAAACCTTTCCAAGAAGCTACCCAATTATTATACAAACCCTTTTAATTCGGGCGCCAGTTTTAGAGTCAATAGGTTTTTTAGTGTTTTGATATATGAAATGTATTTCCAACTGCTCCACAGAGGACATCACAAACCTTTCGAAGAATCTACCCAATTATTATACAAACCCTTTTAGTTCGGGCGCCAGTTTTAGAGTCAATAGGTTTTTTACTGTTTTGATATATGAAATGTATTTCCAACTGCTCCACAGAGGACATCACAAACCTTTCGAAGAATCTACCCAATTATTATACAAACCCTTTTAGTTCGGGCGCCAGTGTTAGAGGCAATAGGTTTTTGCTGTTCTGAAATGTAGTTCCAACTGCTCCAGGGAGGACACCACAGAGGCTTTTCCGTTGAAGGAATTAGCGCAATTGTATCCACAACCTTTTAGTTCGGGCGCCAGTTTTAGAGCCAATAGGTTCTTAATGTTTTGATATATGAAATGTATTTCCAACTGCTCCACAGCGGACATCACAAACCTTTCGAAGATGCTACCCAATTATTATACAAATCCTTTTAGTTCGGGCGCCAGTTTTAGAGGCAATAGGTTTTTGCTGTTCTGAAATGTAGTTCGAACTGCTCCAGGGAGGGCACCACAGAGGCTTTTCCGTTGAAGGTATTAGCCCAATTGTACGCACAACCTTTTAGTTCGGGCGCCAGTGTTAGAGTCAATAGGTTTTTACTGTTTTGATATATGAAATGTATTTCCAACTGCTCCCCAGAGGACATCACAAACTTTTCGAAGAAGCTACCCAATTATTATACAAACCCTTTTAGTTCGGGCGCCAGTGTTAGAGTCAATATGTTTTTTACTGTTTTGATATATGAAATGTATTTCCAACTGCTCCACAGAGGACATCACAAACATTTCGAAGAAGCTACCCAATTATTATACAAACCATTTTAGTTAAGGCGCCAGTGTTAGAGGCAGTAGGTTTTTGCTGTTCTGAAATGTAGTTCCAATTGCTCCAGTGAGGACACCACAGAATCTTTTCCGTTGAAGGTATTAGCCCAATTGTACACACAACCTTTTAGTTCGGGCGCCAGTGTTAGAGTCAATAGGTTCTTACTGTTTTGATATATGAAATGTATCTCCAACTGCTCCACAGAGGACATCACAAACCTTTCGAAGAATCTACCCAATTATTATACAAACCCTTTTAGTTCGGGCGCCAGTGTTAGAGTCAATAGGTTTTTACTGTTTTGATATATGAAATGTATTTCCAACTGCTCCACAGAAGACATCACAAACTTTTCGAAGATGCTACCCAATTATTATACAAATCCTTTTAGTTCGGGCGCCAGTGTTAGAGTCAATAGGTTTTTTACTGTTTTGATATATGAAATTTATTTCCAACTGCTCCACAGAGGACATCACAAATCTTTCGAAGAAGCTACCCAATTATTATACAAACCCTTCTTGTTCGGGCGCCAGTGTTAGATTCAATAGGTTTTTATGTTTTGATATATGAAATGTATTTCCAACTGCTCCACAGAGGACATCACAAACCTTTCGAAGAATCTACCCAATTATTATACAAACCCCTTTAGTTCGGGCGCCAGGTTTAGAGGCAATAGGTTTTTGCTGTTCTGAAATGTAGTTCCAACTGCTCCAGGGAGGACACCACAGAGGCTTTTCCGTTGAAGGTATTAGCCCAATTGTATCCACAACCTTTTAGTTCGGGCGCCAGTGTTAGAGTCAATAGGTTTTTACTCTTTCGATATATGAAATGTATTTCCAACTGCTCCACAGAGGACATCACAAACCTTTCGAAGATTCTACCCAATTATTATACAAACCCTTTTAGTTCGGGCGCCAGTTTTAGAGGCAATAGGTTTTTGCTGTTCTGAAATGTAGTTCCAACTGCTCCAGGGAGGACACCACAGAGGCTTTTTCGTTGAAGGTATTAGCCCAATTGTATCCACAACCTTTTAGTTCGGGCGCCAGTGTTAATGTCAATAGGTTTTTACTGTTTTGATATATGAAATGTATTTCCAACTGCTCCACAGAGGACATCACACACCTTTCGAAGATGCTACCCAATTATTATACAAATCCTTTTAGTTCGGGCGCCAGTTTTAGAGGCAATAGGTTTTTGCTGTTCTGAAATGTAGTTCCAACTGCTCCAGGGAGGGCACCACAGAGGCTTTTCCGTTGAAGGTATTAGCCCAATTGTACACACAACCTTTTAGTTCGGGCGCCAGTGTTAGATTCAATAGGTTTTTACTGTTTTGATATATGAAATGTATTTCCAACTGCTCCACAGAAGACATCACAAACTTTTCGAAGAAGCTACCCAATTATTATACAAACCCTTTTAGTTCGGGTGCCAGTGTTAGAGTCAATATGTTTTTTACTGTTTTGATATATGAAATGTATTTCCAACTGCTCCACAGATGACATCACAAACCTTTCGAAGAAGCTACCCAATTATTATACAAACCCTTTTATTTCGGGCGCCAGTTTTAGAGTCATTAGGTTTTAACTGTTTTGATATATGAAATGTATTTCCAACTGCTCCACAGATGACATCACAAACCTTTCGAAGAAGCTACCCAATTATTATACAAACCCTTTTAGTTCGGGCGCCAGTTTTAGAGTCAATAGGTTTTTTAGTGTTTTGATATATGAAATGTATTTCCAACTGCTCCACAGAGGACATCACAAACCTTTCGAAGAATCTACCCAATTATTATACAAAACCTTTTAGTTCGGGCGCCAGTTTTAGAGTCAATAGGTTTTTTACTGTTTTGATATATGAAATGTATTTCCAACTGCTCCACAGAGGACATCACAAACCTTTCGAAGAATCTACCCAATTATTATACAAACCCTTTTAGTTCGGGCGCCAGTGTTAGAGGCAATAGGTTTTTGCTGTTCTGAAATGTAGTTCCAACTGCTCCAGGGAGGACACCACAGAGGCTTTTCCGTTGAAGGAATTAGCCCAATTGTATCCACAACCTTTTAGTTCGGGCGCCAGTTTTAGAGCCAATAGGTTCTTAATGTTTTGATATATGAAATGTATTTCCAACTGCTCCACAGCGGACATCACAAACCTTTCGAAGATGCTACCCAATTATTATACAAATCCTTTTAGTTCGGGCGCCAGTTTTAGAGGCAATAGGTTTTTGCTGTTCTGAAATGTAGTTCCAACTGCTCCAGGGAGGGCACCACAGAGGCTTTTCCGTTGAAGGTATTAGCCCAATTGTACGCACAACCTTTTAGTTCGGGCGCCAGTGTTAGAGTCAATAGGTTTTTACTGTTTTGATATATGAAATGTATTTCCAACTGCTCCCCAGAGGACATCACAAACTTTTCGAAGAAGCTACCCAATTATTATACAAACCCTTTTAGTTCGGGCGCAAGTGTTAGAGTCAATATGTTTTTTACTGTTTTGATATATGAAATGTATTTCCAACTGCTCCACAGAGGACATCACAAACATTTCGAAGAAGCTACCCAATTATTATACAAACCATTTTAGTTAAGGCGCCAGTGTTAGATGCAGTAGGTTTTTGCTGTTCTGAAATGTAGTTCCAATTGCTCCAGTGAGGACACCACAGAGGCTTTTCCGTTGAAGGTATTAGCCCAATTGTACACACAACCTTTTAGTTCGGGCGCCAGTGTTAGAGTCAATAGGTTCTTACTGTTTTGATATATGAAATGTATATCCAACTGCTCCACAGAGGACATCACAAAACTTTCGAAGAATCTACCCAATTATTATACAAACCCTTTTAGTTCGGGCGCCAGTGTTAGAGTCAATAGGTTTTTACTGTTTTGATATATGAAATGTATTTCCAACTGCTCCACAGAAGACATCACAAACTTTTCGAAGATGCTACCCAATTATTATACAAACCCTTTTAGTTCGGGCGCCAGTTTTAGAGTCAATAGGTTTTTTAGTGTTTTGATATATGAAATGTATTTCCAACTGCTCCACAGAGGACATCACAAACCTTTCGAAGAATCTACCCAATTATTATACAAACCCTTTTAGTTCGGGCGCCAGTTTTAGAGTCAATAGGTTTTTTACTGTTTTGATATATGAAATGTATTTCCAACTGCTCCACAGAGGACATCACAAACCTTTCGAAGAATCTACCCAATTATAATACAAACCCTTTTAGTTCGGGCGCCAGTGTTAGAGGCAATAGGTTTTTGCTGTTCTGAAATGTAGTTCCAACTGCTCCAGGGAGGACACCACAGAGGCTTTTCCGTTGAAGGAATTAGCCCAATTGTATCCACAACCTTTTAGTTCGGGCGCCAGTTTTAGAGCCAATAGGTTCTTAATGTTTTGATATATGAAATGTATTTCCAACTGCTCCACAGCGGACATCACAAACCTTTCGAAGATGCTACCCAATTATTATACAAATCCTTTTAGTTCGGGCGCCAGTTTTAGAGGCAATAGGTTTTTGCTGTTCTGAAATGTAGTTCGAACTGCTCCAGGGAGGGCACCACAGAGGCTTTTCCGTTGAAGGTATTAGCCCAATTGTACGCACAACCTTTTAGTTCGGGCGCCAGTGTTAGAGTCAATAGGTTTTTACTGTTTTGATATATGAAATGTATTTCCAACTGCTCCCCAGAGGACATCACAAACTTTTCGAAGAAGCTACCCAATTATTATACAAACCCTTTTAGTTCGGGCGCCAGTGTTAGAGTCAATATGTTTTTTACTGTTTTGATATATGAAATGTATTTCCAACTGCTCCACAGAGGACATCACAAACATTTCGAAGAAGCTACCCAATTATTATACAAACCATTTTAGTTAAGGCGCCAGTGTTAGAGGCAGTAGGTTTTTGCTGTTCTGAAATGTAGTTCCAATTGCTCCAGTGAGGACACCACAGAATCTTTTCCGTTGAAGGTATTAGCCCAATTGTACACACAACCTTTTAGTTCGGGCGCCAGTGTTAGAGTCAATAGGTTCTTACTGTTTTGATATATGAAATGTATTTCCAACTGCTCCACAGAGGACATCACAAACCTTTCGAAGAATCTACCCAATTATTATACAAACCCTTTTAGTTCGGGCGCCAGTGTTAGAGTCAATAGGTTTTTACTGTTTTGATATATGAAATGTATTTCCAACTGCTCCACAGAAGACATCACAAACTTTTCGAAGATGCTACCCAATTATTATACAAATCCTTTTAGTTCGGGCGCCAGTGTTAGAGTCAATAGGTTTTTTACTGTTTTGATATATGAAATTTATTTCCAACTGCTCCACAGAGGACATCACAAATCTTTCGAAGAAGCTACCCAATTATTATACAAACCCTTCTTGTTCGGGCGCCAGTGTTAGATTCAATAGGTTTTTATGTTTTGATATATGAAATGTATTTCCAACTGCTCCACAGAGGACATCACAAACCTTTCGAAGAATCTACCCAATTATTATACAAACCCCTTTAGTTCGGGCGCCAGGTTTAGAGGCAATAGGTTTTTGCTGTTCTGAAATGTAGTTCCAACTGCTCCAGGGAGGACACCACAGAGGCTTTTCCGTTGAAGGTATTAGCCCAATTGTATCCACAACCTTTTAGTTCGGGCGCCAGTGTTAGAGTCAATAGGTTTTTACTCTTTCGATATATGAAATGTATTTCCAACTGCTCCACAGAGGACATCACAAACCTTTCGAAGATGCTACCCAATTATTATACAAACCCTTTTAGTTCGGGCGCCAGTTTTAGAGGCAATAGGTTTTTGCTGTTCTGAAATGTAGTTCCAACTGCTCCAGGGAGGACACCACAGAGGCTTTTTCGTTGAAGGTATTAGCCCAATTGTATCCACAACCTTTTAGTTCGGGCGCCAGTGTTAATGTCAATAGGTTTTTACTGTTTTGATATATGAAATGTATTTCCAACTGCTCCACAGAGGACATCACACACCTTTCGAAGATGCTACCCAATTATTATACAAATCCTTTTAGTTCGGGCGCCAGTTTTAGAGGCAATAGGTTTTTGCTGTTCTGAAATGTAGTTCCAACTGCTCCAGGGAGGGCACCACAGAGGCTTTTCCGTTGAAGGTATTAGCCCAATTGTACACACAACCTTTTAGTTCGGGCGCCAGTGTTAGATTCAATAGGTTTTTACTGTTTTGATATATGAAATGTATTTCCAACTGCTCCACAGAAGACATCACAAACTTTTCGAAGAAGCTACCCAATTATTATACAAACCCTTTTAGTTCGGGTGCCAGTGTTAGAGTCAATATGTTTTTTACTGTTTTGATATATGAAATGTATTTCCAACTGCTCCACAGATGACATCACAAACCTTTCGAAGAAGCTACCCAATTATTATACAAACCCTTTTATTTCGGGCGCCAGTTTTAGAGTCATTAGGTTTTAACTGTTTTGATATATGAAATGTATTTCCAACTGCTCCACAGATGACATCACAAACCTTTCGAAGAAGCTACCCAATTATTATACAAACCCTTTTAGTTCGGGCGCCAGTTTTAGAGTCAATAGGTTTTTTAGTGTTTTGATATATGAAATGTATTTCCAATTGCTCCACAGAGGACATCACAAACCTTTCGAAGAATCTACCCAATTATTATACAAACCCTTTTAGTTCGGGCGCCAGTTTTAGAGTCAATAGGTTTTTTACTGTTTTGATATATGAAATGTATTTCCAACTGCTCCACAGCGGACATCACAAACCTTTCGAAGATGCTACCCAATTATTATACAAATCCTTTTAGTTCGGGCGCCAGTTTTAGAGGCAATAGGTTTTTGCTGTTCTGAAATGTAGTTCCAACTGCTCCAGGGAGGGCACCACAGAGGCTTTTCCGTTGAAGGTATTAGCCCAATTGTACGCACAACCTTTTAGTTCGGGCGCCAGTGTTAGAGTCAATAGGTTTTTACTGTTTTGATATATGAAATGTATTTCCAACTGCTCCCCAGAGGACATCACAAACTTTTCGAAGAAGCTACCCAATTATTATACAAACCCTTTTAGTTCGGGCGCCAGTGTTAGAGTCAATATGTTTTTTACTGTTTTGATATATGAAATGTATTTCCAACTGCTCCACAGAGGACATCACAAACATTTCGAAGAAGCTACCCAATTATTATACAAACCATTTTAGTTAAGCCGCCAGTGTTAGAGGCAGTAGGTTTTTGCTGTTCTGAAATGTAGTTCCAATTGCTCCAGTGAGGACACCACAGAGGCTTTTCCGTTGAAGGTATTAGCCCAATTGTACACACAACCTTTTAGTTCGGGCGCCAGTGTTAGAGTCAATAGGTTCTTACTGTTTTGATATATGAAATGTATTTCCAACTGCTCCACAGAGGACATCACAAAACTTTCGAAGAATCTACCCAATTATTATACAAACCCTTTTAGTTCGGGCGCCAGTGTTAGAGTCAATAGGTTTTTACTGTTTTGATATATGAAATGTATTTCCAACTGCTCCACAGAGGACATCACAAACCTTTCGAAGAATCTACCCAATTATTATACAAACCCTTTTAGTTCGGGCGCCAGTTTTAGAGTCAATAGGTTTTTTACTGTTTTGATATATGAATTGTATTTCCAACTGCTCCACAGAGGACATCACAAACCTTTCGAAGAATCTACCCAATTATTATACAAACCCTTTTAGTTCGGGCGCCAGTGTTAGAGGCAATAGGTTTTTGCTGTTCTGAAATGTAGTTCCAACTGCTCCAGGGAGGACACCACAGAGGCTTTTCCGTTGAAGGAATTAGCCCAATTGTATCCACAACCTTTTAGTTCGGGCGCCAGTTTTAGAGCCAATAGGTTCTTAATGTTTTGATATATGAAATGTATTTCCAACTGCTCCACAGAGGACATCACAAAACTTTCGAAGATGCTACCCAATTATTATACAAATCCTTTTAGTTCGGGCGCCAGTTTTAGAGGCAATAGGTTTTTGCTGTTCTGAAATGTAGTTCCAGCTGCTCCAGGGAGGGCACCACAGAGGCTTTTCCGTTGAAGGTATTAGCCCAATTGTACGCACAACCTTTTAGTTCGGGCGCCAGTGTTAGAGTCAATAGGTTTTTACTGTTTTGATATATGAAATGTATTTCCAACTGCTCCCCAGAGGACATCACAAACTTTTCGAAGAAGCTACCCAATTATTATGCAAACCCTTTTAGTTCGGGTGCCAGTGTTAGAGTCAATATGTTTTTTACTGTTTTGATATATGAAATGTATTTCCAACTGCTCCACAGATGACATCACAAACCTTTCGAAGAAGCTACCCAATTATTATACAAACCCTTTTAGTTCGGGCGCCAGTTTTAGAGTCATTAGGTTTTTACTGTTTTGATATATGAAATGTATTTCCAACTGCTCCACAGATGACATCACAAACCTTTCGAAGAAGCTACCCAATTATTATACAAACCCTTTTAGTTCGGGCGCCAGTTTTAGAGTCAATAGGTTTTTTAGTGTTTTGATATATGAAATGTATTTCCAACTGCTCCACAGAGGACATCACAAACCTTTCGAAGAATCTACCCAATTATTATACAAACCCTTTTAGTTCGGGCGCCAGTTTTAGAGTCAATAGGTTTTTTACTGTTTTGATATATGAAATGTATTTCCAACTGCTCCACAGCGGACATCACAAACCTTTCGAAGATGCTACCCAATTATTATACAAATCCTTTTAGTTCGGGCGCCAGTTTTAGAGGCAATAGGTTTTTGCTGTTCTGAAATGTAGTTCCAACTGCTCCAGGGAGGGCACCACAGAGGCTTTTCCGTTGAAGGTATTAGCCCAATTGTACGCACAACCTTTTAGTTCGGGCGCCAGTGTTAGAGTCAATAGGTTTTTACTGTTTTGATATATGAAATGTATTTCCAACTGCTCCCCAGAGGACATCACAAACTTTTCGAAGAAGCTACCCAATTATTATACAAACCCTTTTAGTTCGGGCGCCAGTGTTAGAGTCAATATGTTTTTTACTGTTTTGATATATGAAATGTATTTCCAACTGCTCCACAGAGGACATCACAAACATTTCGAAGAAGCTACCCAATTATTATACAAACCATTTTAGTTAAGGCGCCAGTGTTAGAGGCAGTAGGTTTTTGCTGTTCTGAAATGTAGTTCCAATTGCTCCAGTGAGGACACCACAGAGGCTTTTCCGTTGAAGGTATTAGCCCAATTGTACACACAACCTTTTAGTTCGGGCGCCAGTGTTAGAGTCAATAGGTTCTTACTGTTTTGATATATGAAATGTATTTCCAACTGCTCCACAGAGGACATCACAAAACTTTCGAAGAATCTACCCAATTATTATACAAACCCTTTTAGTTCGGGCGCCAGTGTTAGAGTCAATAGGTTTTTACTGTTTTGATATATGAAATGTATTTCCAACTGCTCCACAGAGGACATCACAAACCTTTCGAAGAATCTACCCAATTATTATACAAACCCTTTTAGTTCGGGCGCCAGTTTTAGAGTCAATAGGTTTTTTACTGTTTTGATATATGAATTGTATTTCCAACTGCTCCACAGAGGACATCACAAACCTTTCGAAGAATCTACCCAATTATTATACAAACCCTTTTAGTTCGGGCGCCAGTGTTAGAGGCAATAGGTTTTTGCTGTTCTGAAATGTAGTTCCAACTGCTCCAGGGAGGACACCACAGAGGCTTTTCCGTTGAAGGAATTAGCCCAATTGTATCCACAACCTTTTAGTTCGGGCGCCAGTTTTAGAGCCAATAGGTTCTTAATGTTTTGATATATGAAATGTATTTCCAACTGCTCCACAGAGGACATCACAAAACTTTCGAAGATGCTACCCAATTATTATACAAATCCTTTTAGTTCGGGCGCCAGTTTTAGAGGCAATAGGTTTTTGCTGTTCTGAAATGTAGTTCCAGCTGCTCCAGGGAGGGCACCACAGAGGCTTTTCCGTTGAAGGTATTAGCCCAATTGTACGCACAACCTTTTAGTTCGGGCGCCAGTGTTAGAGTCAATAGGTTTTTACTGTTTTGATATATGAAATGTATTTCCAACTGCTCCCCAGAGGACATCACAAACTTTTCGAAGAAGCTACCCAATTATTATGCAAACCCTTTTAGTTCGGGTGCCAGTGTTAGAGTCAATATGTTTTTTACTGTTTTGATATATGAAATGTATTTCCAACTGCTCCAGAGATGACATCACAAACCTTTCGAAGAAGCTACCCAATTATTATACAAACCCTTTTAGTTCGGGCGCCAGTTTTAGAGTCATTAGGTTTTTACTGTTTTGATATATGAAATGTATTTCCAACTGCTCCACAGATGACATCACAAACCTTTCGAAGAAGCTACCCAATTATTATACAAACCCTTTTAGTTCGGGCGCCAGTTTTAGAGTCAATAGGTTTTTTAGTGTTTTGATATATGAAATGTATTTCCAACTGCTCCACAGAGGACATCACAAACCTTTCGAAGAATCTACCCAATTATTATACAAACCCTTTTAGTTCGGGCGCCAGTTTTAGAGTCAATAGGTTTTTTACTGTTTTGATATATGAAATGTATTTCCAACTGCTCCACAGCGGACATCACAAACCTTTCGAAGATGCTACCCAATTATTATACAAATCCTTTTAGTTCGGGCGCCAGTTTTAGAGGCAATAGGTTTTTGCTGTTCTGAAATGTAGTTCCAACTGCTCCAGGGAGGGCACCACAGAGGCTTTTCCGTTGAAGGTATTAGCCCAATTGTACGCACAACCTTTTAGTTCGGGCGCCAGTGTTAGAGTCAATAGGTTTTTACTGTTTTGATATATGAAATGTATTTCCAACTGCTCCCCAGAGGACATCACAAACTTTTCGAAGAAGCTACCCAATTATTATACAAACCCTTTTAGTTCGGGCGCCAGTGTTAGAGTCAATATGTTTTTTACTGTTTTGATATATGAAATGTATTTCCAACTGCTCCACAGAGGACATCACAAACATTTCGAAGAAGCTACCCAATTATTATACAAACCATTTTAGTTAAGGCGCCAGTGTTAGAGGCAGTAGGTTTTTGCTGTTCTGAAATGTAGTTCCAATTGCTCCAGTGAGGACACCACAGAGGCTTTTCCGTTGAAGGTATTAGCCCAATTGTACACACAACCTTTTAGTTCGGGCGCCAGTGTTAGAGTCAATAGGTTCTTACTGTTTTGATATATGAAATGTATTTCCAACTGCTCCACAGAGGACATCACAAACCTTTCGAAGAATCTACCCAATTATTATACAAACCCTTTTAGTTCGGGCGCCAGTGTTAGAGTCAATAGGTTTTTACTGTTTTGATATATGAAATGTATTTCCAACTGCTCCACAGAAGACATCACAAACTTTTCGAAGATGCTACCCAATTATTATACAAACCCTTTTAGTTCGGGCGCCAGTTTTAGAGTCAATAGGTTTTTTAGTGTTTTGATATATGAAATGTATTTCCAATTGCTCCACAGAGGACATCACAAACCTTTCGAAGAATCTACCCAATTATTATACAAACCCTTTTAGTTCGGGCGCCAGTTTTAGAGTCAATAGGTTTTTTACTGTTTTGATATATGAAATGTATTTCCAACTGCTCCACAGAGGACATCACAAACCTTTCGAAGAATCTACCCAATTATTATACAAACCCTTTTAGTTCGGGCGCCAGTGTTAGAGGCAATAGGTTTTTGCTGTTCTGAAATGTAGTTCCAACTGCTCCAGGGAGGGCACCACAGAGGCTTTTCCGTTGAAGGTATTAGCCCAATTGTACGCACAACCTTTTAGTTCGGGCGCCAGTGTTAGAGTCAATAGGTTTTTACTGTTTTGATATATGAAATGTATTTCCAACTGCTCTCCAGAGGACATCACAAACTTTTCGAAGAAGCTACCCAATTATTATACAAACCCTTTTAGTTCGGGCGCCAGTGTTAGAGTCAATATGTTTTTTACTGTTTTGATATATGAAATGTATTTCCAACTGCTCCACAGAGGACATCACAAACATTTCGAAGAAGCTACCCAATTATTATACAAACCATTTTAGTTCGGGCGCCAGTGTTAGAGGCAGTAGGTTTTTGCTGTTCTGAAATGTAGTTCCAATTGCTCCAGTGAGGACACCACAGAGGCTTTTCCGTTGAAGGTATTAGCCCAATTGTACACACAACCTTTTAGTTCGGGCGCCAGTGTTAGAGTCAATAGGTTCTTACTGTTTTGATATATGAAATGTATTTCCAACTGCTCCACAGAGGACATCACAAACCTTTCGAAGAATCTACCCAATTATTATACAAACCCTTTTAGTTCGGGCGCCAGTGTTAGAGTCAATAGGTTTTTACTGTTTTGATATATGAAATGTATTTCCAACTTCTCCACAGAACACATCTTAAAATTTTCGAAGAATCTACCCAATTATTATACAAACCCTTTTAGTTCGGGCGCCAGTGTTAGAGGCAATAGGTTTTTCCTGTTCTGAAATGTAGTTCGAACTGCTCCAGGGAGGACACCACAGAGGCTTTTCCGTTGAAGGTATTAGCCCAATTGTATCCACAACCTTTAAGTTTGGGCGCCAGTGTTAGAGTCAATAGGTTTTTACTGTTTTGATATATGAAATGTATTTCCAACTGCTCTACAGAGGACATCACAAAACTTTCGAAGAAACTACCCAATTATTATACAAACCCTTTTCGTTCGGGCGCCAGTCTTAGAGGCAATAGGTTTTTGCTGTTCTGAAATGTAGTTCCAGCTGCTCCAGGGAGGGCACCACAGAGGCTTTTCCGTTGAAGGTATTAGCCCAATTGTACGCACAACCTTTTAGTTCGGGCGCCAGTGTTAGAGTCAATAGGTTTTTACTGTTTTGATATATGAAATGTATTTCCAACTGCTCCCCAGAGGACATCACAAACTTTTCGAAGAAGCTACCCAATTATTATGCAAACCCTTTTAGTTCGGGTGCCAGTGTTAGAGTCAATATGTTTTTTACTGTTTTGATATATGAAATGTATTTCCAACTGCTCCACAGATGACATCACAAACCTTTCGAAGAAGCTACCCAATTATTATACAAACCCTTTTAGTTCGGGCGCCAGTTTTAGAGTCATTAGGTTTTTACTGTTTTGATATATGAAATGTATTTCCAACTGCTCCACAGATGACATCACAAACCTTTCGAAGAAGCTACCCAATTATTATACAAACCCTTTTAGTTCGGGCGCCAGTTTTAGAGTCAATAGGTTTTTTAGTGTTTTGATATATGAAATGTATTTCCAACTGCTCCACAGAGGACATCACAAACCTTTCGAAGAATCTACCCAATTATTATACAAACCCTTTTAGTTCGGGCGCCAGTTTTAGAGTCAATAGGTTTTTTACTGTTTTGATATATGAAATGTATTTCCAACTGCTCCACAGCGGACATCACAAACCTTTTGAAGATGCTACCCAATTATTATACAAATCCTTTTAGTTCGGGCGCCAGTTTTAGAGGCAATAGGTTTTTGCTGTTCTGAAATGTAGTTCCAACTGCTCCAGGGAGGGCACCACAGAGGCTTTTCCGTTGAAGGTATTAGCCCAATTGTACGCACAACCTTTTAGTTCGGGCGCCAGTGTTAGAGTCAATAGGTTTTTACTGTTTTGATATATGAAATGTATTTCCAACTGCTCCCCAGAGGACATCACAAACTTTTCGAAGAAGCTACCCAATTATTATACAAACCCTTTTAGTTCGGGCGCCAGTGTTAGAGTCAATATGTTTTTTACTGTTTTGATATATGAAATGTATTTCCCACTGCTCCACAGAGGACATCACAAACATTTCGAAGAAGCTACCCAATTATTATACAAACCATTTTAGTTAAGGCGCCAGTGTTAGAGGCAGTAGGTTTTTGCTGTTCTGAAATGTAGTTCCAATTGCTCCAGTGAGGACACCACAGAGGCTTTTCCGTTGAAGGTATTAGCCCAATTGTACACACAACCTTTTAGTTCGGGCGCCAGTGTTAGAGTCAATAGGTTCTTACTGTTTTGATATATGAAATGTATTTCCAACTGCTCCACAGAGGACATCACAAACCTTTCGAAGAATCTACCCAATTATTATACAAACCCTTTTAGTTCGGGCGCCAGTGTTAGAGTCAATAGGTTTTTACTGTTTTGATATATGAAATGTATTTCCAACTGCTCCACAGAAGACATCACAAAATTTTCGAAGATGCTACCCAATTATTATACAAACCCTTTTAGTTCGGGCGCCAGTTTTAGAGTCAATAGGTTTTTTAGTGTTTTGATATATGAAATGTATTTCCAATTGCTCCACAGAGGACATCACAAACCTTTCGAAGAATCTACCCAATTATTATACAAACCCTTTTAGTTCGGGCGCCAGTTTTAGAGTCAATAGGTTTTTTACTGTTTTGATATATGAAATGTATTTCCAACTGCTCCACAGAGGACATCACAAACCTTTCGAAGAATCTACCCAATTATTATACAAACCCTTTTAGTTCGGGCGCCAGTGTTAGAGGCAATAGGTTTTTGCTGTTCTGAAATGTAGTTCCAACTGCTCCAGGGAGGGCACCACAGAGGCTTTTCCGTTGAAGGTATTAGCCCAATTGTACGCACAACCTTTTAGTTCGGGCGCCAGTGTTAGAGTCAATAGGTTTTTACTGTTTTGATATATGAAATGTATTTCCAACTGCTCTCCAGAGGACATCACAAACTTTTCGAAGAAGCTACCCAATTATTATACAAACCCTTTTAGTTCGGGCGCCAGTGTTAGAGTCAATATGTTTTTTACTGTTTTGATATATGAAATGTATTTCCAACTGCTCCACAGAGGACATCACAAACATTTCGAAGAAGCTACCCAATTATTATACAAACCATTTTAGTTCGGGCGCCAGTGTTAGAGGTAGTAGGTTTTTGCTGTTCTGAAATGTAGTTCCAATTGCTCCAGTGAGGACACCACAGAGGCTTTTCCGTTGAAGGTATTAGCCCAATTGTACACACAACCTTTTAGTTCGGGCGCCAGTGTTAGAGTCAATAGGTTCTTACTGTTTTGATATATGAAATGTATTTCCAACTGCTCCACAGAGGACATCACAAACCTTTCGAAGAATCTACCCAATTATTATACAAACCCTTTTAGTTCGGGCGCCAGTGTTAGAGTCAATAGGTTTTTACTGTTTTGATATATGAAATGTATTTCCAACTGCTCCACAGAAGACATCACAAACTTTTCGAAGAATCTACCCAATTATTATACAAACCCTTTTAGTTCGGGCGCCAGTGTTAGAGGCAATAGGTTTTTTCTGTTCTGAAATGTAGTTCGAACTGCTCCAGGGAGGACACCACAGAGGCTTTTCCGTTGAAGGTATTAGCCCAATTGTATCCACAACCTTTAAGTTTGGGCGCCAGTGTTAGAGTCAATAGGTTTTTACTGTTTTGATATATGAAATGTATTTCCAACTGCTCTACAGAGGACATCACAAAACTTTCGAAGAAACTACCCAATTATTATACAAACCCTTTTCGTTCGGGCGCCAGTCTTAGAGGCAATAGGTTTTTGCTGTTCTGAAATGTAGTTCCAGCTGCTCCAGGAAGGGCACCACAGAGGCTTTTCCGTTGAAGGTATTAGCCCAATTGTACGCACAACCTTTTAGTTCGGGCGCCAGTGTTAGAGTCAATAGGTTTTTACTGTTTTGATATATGAAATGTATTTCCAACTGCTCCCCAGAGGACATCACAAACTTTTCGAAGAAGCTACCCAATTATTATGCAAACCCTTTTAGTTCGGGTGCCAGTGTTAGAGTCAATATGTTTTTTACTGTTTTGATATATGAAATGTATTTCCAACTGCTCCACAGATGACATCACAAACCTTTCGAAGAAGCTACCCAATTATTATACAAACCCTTTTAGTTCGGGCGCCAGTTTTAGAGTCATTAGGTTTTTACTGTTTTGATATATGAAATGTATTTCCAACTGCTCCACAGATGACATCACAAACCTTTCGAAGAAGCTACCCAATTATTATACAAACCCTTTTAGTTCGGGCGCCAGTTTTAGAGTCAATAGGTTTTTTAGCGTTTTGATATATGAAATGTATTTCCAACTGCTCCACAGAGGACATCACAAACCTTTCGAAGAATCTACCCAATTATTATACAAACCCTTTTAGTTCGGGCGCCAGTTTTAGAGTCAATAGGTTTTTTACTGTTTTGATATATGAAATGTATTTCCAACTGCTCCACAGCGGACATCACAAACCTTTCGAAGATGCTACCCAATTATTATACAAATCCTTTTAGTTCGGGCGCCAGTTTTAGAGGCAATAGGTTTTTGCTGTTCTGAAATGTAGTTCCAACTGCTCCAGGGAGGGCACCACAGAGGCTTTTCCGTTGAAGGTATTAGCCCAATTGTACGCACAACCTTTTAGTTCGGGCGCCAGTGTTAGAGTCAATAGGTTTTTACTGTTTTGATATATGAAATGTATTTCCAACTGCTCCCCAGAGGACATCACAAACTTTTCGAAGAAGCTACCCAATTATTATACAAACCCTTTTAGTTCGGGCGCCAGTGTTAGAGTCAATATGTTTTTTACTGTTTTGATATATGAAATGTATTTCCAACTGCTCCACAGAGGACATCACAAACATTTCGAAGAAGCTACCCAATTATTATACAAACCATTTTAGTTAAGGCGCCAGTGTTAGAGGCAGTAGGTTTTTGCTGTTCTGAAATGTAGTTCCAATTGCTCCAGTGAGGACACCACAGAGGCTTTTCCGTTGAAGGTATTAGCCCAATTGTACACACAACCTTTTAGTTCGGGCGCCAGTGTTAGAGTCAATAGGTTCTTACTGTTTTGATATATGAAATGTATTTCCAACTGCTCCACAGAGGACATCACAAACCTTTCGAAGAATCTACCCAATTATTATACAAACCCTTTTAGTTCGGGCGCCAGTGTTAGAGTCAATAGGTTTTTACTGTTTTGATATATGAAATGTATTTCCAACTGCTCCACAGAAGACATCACAAACTTTTCGAAGATGCTACCCAATTATTATACAAACCCTTTTAGTTCGGGCGCCAGTTTTAGAGTCAATAGGTTTTTTAGTGTTTTGATATATGAAATGTATTTCCAATTGCTCCACAGAGGGCATCACAAACCTTTCGAAGAATCTACCCAATTATTATACAAACCCTTTTAGTTCGGGCGCCAGTTTTAGAGTCAATAGGTTTTTTACTGTTTTGATATATGAAATGTATTTCCAACTGCTCCACAGAGGACATCACAAACCTTTCGAAGAATCTACCCAATTATTATACAAACCCTTTTAGTTCGGGCGCCAGTGTTAGAGGCAATAGGTTTTTGCTGTTCTGAAATGTAGTTCCAACTGCTCCAGGGAGGGCACCACAGAGGCTTTTCCGTTGAAGGTATTAGCCCAATTGTACGCACAACCTTTTAGTTCGGGCGCCAGTGTTAGAGTCAATAAGTTTTTACTGTTTTGATATATGAAATGTATTTCCAACTGCTCTCCAGAGGACATCACAAACTTTTCGAAGAAGCTACCCAATTATTATACAAACCCTTTTAGTTCGGGCGCCAGTGTTAGAGTCAATATGTTTTTTACTGTTTTGATATATGAAATGTATTTCCAACTGCTCCACAGAGGACATCACAAACATTTCGAAGAAGCTACCCAATTATTATACAAACCATTTTAGTTCGGGCGCCAGTGTTAGAGGCAGTAGGTTTTTGCTGTTCTGAAATGTAGTTCCAATTGCTCCAGTGAGGACACCACAGAGGCTTTTCCGTTGAAGGTATTAGCCCAATTGTACACACAACCTTTTAGTTCGGGCGCCAGTGTTAGAGTCAATAGGTTCTTACTGTTTTGATATATGAAATGTATTTCCAACTGCTCCACAGAGGACATCACAAACCTTTCGAAGAATCTACCCAATTATTATACAAACCCTTTTAGTTCGGGCGCCAGTGTTAGAGTCAATAGGTTTTTACTGTTTTGATATATGAAATGTATTTCCAACTGCTCCACAGAAGACATCACAAACTTTTCGAAGAATCTACCCAATTATTATACAAACCCTTTTAGTTCGGGCGCCAGTGTTAGAGGCAATAGGTTTTTCCTGTTCTGAAATGTAGTTCGAACTGCTCCAGGGAGGACACCACAGAGGCTTTTCCGTTGAAGGTATTAGCCCAATTGTATCCACAACCTTTAAGTTTGGGCGCCAGTGTTAGAGTCAATAGGTTTTTACTGTTTTGATATATGAAATGTATTTCCAACTGCTCTACAGAGGACATCACAAAACTTTCGAAGAAACTACCCAATTATTATACAAACCCTTTTCGTTCGGGCGCCAGTCTTAGAGGCAATAGGTTTTTGCTGTTCTGAAATGCAGTTCCAACTGCTCCAGGGAGGACACCACGAAGGCTTTTCCGTTGAAGGTATTAGCCCAATTGTATCCACAACCTTTAAGTTTGGGCGACAGTGTTAGAATCAATAGGTTTTTACTGTTTTGATATATGAAATGTATTTCCAACTGCTCTACAGAGGACATCACAAAACTTTCGAAGAAACTACCCAATTATTATACAAACCCTTTTAGTTCGGGCGCCAGTGTTAGAGTCAATATGTTTTTTACTGTTTTGATATATGAAATGTATTTCCAACTGCTCCACAGAGGACATCACAAACCTTTCGAAGAATCTACCCAATTATTATACAAACCCTTTTAGTTCGGGCGCCAGTGTTAGAGGCAATAGGTTTTTCCTGTTCTGAAATGTAGTTCGAACTGCTCCAGGGAGGACACCACAGAGGCTTTTCCGTTGAAGGTATTAGCCCAATTGTATCCACAACCTTTAAGTTTGGGCGCTAGTGTTAGAGTCAATAGGTTTTTACTGTTTTGATATATGAAATGTATTTCCAACTGCTCTACAGAGGACATCACAAAACTTTCGAAGAAACTACCCAATTATTATACAAACCCTTTTCGTTCGGGCGCCAGTCTTAGAGGCAATAGGTTTTTGCTGTTCTGAAATGCAGTTCCAACTGCTCCAGGGAGGACACCACGAAGGCTTTTCCGTTGAAGGTATTAGCCCAATTGTATCCACAAACTTTTATTTCGGGCGCCAGTGTTAGAGTCATTAGATTTTTACTGTTTTGATATATGAAATATATTTCCAACTGCTCCACAGATGACATCACAAACCTTTCGAAGAAGCTACCCAATTATTATACAATTCCTTTTAGTTCGGGCGCCAGTGTTAGAGTCATTAGGTTTTTACTGTTTGGATATATGAAATGTATTTCCAACTGCTCCACAGATGACATCACAAACCTTTCGAAGAAGCTACCCAATTATTATACAAACCCTTTTAGTTCGGGCGCCAGTTTTAGAGTCAATAGTTTTTTTACTGTTTTGATATATGAAATGTATTTCCAACTGCTCCACAGAGGACATCACAAACCTTTCGAAGAATCTACCCAATTATTATACAAACCCTTTTAGTTCGGGCGCCAGTTTTAGAGTCAATAGGTTTTTTACTGTTTTGATATATGAAATGTATTTCCAACTGCTCCACAGAGGACATCACAAACCTTTCGATGAATCTACCCAATTATTATACAAACCCTTTTAGTTCGGGCGCCAGTGTTAGAGGCAATAGGTTTTTGTTGTTCTGAAATGTAGTTCCAACTGCTCCAGGGAGGACACCACAGAGGCTTTTCCGTTGAAGGAATTAGCCCAATTGTATCCACAACCTTTTAGTTCGGGCGCCAGTTTTAGAGTCAATAGGTTTTTTACTGTTTTGATATATGAAATGTATTTCCAACTGCTCCACAGAGGACATCACAAACCTTTCGAAGAATCTACCCAATTATTATACAAACCCTTTTAGTTCGGGCGCCAGTGTTAGAGGCAATAGGTTTTTGCTGTTCTGAAATGTAGTTCCAACTGCTCCAGGGAGGGCACCACAGAGGCTTTTCCGTTGAAGGTATTAGCCCAATTGTACGCACAACCTTTTAGTTCGGGCGCCAGTGTTAGAGTCAATAAGTTTTTACTGTTTTGATATATGAAATGTATTTCCAACTGCTCTCCAGAGGACATCACAAACTTTTCGAAGAAGCTACCCAATTATTATACAAACCCTTTTAGTTCGGGCGCCAGTGTTAGAGTCAATATGTTTTTTACTGTTTTGATATATGAAATGTATTTCCAACTGCTCCACAGAGGACATCACAAACATTTCGAAGAAGCTACCCAATTATTATACAAACCATTTTAGTTCGGGCGCCAGTGTTAGAGGCAGTAGGTTTTTGCTGTTCTGAAATGTAGTTCCAATTGCTCCAGTGAGGACACCACAGAGGCTTTTCCGTTGAAGGTATTAGCCCAATTGTACACACAACCTTTTAGTTCGGGCGCCAGTGTTAGAGTCAATAGGTTCTTACTGTTTTGATATATGAAATGTATTTCCAACTGCTCCACAGAGGACATCACAAACCTTTCGAAGAATCTACCCAATTATTATACAAACCCTTTTAGTTCGGGCGCCAGTGTTAGAGTCAATAGGTTTTTACTGTTTTGATATATGAAATGTATTTCCAACTGCTCCACAGAAGACATCACAAACTTTTCGAAGAATCTACCCAATTATTATACAAACCCTTTTAGTTCGGGCGCCAGTGTTAGAGGCAATAGGTTTTTCCTGTTCTGAAATGTAGTTCGAACTGCTCCAGGGAGGACACCACAGAGGCTTTTCCGTTGAAGGTATTAGCCCAATTGTATCCACAACCTTTAAGTTTGGGCGCCAGTGTTAGAGTCAATAGGTTTTTACTGTTTTGATATATGAAATGTATTTCCAACTGCTCTACAGTGGACATCACAAAACTTTCGAAGAAACTACCCAATTATTATACAAACCCTTTTCGTTCGGGCGCCAGTCTTAGAGGCAATAGGTTTTTGCTGTTCTGAAATGCAGTTCCAACTGCTCCAGGGAGGACACCACGAAGGCTTTTCCGTTGAAGGTGTTAGCCCAATTGTATCCACAACCTTTAAGTTTGGGCGACAGTGTTAGAATCAATAGGTTTTTACTGTTTTGATATATGAAATGTATTTCCAACTGCTCTACAGAGGACATCACAAAACTTTCGAAGAAACTACCCAATTATTATACAAACCCTTTTAGTTCGGGCGCCAGTGTTAGAGTCAATATGTTTTTTACTGTTTTGATATATGAAATGTATTTCCAACTGCTCCACAGAGGACATCACAAACCTTTCGAAGAATCTACCCAATTATTATACAAACCCTTTTAGTTCGGGCGCCAGTGTTAGAGGCAATAGGTTTTTCCTGTTCTGAAATGTAGTTCGAACTGCTCCAGGGAGGACACCACAGAGGCTTTTCCGTTGAAGGTATTAGCCCAATTGTATCCACAACCTTTAAGTTTGGGCGCTAGTGTTAGAGTCAATAGGTTTTTACTGTTTTGATATATGAAATGTATTTCCAACTGCTCTACAGAGGACATCACAAAACTTTCGAAGAAACTACCCAATTATTATACAAACCCTTTTCGTTCGGGCGCCAGTCTTAGAGGCAATAGGTTTTTGCTGTTCTGAAATGCAGTTCCAACTGCTCCAGGGAGGACACCACGAAGGCTTTTCCGTTGAAGGTATTAGCCCAATTGTATCCACAAACTTTTATTTCGGGCGCCAGTGTTAGAGTCATTAGGTTTTTACTGTTTTGATATATGAAATATATTTCCAACTGCTCCACAGATGACATCACAAACCTTTCGAAGAAGCTACCCAATTATTATACAATTCCTTTTAGTTCGGGCGCCAGTGTTAGAGTCATTAGGTTTTTACTGTTTGGATATATGAAATGTATTTCCAACTGCTCCACAGATGACATCACAAACCTTTCGAAGAAGCTACCCAATTATTATACAAACCCTTTTAGTTCGGGCGCCAGTTTTAGAGTCAATAGTTTTTTTACTGTTTTGATATATGAAATGTATTTCCAACTGCTCCACAGAGGACATCACAAACCTTTCGAAGAATCTACCCAATTATTATACAAACCCTTTTAGTTCGGGCGCCAGTTTTAGAGTCAATAGGTTTTTTACTGTTTTGATATATGAAATGTATTTCCAACTGCTCCACAGAGGACATCACAAACCTTTCGATGAATCTACCCAATTATTATACAAACCCTTTTAGTTCGGGCGCCAGTGTTAGAGGCAATAGGTTTTTGTTGTTCTGAAATGTAGTTCCAACTGCTCCAGGGAGGACACCACAGAGGCTTTTCCGTTGAAGGAATTAGCCCAATTGTATCCACAACCTTTTAGTTCGGGCGCCAGTTTTAGAGCCAATAGGTTCTTAATGTTTTGATATATGAAATGTATTTCCAACTGCTCCACAGAGGACATCACAAACCTTTCGAAGAATCTACCCAATTATTATACAAACCCTTTTAGTTCGGGCGCCAGTTTTAGAGTCAATAGGTTTTTTACTGTTTTGATATATGAAATGTATTTCCAACTGCTCCACAGCGGACATCACAAACCTTTCGAAGATGCTACCCAATTATTATACAAATCCTTTTAGTTCGGGCGCCAGTTTTAGAGGCAATAGGTTTTTGCTGTTCTGAAATGTAGTTCCAACTGCTCCAGGGAGGGCACCACAGAGGCTTTTCCGTTGAAGGTATTAGCCCAATTGTACGCACAACCTTTTAGTTCGGGCGCCAGTGTTAGAGTCAATAGGTTTTTACTGTTTTGATATATGAAATGTATTTCCAACTGCTCCCCAGAGGACATCACAAACTTTTCGAAGAAGCTACCCAATTATTATACAAACCCTTTTAGTTCGGGCGCCAGTGTTAGAGTCAATATGTTTTTTACTGTTTTGATATATGAAATGTATTTCCAACTGCTCCACAGAGGACATCACAAACATTTCGAAGAAGCTACCCAATTATTATACAAACCATTTTAGTTAAGGCGCCAGTGTTAGAGGCAGTAGGTTTTTGCTGTTCTGAAATGTAGTTCCAATTGCTCCAGTGAGGACACCACAGAGGCTTTTCCGTTGAAGGTATTAGCCCAATTGTACACACAACCTTTTAGTTCGGGCGCCAGTGTTAGAGTCAATAGGTTCTTACTGTTTTGATATATGAAATGTATTTCCAACTGCTCCACAGAGGACATCACAAACCTTTCGAAGAATCTACCCAATTATTATACAAACCCTTTTAGTTCGGGCGCCAGTGTTAGAGTCAATAGGTTTTTACTGTTTTGATATATGAAATGTATTTCCAACTGCTCCACAGAAGACATCACAAACTTTTCGAAGATGCTACCCAATTATTATACAAACCCTTTTAGTTCGGGCGCCAGTTTTAGAGTCAATAGGTTTTTTAGTGTTTTGATATATGAAATGTATTTCCAATTGCTCCACAGAGGGCATCACAAACCTTTCGAAGAATCTACCCAATTATTATACAAACCCTTTTAGTTCGGGCGCCAGTTTTAGAGTCAATAGGTTTTTTACTGTTTTGATATATGAAATGTATTTCCAACTGCTCCACAGAGGACATCACAAACCTTTCGAAGAATCTACCCAATTATTATACAAACCCTTTTAGTTCGGGCGCCAGTGTTAGAGGCAATAGGTTTTTGCTGTTCTGAAATGTAGTTCCAACTGCTCCAGGGAGGGCACCACAGAGGCTTTTCCGTTGAAGGTATTAGCCCAATTGTACGCACAACCTTTTAGTTCGGGCGCCAGTGTTAGAGTCAATAAGTTTTTACTGTTTTGATATATGAAATGTATTTCCAACTGCTCTCCAGAGGACATCACAAACTTTTCGAAGAAGCTACCCAATTATTATACAAACCCTTTTAGTTCGGGCGCCAGTGTTAGAGTCAATATGTTTTTTACTGTTTTGATATATGAAATGTATTTCCAACTGCTCCACAGAGGACATCACAAACATTTCGAAGAAGCTACCCAATTATTATACAAACCATTTTAGTTCGGGCGCCAGTGTTAGAGGCAGTAGGTTTTTGCTGTTCTGAAATGTAGTTCCAATTGCTCCAGTGAGGACACCACAGAGGCTTTTCCGTTGAAGGTATTAGCCCAATTGTACACACAACCTTTTAGTTCGGGCGCCAGTGTTAGAGTCAATAGGTTCTTACTGTTTTGATATATGAAATGTATTTCCAACTGCTCCACAGAGGACATCACAAACCTTTCGAAGAATCTACCCAATTATTATACAAACCCTTTTAGTTCGGGCGCCAGTGTTAGAGTCAATAGGTTTTTACTGTTTTGATATATGAAATGTATTTCCAACTGCTCCACAGAAGACATCACAAACTTTTCGAAGAATCTACCCAATTATTATACAAACCCTTTTAGTTCGGGCGCCAGTGTTAGAGGCAATAGGTTTTTCCTGTTCTGAAATGTAGTTCGAACTGCTCCAGGGAGGACACCACAGAGGCTTTTCCGTTGAAGGTATTAGCCCAATTGTATCCACAACCTTTAAGTTTGGGCGCCAGTGTTAGAGTCAATAGGTTTTTACTGTTTTGATATATGAAATGTATTTCCAACTGCTCTACAGAGGACATCACAAAACTTTCGAAGAAACTACCCAATTATTATACAAACCCTTTTCGTTCGGGCGCCAGTCTTAGAGGCAATAGGTTTTTGCTGTTCTGAAATGCAGTTCCAACTGCTCCAGGGAGGACACCACGAAGGCTTTTCCGTTGAAGGTATTAGCCCAATTGTATCCACAACCTTTAAGTTTGGGCGACAGTGTTAGAATCAATAGGTTTTTACTGTTTTGATATATGAAATGTATTTCCAACTGCTCTACAGAGGACATCACAAAACTTTCGAAGAAACTACCCAATTATTATACAAACCCTTTTAGTTCGGGCGCCAGTGTTAGAGTCAATATGTTTTTTACTGTTTTGATATATGAAATGTATTTCCAACTGCTCCACAGAGGACATCACAAACCTTTCGAAGAATCTACCCAATTATTATACAAACCCTTTTAGTTCGGGCGCCAGTGTTAGAGGCAATAGGTTTTTCCTGTTCTGAAATGTAGTTCGAACTGCTCCAGGGAGGACACCACAGAGGCTTTTCCGTTGAAGGTATTAGCCCAATTGTATCCACAACCTTTAAGTTTGGGCGCTAGTGTTAGAGTCAATAGGTTTTTACTGTTTTGATATATGAAATGTATTTCCAACTGCTCTACAGAGGACATCACAAAACTTTCGAAGAAACTACCCAATTATTATACAAACCCTTTTCGTTCGGGCGCCAGTCTTAGAGGCAATAGGTTTTTGCTGTTCTGAAATGCAGTTCCAACTGCTCCAGGGAGGACACCACGAAGGCTTTTCCGTTGAAGGTATTAGCCCAATTGTATCCACAAACTTTTATTTCGGGCGCCAGTGTTAGAGTCATTAGGTTTTTACTGTTTTGATATATGAAATATATTTCCAACTGCTCCACAGATGACATCACAAACCTTTCGAAGAAGCTACCCAATTATTATACAATTCCTTTTAGTTCGGGCGCCAGTGTTAGAGTCATTAGGTTTTTACTGTTTGGATATATGAAATGTATTTCCAACTGCTCCACAGATGACATCACAAACCTTTCGAAGAAGCTACCCAATTATTATACAAACCCTTTTAGTTCGGGCGCCAGTTTTAGAGTCAATAGTTTTTTTACTGTTTTGATATATGAAATGTATTTCCAACTGCTCCACAGAGGACATCACAAACCTTTCGAAGAATCTACCCAATTATTATACAAACCCTTTTAGTTCGGGCGCCAGTTTTAGAGTCAATAGGTTTTTTACTGTTTTGATATATGAAATGTATTTCCAACTGCTCCACAGAGGACATCACAAACCTTTCGATGAATCTACCCAATTATTATACAAACCCTTTTAGTTCGGGCGCCAGTGTTAGAGGCAATAGGTTTTTGTTGTTCTGAAATGTAGTTCCAACTGCTCCAGGGAGGACACCACAGAGGCTTTTCCGTTGAAGGAATTAGCCCAATTGTATCCACAACCTTTTAGTTCGGGCGCCAGTTTTAGAGCCAATAGGTTCTTAATGTTTTGATATATGAAATGTATTTCCAACTGCTCCACAGAGGACATCACAAACCTTTCGAAGATGCTACCCAATTATTATACAAATCCTTTTAGTTCGGGCGCCAGTTTTAGAGGCAATAGGTTTTTGCTGTTCTGAAATGTAGTTCCAACTGCTCCAGGGAGGGCACCACAGAGGCTTTTCCGTTGAAGGTATTAGCCCAATTGTACACACAACCTTTTAGTTCGGGCGCCAGTGTTAGAGTCAATAGGTTTTTACTGTTTTGATATATGAAATGTATTTCCAACTGCTCCCCAGAGGACATCACAAACTTTTCGAAGAATCTACCCAATTATTATACAAACCCTTTTAGTTCGGGCGCCAGTGTTAGAGTCAATATGTTTTTTACTGTTTTGATATATGAAATGTATTTCCAACTGCTCCACAGAGGACATCACAAACATTTCGAAGAAGCTACCCAATTATTATACAAACCCTTTTAGTTCGGGCGCCAGTGTTAGAGGCAGTAGGTTTTTGCTGTTCTGAAATGTAGTTCCAATTGCTCCAGTGAGGACACCACAGAGGCTTTTCCGTTGAAGGTATTAGCCCAATTGTACACACAACCTTTTAGTTCGGGCGCCAGTGTTAGAGTCAATAGGTTCTTACTGTTTTGATATATGAAATGTATTTCCAACTGCTCCAATGAGGACATCACAAACCTTTCGAAGAATCTACCCAATTATTATACAAACCCTTTTAGTTCGGGCGCCAGTGTTAGAGGCAATAGATTTTTGCTGTTCTGAAATGTAGTTCCAACTGCTCCAGGGAGGACACCACAGAGGCTTTTTCGTTGAAGGTATTAGCCCAATTGTATCCACAACCTTTTAGTTCGGGCGCCAGTGTTAAAGTCAATAGGTTTTTACTGTTTTGATATATGAAATGTATTTCCAACTGCTCCACAGAGGACATCACACACCTTTCGAAGATGCTACCCAATTATTATACAAATCCTTTTAGTTCGGGCGCCAGTTTTAGAGGCAATAGGTTTTTGCTGTTCTGAAATGTAGTTCCAACTGCTCCAGGGAGGGCACCACAGAGGCTTTTCCGTTGAAGGTATTAGCCCAATTGTACACACAACCTTTTAGTTCGGGCGCCAGTGTTAGAGTCAATAGGTTTTTACTGTTTTGATATATGAAATGTATTTCCAACTGCTCCACAGAAGACATCACAAACTTTTCGAAGAAGCTACCCAATTATTATACAAACCCTTTTAGTTCGGGTGCCAGTGTTAGAGTCAATATGTTTTTTACTGTTTTGATATATGAAATGTATTTCCAACTGCTCCACAGATGACATCACAAACCTTTCGAAGAAGCTACCCAATTATTATACAAACCTTTTTATTTCGGGCGCCAGTTTTAGAGTCATTAGGTTTTTACTGTTTTGATATATGAAATGTATTTCCAACTGCTCCACAGATGACATCACAAACCTTTCGAAGAAGCTACCCAATTATTATACAAACCCTTTTAGTTCGGGCGCCAGTTTTAGAGTCAATAGGTTTTTTAGTGTTTTGATATATGAAATGTATTTCCAACTGCTCCACAGAGGACATCACAAACCTTTCGAAGAATCTACCCAATTATTATACAAACCCTTTTAGTTCGGGCGCCAGTTTTAGAGTCAATAGGTTTTTTACTGTTTTGATATATGAAATGTATTTCCAACTGCTCCACAGAGGACATCACAAACCTTTCGAAGAATCTACCCAATTATTATACAAACCCTTTTAGTTCGGGCGCCAGTGTTAGAGGCAATAGGTTTTTGCTGTTCTGAAATGTAGTTCCAACTGCTCCAGGGAGGACACCACAGAGGCTTTTCCGTTGAAGGAATTAGCCCAATTGTATCCACAACCTTTTAGTTCGGGCGCCAGTTTTAGAGCCAATAGGTTCTTAATGTTTTGATATATGAAATGTATTTCCAACTGCTCCACAGCGGACATCACAAACCTTTCGAAGATGCTACCCAATTATTATACAAATCCTTTTAGTTCGGGCGCCAGTTTTAGAGGCAATAGGTTTTTGCTGTTCTGAAATGTAGTTCCAACTGCTCCAGGGAGGGCACCACAGAGGCTTTTCCGTTGAAGGTATTAGCCCAATTGTACGCACAACCTTTTAGTTCGGGCGCCAGTGTTAGAGTCAATAGGTTTTTACTGTTTTGATATATGAAATGTATTTCCAACTGCTCCCCAGAGGACATCACAAACTTTTCGAAGAAGCTACCCAATTATTATACAAACCCTTTTAGTTCGGGCGCCAGTGTTAGAGTCAATATGTTTTTTACTGTTTTGATATATGAAATGTATTTCCAACTGTTCCACAGAGGACATCACAAACATTTCGAAGAAGCTACCCAATTATTATACAAACCATTTTAGTTAAGGCGCCAGTGTTAGAGGCAGTAGGTTTTTGCTGTTCTGAAATGTAGTTCCAATTGCTCCAGTGAGGACACCACAGAGGCTTTTCCGTTGAAGGTATTAGCCCAATTGTACACACAACCTTTTAGTTCGGGCGCCAGTGTTAGAGTCAATAGGTTCTTACTGTTTTGATATATGAAATGTATTTCCAACTGCTCCACAGAGGACATCACAAAACTTTCGAAGAATCTACCCAATTATTATACAAACCCTTTTAGTTCGGGCGCCAGTGTTAGAGTCAATAGGTTTTTACTGTTTTGATATATGAAATGTATTTCCAACTGCTCCACAGAAGACATCACAAACTTTTCGAAGATGCTACCCAATTATTATACAAACCCTTTTAGTTCGGGCGCCAGTTTTAGAGTCAATAGGTTTTTTTACTGTTTTGATATATGAAATGTATTTCCAATTGCTCCACAGAGGACATCACAAACCTTTCGAAGAATCTACCCAATTATTATACAAACCCTTTTAGTTCGGGCGCCAGTTTTAGAGTCAATAGGTTTTTTACTGTTTTGATATATGAAATGTATTTCCAACTGCTCCACAGAGGACATCACAAACCTTTCGAAGAATCTACCCAATTATTATACAAACCCTTTTAGTTCGGGCGCCAGTGTTAGAGGCAATAGGTTTTTGCTGTTCTGAAATGTAGTTCCAACTGCTCCAGGGAGGACACCACAGAGGCTTTTCCGTTGAAGGAATTAGCCCAATTGTATCCACAACCTTTTAGTTCGGGCGCCAGTTTTAGAGCCAATAGGTTCTTAATGTTTTGATATATGAAATGTATTTCCAACTGCTCCACAGAGGACATCACAAACCTTTCGAAGATGCTACCCAATTATTATACAAATCCTTTTAGTTCGGGCGCCAGTTTTAGAGGCAATAGGTTTTTGCTGTTCTGAAATGTAGTTCCAACTGCTCCAGGGAGGGCACCACAGAGGCTTTTCCGTTGAAGGTATTAGCCCAATTGTACGCACAACCTTTTAGTTCGGGCGCCAGTGTTAGAGTCAATAGGTTTTTACTGTTTTGATATATGAAATGTATTTCCAACTGCTCCCCAGAGGACATCACAAACTTTTCGAAGAAGCTACCCAATTATTATACAAACCCTTTTAGTTCGGGTGCCAGTGTTAGAGTCAATATGTTTTTTACTGTTTTGATATATGAAATGTATTTCCAACTGCTCCACAGATGACATCACAAACCTTTCGAAGAAGCTACCCAATTATTATACAAACCTTTTTATTTCGGGCGCCAGTTTTAGAGTCATTAGGTTTTTACTGTTTTGATATATGAAATGTATTTCCAACTGCTCCACAGATGACATCACAAACCTTTCGAAGAAGCTACCCAATTATTATACAAACCCTTTTAGTTCGGGCGCCAGTTTTAGAGTCAATAGGTTTTTTAGTGTTTTGATATATGAAATGTATTTCCAACTGCTCCACAGAGGACATCACAAACCTTTCGAAGAATCTACCCAATTATTATACAAACCCTTTTAGTTCGGGCGCCAGTTTTAGAGTCAATAGGTTTTTTACTGTTTTGATATATGAAATGTATTTCCAACTGCTCCACAGCGGACATCACAAACCTTTCGAAGATGCTACCCAATTATTATACAAATCCTTTTAGTTCGGGCGCCAGTTTTAGAGGCAATAGGTTTTTGCCGTTCTGAAATGTAGTTCCAACTGCTCCAGGGAGGGCACCACAGAGGCTTTTCCGTTGAAGGTATTAGCCCAATTGTACGCACAACCTTTTAGTTCGGTCGCCAGTGTTAGAGTCAATAGGTTTTTACTGTTTTGATATATGAAATGTATTTCCAACTGCTCCCCAGAGGACATCACAAACTTTTCGAAGAAGCTACCCAATTATTATACAAACCCTTTTAGTTCGGGCGCCAGTGTTAGAGTCAATATGTTTTTTACTGTTTTGATATATGAAATGTATTTCCAACTGCTCCACAGAGGACATCACAAACATTTCGAAGAAGCTACCCAATTATTATACAAACCATTTTAGTTAAGGCGCCAGTGTTAGAGGCAGTAGGTTTTTGCTGTTCTGAAATGTAGTTCCAATTGCTCCAGTGAGGACACCACAGAGGCTTTTCCGTTGAAGGTATTAGCCCAATTGTACACACAACCTTTTAGTTCGGGCGCCAGTGTTAGAGTCAATAGGTTCTTACTGTTTTGATATATGAAATGTATTTCCAACTGCTCCACAGAGGACATCACAAACCTTTCGAAGAATCTACCCAATTATTATACAAACCCTTTTAGTTCGGGCGCCAGTGTTAGAGTCAATAGGTTTTTACTGTTTTGATATATGAAATGTATTTCCAACTGCTCCACAGAAGACATCACAAACTTTTCGAAGATGCTACCCAATTATTATACAAACCCTTTTAGTTCGGGCGCCAGTTTTAGAGTCAATAGGTTTTTTAGTGTTTTGATATATGAAATGTATTTCCAATTGCTCCACAGAGGACATCACAAACCTTTCGAAGAATCTACCCAATTATTATACAAACCCTTTTAGTTCGGGCGCCAGTTTTAGAGTCAATAGGTTTTTTACTGTTTTGATATATGAAATGTATTTCCAACTGCTCCACAGAGGACATCACAAACCTTTCGAAGAATCTACCCAATTATTATACAAACCCTTTTAGTTCGGGCGCCAGTGTTAGAGGCAATAGGTTTTTGCTGTTCTGAAATGTAGTTCCAACTGCTCCAGGGAGGACACCACAGAGGCTTTTCCGTTGAAGGAATTAGCCCAATTGTATCCACAACCTTTTAGTTCGGGCGCCAGTTTTAGAGCCAATAGGTTCTTAATGTTTTGATATATGAAATGTATTTCCAACTGCTCCACAGAGGACATCACAAACCTTTCGAAGATGCTACCCAATTATTATACAAATCCTTTTAGTTCGGGCGCCAGTTTTAGAGGCAATAGGTTTTTGCTGTTCTGAAATGTAGTTCCAACTGCTCCAGGGAGGGCACCACAGAGGCTTTTCCGTTGAAGGTATTAGCCCAATTGTACGCACAACCTTTTAGTTCGGGCGCCAGTGTTAGAGTCAATAGGTTTTTACTGTTTTGATATATGAAATGTATTTCCAACTGCTCCCCAGAGGACATCACAAACTTTTCGAAGAAGCTACCCAATTATTATACATACCCTTTTAGTTCGGGCGCCAGTGTTAGAGTCAATATGTTTTTTACTGTTTTGATATATGAAATGTATTTCCAACTGCTCCACAGAGGACATCACAAACATTTCGAAGAAGCTACCCAATTATTATACAAACCATTTTAGTTCGGGCGCCAGTGTTAGAGGCAGTAGGTTTTTGCTGTTCTGAAATGTAGTTCCAATTGCTCCAGTGAGGACACCACAGAGGCTTTTCCGTTGAAGGTATTAGCCCAATTGTACACACAACCTTTTAGTTCGGGCGCCAGTGTTAGAGTCAATAGGTTCTTACTGTTTTGATATATGAAATGTATTTCCAACTGCTCCACAGAGGACATCACAAACCTTTCGAAGAATCTACCCAATTATTATACAAACCCTTTTAGTTCGGGCGCCAGTGTTAGAGTCAATAGGTTTTTACTGTTTTGATATATGAAATGTATTTCCAACTGCTCCACAGAAGACATCACAAACTTTTCGAAGAATCTACCCAATTATTATACAAACCCTTTTAGTTCGGGCGCCAGTGTTAGAGGCAATAGGTTTTTCCTGTTCTGAAATGTAGTTCGAACTGCTCCAGGGAGGACACCACAGAGGCTTTTCCGTTGAAGGTATTAGCCCAATTGTATCCACAACCTTTAAGTTTGGGCGCCAGTGTTAGAGTCAATAGGTTTTTACTGTTTTGATATATGAAATGTATTTCCAACTGCTCTACAGAGGACATCACAAAACTTTCGAAGAAACTACCCAATTATTATACAAACCCTTTTCGTTCGGGCGCCAGTCTTAGAGGCAATAGGTTTTTGCTGTTCTGAAATGCAGTTCCAACTGCTCCAGGGAGGACACCACGAAGGCTTTTCCGTTGAAGGTATTAGCCCAATTGTATCCACAACCTTTAAGTTTGGGCGACAGTGTTAGAATCAATAGGTTTTTACTGTTTTGATATATGAAATGTATTTCCAACTGCTCTACAGAGGACATCACAAAACTTTCGAAGAAACTACCCAATTATTATACAAACCCTTTTAGTTCGGGCGCCAGTGTTAGAGTCAATATGTTTTTTACTGTTTTGATATATGAAATGTATTTCCAACTGCTCCACAGAGGACATCACAAACCTTTCGAAGAATCTACCCAATTATTATACAAACCCTTTTAGTTCGGGCGCCAGTGTTAGAGGCAATAGGTTTTTCCTGTTCTGAAATGTAGTTCGAACTGCTCCAGGGAGGACACCACAGAGGCTTTTCCGTTGAAGGTATTAGCCCAATTGTATCCACAACCTTTAAGTTTGGGCGCTAGTGTTAGAGTCAATAGGTTTTTACTGTTTTGATATATGAAATGTATTTCCAACTGCTCTACAGAGGACATCACAAAACTTTCGAAGAAACTACCCAATTATTATACAAACCCTTTTCGTTCGGGCGCCAGTCTTAGAGGCAATAGGTTTTTGCTGTTCTGAAATGCAGTTCCAACTGCTCCAGGGAGGACACCACGAAGGCTTTTCCGTTGAAGGTATTAGCCCAATTGTATCCACAAACTTTTATTTCGGGCGCCAGTGTTAGAGTCATTAGGTTTTTACTGTTTTGATATATGAAATATATTTCCAACTGCTCCACAGATGCCATCACAAACCTTTCGAAGAAGCTACCCAATTATTATACAATTCCTTTTAGTTCGGGCGCCAGTGTTAGAGTCATTAGATTTTTACTGTTTGGATATATGAAATGTATTTCCAACTGCTCCACAGATGACATCACAAACCTTTCGAAGAAGCTACCCAATTATTATACAAACCCTTTTAGTTCGGGCGCCAGTTTAAGAGTCAATAGTTTTTTTACTGTTTTGATATATGAAATGTATTTCCAACTGCTCCACAGAGGACATCACAAACCTTTCGAAGAATCTACCCAATTATTATACAAACCCTTTTAGTTCGGGCGCCAGTTTTAGAGTCAATAGGTTTTTTACTGTTTTGATATATGAAATGTATTTCCAACTGCTCCACAGAGGACATCACAAACCTTTCGATGAATCTACCCAATTATTATACAAACCCTTTTAGTTCGGGCGCCAGTGTTAGAGGCAATAGGTTTTTGTTGTTCTGAAATGTAGTTCCAACTGCTCCAGGGAGGACACCACAGAGGCTTTTCCGTTGAAGGAATTAGCCCAATTGTATCCACAACCTTTTAGTTCGGGCGCCAGTTTTAGAGCCAATAGGTTCTTAATGTTTTGATATATGAAATGTATTTCCAACTGCTCCACAGAGGACATCACAAACCTTTCGAAGATGCTACCCAATTATTATACAAATCCTTTTAGTTCGGGCGCCAGTTTTAGAGGCAATAGGTTTTTGCTGTTCTGAAATGTAGTTCCAACTGCTCCAGGGAGGGCACCACAGAGGCTTTTCCGTTGAAGGTATTAGCCCAATTGTACACACAACCTTTTAGTTCGGGCGCCAGTGTTAGAGTCAATAGGTTTTTACTGTTTTGATATATGAAATGTATTTCCAACTGCTCCCCAGAGGACATCACAAACTTTTCGAAGAATCTACCCAATTATTATACAAACCCTTTTAGTTCGGGCGCCAGTGTTAGAGTCAATATGTTTTTTACTGTTTTGATATATGAAATGTATTTCCAACTGCTCCACAGAGGACATCACAAACATTTCGAAGAAGCTACCCAATTATTATACAAACCCTTTTAGTTCGGGCGCCAGTGTTAGAGGCAGTAGGTTTTTGCTGTTCTGAAATGTAGTTCCAATTGCTCCAGTGAGGACACCACAGAGGCTTTTCCGTTGAAGGTATTAGCCCAATTGTACACACAACCTTTTAGTTCGGGCGCCAGTGTTAGAGTCAATAGGTTCTTACTGTTTTGATATATGAAATGTATTTCCAACTGCTCCAATGAGGACATCACAAACCTTTCGAAGAATCTACCCAATTATTATACAAACCCTTTTAGTTCGGGCGCCAGTGTTAGAGGCAATAGATTTTTGCTGTTCTGAAATGTAGTTCCAACTGCTCCAGGGAGGACACCAAAGAAGCTTTTCCTTTGAAGGTATTAGCCCAATTGTATCCACAACCTTTTAGTTCGGGCGCCAGTGTTAGAGTCAATAGCTTTTTACTGTTTCGATATATGAAATGTATTTCCAACTGCTCCACAGAGGACATCACAAACCTTTCGAAGATGCTACCCAATTATTATACAAACCCCTTTAGTTCGGGCGCCAGTTTTAGAGTCAATAGGTTTTTTACTGTTTTGATATATGAAATGTATTTCCAACTGCTCCACAGAGGACATCACAAACCTTTCGAAGAATCTACCCAATTATTATACAAACCCTTTTAGTTCGGGCGCCAGTGTTAGAGGCAATAGGTTTTTGTTGTTCTGAAATGTAGTTCCAACTGCTCCAGGGAGGACACCACAGAGGCTTTTCCGTTGAAGGAATTAGCCCAATTGTATCCACAACCTTTTAGTTCGGGCGCCAGTTTTAGAGCCAATAGGTTCTTAATGTTTTGATATATGAAATGTATTTCCAACTGCTCCACAGAGGACATCACAAACCTTTCGAAGATGCTACCCAATTATTATACAAATCCTTTTAGTTCGGGCGCCAGTTTTAGAGGCAATAGGTTTTTGCTGTTCTTAAATGTAGTTCCAACTGCTCCAGGGATGGCACCACAGAGGCTTTTCCGTTGAAGGTATTAGCCCAATTGTACACACAACCTTTTAGTTCGGGCGCCAGTGTTAGAGTCAATAGGTTTTGACTGTTTTGATATATGAAATGTATTTCCAACTGCTCCACAGAGGACATCACAAACCTTTTGAAGAATCTACACAATTATTATACAAACCCTTTTAGTTCGGGCGCCAGTGTTAGAGTCAATAGGTTTTTACTGTTTTGATATATGAAATGTATTTCCAACTGCTCCACAGAAGACATCACAAACTTTTCGAACATGCTACCCATTTATTATACAAACCCTTTTAGTTCGGGCGCCAGTTTTAGAGTCAATAGGTTTTTTACTGTTTTGATATATGAAATGTATTTCCAACTGCTCCACAGAGGACATCACAAACATTTCGAAGAAGCTACCCAATTATTATACAAACCATTTTAGTTAAGGCGCCAGTTTTAGAGGCAATAGGTTTTTGCTGTTCTGAAATGTAGTTCCAACTGCTCCAGGGAGGACACCACAGAGGCTTTTCCGTTGAAGGAATTAGCCCAATTGTATCCACAACCTTTTAGTTCGGGCGCCAGTTTTAGAGCCAATAGGTTCTTAATGTTTTGATATATGAAATGTATTTCCAACTGCTCCACAGAGGACATCACAAACCTTTCGAAGATGCTACCCAATTATTATACAAATCCTTTTAGTTCGGGCGCCAGTTTTAGAGGCAATAGGTTTTTGCTGTTCTGAAATGTAGTTCCAACTGCTCCAGGGAGGGCACCACAGAGGCTTTTCCGTTGAAGGTATTAGCCCAATTGTACACACAACCTTTTAGTTCGGGCGCCAGTGTTAGAGTCAATAGGTTTTTACTGTTTTGATATATGAAATGTATTTCCAACTGCTCCCCAGAGGACATCACAAACTTTTCGAAGAATCTACCCAATTATTATACAAACCCTTTTAGTTCGGGCGCCAGTGTTAGAGTCAATATGTTTTTTACTGTTTTGATATATGAAATGTATTTCCAACTGCTCCACAGAGGACATCACAAACATTTCGAAGAAGCTACCCAATTATTATACAAACCCTTTTAGTTCGGGCGCCAGTGTTAGAGGCAGTAGGTTTTTGCTGTTCTGAAATGTAGTTCCAATTGCTCCAGTGAGGACACCACAGAGGCTTTTCCGTTGAAGGTATTAGCCCAATTGTACACACAACCTTTTAGTTCGGGCGCCAGTGTTAGAGTCAATAGGTTCTTACTGTTTTGATATATGAAATGTATTTCCAACTGCTCCAATGAGGACATCACAAACCTTTCGAAGAATCTACCCAATTATTATACAAACCCTTTTAGTTCGGGCGCCAGTGTTAGAGGCAATAGATTTTTGCTGTTCTGAAATGTAGTTCCAACTGCTCCAGGGAGGACACCAAAGAAGCTTTTCCTTTGAAGGTATTAGCCCAATTGTATCCACAACCTTTTAGTTCGGGCGCCAGTGTTAGAGTCAATAGCTTTTTACTGTTTCGATATATGAAATGTATTTCCAACTGCTCCACAGAGGACATCACAAACCTTTCGAAGATGCTACCCAATTATTATACAAACCCCTTTAGTTCGGGCGCCAGTTTTAGAGTCAATAGGTTTTTTACTGTTTTGATATATGAAATGTATTTCCAACTGCTCCACAGAGGACATCACAAACCTTTCGAAGAATCTACCCAATTATTATACAAACCCTTTTAGTTCGGGCGCCAGTGTTAGAGGCAATAGGTTTTTGTTGTTCTGAAATGTAGTTCCAACTGCTCCAGGGAGGACACCACAGAGGCTTTTCCGTTGAAGGTATTAGCCCAATTGTACACACAACCTTTTAGTTCGGGCGCCAGTGTTAGAGTCAATAGGTTTTTACTGTTTTGATATATGAAATGTATTTCCAACTGCTCCACAGAGGACATCACAAACCTTTTGAAGAATCTACACAATTATTATACAAACCCTTTTAGTTCGGGCGCCAGTGTTAGAGTCAATAGGTTTTTACTGTTTTGATATATGAAATGTATTTCCAACTGCTCCACAGAAGACATCACAAACTTTTCGAACATGCTACCCATTTATTATACAAACCCTTTTAGTTCGGGCGCCAGTTTTAGAGTCAATAGGTTTTTTACTGTTTTGATATATGAAATGTATTTCCAACTGCTCCACAGAGGACATCACAAACATTTCGAAGAAGCTACCCAATTATTATACAAACCATTTTAGTTAAGGCGCCAGTTTTAGAGGCAATAGGTTTTTGCTGTTCTGAAATGTAGTTCCAACTGCTCCAGGGAGGGCACCACAGAGGCTTTTCCGTTGAAGGTATTAGCCCAATTGTACGCACAACCTTTTAGTTCGGGCGCCAGTGTTAGAGTCAATAGGTTTTTACTGTTTTGATATATGAAATGTATTTCCAACTGCTCCCCAGAGGACATCACAAACTTTTCGAAGAAGCTACCCAATTATTATACAAACCCTTTTAGTTCGGGCGCCAGTGTTAGAGTCAATATGTTTTTTACTGTTTTGATATATGAAATGTATTTCCAACTGCTCCACAGAGGACATCACAAACATTTCGAAGAAGCTACCCAATTATTATACAAACCATTTTAGTTAAGGCGCCAGTGTTAGAGGCAGTAGGTTTTTGCTGTTCTGAAATGTAGTTCCAATTGCTCCAGTGAGGACACCACAGAGGCTTTTCCGTTGAAGGTATTAGCCCAATTGTACACACAACCTTTTAGTTCGGGCGCCAGTGTTAGAGTCAATAGGTTCTTACTGTTTTGATATATGAAATGTATTTCCAACTGCTCCACAGAGGACATCACAAAGCTTTCGAAGAATCTACCCAATTATTATACAAACCCTTTTAGTTCGGGCGCCAGTGTTAGAGTCAATAGGTTTTTACTGTTTTGATATATGAAATGTATTTCCAACTGCTCCACAGAAGACATCACAAACTTTTCGAAGATGCTACCCAATTATTATACAAACCCTTTTAGTTCGGGCGCCAGTGTTAGAGTCAATAGGTTTTTTAGTGTTTTGATATATGAAATGTATTTCCAATTGCTCCACAGAGGACATCACAAACCTTTCGAAGAATCTACCCAATTATTATACAAACCCTTTTAGTTCGGGCGCCAGTTTTAGAGTCAATAGGTTTTTTACTGTTTTGATATATGAAATGTATTTCCAACTGCTCCACAGAGGACATCACAAACCTTTCGAAGAATCTACCCAATTATTATACAAACCCTTTTAGTTCGGGCGCCAGTGTTAGAGGCAATAGGTTTTTGCTGTTCTGAAATGTAGTTCCAACTGCTCCAGGGAGGACACCACAGAGGCTTTTCCGTTGAAGGAATTAGCCCAATTGTATCCACAACCTTTTAGTTCGGGCGCCAGTTTTAGAGCCAATAGGTTCTTAATGTTTTGATATATGAAATGTATTTCCAACTGCTCCACAGAGGACATCACAAACCTTTCGAAGATGCTACCCAATTATTATACAAATCCTTTTAGTTCGGGCGCCAGTTTTAGAGGCAATAGGTTTTTGCTGTTCTGAAATGTAGTTCCAACTGCTCCAGGGAGGGCACCACAGAGGCTTTTCCGTTGAAGGTATTAGCCCAATTGTACACACAACCTTTTAGTTCGGGCGCCAGTGTTAGAGTCAATAGGTTTTTACTGTTTTGATATATGAAATGTATTTCCAACTGCTCCCCAGAGGACATCACAAACTTTTCGAAGAATCTACCCAATTATTATACAAACCCTTTTAGTTCGGGCGCCAGTGTTAGAGTCAATATGTTTTTTACTGTTTTGATATATGAAATGTATTTCCAACTGCTCCACAGAGGACATCACAAACATTTCGAAGAAGCTACCCAATTATTATACAAACCCTTTTAGTTCGGGCGCCAGTGTTAGAGGCAGTAGGTTTTTGCTGTTCAGAAATGTAGTTCCAATTGCTCCAGTGAGGACACCACAGAGGCTTTTCCGTTGAAGGTATTAGCCCAATTGTACACACAACCTTTTAGTTCGGGCGCCAGTGTTAGAGTCAATAGGTTCTTACTGTTTTGATATATGAAATGTATTTCCAACTGCTCCAATGAGGACATCACAAACCTTTCGAAGAATCTACCCAATTATTATACAAACCCTTTTAGTTCGGGCGCCAGTGTTAGAGGCAATAGATTTTTGCTCTTCTGAAATGTAGTTCCAACTGCTCCAGGGAGGACACCAAAGAAGCTTTTCCTTTGAAGGTATTAGCCCAATTGTATCCACAACCTTTTAGTTCGGGCGCCAGTGTTAGAGTCAATAGCTTTTTACTGTTTCGATATATGAAATGTATTTCCAACTGCTCCACAGAGGACATCACAAACCTTTCGAAGATGCTACCCAATTATTATACAAACCCCTTTAGTTCGGGCGCCAGTTTTAGAGTCAATAGGTTTTTTACTGTTTTGATATATGAAATGTATTTCCAACTGCTCCACAGAGGACATCACAAACCTTTCGAAGAATCTACCCAATTATTATACAAACCCTTTTAGTTCGGGCGCCAGTGTTAGAGGCAATAGGTTTTTGTTGTTCTGAAATGTAGTTCCAACTGCTCCAGGGAGGACACCACAGAGGCTTTTCCGTTGAAGGAATTAGCCCAATTGTATCCACAACCTTTTAGTTCGGGCGCCAGTTTTAGAGCCAATAGGTTCTTAATGTTTTGATATATGAAATGTATTTCCAACTGCTCCACAGAGGACATCACAAACCTTTCGAAGATGCTACCCAATTATTATACAAATCCTTTTAGTTCGGGCGCCAGTTTTAGAGGCAATAGGTTTTTGCTGTTCTTAAATGTAGTTCCAACTGCTCCAGGGAGGACACCACAGAGGCTTTTCCGTTGAAGGTATTAGCCCAATTGTACACACAACCTTTTAGTTCGGGCGCCAGTGTTAGAGTCAATAGGTTTTTACTGTTTTGATATATGAAATGTATTTCCAACTGCTCCACAGAGGACATCACAAACCTTTTGAAGAATCTACACAATTATTATACAAACCCTTTTAGTTCGGGCGCCAGTGTTAGAGTCAATAGGTTTTTACTGTTTTGATATATGAAATGTATTTCCAACTGCTCCACAGAAGACATCACAAACTTTTCGAACATGCTACCCATTTATTATACAAACCCTTTTAGTTCGGGCGCCAGTTTTAGAGTCAATAGGTTTTTTACTGTTTTGATATATGAAATGTATTTCCAACTGCTCCACAGAGGACATCACAAACATTTCGAAGAAGCTACCCAATTATTATACAAACCATTTTAGTTAAGGCGCCAGTTTTAGAGGCAATAGGTTTTTGCTGTTCTGAAATGTAGTTCCAACTGCTCCAGGGAGGGCACCACAGAGGCTTTTCCGTTGAAGGTATTAGCCCAATTGTACGCACAACCTTTTAGTTCGGGCGCCAGTGTTAGAGTCAATAGGTTTTTACTGTTTTGATATATGAAATGTATTTCCAACTGCTCCCCAGAGGACATCACAAACTTTTCGAAGAAGCTACCCAATTATTATACAAACCCTTTTAGTTCGGGCGCCAGTGTTAGAGTCAATATGTTTTTTACTGTTTTGATATATGAAATGTATTTCCAACTGCTCCACAGAGGACATCACAAACATTTCGAAGAAGCTACCCAATTATTATACAAACCATTTTAGTTAAGGCGCCAGTGTTAGAGGCAGTAGGTTTTTGCTGTTCTGAAATGTAGTTCCAATTGCTCCAGTGAGGACACCACAGAGGCTTTTCCGTTGAAGGTATTAGCCCAATTGTACACACAACCTTTTAGTTCGGGCGCCAGTGTTAGAGTCAATAGGTTCTTACTGTTTTGATATATGAAATGTATTTCCAACTGCTCCACAGAGGACATCACAAAGCTTTCGAAGAATCTACCCAATTATTATACAAACCCTTTTAGTTCGGGCGCCAGTGTTAGAGTCAATAGGTTTTTACTGTTTTGATATATGAAATGTATTTCCAACTGCTCCACAGAAGACATCACAAACTTTTCGAAGATGCTACCCAATTATTATACAAACCCTTTTAGTTCGGGCGCCAGTGTTAGAGTCAATAGGTTTTTTAGTGTTTTGATATATGAAATGTATTTCCAATTGCTCCACAGAGGACATCACAAACCTTTCGAAGAATCTACCCAATTATTATACAAACCCTTTTAGTTCGGGCGCCAGTTTTAGAGTCAATAGGTTTTTTACTGTTTTGATATATGAAATGTATTTCCAACTGCTCCACAGAGGACATCACAAACCTTTCGAAGAATCTACCCAATTATTATACAAACCCTTTTAGTTCGGGCGCCAGTGTTAGAGGCAATAGGTTTTTGCTGTTCTGAAATGTAGTTCCAACTGCTCCAGGGAGGACACCACAGAGGCTTTTCCGTTGAAGGAATTAGCCCAATTGTATCCACAACCTTTTAGTTCGGGCGCCAGTTTTAGAGCCAATAGGTTCTTAATGTTTTGATATATGAAATGTATTTCCAACTGCTCCACAGAGGACATCACAAACCTTTCGAAGATGCTACCCAATTATTATACAAATCCTTTTAGTTCGGGCGCCAGTTTTAGAGGCAATAGGTTTTTGCTGTTCTGAAATGTAGTTCCAACTGCTCCAGGGAGGGCACCACAGAGGCTTTTCCGTTGAAGGTATTAGCCCAATTGTACGCACAACCTTTTAGTTCGGGCGCCAGTGTTAGAGTCAATAGGTTTTTACTGTTTTGATATATGAAATGTATTTCCAACTGCTCCCCAGAGGACATCACAAACTTTTCGAAGAAGCTACCCAATTATTATACAAACCCTTTTAGTTCGGGCGCCAGTGTTAGAGTCAATATGTTTTTTACTGTTTTGATATATGAAATGTATTTCCAACTGCTCCACAGAGGACATCACAAACATTTCGAAGAAGCTACCCAATTATTATACAAACCATTTTAGTTCGGGCGCCAGTGTTAGAGGCAGTAGGTTTTTGCTGTTCTGAAATGTAGTTCCAATTGCTCCAGTGAGGACACCACAGAGGCTTTTCCGTTGAAGGTATTAGCCCAATTGTACACACAACCTTTTAGTTCGGGCGCCAGTGTTAGAGTCAATAGGTTCTTACTGTTTTGATATATGAAATGTATTTCCAACTGCTCCACAGAGGACATCACAAACCTTTCGAAGAATCTACCCAATTATTATACAAACCCTTTTAGTTCGGGCGCCAGTGTTAGAGTCAATAGGTTTTTACTGTTTTGATATATGAAATGTATTTCCAACTGCTCCACAGAAGACATCACAAACTTTTCGAAGAATCTACCCAATTATTATACAAACCCTTTTAGTTCGGGCGCCAGTGTTAGAGGCAAGAGGTTTTTCCTGTTCTGAAATGTAGTTCGAACTGTTCCAGGGAGGACACCACAGAGGCTTTTCCGTTGAAGGTATTAGCCCAATTGTATCCACAACCTTTAAGTTTGGGCGCCAGTGTTAGAGTCAATAGGTTTTTACTGTTTTGATATATGAAATGTATTTCCAACTGCTCTACAGAGGACATCACAAAACTTTCGAAGAAACTACCCAATTATTATACAAACCCTTTTCGTTCGGGCGCCAGTCTTAGAGGCAATAGGTTTTTGCTGTTCTGAAATGCAGTTCCAACTGCTCCAGGGAGGACACCACGAAGGCTTTTCCGTTGAAGGTATTAGCCCAATTGTATCCACAACCTTTAAGTTTGGGCGACAGTGTTAGAATCAATAGGTTTTTACTGTTTTGATATATGAAATGTATTTCCAACTGCTCTACAGAGGACATCACAAAACTTTCGAAGAAACAACCCAATTATTATACAAACCCTTTTAGTTCGGGCGCCAGTGTTAGAGTCAATATGTTTTTTACTGTTTTGATATATGAAATGTATTTCCAACTGCTCCACACAGGACATCACAAACCTTTCGAAGAATCTACCCAATTATTATACAAACCCTTTTAGTTCGGGCGCCAGTGTTAGAGGCAATAGGTTTTTCCTGTTCTGAAATGTAGTTCGAACTGCTCCAGGGAGGACACCACAGAGGCTTTTCGTTCAAGGTATTAGCCCAATTGTATCCACAACCTTTAAGTTTGGGCGCTAGTGTTAGAGTCAATAGGTTTTTACTGTTTTGATATATGAAATGTATTTCCAACTGCTCTACAGAGGACATCACAAAACTTTCGAAGAAACAACCCAATTATTATACAAACCCTTTTAGTTCGGGCGCCAGTGTTAGAGTCAATATGTTTTTTACTGTTTTGATATATGAAATGTATTTCCAACTGCTCTACAGAGGACATCACAAAACTTTCGAAGGAACTACCCAATTATTATACAAACCCTTTTCGTTCGGGCGCCAGTCTTAGAGGCAATAGGTTTTTGCTGTTCTGAAATGCAGTTCCAACTGCTCCAGGGAGGACACCACAGAGGCTTTTCCGTTGAAGGAATTAGCCCAATTGTATCCACAACCTTTTAGTTCGGGCGCCAGTTTTAGAGCCAATAGGTTCTTAATGTTTTGATATATGAAATGTATTTCCAACTGCTCCACAGAGGACATCACAAAACTTTCGAAGAAACTACCCAATTATTATACAATTCCTTTTAGTTCGGGCGCCAGTGTTAGAGTCATTAGGTTTTTACTGTTTGGATATATGAAATGTATTTCCAACTGCTCCACAGATGACATCACAAACCTTTCGAAGAAGCTACCCAATTATTATACAAACCCTTTTAGTTCGGGCGCCAGTTTTAGAGTCAATAGGTTTTTTACTGTTTTGATATATGAAATGTATTTCCAACTGCTCCACAGAGGACATCACAAACCTTTCGATGAATCTACCCAATTATTATACAAACCCTTTTAGTTCGGGCGCCAGTGTTAGAGGCAATAGGTTTTTGTTGTTCTGAAATGTAGTTCCAACTGCTCCAGGGAGGACACCACAGAGGCTTTTCCGTTGAAGGAATTAGCCCAATTGTATCCACAACCTTTTAGTTCGGGCGCCAGTTTTAGAGCCAATAGGTTCTTAATGTTTTGATATATGAAATGTATTTCCAACTGCTCCACAGAGGACATCACAAAACTTTCGAAGAAACTACCCAATTATTATACAAACCCTTTTCGTTCGGGCGCCAGTCTTAGAGGCAATAGGTTTTTGCTGTTCTGAAATGCAGTTCCAACTGCTCCAGGGAGGACACCACGAAGGCTTTTCCGTTGAAGGTATTAGCCCAATTGTATCCACAAACTTTTATTTCGGGCGCCAGTGTTAGAGTCATTAGGTTTTTACTGTTTTGATATATGAAATATATTTCCAACTGCTCCACAGATGACATCACAAACCTTTCGAAGAAGCTACCCAATTATTATACAATTCCTTTTAGTTCGGGCGCCAGTGTTAGAGTCATTAGGTTTTTACTGTTTGGATATATGAAATGTATTTCCAACTGCTCCACAGATGACATCACAAACCTTTCGAAGAAGCTACCCAATTATTATACAAACCCTTTTAGTTCGGGCGCCAGTTTTAGAGTCAATAGGTTTTTTACTGTTTTGATATATGAAATGTATTTCCAACTGCTCCACAGAGGACATCACAAACCTTTCGATGAATCTACCCAATTATTATACAAACCCTTTTAGTTCGGGCGCCAGTGTTAGAGGCAATAGGTTTTTGTTGTTCTGAAATGTAGTTCCAACTGCTCCAGGGAGGACACCACAGAGGCTTTTCCGTTGAAGGAATTAGCCCAATTGTATCCACAACCTTTTAGTTCGGGCGCCAGTTTTAGAGCCAATAGGTTCTTAATGTTTTGATATATGAAATGTATTTCCAACTGCTCCACAGAGGACATCACAAACCTTTCGAAGATGCTACCCAATTATTATACAAATCCTTTTAGTTCGGGCGCCAGTTTTAGAGGCAATAGGTTTTTGCTGTTCTGAAATGTAGTTCCAACTGCTCCAGGGAGGGCACCACAGAGGCTTTTCCGTTGAAGGTATTAGCCCAATTGTACACACAACCTTTTAGTTCGGGCGCCAGAGTTAGAGTCAATAGGTTTTTACTGTTTTGATATATGAAATGTATTTCCAACTGCTCCCCAGAGGACATCACAAACTTTTCGAAGAATCTACCCAATTATTATACAAACCCTTTTAGTTCGGGCGCCAGTGTTAGAGTCAATATGTTTTTTACTGTTTTGATATATGAAATGTATTTCCAACTGCTCCACAGAGGACATCACAAACATTTCGAAGAAGCTACCCAATTATTATACAAACCCTTTTAGTTCGGGCGCCAGTGTTAGAGGCAGTAGGTTTTTGCTGTTCTGAAATGTAGTTCCAATTGCTCCAGGGAGGACACCACAGAGGCTTTTCCGTTGAAGGTATTAGCCCAATTGTATCCAAAACCTTTTAGTTCGGGCGCCAGTGTTAGAGTCAATAGCTTTTTACTGTTTCGATATATGAAATGTGTTTCCAACTGCTCCACAGAGGACATCACAAACCTTTCGAAGATGCTACCCAATTATTATACAAACCCCTTTAGTTCGGGCGCCAGTTTTAGAGTCAATAGGTTTTTTACTGTTTTGATATATGAAATGTATTTCCAACTGCTCCACAGAGGACATCACAAACCTTTCGAAGAATCTACCCAATTATTATACAAACCCTTTTAGTTCGGGCGCCAGTGTTAGAGGCAATAGGTTTTTGTTGTTCTGAAATGTAGTTCCAACTGCTCCAGGGAGGACACCACAGAGGCTTTTCCGTTGAAGGAATTAGCCCAATTGTATCCACAACCTTTTAGTTCGGGCGCCAGTTTTAGAGCCAATAGGTTCTTAATGTTTTGATATATGAAATGTATTTCCAACTGCTCCACAGAGGACATCACAAACCTTTCGAAGATGCTACCCAATTATTATACAAATCCTTTTAGTTCGGGCGCCAGTTTTAGAGGCAATAGGTTTTTGCTGTTCTTAAATGTAGTTCCAACTGCTCCAGAGAGGGCACCACAGAGGCTTTTCCGTTGAAGGTATTAGCCCAATTGTACACACAACCTTTTAGTTCGGGCGCCAGTGTTAGAGTCAATAGGTTTTTACTGTTTTGATATATGAAATGTATTTCCAACTGCTCCACAGAGGACATCACAAACCTTTTGAAGAATCTACACAATTATTATACAAACCCTTTTAGTTCGGGCGCCAGTGTTAGAGGCAATAGGTTTTGCTGTTCTGAAATGTAGTTCCAACTGCTCCAGGGAGGACACCACAGAGGCTTTACCGTTGAAGGTATTAGCCCAATTGTATCCACAACCTTTTAGTTCGGGCGCCAGTGTTAGAGTCAATAGGTTCTTACTGTTTTGATATATGAAATGTATTTCCAACTGCTCCACAGAGGACATCACAAACCTTTCGAAGAAGCTACCCAATTATTATACAAACCCTTTTAGTTCGGGCGCCAGTGTTAGAGTAAATATGTTTTTACTGTTTTGATATATGAAATGTATTTCCAACTGCTCCACAGAGCACATCACAAACCTTTCGAAGAAGCTACCCAATTATTATACAAACCCTTTTAGTTCGGGCGCCAGTGTTATAGTCAATAGGTTTTTTACTGTTTTGATATATGAAATGTATTTCCAACTGCTCCATAGAGGACCTCACAAACCTTTCGAAGAAGCTACCCAATTATTATACAATTCTTTTTAGTTCGGGCGCCAGTGTTAGAGTCAATAGGTTTTTTACTGTTTTGATATATGAAATGTATTTCCAACTGCTCCACAGAGGACATCACAAATCTTTCGAAGAAGCTACCCAATTATTATACAAACCCTTTTAGTTCGGGCGCCAGTGTTATAGGTGGTAGGTTTTTGCTGTTCTGAAATGTAGTTCCAACTGCTCCAGTGAGGACACCACAGAGGCTTTTCCGTTGAAGGTATTAGCCCAATTGTACACACAACCTTTTAGTTCGGGCGCCAGTGTTAGAGTCAATAGGTTTTTACTGTTTTGATATATGAAATGTATTTCCAACTGCTCCACAGAGGACATCACAAACCTTTCGAAGAATCTACCCAATCATTATACAAACCATTTTAGTTCGGGCGCCAGTGTTAGAGGCAGTAGGTATTTGCTGTTCTGAAATGTAGTTCCAACTGCTCCAGCGAGGACACCACAGAGGCTTTTCCGTTGAAGGTAATAGACCAATTGTACACACAACCTTTTAGTTCGGGCGCCAGTGTTAGAGTCAATAGGTTTTTACTGTTTTGATATATGAAATGTATTTCCAACTGCTCCACAGAGCACATCACAAACCTTTCGAAGAAGCTACCCAATTATTATACAAACCCTTTTAGTTCGGGCGCCAGTGTTATAGTCAATAGGTTTTTTACTGTTTTGATATATGAAATGTATTTCCAACTGCTCCATAGAGGACCTCACAAACCTTTCGAAGAAGCTACCCAATTATTATACAATTCTTTTTAGTTCGGGCGCCAGTGTTAGAGTCAATAGGTTTTTTACTGTTTTGATATATGAAATGTATTTCCAACTGCTCCACAGAGGACATCACAAATCTTTCGAAGAAGCTACCCAATTATTATACAAACCCTTTTAGTTCGGGCGCCAGTGTTATAGGTGGTAGGTTTTTGCTGTTCTGAAATGTAGTTCCAACTGCTCCAGTGAGGACACCACAGAGGCTTTTCCGTTGAAGGTATTAGCCCAATTGTACACACAACCTTTTAGTTCGGGCGCCAGTGTTAGAGTCAATAGGTTTTTACTGTTTTGATATATGAAATGTATTTCCAACTGCTCCACAGAGGACATCACAAACCTTTCGAAGAATCTACCCAATCATTATACAAACCATTTTAGTTCGGGCGCCAGTGTTAGAGGCAGTAGGTATTTGCTGTTCTGAAATGTAGTTCCAACTGCTCCAGCGAGGACACCACAGAGGCTTTTCCGTTGAAGGTAATAGACCAATTGTACACACAACCTTTTAGTTCGGGCGCCAGTGTTAGAGTCAATAGGTTTTTACTGTTTTGATATATGAAATGTATTTCCAACTGCTCCACAGAGGACATCACAAACCTTTCGAAGAAACTACCCAATTATTATACAAACCCTTTTAGTTCGGGCGCCAGTGTTAGAGGCAGTAGGTTTTTGCTGTTCTGAAATGTAGTTCCAACTGCTCCAGTGAGGACACCACAGAGGCTTTTCCGTTGAAGGTATTAGCCCAATTGTACACACAACCTTTTAGTTCGGGCGCCAGTGTTAGAGTAAAAAGGTTTTTACTGTTTTGATATATGAAATGTATTTCCAACTACTCTACAGAGGACATCACAAACCTTTCGAAGAAGCTACCCAATTATTATACAAACCCTTTTAGTTCGGGCGCCAGTGTTAGAGGCAGTAGGTTTTTGCTGTTCTGAAATATAGTTCCAACTGCTCCAGCGAGGACACCACAGAGGCTTTTCCGTTGAAGGTATTAGCCCAATTGTACACACAACCTTTTAGTTCGGGCGCCAGTGTTAGAGTCAATATGTTTTTTACTGTTTTGATATATGAAATGTATTTCCAACTGCTCCACAGAGGACATCACAAACCTTTCGAAGAATCTACCCAATCATTATACAAACCATTTTAGTTCGGGCGCCAGTGTTAGAGGCAGTAGGTATTTGCTGTTCTGAAATGTAGTTCCAACTGCTCCAGCGAGGACACCACAGAGGCTTTTCCGTTGAAGGTAATAGCCCAATTGTACACACAACCTTTTAGTTCGGGCGCCAGTGTTAGAGTCAATAGGTTTTTACTGTTTTGATATATGAAATGTATTTCCAACTGCTCCACAGAGGACATCACAAACCTTTCGAAGAAACTACCCAATTATTATACAAACCCTTTTAGTTCGGGCGCCAGTGTTAGAGGCAGTAGGTTTTTGCTGTTCTGAAATGTAGTTCCAATTGCTCCAGTGAGGACACCACAGAGGCTTTTCCGTTGAAGGTATTAGCCCAATTGTACACACAACCTTTTAGTTCGGGCGCCAGTGTTCGAGTCAAAAGGTTTTTACTGTTTTGTTATATGAAATGTATTTCCAACTACTCTACAGAGGACATCACAAACCTTTCGCAGAAGCTACCCAATTATTATACAAACCCTTTTATTTCGGGCGCCAGTGTTAGAGGCAGTAGGTTTTTGCTGTTCTGAAATGTAGTTCCAACTGCTCCAGCGAGGACACCACAGAGGCTTTTCCGTTGAAGGTATTAGCCCAATTGTACACACAACCTTTTAGCTCGGGCGCCAGTGTTAGAGTCAATAGGTTTTTACTGTTTTGATATATGAAATGTATTTCCAACTGCTCCACAGAGGACATCACAAACCTTTCGAAGAATCTACCCAATTATTATACAAACCCTTTTAGTTCGGGCGCCAGTGTTAGAGGCAGTAGGTTTTTGCTGTTCTGAAATGTAGTTCCAACTGCTCCAGCGAGGACACCACAGAGGCCTTTCCGTTGAAGGTATTAGCCCAATTGTACGCACAACCTTTTAGTTCGGGCGCCAGTGTTAGAGTCAATATGTTTTTTACTGTTTTGATATATGAAATGTATTTCCAACTGCTCCACAGAGGACATCACAAACCTTTCGAAGAATCTACCCAATTATTATACAAACCCTTTTAGTTCGGGCGCCAGTGTTAGAGTCAATAGGTTTTTACTGTTTTGATATATGAAATGTATTTCCAACTGCTCCACAGAAGACATCACAAACTTTTCGAAGAAGCTACCCAATTATTATACAAACCCTTTTAGTTCGGGCGCCAGTGTTAGAGTCAATATGTTTTTTACTGTTTTGATATATGAAATGTATTTCCAACTGCTCCACAGAGGACATCACAAAACTTTCGAAGAAGCTACCCAATTATTATACAAACCCTTTTAGTTCGGGAGCCAGTGTTAGAGGCAATAGGTTTTTGCTGTTCTGAAATGCAGTTCCAACTGCTCCAGGGAGGACACCACGAAGGCTTTTCCGTTGAAGGTATTAGCCCAATTGTATCCACAAACTTTTAGTTCGGGCGCCTGTGTTAGAGTCAATAGGTTCTTACTGTTTTGATATATGAAATGTATTTCCAACTGCTCCACAGATGACATCACAAAACTTTCGAAGAAGCTACCCAAATATTATACAAACCCTTTTAGTTCGGGCGCCAGTTTTAGAGTCAATAGGTTTTTTACTGTTTTGATATATGAAATGTATTTCCAACTGCTCCACAGAGGACATCACAAACCTTTCGAAGAATCTACCCAATTATTATACAAACCCTTTTAGTTCGGGCGCCAGTTTTAGAGTCAATAGGTTTTTTACTGTTTTGATATATGAAATGTATTTCCAACTGCTCCACAGAGGACATCACAAACCTTTCGAAGAATCTACCCAATTATTATACAAACCCTTTTAGTTCGGGCGCCAGTGTTAGAGGCAATAGGTTTTTGTTGTTCTGAAATGTAGTTCCAACTGCTCCAGGGAGGAAACCACAGAGGCTTTTCCGTTGAAGGAATTAGCCCAATTGTATCCACAACCTTTTAGTTCGGGCGCCAGTTTTAGAGCCAATAGGTTCTTAATGTTTTGATATATGAAATGTATTTCCAACTGCTCCACAGAGGACATCACAAACCTTTCGAAGATGCTACCCAATTATTATACAAATCCTTTTAGTTCGGGCGCCAGTTTTAGAGGCAATAGGTTTTTGCTGTTCTGAAATGTAGTTCCAACTGCTCCAGGGAGGGCACCACAGAGGCTTTTCCGTTGTAGGTATTAGCCCAATTGTACACACAACCTTTTAGTTCGGGCGCCAGTGTTAGAGTCAATAGGTTTTTACTGTTTTGATATATGAAATGTATTTCCAACTGCTCCCCAGAGGACATCACAAACTTTTCGAAGAATCTACCCAATTATTATACAAACCCTTTTAGTTCGGGCGCCAGTGTTAGAGTCAATATGTTTTTTACTGTTTTGATATATGAAATGTATTTCCAACTGCTCCACAGAGGACATCACAAACATTTCGAAGAAGCTACCCAATTATTATACAAACCCTTTTATTTCGGGCGCCAGTGTTAGAGGCAGTAGGTTTTTGCTGTTCTGAAATGTAGTTCCAACTGCTCCAGCGAGGACACCACAGAGGCTTTTCCGTTGAAGGTATTAGCCCAATTGTACACACAACCTTTTAGTTCGGGCGCCAGTGTTAGAGTCAATAGGTTACTACTGTTTTGATATATGAAATGTATTTCCAACTGCTCCACAGAGGACATCACAAACCTTTCGAAGAATCTCCCAATTATTATACAAACCCTTTTAGTTCGGGCGCCAGTGTTAGAGGCAGTAGGTTTTTGCTGTTCTGAAATGTAGTTCCAACTGCTCCAGCGAGGACACCACAGAGGCCTTTCCGTTGAAGGTATTAGCCCAATTGTACGCACAACCTTTTAGTTCGGGCGCCAGTGTTAGAATCAATAGGTTTTTACTGTTTTGATATATGAAATGTATTTCCAACTGCTCCCCAGAGGACATCACAAACTTTTCGAAGAAGCTACCCAATTATTATACAAACCCTTTTAGTTCGGGCGCCAGTGTTAGAGTCAATATGTTTTTTACTGTTTTGATATATGAAATGTATTTCCAACTGCTCCACAGAGGACATCACAAACCTTTCGAAGAATCTACCCAATTATTATACAAACCCTTTTAGTTCGGGCGCCAGTGTTAGAGTCAATAGGTTTTTACTGTTTTGATATATGAAATGTATTTCCAACTGCTCCACAGAAGACATCACAAACTTTTCGAAGAATCTACCCAATTATTATACAAACCCTTTTAGTTCGGGCGCCAGTGTTAGAGTCAATATGTTTTTTACTGTTTTGATATATGAAATGTATTTCCAACTGCTCCACAGAGGACATCACAAACCTTTCGAAGAAGCTACCCAATTATTATACAAACCCTTTTAGTTCGGGCGCCAGTGTTAGAGGCAATATGTTTTTGCTGTTCTGACATGCAGTTCCAACTGCTCCAGGGAGGACACCACGAAGGCTTTTCCGTTGAAGGTATTAGCCCAATTGTATCCACAAACTTTTAGTTCGGGCGCCAGTGTTAGAGTCAATAGGTTCTTACTGTTTTGATATATGAAATGTATTTCCAACTGCTCCACAGAGGACATCACAAATCTTTCGAAGAAGCTACCCAATTATTATACAAACCCTTTTAGTTCGGGCGCCAGTGTTAGAGGCAGTAGGTTTTTGCTGTTCTGAAATATAGTTCCAACTGCTCCAGCGAGGACACCACAGAGGCTTTTCCGTTGAAGGTATTAGCCCAATTGTACACACAACCTTTTAGTTCGGGCACCAGTGTTAGAGTCAATAGGTTTTTACTGTTTTGATATATGAAATGTATTTCCAACTGCTCCACAGAGGACATCACAAACCTTTCGAAGAATCTACCCAATCATTATACAAACCATTTTAGTTCGGGCGCCAGTGTTAGAGGCAGTAGGTATTTGCTGTTCTGAAATGTAGTTCCAACTGCTCCAGCGAGGACACCACAGAGGCTTTTCCGTTGAAGGTAATAGCACAATTGTACACACAACCTTTTAGTTCGGGCGCCAGTGTTAGAGTCAATAGATTTTTACTGTTTTGATATATGAAATGTATTTCCAACTGCTCCAAAGAGGACATCACAAACCTTTCGAAGAAACTACCCAATTATTATACAAACCCTTTTAGTTCGGGCGCCAGTGTTAGAGGCAGTAGGTTTTTGCTGTTCTGAAATGTAGTCCCAATTGCTCCAGTGAGGACACCACAGAGGCTTTTCCGTTGAAGGTATTAGCCCAATTGTACACACAACCTTTTAGTTCGGGCGCCAGTGTTAGAGTCAAAAGGTTTTTACTGTTTTGTTATATGAAATGTATTTCCAACTACTCTACAGAGGACATCACAAACCTTTCGCAGAAGCTACCCAATTATTATACAAACCCTTTTATTTCGGGCGCCAGTGTTAGAGGCAGTAGGTTTTTGCTGTTCTGAAATGTAGTTCCAACTGCTCCAGCGACGACACCACAGAGGCTTTTCCGTTGAAGGTATTAGCCCAATTGTACACACAACCTTTTAGTTCGGGCACCAGTGTTAGAGTCAATAGGTTTTTACTGTTTTGATATATGAAATGTATTTCCAACTGCTCCACAGAGGACATCACAAACCTTTCAAAGAATCTACCCAATCATTATACAAACCATTTTAGTTCGGGCGCCAGTGTTAGAGGCAGTAGGTATTTGCTGTTCTGAAATGTAGTTCCAACTGCTCCAGCGAGGACACCACAGAGGCTTTTCCGTTGAAGGTAATAGCCCAATTGTACACACAACCTTTTAGTTCGGGCGCCAGTGTTAGAGTCAATAGGTTTTTACTGTTTTGATATATGAAATGTATTTCCAACTGCTCCACAGAGGACATCACAAACCTTTCGAAGAAACTACCCAATTATTATACAAACCCTTTTAGTTCGGGCGCCAGTGTTAGAGGCAGTAGGTTTTTGCTGTTCTGAAATCTAGTTCCAATTGCTCCAGTGAGGACACCACAGAGGCTTTTCCGTTGAAGGTATTAGCCCAATTGTACACACAACCTTTTAGTTCGGGCGCCAGTGTTAGAGTCAAAAGGTTTTTACTGTTTTGTTATATGAAATGTATTTCCAACTACTCTACAGAGGACATCACAAACCTTTCGAAGAAGCTACCCAATTATTATACAAACCCTTTTATTTCGGGCGCCAGTGTTAGAGGCAGTAGGTTTTTGCTGTTCTGAAATGTAGTTCCAACTGCTCCACCGAGGACACCACAGAGGCTTTTCCGTTGAAGGTATTAGCCCAATTGTACACACAACCTTTTAGTTCGGGCGCCAGTGTTAGAGTCAATAGGTTCTTACTGTTTTGATATATGAAATGTATTTCCAACTGCTCCACAGAGGACATCACAAACCTTTCGAAGATGCTACCCAATTATTATACAAATCCTTTTAGTTCGGGCGACAGTGTTAGAGTAAATATGTTTTTACTGTTTTGATATATGAAATGTATTTCCAACTGCTCCACAGAGCACATCACAAACCTTTCGAAGATGCTACCCAATTATTATACAAATCCTTTTAGTTCGGGCGCCAGTTTTAGAGGCAATAGGTTTTTGCTGTTCTGAAATGTAGTTCCAACTGCTCCAGGGAGGGCACCACAGAGGCTTTTCCGTTGAAGGTATTAGCCCAATTGTACGCACAACCTTTTAGTTCGGGCGCCAGTGTTAGAGGCAATAGGTTTTTACTGTTTTGATATATGAAATGTATTTCCAACTGCTCCCCAGAGGACATCACAAACTTTTCGAAGAAGCTACCCAATTATTATACAAACCCTTTTAGTTCGGGTGCCAGTGTTAGAGTCAATATGTTTTTTACTGTTTTGATATATGAAATGTATTTCCAACTGCTCCACAGATGACATCACAAACTTTTCGAAGAAGCTACCCAATTATTATACAAACCCTTTTAGTTCGGGCGCCAGTTTTAGAGTCATTAGGTTTTTACTGTTTTGATATATGAAATGTATTTCCAACTGCTCCACAGATGACATCACAAACCTTTCGAAGAAGCTACCCAATTATTATACAAACCCTTTTAGTTCGGGCGCAAGTTTTAGAGTCAATAGGTTTTTTAGTGTTTTGATATATGAAATGTATTTCCAACTGCTCCACAGAGGACATCACAAACCTTTCGAAGAATCTACCCAATTATTATACAAACCCTTTTAGTTCGGGCGCCAGTTTTAGAGTCAATAGGTTTTTTACTGTTTTGATATATGAAATGTATTTCCAACTGCTCCACAGAGGACATCACAAACCTTTCGAAGAATCTACCCAATCATTATACAAACCATTTTAGTTCGGGCGCCAGTGTTAGAGGCAGTAGGTATTTGCTGTTCTGAAATGTAGTTCCAACTGCTCCAGCGAGGACACCACAGAGGCTTTTCCGTTGAAGGTAATAGACCAATTGTACACACAACCTTTTAGTTCGGGCGCCAGTGTTAGAGTCAATAGGTTTTTACTGTTTTGATATATGAAATGTATTTCCAACTGCTCCACAGAGGACATCACAAACCTTTCGAAGAAACTACCCAATTATTATACAAACCCTTTTAGTTCGGGCGCCAGTGTTAGAGGCAGTAGGTTTTTGCTGTTCTGAAATGTAGTTCCAACTGCTCCAGTGAGGACACCACAGAGGCTTTTCCGTTGAAGGTATTAGCCCAATTGTACACACAACCTTTTAGTTCGGGCGCCAGTGTTAGAGTAAAAAGGTTTTTACTGTTTTGATATATGAAATGTATTTCCAACTACTCTACAGAGGACATCACAAACCTTTCGAAGAAGCTACCCAATTATTATACAAACCCTTTTAGTTCGGGCGCCAGTGTTAGAGGCAGTAGGTTTTTGCTGTTCTGAAATATAGTTCCAACTGCTCCAGCGAGGACACCACAGAGGCTTTTCCGTTGAAGGTATTAGCCCAATTGTACACACAACCTTTTAGTTCGGGCGCCAGTGTTAGAGTCAATATGTTTTTTACTGTTTTGATATATGAATTGTATTTCCAACTGCTCCACAGAGGACATCACAAACCTTTCGAAGAATCTACCCAATCATTATACAAACCATTTTAGTTCGGGCGCCAGTGTTAGAGGCAGTAGGTATTTGCTGTTCTGAAATGTAGTTCCAACTGCTCCAGCGAGGACACCACAGAGGCTTTTCCGTTGAAGGTAATAGCCCAATTGTACACACAACCTTTTAGTTCGGGCGCCAGTGTTAGAGTCAATAGGTTTTTACTGTTTTGATATATGAAATGTATTTCCAACTGCTCCACAGAGGACATCACAAACCTTTCGAAGAAACTACCCAATTATTATACAAACCCTTTTAGTTCGGGCGCCAGTGTTAGAGGCAGTAGGTTTTTGCTGTTCTGAAATGTAGTTCCAATTGCTCCAGTGAGGACACCACAGAGGCTTTTCCGTTGAAGGTATTAGCCCAATTGTACACACAACCTTTTAGTTCGGGCGCCAGTGTTCGAGTCAAAAGGTTTTTACTGTTTTGTTATATGAAATGTATTTCCAACTACTCTACAGAGGACATCACAAACCTTTCGCAGAAGCTACCCAATTATTATACAAACCCTTTTATTTCGGGCGCCAGTGTTAGAGGCAGTAGGTTTTTGCTGTTCTGAAATGTAGTTCCAACTGCTCCAGCGAGGACACCACAGAGGCTTTTCCGTTGAAGGTATTAGCCCAATTGTACACACAACCTTTTAGCTCGGGCGCCAGTGTTAGAGTCAATAGGTTTTTACTGTTTTGATATATGAAATGTATTTCCAACTGCTCCACAGAGGACATCACAAACCTTTCGAAGAATCTACCCAATTATTATACAAACCCTTTTAGTTCGGGCGCCAGTGTTAGAGGCAGTAGGTTTTTGCTGTTCTGAAATGTAGTTCCAACTGCTCCAGCGAGGACACCACAGAGGCCTTTCCGTTGAAGGTATTAGCCCAATTGTACGCACAACCTTTTAGTTCGGGCGCCAGTGTTAGAGTCAATATGTTTTTTACTGTTTTGATATATGAAATGTATTTCCAACTGCTCCACAGAGGACATCACAAACCTTTCGAAGAATCTACCCAATTATTATACAAACCCTTTTAGTTCGGGCGCCAGTGTTAGAGTCAATAGGTTTTTACTGTTTTGATATATGAAATGTATTTCCAACTGCTCCACAGAAGACATCACAAACTTTTCGAAGAAGCTACCCAATTATTATACAAACCCTTTTAGTTCGGGCGCCAGTGTTAGAGTCAATATGTTTTTTACTGTTTTGATATATGAAATGTATTTCCAACTGCTCCACAGAGGACATCACAAAACTTTCGAAGAAGCTACCCAATTATTATACAAACCCTTTTAGTTCGGGAGCCAGTGTTAGAGGCAATAGGTTTTTGCTGTTCTGAAATGCAGTTCCAACTGCTCCAGGGAGGACACCACGAAGGCTTTTCCGTTGAAGGTATTAGCCCAATTGTATCCACAAACTTTTAGTTCGGGCGCCTGTGTTAGAGTCAATAGGTTCTTACTGTTTTGATATATGAAATGTATTTCCAACTGCTCCACAGATGACATCACAAAACTTTCGAAGAAGCTACCCAAATATTATACAAACCCTTTTAGTTCGGGCGCCAGTTTTAGAGTCAATAGGTTTTTTACTGTTTTGATATATGAAATGTATTTCCAACTGCTCCACAGAGGACATCACAAACCTTTCGAAGAATCTACCCAATTATTATACAAACCCTTTTAGTTCGGGCGCCAGTTTTAGAGTCAATAGGTTTTTTACTGTTTTGATATATGAAATGTATTTCCAACTGCTCCACAGAGGACATCACAAACCTTTCGAAGAATCTACCCAATTATTATACAAACCCTTTTAGTTCGGGCGCCAGTGTTAGAGGCAATAGGTTTTTGTTGTTCTGAAATGTAGTTCCAACTGCTCCAGGGAGGAAACCACAGAGGCTTTTCCGTTGAAGGAATTAGCCCAATTGTATCCACAACCTTTTAGTTCGGGCGCCAGTTTTAGAGCCAATAGGTTCTTAATGTTTTGATATATGAAATGTATTTCCAACTGCTCCACAGAGGACATCACAAACCTTTCGAAGATGCTACCCAATTATTATACAAATCCTTTTAGTTCGGGCGCCAGTTTTAGAGGCAATAGGTTTTTGCTGTTCTGAAATGTAGTTCCAACTGCTCCAGGGAGGGCACCACAGAGGCTTTTCCGTTGTAGGTATTAGCCCAATTGTACACACAACCTTTTAGTTCGGGCGCCAGTGTTAGAGTCAATAGGTTTTTACTGTTTTGATATATGAAATGTATTTCCAACTGCTCCCCAGAGGACATCACAAACTTTTCGAAGAATCTACCCAATTATTATACAAACCCTTTTAGTTCGGGCGCCAGTGTTAGAGTCAATATGTTTTTTACTGTTTTGATATATGAAATGTATTTCCAACTGCTCCACAGAGGACATCACAAACATTTCGAAGAAGCTACCCAATTATTATACAAACCCTTTTATTTCGGGCGCCAGTGTTAGAGGCAGTAGGTTTTTGCTGTTCTGAAATGTAGTTCCAACTGCTCCAGCGAGGACACCACAGAGGCTTTTCCGTTGAAGGTATTAGCCCAATTGTACACACAACCTTTTAGTTCGGGCGCCAGTGTTAGAGTCAATAGGTTACTACTGTTTTGATATATGAAATGTATTTCCAACTGCTCCACAGAGGACATCACAAACCTTTCGAAGAATCTCCCAATTATTATACAAACCCTTTTAGTTCGGGCGCCAGTGTTAGAGGCAGTAGGTTTTTGCTGTTCTGAAATGTAGTTCCAACTGCTCCAGCGAGGACACCACAGAGGCCTTTCCGTTGAAGGTATTAGCCCAATTGTACGCACAACCTTTTAGTTCGGGCGCCAGTGTTAGAATCAATAGGTTTTTACTGTTTTGATATATGAAATGTATTTCCAACTGCTCCCCAGAGGACATCACAAACTTTTCGAAGAAGCTACCCAATTATTATACAAACCCTTTTAGTTCGGGCGCCAGTGTTAGAGTCAATATGTTTTTTACTGTTTTGATATATGAAATGTATTTCCAACTGCTCCACAGAGGACATCACAAACCTTTCGAAGAATCTACCCAATTATTATACAAACCCTTTTAGTTCGGGCGCCAGTGTTAGAGTCAATAGGTTTTTACTGTTTTGATATATGAAATGTATTTCCAACTGCTCCACAGAAGACATCACAAACTTTTCGAAGAATCTACCCAATTATTATACAAACCCTTTTAGTTCGGGCGCCAGTGTTAGAGTCAATATGTTTTTTACTGTTTTGATATATGAAATGTATTTCCAACTGCTCCACAGAGGACATCACAAACCTTTCGAAGAAGCTACCCAATTATTATACAAACCCTTTTAGTTCGGGCGCCAGTGTTAGAGGCAATATGTTTTTGCTGTTCTGACATGCAGTTCCAACTGCTCCAGGGAGGACACCACGAAGGCTTTTCCGTTGAAGGTATTAGCCCAATTGTATCCACAAACTTTTAGTTCGGGCGCCAGTGTTAGAGTCAATAGGTTCTTACTGTTTTGATATATGAAATGTATTTCCAACTGCTCCACAGAGGACATCACAAATCTTTCGAAGAAGCTACCCAATTATTATACAAACCCTTTTAGTTCGGGCGCCAGTGTTAGAGGCAGTAGGTTTTTGCTGTTCTGAAATATAGTTCCAACTGCTCCAGCGAGGACACCACAGAGGCTTTTCCGTTGAAGGTATTAGCCCAATTGTACACACAACCTTTTAGTTCGGGCACCAGTGTTAGAGTCAATAGGTTTTTACTGTTTTGATATATGAAATGTATTTCCAACTGCTCCACAGAGGACATCACAAACCTTTCGAAGAATCTACCCAATCATTATACAAACCATTTTAGTTCGGGCGCCAGTGTTAGAGGCAGTAGGTATTTGCTGTTCTGAAATGTAGTTCCAACTGCTCCAGCGAGGACACCACAGAGGCTTTTCCGTTGAAGGTAATAGCACAATTGTACACACAACCTTTTAGTTCGGGCGCCAGTGTTAGAGTCAATAGATTTTTACTGTTTTGATATATGAAATGTATTTCCAACTGCTCCAAAGAGGACATCACAAACCTTTCGAAGAAACTACCCAATTATTATACAAACCCTTTTAGTTCGGGCGCCAGTGTTAGAGGCAGTAGGTTTTTGCTGTTCTGAAATGTAGTCCCAATTGCTCCAGTGAGGACACCACAGAGGCTTTTCCGTTGAAGGTATTAGCCCAATTGTACACACAACCTTTTAGTTCGGGCGCCAGTGTTAGAGTCAAAAGGTTTTTACTGTTTTGTTATATGAAATGTATTTCCAACTACTCTACAGAGGACATCACAAACCTTTCGCAGAAGCTACCCAATTATTATACAAACCCTTTTATTTCGGGCGCCAGTGTTAGAGGCAGTAGGTTTTTGCTGTTCTGAAATGTAGTTCCAACTGCTCCAGCGACGACACCACAGAGGCTTTTCCGTTGAAGGTATTAGCCCAATTGTACACACAACCTTTTAGTTCGGGCACCAGTGTTAGAGTCAATAGGTTTTTACTGTTTTGATATATGAAATGTATTTCCAACTGCTCCACAGAGGACATCACAAACCTTTCAAAGAATCTACCCAATCATTATACAAACCATTTTAGTTCGGGCGCCAGTGTTAGAGGCAGTAGGTATTTGCTGTTCTGAAATGTAGTTCCAACTGCTCCAGCGAGGACACCACAGAGGCTTTTCCGTTGAAGGTAATAGCCCAATTGTACACACAACCTTTTAGTTCGGGCGCCAGTGTTAGAGTCAATAGGTTTTTACTGTTTTGATATATGAAATGTATTTCCAACTGCTCCACAGAGGACATCACAAACCTTTCGAAGAAACTACCCAATTATTATACAAACCCTTTTAGTTCGGGCGCCAGTGTTAGAGGCAGTAGGTTTTTGCTGTTCTGAAATCTAGTTCCAATTGCTCCAGTGAGGACACCACAGAGGCTTTTCCGTTGAAGGTATTAGCCCAATTGTACACACAACCTTTTAGTTCGGGCGCCAGTGTTAGAGTCAAAAGGTTTTTACTGTTTTGTTATATGAAATGTATTTCCAACTACTCTACAGAGGACATCACAAACCTTTCGAAGAAGCTACCCAATTATTATACAAACCCTTTTATTTCGGGCGCCAGTGTTAGAGGCAGTAGGTTTTTGCTGTTCTGAAATGTAGTTCCAACTGCTCCACCGAGGACACCACAGAGGCTTTTCCGTTGAAGGTATTAGCCCAATTGTACACACAACCTTTTAGTTCGGGCGCCAGTGTTAGAGTCAATAGGTTCTTACTGTTTTGATATATGAAATGTATTTCCAACTGCTCCACAGAGGACATCACAAACCTTTCGAAGATGCTACCCAATTATTATACAAATCCTTTTAGTTCGGGCGACAGTGTTAGAGTAAATATGTTTTTACTGTTTTGATATATGAAATGTATTTCCAACTGCTCCACAGAGCACATCACAAACCTTTCGAAGATGCTACCCAATTATTATACAAATCCTTTTAGTTCGGGCGCCAGTTTTAGAGGCAATAGGTTTTTGCTGTTCTGAAATGTAGTTCCAACTGCTCCAGGGAGGGCACCACAGAGGCTTTTCCGTTGAAGGTATTAGCCCAATTGTACGCACAACCTTTTAGTTCGGGCGCCAGTGTTAGAGGCAATAGGTTTTTACTGTTTTGATATATGAAATGTATTTCCAACTGCTCCCCAGAGGACATCACAAACTTTTCGAAGAAGCTACCCAATTATTATACAAACCCTTTTAGTTCGGGTGCCAGTGTTAGAGTCAATATGTTTTTTACTGTTTTGATATATGAAATGTATTTCCAACTGCTCCACAGATGACATCACAAACTTTTCGAAGAAGCTACCCAATTATTATACAAACCCTTTTAGTTCGGGCGCCAGTTTTAGAGTCATTAGGTTTTTACTGTTTTGATATATGAAATGTATTTCCAACTGCTCCACAGATGACATCACAAACCTTTCGAAGAAGCTACCCAATTATTATACAAACCCTTTTAGTTCGGGCGCAAGTTTTAGAGTCAATAGGTTTTTTAGTGTTTTGATATATGAAATGTATTTCCAACTGCTCCACAGAGGACATCACAAACCTTTCGAAGAATCTACCCAATTATTATACAAACCCTTTTAGTTCGGGCGCCAGTTTTAGAGTCAATAGGTTTTTTACTGTTTTGATATATGAAATGTATTTCCAACTGCTCCACAGAGGACATCACAAACCTTTCGAAGAATCTACCCAATTATTATACAAACCCTTTTAGTTCGGGCGCCAGTGTTAGAGGCAATAGGTTTTTGCTGTTCTGAAATGTAGTTCCAACTGCTCCAGGGAGGACACCACAGAGGCTTTTCCGTTGAAGGAATTAGCCCAATTGTATCCACAACCTTTTAGTTCGGGCGCCAGTTTTAGAGCCAATAGGTTCTTAATGTTTTGATATATGAAATGTATTTCCAACTGCTCCACAGCGGACATCACAAACCTTTCGAAGATGCTACCCAATTATTATACAAATCCTTTTAGTTCGGGCGCCAGTTTTAGAGGCAATAGGTTTTTGCTGTTCTGAAATGTAGTTCCAACTGCTCCAGGGAGGGCACCACAGAGGCTTTTCCGTTGAAGGTATTAGCCCAATTGTACGCACAATCTTTTAGTTCGGGCGCCAGTGTTAGAGTCAATAGGTTTTTACTGTTTTGATATATGAAATGTATTTCCAACTGCTCCCCAGAGGACATCACAAACTTTTCGAAGAAGCTACCCAATTATTATACAAACCCTTTTAGTTCGGGCGCCAGTGTTAGAGTCAATATGTTTTTTACTGTTTTGATATATGAAATGTATTTCCAACTGCTCCACAGAAGACATCACAAACTTTTCGAAGATGCTACCCAATTATTATACAAACCCTTTTAGTTCGGGCGCCAGTTTTAGAGTCAATAGGTTTTTTAGTGTTTTGATATATGAAATGTATTTCCAATTGCTCCACAGAGGACATCACAAACCTTTCGAAGAATCTACCCAATTATTATACAAACCCTTTTAGTTCGGGCGCCAGTTTTAGAGTCAATAGGTTTTTTACTGTTTTGATATATGAAATGTATTTCCAACTGCTCCACAGAGGACATCACAAACCTTTCGAAGAATCTACCCAATTATTATACAAACCCTTTTAGTTCGGGCGCCAGTGTTAGAGGCAGTAGGTTTTTGCTGTTCTGAAATGTAGTTCCAACTGCTCCAGCGAGGACACCACAGAGGCTTTTCCTTTGAAGGTATTAGCCCAATTGTACACACAACCTTTTAGTTCGGGCGCCAGTGTTAGAGTCAATAGGTTCTTACTGTTTTGATATATGAAATGTATTTCCAACTGCTCCACAGAGGACATCACAAACCTTTCGAAGATGCTACCCAATTATTATACAAATCCTTTTAGTTCGGGCGACAGTGTTAGAGTAAATATGTTTTTACTGTTTTGATATATGAAATGTATTTCCAACTGCTCCACAGAGCACATCACAAACCTTTCGAAGATGCTACCCAATTATTATACACATCCTTTTAGTTCGGGCGCCAGTTTTAGAGGCAATAGGTTTTTGCTGTTCTGAAATGTAGTTCCAACTGCTCCAGGGAGGGCACCACAGAGGCTTTTCCGTTGAAGGTATTAGCCCAATTGTACGCACAACCTTTTAGTTCGGGCGCCAGTGTTAGAGTCAATAGGTTTTTACTGTTTTGATATATGAAATGTATTTCCAACTGCTCCCCAGAGGACATCACAAACTTTTCGAAGAAGCTACCCAATTATTATACAAACCCTTTTAGTTCGGGTGCCAGTGTTAGAGTCAATATGTTTTTTACTGTTTTGATATATGAAATGTATTTCCAACTGCTCCACAGATGACATCACAAACCTTTCGAAGAAGCTACCCAATTATTATACAAACGCTTTTAGTTCGGGCGCCAGTTTTAGAGTCATTAGGTTTTTACTGTTTTGATATATGAAATGTATTTCCAACTGCTCCACAGATGACATCACAAACCTTTCGAAGAAGCTACCCAATTATTATACAAACCCTTTTAGTTCGGGCGCAAGTTTTAGAGTCAATAGGTTTTTTAGTGTTTTGATATATGAAATGTATTTCCAACTGCTCTACAGAGGACATCACAAACCTTTCGAAGAATCTACCCAATTATTATACAAACCCTTTTAGTTCGGGCGCCAGTTTTAGAGTCAATAGGTTTTTTACTGTTTTGATATATGAATAGTATTTCCAACTGCTCCACAGAGGACATCACAAACCTTTCGAAGAATCTACCCAATTATTATACAAACCCTTTTAGTTCGGGCGCCAGTGTTAGAGGCAATAGGTTTTTGCTGTTCTGAAATGTAGTTCCAACTGCTCCAGGGAGGACACCACAGAGGCTTTTCCGTTGAAGGAATTAGCCCAATTGTATCCACAACCTTTCAGTTCGGGCGCCAGTTTTAGAGCCAATAGGTTCTTAATGTTTTGATATATGAAATGTATTTCCAACTGCTCCACAGCGGACATCACAAACCTTTCGAAGATGCTACCCAATTATTATACAAATCCTTTTAGTTCGGGCGACAGTTTTAGAGGCAATAGGTTTTTGCTGTTCTGAAATGTAGTTCCAACTGCTCCAGGGAGGGCACCACAGAGGCTTTTCCGTTGAAGGTATTAGCCCAATTGTACGCACAACCTTTTAGTTCGGGCGCCAGTCTTAGAGTCAATAGGTTTTTACTGTTTTGATATATGAAATGTATTTCCAACTGCTCCACAGAGGACATCACAAACCTTTCGAAGAATCTACCCAATTATTATACAAACCCTTTTAGTTCGGGCGCCAGTGTTAGAGTCAATAGGTTTTTACTGTTTTGATATATGAAATGTATTTCCAACTGCTCCACAGAAGACATCACAAACTTTTCGAAGAATCTACCCAATTATTATACAAACCCTTTTAGTTCGGGCGCCAGTGTTAGAGTCAATATGTTTTTTACTGTTTTGATATATGAAATGTATTTCCAACTGCTCCACAGAGGACATCACAAACCTTTCGAAGAAGCTACCCAATTATTATACAAACCCTTTTAGTTCGGGCGCCAGTGTTAGAGGCAATATGTTTTTGCTGTTCTGACATGCAGTTCCAACTGCTCCAGGGAGGACACCACGAAGGCTTTTCCGTTGAAGGTATTAGCCCAATTGTATCCACAAACTTTTAGTTCGGGCGCCAGTGTTAGAGTCAATAGGTTCTTACTGTTTTGATATATGAAATGTATTTCCAACTGCTCCACAGAGGACATCACAAATCTTTCGAAGAAGCTACCCAATTATTATACAAACCCTTTTAGTTCGGGCGCCAGTGTTAGAGGCAGTAGGTTTTTGCTGTTCTGAAATATAGTTCCAACTGCTCCAGCGAGGACACCACAGAGGCTTTTCCGTTGAAGGTATTAGCCCAATTGTACACACAACCTTTTAGTTCGGGCACCAGTGTTAGAGTCAATAGGTTTTTACTGTTTTGATATATGAAATGTATTTCCAACTGCTCCACAGAGGACATCACAAACCTTTCGAAGAATCTACCCAATCATTATACAAACCATTTTAGTTCGGGCGCCAGTGTTAGAGGCAGTAGGTATTTGCTGTTCTGAAATGTAGTTCCAACTGCTCCAGCGAGGACACCACAGAGGCTTTTCCGTTGAAGGTAATAGCACAATTGTACACACAACCTTTTAGTTCGGGCGCCAGTGTTAGAGTCAATAGATTTTTACTGTTTTGATATATGAAATGTATTTCCAACTGCTCCAAAGAGGACATCACAAACCTTTCGAAGAAACTACCCAATTATTATACAAACCCTTTTAGTTCGGGCGCCAGTGTTAGAGGCAGTAGGTTTTTGCTGTTCTGAAATGTAGTCCCAATTGCTCCAGTGAGGACACCACAGAGGCTTTTCCGTTGAAGGTATTAGCCCAATTGTACACACAACCTTTTAGTTCGGGCGCCAGTGTTAGAGTCAAAAGGTTTTTACTGTTTTGTTATATGAAATGTATTTCCAACTACTCTACAGAGGACATCACAAACCTTTCGCAGAAGCTACCCAATTATTATACAAACCCTTTTATTTCGGGCGCCAGTGTTAGAGGCAGTAGGTTTTTGCTGTTCTGAAATGTAGTTCCAACTGCTCCAGCGACGACACCACAGAGGCTTTTCCGTTGAAGGTATTAGCCCAATTGTACACACAACCTTTTAGTTCGGGCACCAGTGTTAGAGTCAATAGGTTTTTACTGTTTTGATATATGAAATGTATTTCCAACTGCTCCACAGAGGACATCACAAACCTTTCAAAGAATCTACCCAATCATTATACAAACCATTTTAGTTCGGGCGCCAGTGTTAGAGGCAGTAGGTATTTGCTGTTCTGAAATGTAGTTCCAACTGCTCCAGCGAGGACACCACAGAGGCTTTTCCGTTGAAGGTAATAGCCCAATTGTACACACAACCTTTTAGTTCGGGCGCCAGTGTTAGAGTCAATAGGTTTTTACTGTTTTGATATATGAAATGTATTTCCAACTGCTCCACAGAGGACATCACAAACCTTTCGAAGAAACTACCCAATTATTATACAAACCCTTTTAGTTCGGGCGCCAGTGTTAGAGGCAGTAGGTTTTTGCTGTTCTGAAATCTAGTTCCAATTGCTCCAGTGAGGACACCACAGAGGCTTTTCCGTTGAAGGTATTAGCCCAATTGTACACACAACCTTTTAGTTCGGGCGCCAGTGTTAGAGTCAAAAGGTTTTTACTGTTTTGTTATATGAAATGTATTTCCAACTACTCTACAGAGGACATCACAAACCTTTCGAAGAAGCTACCCAATTATTATACAAACCCTTTTATTTCGGGCGCCAGTGTTAGAGGCAGTAGGTTTTTGCTGTTCTGAAATGTAGTTCCAACTGCTCCACCGAGGACACCACAGAGGCTTTTCCGTTGAAGGTATTAGCCCAATTGTACACACAACCTTTTAGTTCGGGCGCCAGTGTTAGAGTCAATAGGTTCTTACTGTTTTGATATATGAAATGTATTTCCAACTGCTCCACAGAGGACATCACAAACCTTTCGAAGATGCTACCCAATTATTATACAAATCCTTTTAGTTCGGGCGACAGTGTTAGAGTAAATATGTTTTTACTGTTTTGATATATGAAATGTATTTCCAACTGCTCCACAGAGCACATCACAAACCTTTCGAAGATGCTACCCAATTATTATACAAATCCTTTTAGTTCGGGCGCCAGTTTTAGAGGCAATAGGTTTTTGCTGTTCTGAAATGTAGTTCCAACTGCTCCAGGGAGGGCACCACAGAGGCTTTTCCGTTGAAGGTATTAGCCCAATTGTACGCACAACCTTTTAGTTCGGGCGCCAGTGTTAGAGGCAATAGGTTTTTACTGTTTTGATATATGAAATGTATTTCCAACTGCTCCCCAGAGGACATCACAAACTTTTCGAAGAAGCTACCCAATTATTATACAAACCCTTTTAGTTCGGGTGCCAGTGTTAGAGTCAATATGTTTTTTACTGTTTTGATATATGAAATGTATTTCCAACTGCTCCACAGATGACATCACAAACTTTTCGAAGAAGCTACCCAATTATTATACAAACCCTTTTAGTTCGGGCGCCAGTTTTAGAGTCATTAGGTTTTTACTGTTTTGATATATGAAATGTATTTCCAACTGCTCCACAGATGACATCACAAACCTTTCGAAGAAGCTACCCAATTATTATACAAACCCTTTTAGTTCGGGCGCAAGTTTTAGAGTCAATAGGTTTTTTAGTGTTTTGATATATGAAATGTATTTCCAACTGCTCCACAGAGGACATCACAAACCTTTCGAAGAATCTACCCAATTATTATACAAACCCTTTTAGTTCGGGCGCCAGTTTTAGAGTCAATAGGTTTTTTACTGTTTTGATATATGAAATGTATTTCCAACTGCTCCACAGAGGACATCACAAACCTTTCGAAGAATCTACCCAATTATTATACAAACCCTTTTAGTTCGGGCGCCAGTGTTAGAGGCAATAGGTTTTTGCTGTTCTGAAATGTAGTTCCAACTGCTCCAGGGAGGACACCACAGAGGCTTTTCCGTTGAAGGAATTAGCCCAATTGTATCCACAACCTTTTAGTTCGGGCGCCAGTTTTAGAGCCAATAGGTTCTTAATGTTTTGATATATGAAATGTATTTCCAACTGCTCCACAGCGGACATCACAAACCTTTCGAAGATGCTACCCAATTATTATACAAATCCTTTTAGTTCGGGCGCCAGTTTTAGAGGCAATAGGTTTTTGCTGTTCTGAAATGTAGTTCCAACTGCTCCAGGGAGGGCACCACAGAGGCTTTTCCGTTGAAGGTATTAGCCCAATTGTACGCACAATCTTTTAGTTCGGGCGCCAGTGTTAGAGTCAATAGGTTTTTACTGTTTTGATATATGAAATGTATTTCCAACTGCTCCCCAGAGGACATCACAAACTTTTCGAAGAAGCTACCCAATTATTATACAAACCCTTTTAGTTCGGGCGCCAGTGTTAGAGTCAATATGTTTTTTACTGTTTTGATATATGAAATGTATTTCCAACTGCTCCACAGAAGACATCACAAACTTTTCGAAGATGCTACCCAATTATTATACAAACCCTTTTAGTTCGGGCGCCAGTTTTAGAGTCAATAGGTTTTTTAGTGTTTTGATATATGAAATGTATTTCCAATTGCTCCACAGAGGACATCACAAACCTTTCGAAGAATCTACCCAATTATTATACAAACCCTTTTAGTTCGGGCGCCAGTTTTAGAGTCAATAGGTTTTTTACTGTTTTGATATATGAAATGTATTTCCAACTGCTCCACAGAGGACATCACAAACCTTTCGAAGAATCTACCCAATTATTATACAAACCCTTTTAGTTCGGGCGCCAGTGTTAGAGGCAGTAGGTTTTTGCTGTTCTGAAATGTAGTTCCAACTGCTCCAGCGAGGACACCACAGAGGCTTTTCCTTTGAAGGTATTAGCCCAATTGTACACACAACCTTTTAGTTCGGGCGCCAGTGTTAGAGTCAATAGGTTCTTACTGTTTTGATATATGAAATGTATTTCCAACTGCTCCACAGAGGACATCACAAACCTTTCGAAGATGCTACCCAATTATTATACAAATCCTTTTAGTTCGGGCGACAGTGTTAGAGTAAATATGTTTTTACTGTTTTGATATATGAAATGTATTTCCAACTGCTCCACAGAGCACATCACAAACCTTTCGAAGATGCTACCCAATTATTATACACATCCTTTTAGTTCGGGCGCCAGTTTTAGAGGCAATAGGTTTTTGCTGTTCTGAAATGTAGTTCCAACTGCTCCAGGGAGGGCACCACAGAGGCTTTTCCGTTGAAGGTATTAGCCCAATTGTACGCACAACCTTTTAGTTCGGGCGCCAGTGTTAGAGTCAATAGGTTTTTACTGTTTTGATATATGAAATGTATTTCCAACTGCTCCCCAGAGGACATCACAAACTTTTCGAAGAAGCTACCCAATTATTATACAAACCCTTTTAGTTCGGGTGCCAGTGTTAGAGTCAATATGTTTTTTACTGTTTTGATATATGAAATGTATTTCCAACTGCTCCACAGATGACATCACAAACCTTTCGAAGAAGCTACCCAATTATTATACAAACGCTTTTAGTTCGGGCGCCAGTTTTAGAGTCATTAGGTTTTTACTGTTTTGATATATGAAATGTATTTCCAACTGCTCCACAGATGACATCACAAACCTTTCGAAGAAGCTACCCAATTATTATACAAACCCTTTTAGTTCGGGCGCAAGTTTTAGAGTCAATAGGTTTTTTAGTGTTTTGATATATGAAATGTATTTCCAACTGCTCTACAGAGGACATCACAAACCTTTCGAAGAATCTACCCAATTATTATACAAACCCTTTTAGTTCGGGCGCCAGTTTTAGAGTCAATAGGTTTTTTACTGTTTTGATATATGAATAGTATTTCCAACTGCTCCACAGAGGACATCACAAACCTTTCGAAGAATCTACCCAATTATTATACAAACCCTTTTAGTTCGGGCGCCAGTGTTAGAGGCAATAGGTTTTTGCTGTTCTGAAATGTAGTTCCAACTGCTCCAGGGAGGACACCACAGAGGCTTTTCCGTTGAAGGAATTAGCCCAATTGTATCCACAACCTTTCAGTTCGGGCGCCAGTTTTAGAGCCAATAGGTTCTTAATGTTTTGATATATGAAATGTATTTCCAACTGCTCCACAGCGGACATCACAAACCTTTCGAAGATGCTACCCAATTATTATACAAATCCTTTTAGTTCGGGCGACAGTTTTAGAGGCAATAGGTTTTTGCTGTTCTGAAATGTAGTTCCAACTGCTCCAGGGAGGGCACCACAGAGGCTTTTCCGTTGAAGGTATTAGCCCAATTGTACGCACAACCTTTTAGTTCGGGCGCCAGTCTTAGAGTCAATAGGTTTTTACTGTTTTGATATATGAAATGTATTTCCAACTGCTCCACAGAGGACATCACAAACCTTTCGAAGAATCTACCCAATTATTATACAAACCCTTTTAGTTCGGGCGCCAGTTTTAGAGTCAATAGGTTTTTTACTGTTTTGATATATGAAATGTATTTCCAACTGCTCCACAGAGGACATCACAAACCTTTCGAAGATGCTACCCAATTATTATACAAATCCTTTTAGTTCGGGCGCCAGTTTTAGAGGCAATAGGTTTTTGCTGTTCTGAAATGTAGTTCCAACTGCTCCAGGGAGGGCACCACAGAGGCTTTTCCGTTGTAGGTATTAGCCCAATTGTACACACAACCTTTTAGTTCGGGCGCCAGTGTTAGAGTCAATAGGTTTTTACTGTTTTGATATATGAAATGTATTTCCAACTGCTCCCCAGAGGACATCACAAACTTTTCGAAGAATCTACCCAATTATTATACAAACCCTTTTAGTTCGGGCGCCAGTGTTAGAGTCAATATGTTTTTTACTGTTTTGATATATGAAATGTATTTCCAACTGCTCCACAGAGGACATCACAAACATTTCGAAGAATCTCCCAATTATTATACAAACCCTTTTAGTTCGGGCGCCAGTGTTAGAGGCAGTAGGTTTTTGCTGTTCTGAAATGTAGTTCCAACTGCTCCAGCGAGGACACCACAGAGGCCTTTCCGTTGAAGGTATTAGCCCAATTGTACGCACAACCTTTTAGTTCGGGCGCCAGTGTTAGAATCAATAGGTTTTTACTGTTTTGATATATGAAATGTATTTCCAACTGCTCCCCAGAGGACATCACAAACTTTTCGAAGAAGCTACCCAATTATTATACAAACCCTTTTAGTTCGGGCGCCAGTGTTAGAGTCAATATGTTTTTTACTGTTTTGATATATGAAATGTATTTCCAACTGCTCCACAGAGGACATCACAAACCTTTCGAAGAATCTACCCAATTATTATACAAACCCTTTTAGTTCGGGCGCCAGTGTTAGAGTCAATAGGTTTTTACTGTTTTGATATATGAAATGTATTTCCAACTGCTCCACAGAAGACATCACAAACTTTTCGAAGAATCTACCCAATTATTATACAAACCCTTTTAGTTCGGGCGCCAGTGTTAGAGTCAATATGTTTTTTACTGTTTTGATATATGAAATGTATTTCCAACTGCTCCACAGAGGACATCACAAACCTTTCGAAGAAGCTACCCAATTATTATACAAACCCTTTTAGTTCGGGCGCCAGTGTTAGAGGCAATATGTTTTTGCTGTTCTGACATGCAGTTCCAACTGCTCCAGGGAGGACACCACGAAGGCTTTTCCGTTGAAGGTATTAGCCCAATTGTATCCACAAACTTTTAGTTCGGGCGCCAGTGTTAGAGTCAATAGGTTCTTACTGTTTTGATATATGAAATGTATTTCCAACTGCTCCACAGAGGACATCACAAATCTTTCGAAGAAGCTACCCAATTATTATACAAACCCTTTTAGTTCGGGCGCCAGTGTTAGAGGCAGTAGGTTTTTGCTGTTCTGAAATATAGTTCCAACTGCTCCAGCGAGGACACCACAGAGGCTTTTCCGTTGAAGGTATTAGCCCAATTGTACACACAACCTTTTAGTTCGGGCACCAGTGTTAGAGTCAATAGGTTTTTACTGTTTTGATATATGAAATGTATTTCCAACTGCTCCACAGAGGACATCACAAACCTTTCGAAGAATCTACCCAATCATTATACAAACCATTTTAGTTCGGGCGCCAGTGTTAGAGGCAGTAGGTTTTTGCTGTTCTGAAATGTAGTTCCAACTGCTCCAGCGAGGACACCACAGAGGCTTTTCCGTTGAAGGTAATAGCACAATTGTACACACAACCTTTTAGTTCGGGCGCCAGTGTTAGAGTCAATAGATTTTTACTGTTTTGATATATGAAATGTATTTCCAACTGCTCCAAAGAGGACATCACAAACCTTTCGAAGAAACTACCCAATTATTATACAAACCCTTTTAGTTCGGGCGCCAGTGTTAGAGGCAGTAGGTTTTTGCTGTTCTGAAATGTAGTCCCAATTGCTCCAGTGAGGACACCACAGAGGCTTTTCCGTTGAAGGTATTAGCCCAATTGTACACACAACCTTTTAGTTCGGGCGCCAGTGTTAGAGTCAAAAGGTTTTTACTGTTTTGTTATATGAAATGTATTTCCAACTACTCTACAGAGGACATCACAAACCTTTCGCAGAAGCTACCCAATTATTATACAAACCCTTTTATTTCGGGCGCCAGTGTTAGAGGCAGTAGGTTTTTGCTGTTCTGAAATGTAGTTCCAACTGCTCCAGCGAGGACACCACAGAGGCTTTTCCGTTGAAGGTATTAGCCCAATTGTACACACAACCTTTTAGTTCGGGCACCAGTGTTAGAGTCAATAGGTTTTTACTGTTTTGATATATGAAATGTATTTCCAACTGCTCCACAGAGGACATCACAAACCTTTCAAAGAATCTACCCAATCATTATACAAACCATTTTAGTTCGGGCGCCAGTGTTAGAGGCAGTAGGTATTTGCTGTTCTGAAATGTAGTTCCAACTGCTCCAGCGAGGACACCACAGAGGCTTTTCCGTTGAAGGTAATAGCCCAATTGTACACACAACCTTTTAGTTCGGGCGCCAGTGTTAGAGTCAATAGGTTTTTACTGTTTTGATATATGAAATGTATTTCCAACTGCTCCACAGAGGACATCACAAACCTTTCGAAGAAACTACCCAATTATTATACAAACCCTTTTAGTTCGGGCGCCAGTGTTAGAGGCAGTAGGTTTTTGCTGTTCTGAAATCTAGTTCCAATTGCTCCAGTGAGGACACCACAGAGGCTTTTCCGTTGAAGGTATTAGCCCAATTGTACACACAACCTTTTAGTTCGGGCGCCAGTGTTAGAGTCAAAAGGTTTTTACTGTTTTGTTATATGAAATGTATTTCCAACTACTCTACAGAGGACATCACAAACCTTTCGAAGAAGCTACCCAATTATTATACAAACCCTTTTATTTCGGGCGCCAGTGTTAGAGGCAGTAGGTTTTTGCTGTTCTGAAATGTAGTTCCAACTGCTCCACCGAGGACACCACAGAGGCTTTTCCGTTGAAGGTATTAGCCCAATTGTACACACAACCTTTTAGTTCGGGCGCCAGTGTTAGAGTCAATAGGTTCTTACTGTTTTGATATATGAAATGTATTTCCAACTGCTCCACAGAGGACATCACAAACCTTTCGAAGATGCTACCCAATTATTATACAAATCCTTTTAGTTCGGGCGACAGTGTTAGAGTAAATATGTTTTTACTGTTTTGATATATGAAATGTATTTCCAACTGCTCCACAGAGCACATCACAAACCTTTCGAAGATGCTACCCAATTATTATACAAATCCTTTTAGTTCGGGCGCCAGTTTTAGAGGCAATAGGTTTTTGCTGTTCTGAAATGTAGTTCCAACTGCTCCAGGGAGGGCACCACAGAGGCTTTTCCGTTGAAGGTATTAGCCCAATTGTACGCACAACCTTTTAGTTCGGGCGCCAGTGTTAGAGGCAATAGGTTTTTACTGTTTTGATATATGAAATGTATTTCCAACTGCTCCCCAGAGGACATCACAAACTTTTCGAAGAAGCTACCCAATTATTATACAAACCCTTTTAGTTCGGGTGCCAGTGTTAGAGTCAATATGTTTTTTACTGTTTTGATATATGAAATGTATTTCCAACTGCTCCACAGATGACATCACAAACTTTTCGAAGAAGCTACCCAATTATTATACAAACCCTTTTAGTTCGGGCGCCAGTTTTAGAGTCATTAGGTTTTTACTGTTTTGATATATGAAATGTATTTCCAACTGCTCCACAGATGACATCACAAACCTTTCGAAGAAGCTACCCAATTATTATACAAACCCTTTTAGTTCGGGCGCAAGTTTTAGAGTCAATAGGTTTTTTAGTGTTTTGATATATGAAATGTATTTCCAACTGCTCCACAGAGGACATCACAAACCTTTCGAAGAATCTACCCAATTATTATACAAACCCTTTTAGTTCGGGCGCCAGTTTTAGAGTCAATAGGTTTTTTACTGTTTTGATATATGAAATGTATTTCCAACTGCTCCACAGAGGACATCACAAACCTTTCGAAGAATCTACCCAATTATTATACAAACCCTTTTAGTTCGGGCGCCAGTGTTAGAGGCAATAGGTTTTTGCTGTTCTGAAATGTAGTTCCAACTGCTCCAGGGAGGACACCACAGAGGCTTTTCCGTTGAAGGAATTAGCCCAATTGTATCCACAACCTTTTAGTTCGGGCGCCAGTTTTAGAGCCAATAGGTTCTTAATGTTTTGATATATGAAATGTATTTCCAACTGCTCCACAGCGGACATCACAAACCTTTCGAAGATGCTACCCAATTATTATACAAATCCTTTTAGTTCGGGCGCCAGTTTTAGAGGCAATAGGTTTTTGCTGTTCTGAAATGTAGTTCCAACTGCTCCAGGGAGGGCACCACAGAGGCTTTTCCGTTGAAGGTATTAGCCCAATTGTACGCACAATCTTTTAGTTCGGGCGCCAGTGTTAGAGTCAATAGGTTTTTACTGTTTTGATATATGAAATGTATTTCCAACTGCTCCCCAGAGGACATCACAAACTTTTCGAAGAAGCTACCCAATTATTATACAAACCCTTTTAGTTCGGGCGCCAGTGTTAGAGTCAATATGTTTTTTACTGTTTTGATATATGAAATGTATTTCCAACTGCTCCACAGAAGACATCACAAACTTTTCGAAGATGCTACCCAATTATTATACAAACCCTTTTAGTTCGGGCGCCAGTTTTAGAGTCAATAGGTTTTTTAGTGTTTTGATATATGAAATGTATTTCCAATTGCTCCACAGAGGACATCACAAACCTTTCGAAGAATCTACCCAATTATTATACAAACCCTTTTAGTTCGGGCGCCAGTTTTAGAGTCAATAGGTTTTTTACTGTTTTGATATATGAAATGTATTTCCAACTGCTCCACAGAGGACATCACAAACCTTTCGAAGAATCTACCCAATTATTATACAAACCCTTTTAGTTCGGGCGCCAGTGTTAGAGGCAGTAGGTTTTTGCTGTTCTGAAATGTAGTTCCAAATGCTCCAGCGAGGACACCACAGAGGCTTTTCCTTTGAAGGTATTAGCCCAATTGTACACACAACCTTTTAGTTCGGGCGCCAGTGTTAGAGTCAATAGGTTCTTACTGTTTTGATATATGAAATGTATTTCCAACTGCTCCACAGAGGACATCACAAACCTTTCGAAGATGCTACCCAATTATTATACAAATCCTTTTAGTTCGGGCGACAGTGTTAGAGTAAATATGTTTTTACTGTTTTGATTTATGAAATGTATTTCCAACTGCTCCACAGAGCACATCACAAACCTTTCGAAGATGCTACCCAATTATTATACAAATCCTTTTAGTTCGGGCGCCAGTTTTAGAGGCAATAGGTTTTTGCTGTTCTGAAATGTAGTTCCAACTGCTCCAGGGAGGGCACCACAGAGGCTTTTCCGTTGAAGGTATTAGCCCAATTGTACGCACAACCTTTTAGTTCGGGCGCCAGTGTTAGAGTCAATAGGTTTTTACTGTTTTGATATATGAAATGTATTTCCAACTGCTCCCCAGAGGACATCACAAACTTTTCGAAGAAGCTACCCAATTATTATACAAACCCTTTTAGTTCGGGTGCCAGTGTTAGAGTCAATATGTTTTTTACTGTTTTGATATATGAAATGTATTTCCAACTGCTCCACAGATGACATCACAAACCTTTCGAAGAAGCTACCCAATTATTATACAAACGCTTTTAGTTCGGGCGCCAGTTTTAGAGTCATTAGGTTTTTACTGTTTTGATATATGAAATGTATTTCCAACTGCTCCACAGATGACATCACAAACCTTTCGAAGAAGCTACCCAATTATTATACAAACCCTTTTAGTTCGGGCGCAAGTTTTAGAGTCAATAGGTTTTTTAGTGTTTTGATATATGAAATGTATTTCCAACTGCTCTACAGAGGACATCACAAACCTTTCGAAGAATCTACCCAATTATTATACAAACCCTTTTAGTTCGGGCGCCAGTTTTAGAGTCAATAGGTTTTTTACTGTTTTGATATATGAATAGTATTTCCAACTGCTCCACAGAGGACATCACAAACCTTTCGAAGAATCTACCCAATTATTATACAAACCCTTTTAGTTCGGGCGCCAGTGTTAGAGGCAATAGGTTTTTGCTGTTCTGAAATGTAGTTCCAACTGCTCCAGGGAGGACACCACAGAGGCTTTTCCGTTGAAGGAATTAGCCCAATTGTATCCACAACCTTTCAGTTCGGGCGCCAGTTTTAGAGCCAATAGGTTCTTAATGTTTTGATATATGAAATGTATTTCCAACTGCTCCACAGCGGACATCACAAACCTTTCGAAGATGCTACCCAATTATTATACAAATCCTTTTAGTTCGGGCGACAGTTTTAGAGGCAATAGGTTTTTGCTGTTCTGAAATGTAGTTCCAACTGCTCCAGGGAGGGCACCACAGAGGCTTTTCCGTTGAAGGTATTAGCCCAATTGTACGCACAACCTTTTAGTTCGGGCGCCAGTGTTAGAGTCAATAGGTTTTTACTGTTTTGATATATGAAATGTATTTCCAACTGCTCCACAGAGGACATCACAAACCTTTCGAAGAATCTACCCAATTATTATACAAACCCTTTTAGTTCGGGCGCCAGTTTTAGAGTCAATAGGTTTTTTACTGTTTTGATATATGAAATGTATTTCCAACTGCTCCACAGAGGACATCACAAACCTTTCGAAGAATCTACCCAATTATTATACAAACCCTTTTAGTTCGGGCGCCAGTGTTAGAGGCAATAGGTTTTTGCTGTTCTGAAATGTAGTTCCAACTGCTCCAGGGAGGACACCACAGAGGCTTTTCCGTTGAAGGAATTAGCCCAATTGTATCCACAACCTTTTAGTTCGGGCGCCAGTTTTAGAGCCAATAGGTTCTTAATGTTTTGATATATGAAATGTATTTCCAACTGCTCCACAGCGGACATCACAAACCTTTCGAAGATGCTACCCAATTATTATACAAATCCTTTTAGTTCGGGCGCCAGTTTTAGAGGCAATAGGTTTTTGCTGTTCTGAAATGTAGTTCCAACTGCTCCAGGGAGGGCACCACAGAGGCTTTTCCGTTGAAGGTATTAGCCCAATTGTACGCACAACCTTTTAGTTCGGGCGCCAGTGTTAGAGTCAATAGGTTTTTACTGTTTTGATATATGAAATGTATTTCCAACTGCTCCCCAGAGGACATCACAAACTTTTCGAAGAAGCTACCCAATTATTATACAAACCCTTTTAGTTCGGGCGCCAGTGTTAGAGTCAATATGTTTTTTACTGTTTTGATATATGAAATGTATTTCCAACTGCTCCACAGAAGACATCACAAACTTTTCGAAGATGCTACCCAATTATTATACAAACCCTTTAGTTCGGGCGCCAGTTTTAGAGTCAATAGGTTTTTTAGTGTTTTGATATATGAAATGTATTTCCAATTGCTCCACAGAGGACATCACAAACCTTTCGAAGAATCTACCCAATTATTATACAAACCCTTTTAGTTCGGGCGCCAGTTTTAGAGTCAATAGGTTTTTTACTGTTTTGATATATGAAATGTATTTCCAACTGCTCCACAGAGGACATCACAAACCTTTCGAAGAATCTACCCAATTATTATACAAACCCTTTTAGTTCGGGCGCCAGTGTTAGAGGCAGTAGGTTTTTGCTGTTCTGAAATGTAGTTCCAACTGCTCCAGCGAGGACACCACAGAGGCTTTTCCTTTGAAGGTATTAGCCCAATTGTACACACAACCTTTTAGTTCGGGCGCCAGTGTTAGAGTCAATAGGTTCTTACTGTTTTGATATATGAAATGTATTTCCAACTGCTCCACAGAGGACATCACAAACCTTTCGAAGATGCTACCCAATTATTATACAAATCCTTTTAGTTCGGGCGACAGTGTTAGAGTAAATATGTTTTTACTGTTTTGATATATGAAATGTATTTCCAACTGCTCCACAGAGCACATCACAAACCTTTCGAAGATGCTACCCAATTATTATACAAATCCTTTTAGTTCGGGCGCCAGTTTTAGAGGCAATAGGTTTTTGCTGTTCTGAAATGTAGTTCCAACTGCTCCAGGGAGGGCACCACAGAGGCTTTTCCGTTGAAGGTATTAGCCCAATTGTACGCACAACCTTTTAGTTCGGGCGCCAGTGTTAGAGTCAATAGGTTTTTACTGTTTTGATATATGAAATGTATTTCCAACTGCTCCCCAGAGGACATCACAAACTTTTCGAAGAAGCTACCCAATTATTATACAAACCCTTTTAGTTCGGGTGCCAGTGTTAGAGTCAATATGTTTTTTACTGTTTTGATATATGAAATGTATTTCCAACTGCTCCACAGATGACATCACAAACCTTTCGAAGAAGCTACCCAATTATTATACAAACCCTTTTAGTTCGGGCGCCAGTTTTAGAGTCATTAGGTTTTTACTGTTTTGATATATGAAATGTATTTCCAACTGCTCCACAGATGACATCACAAACCTTTCGAAGAAGCTACCCAATTATTATACAAACCCTTTTAGTTCGGGCGCAAGTTTTAGAGTCAATAGGTTTTTTAGTGTTTTGATATATGAAATGTATTTCCAACTGCTCTACAGAGGACATCACAAACCTTTCGAAGAATCTACCCAATTATTATACAAACCCTTTTAGTTCGGGCGCCAGTTTTAGAGTCAATAGGTTTTTTACTGTTTTGATATATGAATAGTATTTCCAACTGCTCCACAGAGGACATCACAAACCTTTCGAAGAATCTACCCAATTATTATACAAACCCTTTTAGTTCGGGCGCCAGTGTTAGAGGCAATAGGTTTTTGCTGTTCTGAAATGTAGTTCCAACTGCTCCAGGGAGGACACCACAGAGGCTTTTCCGTTGAAGGAATTAGCCCAATTGTATCCACAACCTTTCAGTTCGGGCGCCAGTTTTAGAGCCAATAGGTTCTTAATGTTTTGATATATGAAATGTATTTCCAACTGCTCCACAGCGGACATCACAAACCTTTCGAAGATGCTACCCAATTATTATACAAATCCTTTTAGTTCGGGCGCCAGTTTTAGAGGCAATAGGTTTTTGCTGTTCTGAAATGTAGTTCCAACTGCTCCAGGGAGGGCACCACAGAGGCTTTTCCGTTGAAGGTATTAGCCCAATTGTACGCACAACCTTTTAGTTCGGGCGCCAGTGTTAGAGTCAATAGGTTTTTACTGTTTTGATATATGAAATGTATTTCCAACTGCTCCCCAGAGGACATCACAAACTTTTCGAAGAAGCTACCCAATTATTATACAAACCCTTTTAGTTCGGGCGCCAGTGTTAGAGTCAATATGTTTTTTACTGTTTTGATATATGAAATGTATTTCCAACTGCTCCACAGAGGACATCACAAACATTTCGAAGAAGCTACCCAATTATTATACAAACCATTTTAGTTCGGGCGCCAGTGTTAGAGGCAGTAGGTTTTTGCTGTTCTGAAATGTAGTTCCAATTGCTCCAGTGAGGACACCACAGAGGCTTTTCCGTTGAAGGTATTAGCCCAATTGTACACACAACCTTTTAGTTCGGGCGCCAGTGTTAGAGTCAATAGGTTCTTACTGTTTTGATATATGAAATGTATTTCCAACTGCTCCACAGAGGACATCACAAACCTTTCGAAGAATCTACCCAATTATTATACAAACCCTTTTAGTTCGGGCGCCAGTGTTAGAGTCAATAGGTTTTTACTGTTTTGATATATGAAATGTATTTCCAACTGCTCCACAGAAGACATCACAAACTTTTCGAAGAATCTACCCAATTATTATACAAACCCTTTTAGTTCGGGCGCCAGTGTTAGAGGCAATAGGTTTTTCCTGTTCTGAAATGTAGTTCGAACTGCTCCAGGGAGGACACCACAGAGGCTTTTCCGTTGAAGGTATTAGCCCAATTGTACACACAACCTTTTAGTTCGGGCGCCAGTGTTAGAGTCAATAGGTTCTTACTGTTTTGATATATGAAATGTATTTCCAACTGCTCCACAGAGGACATCACAAACCTTTCGAAGAATCTACCCAATTATTATACAAACCCTTTTAGTTCGGGCGCCAGTGTTAGAGTCAATAGGTTTTTACTGTTTTGATATATGAAATGTATTTCCAACTGCTCTACAGAGGACATCACAAAACTTTCGAAGAACCTACCCAATTATTATACAAACCATTTTAGTTAAGGCGCCAGTGTTAGAGGCAGTAGGTTTTTGCTGTTCTGAAATGTAGTTCCAATTGCTCCAGTGAGGACACCACAGAGGCTTTTCCGTTGAAGGTATTAGCCCAATTGTACACACAACCTTTTAGTTCGGGCGCCAGTGTTAGATTTAATAGGTTCTTACTGTTTTGATATATGAAATGTATTTCCAACTGCTCCACAGAGGACATCACAAACCTTTCGAAGAATCTACCCAATTATTATACAAACCCTTTTAGTTCGGGCGCCAGTGTTAGAGTCAATAGGTTTTTACTGTTTTGATATATGAAATGTATTTCCAACTGCTCCACAGAAGACATCACAAACTTTTCGAAGATGCTACCCAATTATTATACAAACCCTTTTAGTTCCGGCGCCAGTTTTAGAGTCAATAGGTTTTTTAGTGTTTTGATATATGAAATGTATTTCCAATTGCTCCACAGAGGACATCACAAACCTTTCGAAGAATCTACCCAATTATTATACAAACCCTTTTAGTTCGGGCGCCAGTTTTAGAGTCAATAGGTTTTTTACTGTTTTGATATATGAAATGTATTTCCAACTGCTCCACAGAGGACATCACAAACCTTTCGAAGAATCTACCCAATCATTATACAAACCCTTTTAGTTCGGGCGCCAGTGTTAGAGGCAATAGGTTTTTGCTGTTCTGAAATGTAGTTCCAACTGCTCCAGGGAGGGCACCACAGAGGCTTTTCCGTTGAAGGTATTAGCCCAATTGTACGCACAACCTTTTAGTTCGGGCGCCAGTGTTAGAGTCAATAGGTTTTTACTGTTTTGATATATGAAATGTATTTCCAACTGCTCCCCAGAGGACATCACAAACTTTTCGAAGAAGCTACCCAATTATTATACAAACCCTTTTAGTTCGGGCGCCAGTGTTAGAGTCAATATGTTTTTTACTGTTTTGATATATGAAATGTATTTCCAACTGCTCCACAGAGGACATCACAAACATTTCGAAGAAGCTACCCAATTATTATACAAACCATTTTAGTTCGGGCGCCAGTGTTAGAGGCAGTAGGTTTTTGCTGTTCTGAAATGTAGTTCCAATTGCTCCAGTGAGGACACCACAGAGGCTTTTCCGTTGAAGGTATTAGCCCAATTGTACACACAACCTTTTAGTTCGGGCGCCAGTGTTAGAGTCAATAGGTTCTTACTGTTTTGATATATGAAATGTATTTCCAACTGCTCCACAGAGGACATCACAAACCTTTCGAAGAATCTACCCAATTATTATACAAACCCTTTTAGTTCGGGCGCCAGTGTTAGATTCAATAGGTTTTTACTGTTTTGATATATGAAATGTATTTCCAACTGCTCCACAGAAGACATCACAAACTTTTCGAAGAATCTACCCAATTATTATACAAACCCTTTTCGTTCGGGCGCCAGTGTTAGAGGCAATAGGTTTTTCCTGTTCTGAAATGTAGTTCGAACTGCTCCAGGGAGGACACCACAGAGGCTTTTCCGTTGAAGGTATTAGCCCAATTGTATCCACAACCTTTAAGTTTGGGCGCCAGTGTTAGAGTCAATAGGTTTTTACTGTTTTGATATATGAAATGTATTTCCAACTGCTCTACAGAGGACATCACAAAACTTTCGAAGAAACTACCCAAATATTATACAAACCCTTTTCGTTCGGGCGCCAGTCTTAGAGGCAATAGGTTTTTGCTGTTCTGAAATGCAGTTCCAACTGCTCCAGGGAGGACACCACGAAGGCTTTTCCGTTGAAGGTATTAGCCCAATTGTATCCACAACCTTTAAGTTTGGGCGACAGTGTTAGAATGAATAGGTTTTTACTGTTTTGATATATGAAATGTATTTCCAACTGCTCTACAGAGGACATCACAAAACTTTCGAAGAAACTACCCAATTATTATACAAACCCTTTTAGTTCGGGCGCCAGTGTTAGAGTCAATATGTTTTTTACTGTTTTGATATATGAAATGTATTTCAAACTGCTCCACAGAGGACATCACAAACCTTTCGAAGAATCTACCCAATTATTATACAAACCCTTTTAGTTCGGGCGCCAGTGTTAGAGGCAATAGGTTTTTCCTGTTCTGAAATGTAGTTCGAACTGCTCCAGGGAGGACACCACAGAGGCTTTTCCGTTGAAGGTATTAGCCCAATTGTATCCACAACCTTTAAGTTTGGGCGCTAGTGTTAGAGTCAATAGGTTTTTACTGTTTTGATATATGAAATGTATTTCCAACTGCTCTACAGAGGACATCACAAAACTTTCGAAGAAACTACCCAATTATTATACAAACCCTTTTCGTTCGGGCGCCAGTCTTAGAGGCAATAGGTTTTTGCTGTTCTGAAATGCAGTTCCAACTGCTCCAGGGAGGACACCACGAAGGCTTTTCCGTTGAAGGTATTAGCCCAATTGTATCCACAAACTTTTAGTTCGGGCGCCAGTGTTAGAGTCATTAGGTTCTTACTGTTTTGATATATGAAATATATTTCCAACTGCTCCACAGATGACATCACAAACCTTTCGAAGAAGCTACCCAATTATTATACAAACCCTTTTAGTTCGGGCGCCAGTTTTAGAGTCAATAGTTTTTTTACTGTTTTGATATATGAAATGTATTTCCAACTGCTCCACAGAGGACATCACAAACCTTTCGAAGAATCTACCCAATTATTATACAAACCCTTTTAGTTCGGGCGCCAGTTTTAGAGTCAATAGGTTTTTTACTGTTTTGATATATGAAATGTATTTCCAACTGCTCCACAGAGGACATCACAAACCTTTCGATGAATCTACCCAATTATTATACAAACCCTTTTAGTTCGGGCGCCAGTGTTAGAGGCAGTAGGTTTTTGCTGTTCTGAAATGTAGTTCCAATTGCTCCAGTGAGGACACCACAGAGGCTTTTCCGTTGAAGGTATTAGCCCAATTGTACACACAACCTTTTAGTTCGGGCGCCAGTGTTAGAGTCAATAGGTTCTTACTGTTTTGATATATGAAATGTATTTCCAACTGCTCCAATGAGGACATCACAAACCTTTCGAAGAATCTACCCAATTATTATACAAACCCTTTTAGTTCGGGCGCCAGTGTTAGAGGCAATAGATTTTTGCTGTTCTGAAATGTAGTTCCAACTGCTCCAGGGAGGACACCAAAGAAGCTTTTCCGTTGAAGGTATTAGCCCAATTGTATCCACAACCTTTTAGTTCGGGCGCCAGTGTTAGAGTCAATAGCTTTTTACTGTTTTGATATATGAAATGTATTTCCAACTGCTCCACAGAAGACATCACAAACTTTTCGAAGAATCTACCCAATTATTATACAAACCCTTTTAGTTCGGGCGCCAGTGTTAGAGTCAATAGGTTTTTACTGTTTTGATATATGAAATGTATTTCCAACTGCTCCACAGAAGACATCACAAACTTTTCGAAGAATCTACCCAATTATTATACAAACCCTTTTAGTTCGGGCGCCAGTGTTAGAGGCAATAGGTTTTTCCTGTTCTGAAATGTAGTTCGAACTGCTCCAGGGAGGACACCACAGAGGCTTTTCCGTTGAAGGTATTAGCCCAATTGTACACACAACCTTTTAGTTCGGGCGCCAGTGTTAGAGTCAATAGGTTCTTACTGTTTTGATATATGAAATGTATTTCCAACTGCTCCACAGAGGACATCACAAACCTTTCGAAGAATCTACCCAATTATTATACAAACCCTTTTAGTTCGGGCGCCAGTGTTAGAGTCAATAGGTTTTTACTGTTTTGATATATGAAATGTATTTCCAACTGCTCTACAGAGGACATCACAAAACTTTCGAAGAACCTACCCAATTATTATACAAACCATTTTAGTTAAGGCGCCAGTGTTAGAGGCAGTAGGTTTTTGCTGTTCTGAAATGTAGTTCCAATTGCTCCAGTGAGGACACCACAGAGGCTTTTCCGTTGAAGGTATTAGCCCAATTGTACACACAACCTTTTAGTTCTGGCGCCAGTGTTAGAGTCAATAGGTTCTTACTGTTTTGATATATGAAATGTATTTCCAACTGCTCCACAGAGGACATCACAAACCTTTCGAAGAATCTACCCAATTATTATACAAACCCTTTTAGTTCGGGCGCCAGTGTTAGAGTCAATAGGTTTTTACTGTTTTGATATATGAAATGTATTTCCAACTGCTCCACAGAAGACATCACAAACTTTTCGAAGATGCTACCCAATTATTATACAAACCCTTTTAGTTCGGGCGCCAGTTTTAGAGTCAATAGGTTTTTTAGTGTTTTGATATATGAAATGTATTTCCAATTGCTCCACAGAGGACATCACAAACCTTTCGAAGAATCTACCCAATTATTATACAAACCCTTTTAGTTCGGGCGCCAGTTTTAGAGTCAATAGGTTTTTTACTGTTTTGATATATGAAATGTATTTCCAACTGCTCCACAGAGGACATCACAAACCTTTCGAAGAATCTACCCAATTATTATACAAACCCTTTTAGTTCGGGCGCCAGTGTTAGAGGCAATAGGTTTTTGCTGTTCTGAAATGTAGTTCCAACTGCTCCAGGGAGGGCACCACAGAGGCTTTTCCGTTGAAGGTATTAGCCCAATTGTACGCACAACCTTTTAGTTCGGGCGCCAGTGTTAGAGTCAATAGGTTTTTACTGTTTTGATATATGAAATGTATTTCCAACTGCTCCCCAGAGGACATCACAAACTTTTCGAAGAAGCTACCCAATTATTATACAAACCCTTTTAGTTCGGGCGCCAGTGTTAGAGTCAATATGTTTTTTACTGTTTTGATATATGAAATGTATTTCCAACTGCTCCACAGAGGACATCACAAACATTTCGAAGAAGCTACCCAATTATTATACAAACCATTTTAGTTCGGGCGCCAGTGTTAGAGGCAGTAGGTTTTTGCTGTTCTGAAATGTAGTTCCAATTGCTCCAGTGAGGACACCACAGAGGCTTTTCCGTTGAAGGTATTAGCCCAATTGTACACACAACCTTTTAGTTCGGGCGCCAGTGTTAGAGTCAATAGGTTCTTACTGTTTTGATATATGAAATGTATTTCCAACTGCTCCACAGAGGACATCACAAACCTTTCGAAGAATCTACCCAATTATTATACAAACCCTTTTAGTTCGGGCGCCAGTGTTAGAGTCAATAGGTTTTTACTGTTTTGATATATGAAATGTATTTCCAACTGCTCCACAGAAGACATCACAAACTTTTCGAAGAATCTACCCAATTATTATACAAACCCTTTTAGTTCGGGCGCCAGTGTTAGAGGCAATAGGTTTTTCCTGTTCTGAAATGTAGTTCGAACTGCTCCAGGGAGGACACCACAGAGGCTTTTCCGTTGAAGGTATTAGCCCAATTGTATCCACAACCTTTAAGTTTGGGCGCCAGTGTTAGAGTCAATAGGTTTTTACTGTTTTGATATATGAAATGTATTTCCAACTGCTCTACAGAGGACATCACAAAACTTTCGAAGAAACTACCCAAATATTATACAAACCCTTTTCGTTCGGGCGCCAGTCTTAGAGGCAATAGGTTTTTGCTGTTCTGAAATGCAGTTCCAACTGCTCCAGGGAGGACACCACGAAGGCTTTTCCGTTGAAGGTATTAGCCCAATTGTATCCACAACCTTTAAGTTTGGGCGACAGTGTTAGAATCAATAGGTTCTTACTGTTTTGATATATGAAATGTATTTCCAACTGCTCTACAGAGGACATCACAAAACTTTCGAAGAAACTACCCAATTATTATACAAACCCTTTTAGTTCGGGCGCCAGTGTTAGAGTCAATATGTTTTTTACTGTTTTGATATATGAAATGTATTTCAAACTGCTCCACAGAGGACATCACAAACCTTTCGAAGAATCTACCCAATTATTATACAAACCCTTTTAGTTCGGGCGCCAGTGTTAGAGGCAATAGGTTTTTCCTGTTCTGAAATGTAGTTCGAACTGCTCCAGGGAGGACACCACAGAGGCTTTTCCGTTGAAGGTATTAGCCCAATTGTATCCACAACCTTTAAGTTTGGGCGCTAGTGTTAGAGTCAATAGGTTTTTACTGTTTTGATATATGAAATGTATTTCCAACTGCTCTACAGAGGACATCACAAAACTTTCGAAGAAACTACCCAATTATCATACAAACCCTTTTCGTTCGGGCGCCAGTCTTAGAGGCAATAGGTTTTTGCTGTTCTGAAATGCAGTTCCAACTGCTCCAGGGAGGACACCACGAAGGCTTTTCCGTTGAAGGTATTAGCCCAATTGTATCCACAAACTTTTAGTTCGGGCGCCAGTGTTAGAGTCATTAGGTTTTTACTGTTTTGATATATGAAATATATTTCCAACTGCTCCACAGATGACATCACAAACCTTTCGAAGAAGCTACCCAATTATTATACAAACCCTTTTAGTTCGGGCGCCAGTTTTAGAGTCAATAGTTTTTTTACTGTTTTGATATATGAAATGTATTTCCAACTGCTCCACAGAGGACATCACAAACCTTTCGAAGAATCTACCCAATTATTATACAAACCCTTTTAGTTCGGGCGCCAGTTTTAGAGTCAATAGGTTTTTTACTGTTTTGATATATGAAATGTATTTCCAACTGCTCCACAGAGGACATCACAAACCTTTCGATGAATCTACCCAATTATTATACAAACCCTTTTAGTTCGGGCGCCAGTGTTAGAGGCAGTAGGTTTTTGCTGTTCTGAAATGTAGTTCCAATTGCTCCAGTGATGACACCACAGAGGCTTTTCCGTTGAAGGTATTAGCCCAATTGTACACACAACCTTTTAGTTCGGGCGCCAGTGTTAGAGTCAATAGGTTCTTACTGTTTTGATATATGAAATGTATTTCCAACTGCTCCAATGAGGACATCACAAACCTTTCGAAGAATCTACCCAATTATTATACAAACCCTTTTAGTTCGGGCGCCAGTGTTAGAGGCAATAGATTTTTGCTGTTCTGAAATGTAGTTCCAACTGCTCCAGGGAGGACACCAAAGAAGCTTTTCCGTTGAAGGTATTAGCCCAATTGTATCCACAACCTTTTAGTTCGGGCGCCAGTGTTAGAGTCAATAGCATTTTACTGTTTTGATATATGAAATGTATTTCCAACTGCTCCACAGAGGACATCACAAACCTTTCGAAGAAACTACCCAATTATTATACAAACCCTTTTAGTTCGGGCGCCAGTGTTAGAGGCAGTAGGTTTTTGCTGTTCTGAAATGTAGTTCCAATTGCTCCAGTGAGGACACCACAGAGGCTTTTCCGTTGAAGGTATTAGCCCAATTGTACACACAACCTTTTAGTTCGGGCGCCAGTGTTAGAGTCAAAAGGTTTTTACTGTTTTGTTATATGAAATGTATTTCCAACTACTCTACAGAGGACATCACAAACCTTTCGCAGAAGCTACCCAATTATTATACAAACCCTTTTATTTCGGGCGGCAGTGTTAGAGGCAGTAGGTTTTTGCTGTTCTGAAATGTAGTTCCAACTGCTCCAGCGAGGACACCACAGAGGCTTTTCCGTTGAAGGTATTAGCCCAATTGTACACACAACCTTTTAGTTCGGGCGCCAGTGTTAGAGTCAATAGGTTTTTACTGTTTTGATATATGAAATGTATTTCCAACTGCTCCACAGAGGACATCACAAACCTTTCGGAGAATCTACCCAATTATTATACAAACCCTTTTAGTTCGGGCGCCAGTGTTAGAGTCAATAGGTTTTTACTGTTTTGATATATGAAATGTATTTCCAACTGCTCCACAGAAGACATCACAAACTTTTCGAAGAAGCTACCCAATTATTATACAAACCCTTTTAGTTCGGGCGCCAGTGTTAGAGTCAATATGTTTTTTACTGTTTTGATATATGAAATGTATTTCCAACTGCTCCACAGAGGACATCACAAACCTTTCGAAGAAGCTACCCAATTATTATACAAACCCTTTTAGTTCGGGCGCCAGTTTTAGAGTCAATAGGTTTTTTACTGTTTTGATATATGAAATGTATTTCCAACTGCTCCACAGAGGACATCACAAACCTTTCGAAGAATCTACCCAATTATTATACAAACCCTTTTAGTTCGGGCGCCAGTTTTAGAGTCAATAGGTTTTTTACTGTTTTGATATATGAAATGTATTTCCAACTGCTCCACAGAGGACATCACAAAACTTTCGAAGAATCTACCCAATTATTATACAAACCCTTTTAGTTCGGGCGCCAGTGTTAGAGGCAATAGGTTTTTGTTGTTCTGAAATGTAGTTCCAACTGCTCCAGGGAGGACACCACAGAGGCTTTTCCGTTGAAGGAATTAGCCCAATTGTATCCACAACCTTTTAGTTCGGGCGCCAGTTTTAGAGCCAATAGGTTCTTAATGTTTTGATATATGAAATGTATTTCCAACTGCTCCACAGAGGACATCACAAACCTTTCGAAGATGCTACCCAACTATTATACAAATCCTTTTAGTTCGGGCGCCAGTTTAAGAGGCAATAGGTTTTTGCTGTTCTGAAATGTAGTTCCAACTGCTCCAGGGAGGGCACCACAGAGGCTTTTCCGTTGTAGGTATTAGCCCAATTGTACACACAACCTTTTAGTTCGGGCGCCAGTGTTAGAGTCAATAGGTTTTTACTGTTTTGATATATGAAATGTATTTCCAACTGCTCCCCAGAGGACATCACAAACTTTTCGAAGAATCTACCCAATTATTATACAAACCCTTTTAGTTCGGGCGCCAGTGTTAGAGTCAATATGTTTTTTACTGTTTTGATATATGAAATGTATTTCCAACTGCTCCACAGAGGACATCACAAACATTTCGAAGAAGCTACCCAATTATTATACAAACCCTTTTATTTCGGGCGCCAGTGTTAGAGGCAGTAGGTTTTTGCTGTTCTGAAATGTAGTTCCAACTGCTCCAGCGAGGACACCACAGAGGCCTTTCCGTTGAAGGTATTAGCCCAATTGTACGCACAACCTTTTAGTTCGGGCGCCAGTGTTAGAGTCAATAGGTTTTTACTGTTTTGATATATGAAATGTATTTCCAACTGCTCCCCAGAGGACATCACAAACTTTTCGAAGAAGCTACCCAATTATTATACAAACCCTTTTAGTTCGGGCGCCAGTGTTAGAGTCAATATGTTTTTTACTGTTTTGATATATGAAATGTATTTCCAACTGCTCCACAGAGGACATCACAAACCTTTCGAAGAAGCTACCCAATTATTATACAAACCCTTTTAGTTCGGGCGCCAGTGTTAGAGGCAATATGTTTTTGCTGTTCTGAAATGCAGTTCCAACTGCTCCAGGGAGGACACCACGAAGGCTTTTCCGTTGAAGGTATTAGCCCAATTGTATCCACAAACTTTTAGTTCGGGCGCCAGTGTTAGAGTCAATAGGTTCTTACTGTTTTGATATATGAAATGTATTTCCAACTGCTCCACAGAGGACATCACAAACCTTTCGAAGAAGCTACCCAATTATTATACAAACCCTTTTAGTTCGGGCGCCAGTGTTAGAGGCAGTAGGTTTTTGCTGTTCTGAAATATAGTTCCAACTGCTCCAGCGAGGACACCACAGAGGCTTTTCCGTTGAAGGTATTAGCCCAATTGTACACACAACCTTTTAGTTCGGGCACCAGTGTTAGAGTCAATAGGTTTTTACTGTTTTGATATATGAAATGTATTTCCAACTGCTCCACAGAGGACATCACAAACCTTTCGAAGAATCTACCCAATCATTATACAAACCATTTTAGTTCGGGCGCCAGTGTTAGAGGCAGTAGGTATTTGCTGTTCTGAAATGTAGTTCCAACTGCTCCAGCGAGGACACCACAGAGGCTTTTCCGTTGAAGGTAATAGCCCAATTGTACACACAACCTTTTAGTTCGGGCGCCAGTGTTAGAGTCAATAGGTTTTTACTGTTTTGATATATGAAATGTATTTCCAACTGCTCCAAAGAGGACATCACAAACCTTTCGAAGAAACTACCCAATTATTATACAAACCCTTTTAGTTCGGGCGCCAGTGTTAGAGGCAGTAGGTTTTTCTGTTCTGAAATGTAGTTCCAATTGCTCCAGTGAGGACACCACAGAGGCTTTTCCGTTGAAGGTATTAGCCCAATTGTACACACAACCTTTTAGTTCGGGCGCCAGTGTTAGAGTCAAAAGGATTTTACTGTTTTGTTATATGAAATGTATTTCCAACTACTCTACAGAGGACATCACAAACCTTTCGCAGAAGCTACCCAATTATTATATAAACCCTTTTATTTCGGGCGCCAGTGTTAGAGGCAGTAGGTTTTTGCTGTTCTGAAATGTAGTTCCAACTGCTCCAGCGAGGACACCACAGAGGCTTTTCCGTTGAAGGTATTAGCCCAATTGTACACACAACCTTTTAGTTCGGGCACCAGTGTTAGAGTCAATAGGTTTTTACTGTTTTGATATATGAAATGTATTTCCAACTGCTCCACAGAGGACATCACAAACCTTTCGAAGAATCTACCCAATCATTATACAAACCATTTTAGTTCGGGCGCCAGTGTTAGAGGCAATAGGTATTTGCTGTTCTGAAATGTAGTTCCAACTGCTCCAGCGAGGACACCACAGAGGCTTTTCCGTTGAAGGTAATAGCCCAATTGTACACACAACCTTTTAGTTCGGGCGCCAGTGTTAGAGTCAATAGGTTTTTACTGTTTTGATATATGAAATGTATTTCCAACTGCTCCACAGAGGACATCACAAACCTTTCGAAGAAACTACCCAATTATTATACAAACCCTTTTAGTTCGGGCGCCAGTGTTAGAGGCAGTAGGTTTTTGCTGTTCTGAAATGTAGTTCCAATTGCTCCAGTGAGGACACCACAGAGGCTTTTCCGTTGAAGGTATTAGCCCAATTGTACACACAACCTTTTAGTTCGGGCGCCAGTGTTAGAGTCAAAAGGTTTTTACTGTTTTGTTATATGAAATGTATTTCCAACTACTCTACAGAGGACATCACAAACCTTTCGAAGAAGCTACCCAATTATTATACAAACCCTTTTATTTCGGGCGCCAGTGTTAGAGGCAGTAGGTTTTTGCTGTTCTGAAATGTAGTTCCAACTGCTCCAGCGAGGACACCACAGAGGCTTTTCCGTTGAAGGTATTAGCCCAATTGTACACACAACCTTTTAGTTCGGGCGCCAGTGTTAGAGTCAATAGGTTCTTACTGTTTTGATATATGAAATGTATTTCCAACTGCTCCACAGAGGACATCACAAACCTTTCGAAGATGCTACCCAATTATTATACAAATCCTTTTAGTTCGGGCGACAGTGTTAGAGTAAATATGTTTTTAATGTTTTGATATATGAAATGTATTTCCAACTGCTCCACAGAGCACATCACAAACCTTTCGAAGAAGCTACCCAATTATTATACAAACCCTTTTAGTTCGGGCGCCAGTGTTATAGTCAATAGGTTTTTTACTGTTTTGATATATGAAATGTATTTCCAACTGCTCCAAAGAGGACATCACAAACCTTTCGTAGAAGCTACCCAATTATTATACAAATCCTTTTAGTTCGGGCGCCAGTGTTAGAGTCAATAGGTTTTTTACTGTTTTGATATATGAAATGTATTTCCAACTGCTCCACAGAGGACATCACAAATCTTTCGAAGAAGCTACCCAATTATTATACAAACCCTTTTAGTTCGGGCGCCAGTGTTAGAGGTAGTAGGTTTTTGCTGTTCTGAAATGTAGTTCCAACTGCTCCA